>NC_060275.1:81424052-82024052 GCF_021613505.1 Equus quagga
CCATGCCAGCGGGGGCAGCAGAAGCGGCAGCAGCAGGAGCTCTGACTGCCCATGGGTCCTGTCCCCATGCTATTCCACACTATTCTCTAAATAAAAAAGCACTACTGCCAGATCTTGAGAGTCTAAGAAATCTTTCTTCGACTCCTCGGCTCACCGACCCCGCATCACGTGCACATCATATCTCTCTAAGGTTTCAATTTCTCTCAAAATCTTATAGTTTAAGAATTATTCTTAGGTGCTTTTAAGATTTCTCTCTCTTTTTTTTTTTTTTCCTGCTTTATCTCCCCAAATCCCCCTCAGTACATACTTGTATACCCTAGTTGCAGGTCCTTCTAGTTGTGGCATGTGGGACACCACCTCAATGTGGCCTGATGAGCCATGCCCTGTCCACGCCCAGGATCCGAACCACGAAACCCTGGGCCGCCGCAGCAGAGCGCGCAAACCTAACCACTTGGCCACGGGGCCAGTCCCCAAGATTTCTCTTTTAAAGATTATTTTAAATCACATTTCCTAACTTTGTTGCTAAGTAACTAGAAATACAATTAATTTTACATTGATTTTTAAGGATTAACAAGATTTTATTTTATTTTCATTTTAATAACTGATATTTAGATTCGTTTGACACACACAACCACAATCTGCAGAAGAGTTGTTTCTTCCTTTCCATCTTTGTTGTTTATATTCTTTCTCTGATTCTGCTGTCCAGGATCTTCTGTACAGCGTAGAATAGAAGCAGTGAGAGTTGGCATTCCTTGTCTTGTTTCTGACTTTAAAGCAAAGGCTTTTAAATGTCTCACCATTGAATATGTGTGCTCTACGTTTTTTGGTAGATATTCTTCATCAATCTGAAGAAATTCCCTTTTCTTCTTAGATTGCCAACTATGAATGTTGTTATGGGCTGAAGTGCTCCCACCTCCAAATTCGTATGTTCAAGCCTTAACTCCCAGTACTTCAGAAAGTAGTTGTATATGGAGACAGGGCCTTTAAAGAGGTGATTAAGTTAAAATGAGGTCGTTAGGGGAGGTCCTAAGCCAATCTGACTGGAGCCCTTATAAGGAGAGGAGATTAGGATGCAGAGAGAGCTAGGGACATCACGGGCGGAACGGGGAGGAACGACCACGTGAGGACACAGGGAGGAGGCAGCTGTCTGTAGGCTAAGGAGAGAGGCCTCAGAAGAAACCAACTCTGCAATAGTTTTAAGGTCAGGATTTCTTGTTCCTGGAATGTTTGGTAGAACGTGACGGTAAACCTGTCTGGTGTGGTGCTTCTATAGGAAGGTTTTTAAATTGTTGTTTCTGTAATGGTAATGTGTCTTTTTTCATTCATTGTTCTGGGCATTTCTGGTCGTTTCCATCTGGAAATGCACAGTCAGGGCGTGGAATGTTTGCTAGAATTATTTGATCATTTCTTCTTCACTGCCGTTGTTTTTCTTGAAACACCCAATTGGATATCAAACCTCCACATTGATATTCTAATTTGCTTTGCTCAAGGGCATTATCTTTTTGGATGACTTCCTCAGCTTGCTTCCAGTTCTACAGAATTTACTCTTTGCCTTTATGTTTTTGTGGTGTCCCTGAGGTCAAGTTTAAACTCAGGAATAACCTTTCACTCTGGTCTTCTTTCAGGGTGCCAGTGGGGTGGGGACCTGGCTTCACGGAGTGAGGCAGATCTGTGGGCTCAAATGCGCCTTTGCAGGACTCACAGCTGTTCTGTGTTTTCAGTCTCTCCTGGTGCAGAGGGTCACGTGCCTCACTTCCCAGCCGATGAGAGTTGAGTGGGAATCAGCCTGCTGCCTTTCCCCACCCTAGAACTTGGGCTTCAGCTTTCTCTGTTCTGCCACATTAATTGTCACTTCTCTATCCACTTGCTGTTTTCCAAAACGGTTGATCTCTCCTATGCTGGTGTCTCTAATTCTGTCTTTGTGGTCTCTTTTTATTCCCTTACTGGCCAGTGGAGGTGCAGGAGTTGATCTTGTTACTTCTACAGTAATACAAGGTAAAAATAGATATTCTGGAATTAGGGAAGGAAATTCCTCACCTCAACTACATAATACATGGTATTGGGAAAATTATTTCATCTGTGATTTTGCAGTGAGGTTTCAGCATGTTGATCACGGGGCCAGGTGGATTTGTTAATTTGTCTTCCCACACTCAGAGCTGACCAGATCAGGAGGTATGACCAGGTATGTTCGGGTAGTGACACATTGACACAACAGAGTTGGTTGTAGTAAATAGTGAAGTTCATACTCTTAAAAACCAACCAATCTTTACTAGTGCGAGGGCTATATGCAAGACGCCAAACCAGGCTGTGAGGGAGGTTCAGACACACATGTGTGGCCGACATGGACATGCAGAATTCAAGAAAGGACTTGCCCAGTTGCCTGGCACGTGATTAGCTGACGGTCTCCTGCTGTCAGCTTTTCGAGCTCTGCTTCAGCTTTCAAGCCCAGGTCACACTTTCCTTGGGTTTTTCTCTTCTTGAGGTTGCCCCTACCCAATGACTAGGCAAGGTGGTGGGACAAGGGCCTAGCCCAACATGGACTCCTCTAATGGGCAGTTTTTGCTTGGGAGTTCCCCAAAAGACAGGCGGAGACGTTGTTAGGTGTGTATAATGTTCTGCTGGTCCCCCTGCCCAATCCTGCAGCTCTTTTCTTTTACAGGTGTTATTTCTTAATAAATCTTTTGCACTCCCCACTCCCTCTCAGCATTTGCTTCCTGGAGAACCCAACCTGCCACAACAGGAAACATTTAGATCCTACAAAGTCAGCTGGGAAGAGAAGGAATTCAGAAAAAAGAATGAAACACTGAAAACTGTATATCAAATAAGAAGAATGATGTGGATTGTCGACTGGGAGACTATAAAATCCATCACTGAGCTCTTCAGGTCACAGGTATGTTAGGGAAGGCATGTAAGTTTGGTTTACAGAAAATGCATTCACATTTACACCAATTGGTCTAGAACAAGTTGAATGTTTAGCTGTGGGAGAGGAAGGAAAAAAGAGACGTCTGAAGAAAAAGTTAATACTGACGTGATCAAAAGAAATGGAGGCTAAAAGTACAATAGAGGAGCAGCATTTACGATAGCTGATGCTCTAAAATTACAGAGAGTTCATAAAAAGTTCCGTTTTTTAAATAAAAGAGATGGCTAGATCTTTGTTAAATTATTAGAGTCCCTGGGGAATTAATACGTTTCATCTCATAGCCTTGGACTGTATGTTCTAATGTGTTTTTTGTTGATTTGGGTGCACTAAGGACATGCTACAAGCTTTTATGTTAAAACAGATTTCTAATCCTATGTTAATTGGTTTTTAAGGTGTGGTTATTAAAAGTCAAAAATGATCTGTCAAATAAAAATGGCAAGCAATAGGATATATTGGAGAATATGAGCAAGCCATTTGATATAAAACTAATTCGGCCTGAACTTGTCTTTCCAAAAGGGCCTGACTGTGGCCGTTGACCATGCATTGTATATCTGCTTTAGATTTTCCCTATGGCAAGAACAAAGGCCCATCAGGTAAAGGTGCAACTTCCCTCCCCCTCCCAACACTGGCGTCTCCTTAAGGATTAAGCATCTTTCCTTAGGCTAGAAACTGATTGCTGCGCTCACCTGTGACCGTCCAGCTCGAGACAATAGACTTGCCTCCTGCTACGCCCATGAAGATAGCAGACCCACTACCTGCTGTGTCCATCAAGCGCTGTGCAGACAGGGCAATCTTGTGACTATTGTGGGAGGGACATTTCAATCATAGTGAAACACCCTCTTTGAGGGTATATAACCCACCTATGTACCCCCATTTCTTTGGAGTGCTCTGTTCCTTTGTGGAAAGACTCTCCCGGGTTATAATCCTAAGATTTAAGCTCAGAATAAACTCACCCAAATTTTCATTTACAGATTGGTTATGGATTATTTTCGTCGACAGATCTTCCAATATGAGTAAGCAAATGCCCACATATGGTTTATCTCAGTCTCCAAAGCATCTTTATGCTCTAAAGGGCATTTTTTTCACTTTCTGAAAGGAATCACTGTCAAGGAACAATGCATATTTTACAGTTGAAGATACATAGCTGATTCTTCTGGTTTCCCATTCTGATTTTTTAATAATCTGGTTATCAAGTAAGGCTTAGAATCTTGGTTATTCAAAGACTTTCAAGAAACTTAGCACATTATTCCCTGTCGTGCAGACTAAAGCAATTCAGATGTTTCAACCCACAGGATGTTCAAAACCACCAGAAACATTGTACGATTAAAAATGTTCACAGAGGGGCCGGCCCCATGGCCAAGTGGTTGAGTTTGCATGCTCTGCTTTGGCAGCCCAGGGTTTCACCAGTTCGGATCCGGGGCACGGACATGGCATCGCTTGTCAGGCCATGCTGAGGCAGTGTCCCACATGCCACAACTAGAAGGACCCACAACTAAAAAAAATATACAACTATGTACTGGGAGGATTTGGGGAGAAAAAGCAGAAAAAAAATTCAAAGATTTTTATCCTTCTATATTCAATTTAGAATAGGAAAAAAGCTGAGGCCGGCCCTGTGGCCAAGTGGTTAAGTGCACGCACCCCACTTTGGCGGCCCAGGGTTTTGCCAGCTTCGATCCTGGGTGTGGACATGGCTCTGCTCATCAGGCCATGCTGAGGTGGTGTCCCACATAGCACAACCAGAAGGGCCTACAGCTAGAATATATAACTATGCACTGGGGGGAGGCTTTGGGGAGAAGGGCAAAAAAAAAAAATTGGGAACAGATGTTAGCACAGGTGCCAATCTTAAAAAAAATAGAATAAAGTTGACTACTGGAGCTCAAGAAGTTGTGGAGAGTGAAGGACCAATCAGATTGAGAAGCAGATAAACAAAATTCTTTGTAAGAAAATCCTTGGTTAAATGTTGAAGAAAATGCATCTATATTTAGATCAATTGGTCTAGAAGAAGCAGAATGTTTAGCTGATGAGAGGAAGGAAAAGAGGAAGAGGTCTGAAGAAAAAGTTAATATTGACGTCCTCCAAAGAAATGGAGATTAAAAGTATAATAGAGGAGCAGCATTCATAACAGCTGAAAAGTGGAAGTGACCCAAATGTCCATCAATGGATGAATGGGTAAACAAAGTGTGGTATATCCACACAATGGAATATTATTTGGCCATAGAAAGGAATATAGATGCTGTAACATGGATGAACCTTTAAAACATGCAAAGTGAAAGAAGCCAATCACAAAGACCACATATTATATGATTCCATTCACATGAAAGTCCAGAATAGAGAAGTCTATGGAGACAAAGTAATTAGTGGTTTCCAGGGGTGAGGGTAGCAGTAAAGGGTGATAGCTAAAAGGTTCAGGGTTTCTTTTAGAGGTGATGAAAATGTTCTAAAATTGTGATACTTGCAGAAATCTGTAAATATTTCAAAACACCGAATCATAATTTTAAATGGGTGAATTGTATGGTATGTCAATTATATCTCAATAAGGTTATTTTTTTTAAAGTGTAAAGAAAAATGTACTCAATTGCCAGATGAGAAGTAATTGAACTGTGTAAATAGAATTGTAAAGGCCCCTGGGGCTGCATCACAAAGTTTTAATTGATCAAATTCTTCCTGGAGTTGGGAGTTTATCCTCACTCGTCTGATTCCTTAGGCATTAGTAAATTGTGCTTGTTCCTTTGGATTTCCATGGAAGTATTTGCTTTTTCTGCATATCATAAGATCAGCGTGTTAGTCTGAATAATGGCACCAAAGATATCAGGTCCTAATTCCTGGAACTATGAATGCTACCTTAAATTGCAAAAGTGACTTTGCAGGTGTGATAGATTAAGGATTTTGAGATGGCGAGATTATCCTGAATTATCTGGGTAGGCCCTAAATGCAATCACATTTGTCCTTAGAAGAGGGAGCCAGAAAGGGATTAGATTACAGAAGAGGAGAAGGCAGTGCGCCTACAGAGACTGGAGTGATGTGGCCACAAGCCAAGGAATGCAGACAGTGACCAGAAGCTGGAAAAGACAAGGATCTCTCCCTTGGGACCTCCAGAGGGAACCAGGCCTGCCAACCCCTTGATTTTAGCCCCATAAGATTCAGGACTTCTGGCTTGCAGAACTGTAAGAGAATAAATTTGTGTTTTAAGTCATTAAATTTGTGGTAATTTGTTACAGTGGCAATAGGGAGCTAATACAATCAGCAATGCAGGACTGTGTCCACGAGATTAAATGATGCTGGGGAGGTATTAAGAGGGATTTACACAGCTTCTTGATATTTGATGCTTGAATAGTAGTTGCTTGTGAGGTCTAGTTAACGTTTTCCTGCTATAATTATTTACTACTTTAAGTGCTGTTTCTTGATTTTAAATGCCTTATCTTGCTTTAATATTCTAAGACCCAGCAAACCCTTTTTGGAAGAGGTGAGTTATCTTCTTATGGTAAATCCTTGCTCCCCCAACCTCATTCTGACTTTTGCTATACATGAATCAAGTTCTGTTACCAGCTTCCTGGCGAGCTTCATCTTCTAGGACATAGTGATACTTTGTTTAGCTTTAGGAAGCAGAGAAGGCGGGTAAATCAGAGGTGAGGAGTCAAGGCAACCACCTGGCAAAAAAAAAAAGACAGGGCTCAGAAGAGAATTTCAAGGTCACAGGAGTTACTGGAGGCAGTAACGAGCAAACCCAGCGCCTGATGACCTGTGCAGAATTCACTGTCTGCACACCTCCACCTTTTCTGAAAAAGGAGTGTCCATGGTTTGAGTTACTCCGAGGAAAGACATCATCTCTCAGCTCTGAAAGAATAATATACTCAACCAAGGCAAGAATGAGGCAAGATAAGCACTCTCTACTTTGGAGTTGGGATAGGGGAAAGGAGACTATAAGCCAGTAGGGAAAGAGTAGTGAAAGTACTTATACCCTTTGTAGACATTATCTCTAGGACAGCGAGATGTGAACAGTTTTATAAGAAAACATTCACTGCAATATTTATAATAGTAGTATGTAATAGAAGATTTGTTAACATAGTACCTATATAGAACTTCATATAGCCATTAAACACTTATGAAAAGGTTTATGATGAACTTTATATATTGACTGTGCATGACACAAAACTAGTAAAGACAGTATTCTTAAGTTATGTATCAAATGAGGAACAAAAAAGGAATAGGTGGAAAGAACCACTACACGTTGGTTTTTCTGGTTGGTAGAATCTGGGAGACCAGGTTGCAAAAATGCATTTCAGTTTGTTTCCTACAGGTAACACTTTAAGAAAAATTTTTCCTCCAAATCTGGCTAGCCAGCGGTCTTTATGGAATTGTAGAGTATGGACTGTCAAAAGGATTTCTCCTTAGTTTCGACAAGCAACAGTGATGGCCTCTTTCCTCAATACCTGTGTAGTAATGTAGTTGCCTTATGAGTTTATACATGTTTTCTTATGCATCTGGAAGAGGGTCATTCTTTTTATTGAGAGCAAAAGCAAAGCTGCATTAATGAGATCATGTCTTATTCAAGACTGCAGCCTGTTACTTGGCATATAGTGGGGTAAGTTGAATGAATGCATTCTAACTTCTCAACACTCTCTTTAACAGCATGAATTGGGGTGATTACTGCTGTTACTACTGCCTCTATCAGCTAAGACTACAGCTTCATGCAGTGGGTAGTGTCTTATCTGTCTATACCAACATAATCTAGTTGGCCTCTTTCTTCTGCACCAGGGTGGACACATTAACGTCCCAGAAGATTAACACCTAATAAGAAAAATGTGCTCCATATGGAGTTCTGAAGCTTCAGGGTTTCTTTTATAAGGACTCTTTTTCCAAAAGGCAACATGATTCTTTTACTACATTACACTGAACACAAAGTTTTCCTTGGTGCCAGTCATAACAAATGTTCAAGTGGTGTGGAATACGGCGAGTACTACGGTGCAGGCTTGGGAACGTTTCCTTGAACAAATTCTTCCATCTCCCTGCTTTGGGCTCATTTACTAATTCCTAGAGGTAGCATGAACCATGTTTAGCCTAATGGCCTTCTGTTCAGAACTTTTTCTAAGGTTAGCTTTTAAAGAAAGGCAGAAGCCAACTGCTCCTGATTGATATCTTCCCCTGCATAGAAACTGACAGGCTTCTCAAGAGTCTCACTTGGCAGTGGGCAAGATAATAACATTTACCACTAGGAAAATGGACCAAAAGGTGTCTCTTTGCTAACTCAAGTCCTTTATCTATTTGCAATATGCTTATTCATGGAAAGAAGAAAACAAACAAACTCAAAAGGTTCCTTGTCTATTTGAATTATTTTTCTTAGCAAGTGTAAGAGGCCTGCAACTTCTGCCATCAGTTTCAACCAATTGTGCTGTAGGTTTATGGAAGTTCATCACCTTCAGAATCCAGGTCAAAATCTCTTCTAAACCTACCTCTGTTTGATTTAATAGAAAGCCAAGAACAATCAAAATCGGATCTAACAGCTTAATGCAACTGAGTTGAGTTACTCTTGCATAGGCAAAAACTCATTAAAATTTCTTCAGAAGTAGAATTTCTTCTTGACACACACACCCTTGTCTGTAAATAGGATCAACAGAGTCAAGCTCTGTACTAAGTGTGTATATTTAGTCTTTTAGTTCCTTTAAAAAACCCTCTGGCCATAGGAATTCTCCTTTTTCAGCTGGGAGATGAGATAGGATGCCCAAAATCACATGGCTCACCAACATGCGGCTCCCTCTAAAGAGCTGCACTCTGAATTATCCGCATATTTAGGATGAATTCCAGTGTTATCTAACAGAACTGTTTTGGCAGCCCCAGGTAAACTTACCTTATGGAAATTCATTCCTGAGGATAAAAAAAGGAAGGAGCCAAGGCAGGGGGAAAATAAAAATCCAACCCAGGAAACATATAGTCAGGCAGTCACTTCAGAAAGATTTCAATGGAAGTTTCACTCTTGATACATTATTGTATGGAAGCTGTATTAATACAAGTGGGAGGAATCCCCTCTCTCATCCTCCTTAACCTGCGGGGAGGGGGCCACTGTAGTCACCTAAACCTGGTAAGATGTCTGGCGTTGTGTGGTCGTTCACAGCCTGAATCTTCAAAAGATAGAGCCTTAAGCGTTCTTATCATGTCTGATTCAGCATCCCCGCCCCAGTTTAATGCAATAGTGAAATCCCAATGACAATTTCCAAGTATTTTTTTTTTTTTAACCAGAAAATGCACAAGCGCACCTGCTTATAGATACCTTTACTTCTTAAAATGACATTGGGTCACAAACACTATATTACCTGGGTTTTTTCAGAGGGCTCATTCTAGTGTTCCTTTTCTTCATGGGCAATGGATTTGTGCTCTGTGTAATTAGACTCAAAGCATGCAAAGAGCTGACCAGCTGCTGCTTCCCGACTTATATCGAGTCCCCAAACTTTTCGTCTCTTCCTTTCACGTGGTGGAGAGTGAATTCTCCAGGGATAATCTGGCGTAACGGGGGAGCCTATTGGGTTACCTCTGGCCACATCGGGGGCTTTGGTGTACCCCCCACGGACGTCAGGCTGGAGCTGTACGTCTTCAGCTTCTCATCTGAAGGTGCGGAGGGACCACCCCCGAGTCACAGGCTCTTGCCTGTTCAGAATACCGTCCCCTACAGTTGAAGCGTGCCCGCGATGCCGTCTCCAGGCCGCAGAACCTTCAGAAATCGAGCGGGAGAGAGGCATTAAATGTCGGTGGCTACCACGCCTCCCACGTTTCAGCGCTAGCTTCTTACTGGGGGATTGGGAGGGAACACTAAGGCTCTTTCTGCTCCGCTGTACCCAGCAAGGAGGCTACAGAAGCGGGCAGAACTGAGGCAGCGGCACCATCGGCCGATTTTTCCGCTCTTCCCGGCTAGTCCTTCCGCCTGCGCCGCCCTCGCCCCCGCCCCTCCGCCCTCTTCACAGCAACCGGCGCCCTGCCTGCTCCCGCGCTTCTCTCCTGCCGCCCGCAGTGGCCTGCCTTTTATAGTCACCGCAGCCAATCAGCGCACTCCTTTCCTTCTGCCCGCCCGCCCGACCAATGGCAGCGCCCCTTGTGTAATCGTCGGCTGCTCGGCTGCTCTCGGCTATTTTCGTTGTTGCTGGCTTTTTCAGGGGCTGCTCGCTCGCAGCCAGAGACGCTTGCTTTTTTTTCCGGGTTCGGAGCCGTTCCGGATGCTTTAGGCTGCCGGATGTCTGATCTCCGGATAACTGAGGCGTTTCTGTACATGGATTATCTGGTAGGTGTGGGGCAGGGGTGGCGTGTCGCCTCTTGGACCCCGAGTGCCCGATATCCCTGTGCCTGGAGGAACAGCCTTTTTGCTTTCTTTCTTTGGGATGGGATGCCTTTGGGGTTCTTTCTCCCGCAGCCGCCTCTAGAGCTGTGCCGGGACCTGGAGGGGCGGCCGCCAGGACGGCGGGGCCGCAGCGCCGAGGGGTGGTGGGGCTGACAGGTAAAGGTGCGGCCCGGGCCAGCCGCGCTGCGGGGCGAGCGGCGCGCTGGGGCTGCCCGAGAGATGGGGCCGCGGCCGCGGGGCGTCCCCTGCCCGCCGTCGGGTTCTTTGCTTCCCTCTGCGCTCTGCAAAGGACTTTCCGCGGAAGCAGGAGTTTTCCGCTCTCCCTTCAGCAGAACTCCAGGTACTATTAAAGAGCCATAACCAGAATGGCTCACTAAGTGCCCGGCAGCCCCGGTCATTTGGTTGTTATTAGATCTGTAAAGCTTTGACCTCGATCGCGGACAGGGTTTAAAAGCACATTACCATAAAGTCGACGGGGCTAAACTACATCGCAGCCCGGCCAGAACTGGTCTGGGTAGGGGCAGGCATTGTCCCGCCGTTGCTGTCGTGGGTGCCTGCCGGCTTTACCCTGTGCACGGATTGGATCCCAGCTGTGCTTTTAGGCCGGGCTTGTGCTGAGAAGTTTAGGTGGGAAAAGTGTCAGCACCGTGCTGGGACGGAACACTATTTAAAAAATTGCCCTGTATGTGTGTTCTTGTGAAATTATGCAAGCACCCTGAATTGTTCCAGAAATTATGTTTCCCCAGAGCTGCCTGTTTGTGTTCCGGGGGATCCTCATTGACACTGGCTGTGTTCCATCCTATACAATTACCAGGTTTACCTTGTTAGCCGGAACCGCTATTGCAATGCAGAGTTGAAGTAGATGGTTAGAAACATTGACCCTCCTGTCATCTTGTCGGACACAGGCAGTCGGTTTTCCACTGCAGATTGGCCTGGCAGAGATTTCCCAGTGCCTTCTAGGAATTACACTTAAGGCTGTACTCAGACTGTAAATGCTTTCATGATCAAGAAATGCTGGAGAAGGACTGGTTTTATAATGTGTTACCATGTATTTGAGCTTATTTTACCTGAAGGAAATGTTTCCCCTAAAGCATGGTTGGTGATCTTGTGGGGAAAGGTGGTGATCCGAGTTAACGCATGACCTTGTGAATGGAGCAGAGTCAAAATTACTGAGTTCAAATTCTGTTTTCTTGTTTATTTGTTGCTGTCAGTAACTGCCTCTATTTTTGTGATGACGGGAGGCTATCCACCCACAACTGGAGCCGGTTACCGGGATTATCTGATTATAAGCATTCTTTAAAACACAACGTGCCATGTAGGTTGAGAGAGTTGCCAAATGTTTCTTAAAGATTGTTTTCTAAATTAAATAACTGATTAATATGTAGCCTGTCTTATAAAATACAGTACTATGGTTTTGTCTTGCAGTCTGCCCAGATTAAAGCCAAAATTTGTTGAGAATAATTACCAAGTAGGAAAGGGTGATATTACCTATGCTACTGAGAGCTAATTTTGGATACTTAAGTGGGTAGTTCTAAAAAGGAAGTCAGGTGATTCTGATCATTTTATTATTACTTTTATTTACTGGATGTTTTAAATTTACAAATTGCATCGCAAACCTGTCTTTGAGATGCCAAACCCACCAAAGCATTTAGTGAAAGAATTGAAAACCCCAGTTAATTACTCAAGTTAATTTCTAGATGGAGAGTCGGTTGGGAGCGGGAATGTCTGGGCTCTAGGTTCCCTTAAAAGCAGATTGATTTGTCAGTTTACTAACAGTTTTGTGGCAAAATCGATGGGCCTTGAATTTGATGTGGCCTTTTTGTTTTACCTGCCACGCCCCCACACACTCAACTTTTGCTTTCTTGTAAAAAAAAAAAAATCATTGTTTTGTCACTTGTCTATGCTTTTTAAAAAATTCACAAGTGCAGTGAAACAGTCCTATGAAAATCACTGGCTAATCATTGGATCTGAGAAAAACATCTTAGAGGAAATAAGTCAGTTTTTATGACTGTGTCGAGTATCCCTCTGAAAGGATTTAAGAAAATCCATAAACGTTAACTCCAGTTTTTACTGAAACTGGACTGAAAAAAAAAAAAACAACCCTCCTGAGGTGGTCTTTTGTGTTTACTTTTTGCTTATCAACTTTCAGAGAAAATGATGGGCCACACATCATTCCTTTCTTCTGGCCTTTCTGATGGACTGGATTGCTCATACATAATTTTCATCTGGTGTTTATTAAAAACTAATTTCTGAAAAATGAAAATTCCGTTGACTGCATCTGGGATCTTATTTTTAAAATAGGTCAATTCCCAAGTTCTTTTACTTACCTTCCAGAAAAAGTGCCCCTTTCATTTCGAGTTTGACTCTCTAGGTTTTGCTGAGCTGGTGGACTAGAGTAAGCCTCTGGCCATGCACTTGAGAGGAATAATGGTGTGTGCCATCTTTTCTTCTTTTTTCTTTTGAATCGGTGTTAGACTTTCTTGTTGTTGCCTTTGGAAGCTGAAAGAGGGAGCTGTGTGTGTGTGTGTGTGTGTGTGTGTGTATGTATGTATGTATTGTCCATTGTTCTTTAGACTGGATGTTATCACTTAACCTTTTTCATTTGCAGGAGAGTGGAAAGGAAGAAAAATGAGAGACCCACAGAGGTGCTATTTTTAACAGCTTTTAATAGGATTGTGGATATTAAAACAGATGATGAAGCTCTCTGATCTTAGAGGTTGCTGTTGATTTCTTATCTTGAAAGAAATGTTCTCAGTTAGAGGTGATAGATAAGGTGGGGGACAGGGATAGTACCTTAGTATTTAAGACAGGATTTTGTTGATTTCAGTTCAGGGAAATAGTGGTAATCTGTTAATCCTAAATAATTATATGTATTACCTGGTGCCTGACTTGGGTCCTGGCACGTAGTAGGGCCCGGTATTTGTTGAAGTGCATGAATGTGAGACCGAAGGGACGATTCTGCTTTTCTCACCAGCTTCTACACGGAGACAAGATAAAATCTGTTTGGATTAGGTGTCTTGTTCTGGGGAATTCAGAATGTATCCTTCACTCTTAACTTTAAGATTATCAAGATGTCATTTGTTTAGCCTGGCTGGCAATTTAAATATAAAAATCTTAGTTTTCCTGTTGATAAGAGGGTCTGCCTAGGAGGCCACACACCTTTTCCCCATTTTTATGATGGGCTTTAAAGGCCATATTTACACCTGTCAGATCTATGGGTAAAGATTTTGCTGCTGTTTCAACAGGCAGGACGAGCAGCTTTCTCGCTGTCTTCTGACAGGTAGAACTAGTTAAGACAATGTGCAGAGCTTTTCGAGTAAGGTAAGAGAAAATAGTCAAGCTGGAATGAAAGAGAAAAACATGTCGACCAGGTTTTCCTGGGAGGTTAGACAAGATCAATTCCTAGATTCCTTTCAGTTAAATTTTTCTTTTGTCCTGATTTATATGTGTTGATTGGTCTGGATTTCACCTTTTTCCCCCTTCTGCCATCAAAATGACAGCAATAAAACTTGTTATGCTTTGTGTAATGCCTATGATGATTAAATGAGATAATGGAGGGAAAGCAATTTATAAACAGCACATTGCTTTTCAGATGTGAAATGCTAATGTGTTATAATTACGATGCCGATATAATTCTTATACTTCCTGTGGAATGACTCTTCCTGCTCAGTGGTAAATATTGGCCTACCTTTTAAACTAGTCTCAGTATTTGGAAAGATTTGGAGTGGTAATGAGCCTGCAGGAAGTCACAAGACTTTCTTGAGGATTGTTTAATACCTAGAAAAATAAAACCACATTCTAATATTTTTATTAATCCATTAAACAAATATTTATGAAACCTCTGCCTTGTGCCTGGCCTTGAAAGTTGTGAGGGATGAGCACCCAACCAGGATCCCCTTGCCTGTAGGACCGGCAGGCTTGTGGCTCTGTGGACCTGTGGCAGAACAGGTTGGATAAGGTACATAGGGGAGGAGGCAGCTTCTGACTTGCTCCTTAGCTTTCTGCTACTTTTCTTCTATTTTAAATGTGTTTCTTTGTTTTATTGTGAACTAAAATGCAAAGGTGAACTTGCAAATGTGGTAACTAAATATGCTTGATGAGTCTTGGATGCCGGTTGTCACTTAACCATCATTGCATTTATGTGTGGTGTTTGAGATTTAATAAAGCTGGGCTTCTAGATTTCTTCCTTGTATAGATTGGTGAACCTGGCCCAGTTTCTTGGTCACAGCTGTACCTGCCACTATAAAAATTCGTGTGTCAGTGGGGAACATCTGGTGAGAGAGGTAGATGGATCAACACAAATCCATCACCATTTACAGGGTAAAAACCAACTAACCAACCAACCAACCAAGAACGGAAGTTCATAATGTCCTACGAAGAACAGAGCTCATCGGTACCAGTAAGTCATAAATGAGCCTGTTCGAAAAGGCACATTTGTGATTTTTATCTGATGTTCAGTTATCTTAAAGTGCTTTTAACCCTGAATGCTGATGAACATAGGTAGTGTGTTGTGACTATGGTCAAACTGACTATAAAGTAATAATATAGGTCAAGCATTTTTTTAGTCTTAACTGCAGTTGGATTAGGCAGAATCACATAGTCTGTTACTAATCATAAGATAAAAATAATGTGAACACAATAAACACATCTACCATCTTGGAGTTCTTACAGCAAAAAAGTTTTAAGAGGGGCTGGCCCAGTGGCACAGTGGTTAAGTTCGCACATTCCGCTTTGACAGCTGGGGGTTCACCAGTTCAGATCCTGGGTGCAGACCTACACACCACTTGTTGGGCCATGCTGTGGCAGGCATCCCACATATAAAGTAAGGAAGATGAGCATGATGTTAGCTCAGGGCCAGTCTTCCTCAGCCAAAAAAAAAAAAAAAAAAGATTGGCAGAGATGTTAGCTCAGGGCTGATATTTCTCAAAAAAAAAAAAAGGTTTTAAGAGCATCCATATCCTTAGGCAGGAACTTTGCTGTAAAGGCATTAGCTCTGGTCCTCGAGCTCCTGTGGCTCTAGTCTGGTAGTTTGAGTCCTAGGAGAGGACACACAGGGCACGTGAGTCATGCCCTCTGGGAGCTTGCATTCTAAAGGATGCCAAAACCATGTGCTTGTTGGCATGCTGGGGGTGGGGAGAGTTAGGCATATGAGTTATGAAGGTGAAAACAGTTAACATGTATTGAGCACTTACTGTGTGCCAAAGTTGTAAGTACTTTCCACGTGTAACAGCATTAAACCGAGGCCCAGAGAAGTGTAATTCCCCAAGTTCATGCAGCTGACAAGCAGTAGAGCTGGGATTGTGGCCCCGGAGCCCTCCCTCTCACTGCCTTCTTCCCAGCTTGGTGTTAAAGCTGTTGGAATGCAGTTGAAATTTTTACCGTGTATTTCACGTAAATGCTATGCTGCTGCTTGAGGAAAGGGGTCCATAAAAGTGGTCCTTGACCAAGTAAAAGAAACCAGGGGCTGGGAGCAGGCTGACAGATGTTCCTGCCTCCTCAAGGACTTCGCTCTGCTAAATGACCGTTAAGGAGGAGGCTGGATAGAAAGATAGATAGAAAGCTGTGTTGTGTCCTGAGCTTTCTGCCACAGTGTCCTGACTCTGGTCACGGAGGTGACCTTCAGCATCTAATGCTTCTTCAAATGACCACAAATGGGTTTCCAGGCAACCGTGTTACTCAGACCCCCAGTGTCGCTTCAGGGCTAACTTCGTGTCTGCCAGAAGCCCCAGTTTTCTTTTGAAGAGGTCACTGAGGCTCAGGATCTGTTTGTCAGTTTATGTGAAGTCTGCTATGCTCCTTTATCAAGTGCCTTCTGGGGAGTGGGGCTGTCGCAGCAGACATGAGGCCCCAGGTGGTCTATTCCTTATGGATTTCATTTGGGCAAAGTCCCCTGATGACATTAACTATAAAGGGTTTCTTTCTGAGGTAGATTGGTAGATTTAGAGAAGGAAAGATTTTTTTGTTAAGATAAGGTCTGGTGACTGCATTGTCGATAAGAAAGGAAGCAGGAATTTCCCTTGATACTTCTTACAGATTGAATTAATTATGAGTTTTATTTTGGAGCCTGCAGCCCCCTTTAGTTATGCACTGGCTTTCCCCCGGCATCTCCCCAAATGCTTCAGGTGTTTGGATGAGTCTGTGAAGCCCAGTGCTGGTTGACCCTCATTTTTGAGTGTCTGTAAAGTGTTTGGGCACATTGATGTCTAGCAGGCCCGGCTTCATGGGTATGCAGCCACGGGGGCCGGTGTTTAGAAGGGCCCCATGCTTGGTTTGATGCTCTGTGGTCACCATCTTGAAATTCTTAATTTTTGGCGCTTTGCGTTTTCATCTTGCACCCAAATTTGTGTAGCCGGTCCTGACTTCTAGTGCTAAAGTAAAGCCATGGGGATATCCCTTGAATGACCCCAGGGCAGTGGCCATCATCTGAGTACGTAACTTGCATCACTGCTGGGTCCTTGACCATCTTGATCACCAATTTATCACCAGAATCCAGTCTGGTACCTGGTAAATAGGGGACTACATACCAAGCACAGTGCAGTGTTTTACTTGTACCACCTAATTTAATTGTCCCAACAATCCTGTTAACCAGATACTACTGACTTACAGAAGGCTTACTGACTTAGGAAAGAGGGAGGTTGAGGCTCTTCGAGGTGGAGTATTGGTCAGGATCGTGTAACCAGTGGAGTGTCCGGACTAGGGTGTGAGCCAACTTGGCATTTCTAAGCCCATGCTTGTGAGCATTATTCAGTGCTGCCAACCTAATAGTAATAGTTGTTGAGAGGATGAGTGAGAGGTGCCGCCTGAATCATAGACGCCATGCTGGAAGTTCAGGGGTCCTATCAGTGCTGCTGTCACATGGTTCCTTGAGGAAAGCCCTCCGGCTTGGGAAACGGTGGGTTAGGACCTTAAGGTGAGAGAGTTTACTCACTGATTTACTTTCCTTTGTTGACCTGCTGTCTCCTTCACTCTTTTGCATAAACGTTGGCATTCTGCTCTTTGGTTCACAGCCAAACACACCTACTTGATTTCGATAGCAACTAACCATTTGAAAAGTTAGATTTGCAGGACCATCTCATTTATCAGGTTCCTTTCTACCTAGATTTGCTGGGAACTGCTCTGACCTCTAGACTGCTTCTCTCAGGCTTGAGGACTTGTCTCTTGGTAATCATGTCCATGTCTCCCTAGAGGAATTCCCATGGGTTCTTTTTCAACTGGATCGCCACTTCTCTGGCCTCTCACTCTTGGGGGAGGCAGATGTGAGTCTGGCGCCCTCCCAGGACTGTTGATTGAGATGCAGAAGGGCTGCATCTGTTCCTAATCAATCTGTGCATGGACTCAGGAGCTAAGATGAAATACAGTTCCTTCAAAGTTTTGTTTTCAGTAAATACAAGTATTCAGAAAAGTACAGAAAATAATTAAATGCGTTTCTGTGTACCTGCCTTCCTGATTGAACAGTTGTTAACATTTTGCCATTTTAACTTCAAAACGCTGGTGCTCGCTTACAACAAGAAAAACAACTTTAAGGCTACAGCTCAAGCCTGCTGCTCCCCCGTGCTGTCTTCCTCCTCCCTTCTCAGTGGTGGCGCTGTCCCAAAGTTGGTGGGTGGTGTTCTCATGTATGTTTTTGCATTTTTATTACGTTTGCATGTATGCATAAATAATAATTAGTATTGTTTTGCCTGTGTTAACAATTTTACAAAAATTGTAACATACCACCCTTAGCTTTTTGGAACTTGTTTTACTTCTCTCATGTTTTTGAGATTAATAAATATTGCTGTGTGTCAGTAGAGGCGTGTTTTATATTTCAGGTTTGAATTTTACCATGTCTGGTTTTATATGTAGAGATCTTATTTGGATTTTGTGAGAAGCTCACAGAAGAGAGTAGGTGTTGGTTTTGAGGCATAGTTGTGTGTCTGTGTTTACTTGTTTTTAGTACTACATGATAAATCACAAATTATTTAATAAAATTTTATGGGCATTTCAGTCTTTATTATCATTCATCAGTTTGTTTTACAGCTTACAACAATCGTTTTGTGATCATATTAACACATATACAGGTAAACATATATATATATATATTTTTTTTTTTTATATTCTTGCCTGTGCAAGGACTGAAATTATTTTGGTAACATGTTTATTATTAAAGTGAAAGCTTAGTGAAGGAAATTTGGAAAGCACAGCAAAGTCCATTGGGGGAAAACATGTCTGTTATCTAGCAACCCATAGAGAAACAGCTGACATTTTTTAACCCTGCATCATAATGAAGATATAGTTTTATAACCTTTTTATACTTATGAATGTTTAAATTTTAACAATTTCTCTTCTGCAACATTAATTTTCTATATTATACTGGTAAGCCATAATTTTCGTAACTAATCACCTTTTCATTGAATATTTAATGTTTGTTCCAGTTTGGTCTGTTATATAAATAATGCTGCAATGGACATTTCATATAAACTCTTCTGGATATTTTACTACAGTGTGTTGTAAGGAGCAGTAGTTCTCTAGTACTTTAATGAGTCTTACTACAAAAAGGGGTTCCAGTGCCAAGTAGGTTTGGAAACTAGGTCAAACAAGTTTCTTTATTGTACAGCCTTTAATATGCAAACGTACATGGTGACTCTCTAAAGGGAGATTATTACACGCATAGTTTCTAATCCTTTGGAGTACTGTTGCTTTATGATCAAGTTCTAGAAGTAGATTTGTAGGGTCAAAAGATAACCAGCATTTATTGCTCTTGATATTGATTAAATAAGTTAGTATTTGCAAGGTACTTACGACAGTGCCTGGATATAATCAGCTACTGTTTGTCAAGTCAAAGTTATTTAATAGCAAAGTTGGTGATAATGACTATAGTTAATATTTACTGAGAATTTACTCTGTCCTAGATTCTGCAGGCAGTGCTTAATATGCACTCATCAGTCATTTGGTCCTTTCAACAACTCTCTGAGAGGTGGAAGAACTATTATTATTCCTATTTTATGGATGAGGAAACTGGCGGGCAGGAGGAATTGAGTAATCATAGCCTCAGTTGTTATGAGGGCTGGTAGCGCGTCTGTAATCTTAATCTGTACATATTTTTATAATTGCAATAGAGAAGAAAACTTGGTTGGAAGTCCTGTATTTGATTCCCTCCTGGAATAACTAGCTTTCTTTCCATTGTTTCTTTCTAATTCTATGATTTAAGTGATCATAAAGTTGTCTTAATTTATCATTCATTCACTTAAACAACTCTAACATGTTATAGGCCTTTTATGTTCTGGCGCTGTCCTGGGCTCTAGGAATCTATGAGTGAATAGGACGTTGGCCTGCTCTCAAGGAACTTACGACTCTTGTAGAGATGAAAAGTAAGTAATTACATTTGGGAGTAGCATATTCTATTTAGAAGGAAATAAAGGGTACTAAGGGAGTATATAAAGGGGAAACTTAACTGAGACTTGAGGGCCAAGGACAGCTTCCCAGAGGACTCATTTCTTCTCTGCAACATTGAAGTTGAGTAGAGTTGGCCCAGTGACAGGCAGGGCCAGGGCCAGGCAGAGGAACAGCTGGTGCAGAGACTCAGGGGTGAGTAACCCGTCACTTCAAGGAACTCCAAGGACTGGGTGTGGCTGGAGCAGTCGGGAGCAGTGGCTACGCGTGAAGCTGCAGAGCCCCGCTGGGATCATACAGGAGCCTTCAGAGTTTGCCTGCACTGACACGGTCAGATCTGGCTGCCGTAGGAAGAAGGATTGGAAAGGAGCCCCAACGGGAGCAGGAAGACCAGTTAGGGAGATGCTGATTCAGGAATGAAATGATGGTATTCACAACCAGGTAGGGGCAGAAGAGATGCAGAAAAGTACGTGGATTTAAGCAACATTTAAGAATTGCGAGAATTTTGTAATTAGATGTAGAAAATGAGAACAAAGGAAATTTTAGGGATAATTCTCAGGTATTTGGTTTGAGCATCGGTTTGCTTATCTATTATTGAGTAACAAACTACCTTAAAAGAGTGGTTTAACATAAAAACAGCTTATTTTACTCATGAATCTGGGGGTAAATCGTGTTCAGCTATGCTGTTCTTGCTTAGGATCCCTATGAAGTTACAATCAGGGTGGCTGGGGTCATCAGCGCCTGGTCATACACTTGTCTGGCATCTGGGCTGGGAACACACAGATAGCTGGGTACTGGAAAAGCTTGAACTCCTGGGGCATCTTTCTTCATGTGGCCTTTCTACATGATGCCTCAAGGTAGCTGCATTTCTCACATCCAGGCTGAAGGCTTGCAGAGTGAATGTACCAAGAGGAACTGGCAGGAGCTGCTGGTCTTTTCTACCCTAGCCTCAGCAGTCGTGCAGCATCATTTGTACTGCATTCTCTTCATCAAGACAGTTACAAACGCATGCTCAGGGTCAAGGGCAGGAGACGGACACCACCTCTTGGTGGGAGGAAGTTGAAGCATTTAGGGGCATGTTTTAGAACCATCACAGGCATTGGGCTGGCTAATCGAGTCATGTACTGTGGTGGGTAGCACTTGAAGGAATAGCACGATGGGAAGGAAAACAAGGAGTTTGATTTTGGTGTTACCAGGTCTGTGCTGCTTGTGCAAAATCCAACTTGAGGTTTCATGTAGGTAGATGGGAGCTCAGAGAGGTCTCTTGGAGATGGAGTTAAAAATAATAGGTAACAGTTATTGTTACTTACCATATACTGTTACTATATTATTACTGTCATCATGTGGGAGGCACAGTGCTAAGTGTTTCTCATGCATTATTCTTTTACTATTATCATTTTAGAGATGAGAAAACTGAGGCTTAGAGAAATTGAGTGTTGTGGCTATGATGTGACGGAACCACAACTTGAACTCAGGTCTGGCGAATGTCTGACCTCACATTCTTAACCACTCAGTTGTAGCCCTTAGATTCAGTTATCATCTGAAGCCATGGCTACAAATGAGCTCGCCCAGGGGGAGTTGTGCAGAATGGGAAGAGAGGAACCCTAAGGAAGCCCAGTGCCTTGGTCAATGCTGGCACATAGTAGGCACGCAGCTTTTGTGGGATCAGCACAAGGAAAGGAACCTAAAAAGGAGCCTGAGAGAAAGAGAACCAAAAGGTTGGAAGAAAACCTGGAGAGTGTCCTTCAAGTAGGCTGAGAAGAGGTACTTTCCAGAAGGAGGAAGTAGCCAATTGTGTTAAACGTTGTCCAGAGATCATGGAAGATAATGGCTGAAAAGTGACTCTCATTCACGTCAGTGGTGACCTTGGCCAGTGCGCTGTCACAGGCCAGGTGGAAGGTGAGGAAATGACGCTGCTGCAGTTAAGTCTATCAAGAAATTTCACCATGAAAGAAGAAAGATAGCACTGACTAGAGGGGTGTGCAGATTGAGGCATTGTTTTCCTTTTTAATTTTTTTGGTGAGGAAGATTGGCCCTGCACTAACATCTGTTGCCAATCTTCCTCTTTTTGCTTAAGGAAGACTGTTTCTGGGCTAACATCCATGCCAGTCTTCCTCTATTTTGTATATGGGTTGCCGCCACAGCATGGCTTGATGAGTGGTGTTTAGATCCGTGCCTTGGATCTAAACCCTAGAACCCAGTGCCACTGAAGTGGAGTGTGTGAACTTAAGCACTAAGCCACCAGGCCAGCCCCATAGTTTTCCTTTTCAAATGGAACTGAACTTGAGATGGTTAAATGCTGATGAAGTAGAATTTGAGGTCATTTTGCTGAGTATGACTGAAATATGGTGGGGTAGGGGTTTGAGTGCATGGGTCTGAGGAACCTATAGTGAAGAATGAAGGCAAGAGATGACCAGGGACCCAGAAGCATTGATTGCTGTGCGCTGAAGTCAGAGACCATGACTGAATGATGACCCAAGTCTAGTGGCTGTGTGCCTTTATTTTTTTCCTTCTAGACTTTGTAGCTGTTTGGGTGTAGGTTTCAAGAAGGTGGGCAATAAGCTTGATAAGGGTTAGGATTTTTCCAAAGTGAGTCATTGGGTGCATAACGGGGTAGAGGAATTCAGGACACTGGCAAGAAAATGGTTGAAGTGATAGACTGTGAGCTCTGAGTTAATGGAGAGGAAAGAAGGCATATAGAAAGAGGATGCAAGGGACTAGTGGTCTTGATGAGGCTGAACAATAGGTGGTGTTTGGAGTAACTGTTCAGAAGACTGCAGGGAGAGGAAGTCCAACGTGGGCAGACAGTAGGGTGTATGAATTTAAGATTGCAGAGGTAGAGCAGTTCGAGGGGAGGCTCCAATGTGTGGCTGTGGTCAGCAGCTGAAGAGATGGGGAGGTTAGAAGGCGGAAGAGGAAATACAGCTAAGGTGTGGGATGGAGCATCTTCATGGGTGGTGAAATCACCAGGACCAGGGCAGGATTTAGATTGGAGTGACAGGCTGAGCCAGATTCAAAAATCCTCAGTGAATGAGGGGAAGGTGGACCAGTGCCTTTGACAAAGAGAGGGAGACAGTGCTAGATACCAGAGCTCGTTGTCTTGAGTCTTGAAAGGAGCAAGGGAGGAGGAGTGGTCTGGACATCCTCGAGGGTGATCTTGAGGGATTGGCTTAGCTCACAAGGTGGAGGGGACATTTAACAAAGCTGTGGTGGGTGTAGAGGATTCGTGTCGTGGTTGAGCACTGCAGGCTTGGAATTGAAGTGCCTGACTCCACCACTCTGACTATAGCTTGGCAAGTTATTTAACTTCTCAGGGCCTCACTTTCCTCCTCTGCAAAGCAGGGATAGTAAGCGTAACTACCTTGGGTTTGTTGTGCGGATTAACTGAAATAGTGTGTGTACTATAGAACGGTGCCTGATGCCACCTTTTCTACCACCTCCTCTTGCTCATCACCCTAGCAAAAAAACCCCACAAAAGTTTCACAGCGCTTATACTGGCAGCCTCTTTCTAAGAGCCTTATGAGGAAGGTACTAGCATCATCTCCATTTTTCAGATGTTAAACTGAGATGCAGAAAGCTTAATCAACTTGTTTAAAGAAATACAGCTAGTAAGAGGCAGAAATGGGATTTTATCCCAGGAAATCTGGCTCCAAAGCCCTCCCTCTTAACCAGTACTGCATAATTAATGCGTATTAACTGCACCACCATCCCCACCTGCGCCGCCATTGTCACCATCACTGTGGCAAAGCGTTCTATGGGAAGGTTAGGGAGGGAGGGGACTAGTGTGAGGCTGGCTTCTTGCAGACCGAGGCACAGAGCAGTGCGGGGTGAGGTAACTGTAATATGAAAGATGGTGGAATCAAGTTAGACCGTCTCTCAAAATAATTTGATTTAGCAGTTGCCTGGTTAGTAAGTTGGAAAAAGCTTAGGCCCAAGTTAGTTGTGTTATGGAGGGAATCCTAGTTCAGTTAAATAAACCCACAGCACAATTACCTGATTCTTAAGACGCTCAGCCTGTACTTTTCTGCTAAGAGGGGTTGCATTCCAAGGGAACCCTTGTCCCTGGGGAGGGAGGAGACTGGACTCTCTCAAGGGACTCAGTCACCGTGTCTCTATCACAGGGGCTGTGTCTCCTTGGCGGGCCCCCGGGGTTTGGGTCCCTGCTGGCTCCAGACTCCCAGGGCAGAGAACTGGTGGTGCTGAGTCCAGAAGCTGATGAACAGGCCCAGGCTGAGGCCTTTCAGCTGGACTGAAAGCCAGTTGCAGGCAGCTCGTTGGGGCCAGGAGTTTATCTGGTCAGGGCAGCCTGTGAAGTTAGCCCGTATGTGTTATGTCTGGAACAATCACGCAGTAATCTGGATGCATTGACAATAGAGCTGAAGTGACTTGGGTGATCCTGACTTCCATCTAGTTAAAATGATCGCAGAACATAGTATTGCAGAAATAATTTTTGGTTGGAGAGCTCACCTTTCCCTCTTATTCTTATTTAAACTGTCTCTTCTTCCAGCCTTTCACCTCAAAAACTGAACTGAGGCTCCCTCCAGGGCTGCCCCTGGGGCTGCCTTAGACAGTTAAGCTTACTGGATACTGCACAGAGGTACCCAGCTCAGCTTGCCAAGGTACCCACTGTGCATTGGCACAGTGGTGCCTAATGGGCTAGCGGTGGTCCTGCCTCAGGTCTTTGTTCCTGTCTCTGTTACAGGACAAAGCACAGCATGTCACAGTGCAGGGCCGGGTTGTGGGCCTCTTTGTCTTCTCAGACGCTGGCACAGATACACAAGATAGGTGCTAAGCCGCTGGTTGGACTGAGAGGCTGCACTGAGTGATGGTTAAGGGCACTGACCTTGGAGCTGGACTTTGCATCCTGGGTCTGTCACTTACCTGCTGTGCAGCCTCTGGGCCTCAGGTTTCTCATATGCAAAATGGGCATCATAATAGTACCTACCTTGCAGAATTGAGTCAAAATATAGAAATCATTTGAGAGAGAGCCTAGCACCATTCGCACTGTAAAAGTATTTGCTATTAGTGCGTTGGGACTTTGTATATAAAGCAAGGACTTATGATACTGTTGTTACCCTAAAAATTCCACTCCAATTCTATTCATTTTTCTAGTACTAGCCTTTCAAAAATCTTTCTGCCTCTACCTAGTAAACATAGCACTGGGTTAAAGATATTGCAGCTGCCTGTTGGTGTTTTAAGTGGCAGCTATTTCTGACTTACATGAGTGAAAGGTCCTGGCATAGCATACGGTGGCCCACATCTCTCTGAGGGCTGGTTCTGCTTATAGCTGTTACATAAGTTTGGCCAAATGAGACGACTCACTTTAAATAGGCAAGTTTTCTCAAGTCCTGCTCTAGAATTATATTATTGTTTAGAACTCTCAACTTCTGTTTTGTTGGAATCAAACAGTTTGAAAGTTAAGTTTCTGCTTTTGAGAACTTCCCCCCTCAGCACATGATTGATGGGCCAGCTCTTCTCTGCCGTCTTCCCTTTGAATGCTTCCTGAGAGCCAGCATGCTGTAGAGGACAGAGCACTCTGCTGCTGATTTATTGCATAACGTGGCTGTTCTTTGTCATTTTGAATGTTTCCTGAGTGCGGCTGGTTCTTTTTGCAGGTCCCAGTGCTAGATGTAGAAAACCCCTTGTGATTATTGCATTTCTCTTTCTCTGTTTTTATATAGAAATATTGTGCCTCTGCATTATTCACCAGGGGTATTTCTCTTAGTGTAGCATATTTTTCCCCATGATTTGTTGGGTTTTCAAGATGCGTGTTTTAAAGACTGGGACGTTTAGACTGGATTATTTGATCATTCCTGGGTTTCCCTTGCATTTCTTGACTTTTTCAGGGCCCTTGCTGACCTGACCTTGGCTATGGGCAGGATTACTTCTTGAGCCTGAAGTGGAGCTGTTCTCTATCATTTCTGTGGACTCAGGCTGTAATTTTTCTGTAGCCTGAGTGTATGGGAAATAGATTCCTGTGCTAGTGATGTTTTGATTTTCTCCCAAATATGTCTTTATTTGGGGAAAATGCCTAATTCTGTTGGTCATCTTTGGAAATAGCCATGAGTGGATATTTTCCCTTTGTTGTCTTCTGAGTGCTTACAGTTTTATCACAAATAATTGATTTTGTAAGCTTCATATTTGTCTTGAATAGTTTCATAGAACAGACTTAGTAAAAATTTTCTCTTTTGATTCTATGTCAAGAAGATATCTTCAATTGCTCATTTTAAAACTCTTCAAATCAGACTCTTTGTTATGTAGGGGAACATGTGTAATGAAACAAGTTGCTGCAAAAGTTAAAATTTTAAAGACCTATGTAAGAAGTGATGCATATTTTAATTCTTCATACACAGGTTGTCTTGAGTAAGCCAACATAAAAATGCATGATTATGAAGAAATGAAGGAGATGAAGAATCAAGATTTAACAAGCTCATTGATGGTTTGGCTCTCTCCTCTCTTTTAAAGCAGTTCTCTTCTCTTTCCCACATCCAGAGTGCTTAAGAGTTTATTTCCGAGGGGCCAGTCCTGTGGCCGAGTGGTTAAGTTCACGCGCTCTGCTTCAGCGGCCTAGGGTTTTGCCAGTTCGAATCCTGCGTGCGGACGTGGCACCGCTCATCAAGCCATGATGAGGCAGCATCCCATATGCCACAACTAGAAGGACCAACAACTAAAAATACACAATTATGTACTGGGGGACCTTGGGAGAAAAAGGAAAAATAAACTGTTTTTTTTTTTTTTTAAAGATTTTATCTCCGAGGCAAAGATTATTTATCCCAATTGCTTTACATTATTGCACTGAGTGAGATTAAAACAACAGCAGCAACGACAAATGAATATCCCTCTAAGAGTGGGTATGGTAGCATTTTCCTGGGTATTCAAAGTTCACAAAAACTTTTGTTTTTACTAAACAACTTTTTAGTCAGTGTTTATTTTCTTGATACAAAGTGACTTTAGGGCCCCAATTTTAATTCAGATGTACAGCCCTGTGTTCAAATACTGAACTACAGTAAGAAAATAATCTGCTAGCTTTTAAAATATTCATGAAGGGTGTATGTCAGATGAGTTTTGGGAGAAGAAAAGCCCTACCCCGCTTCCTCCCAGCCTGTCTCCCTTCTTCCTGTCGAACTTTCCTCACTCAGCAAATACTTACCGACATCGTATGTTTGTTAGGCACCAGGGCATTGTAGACACTACAGGAATAACTCTTTATCTACTGAACTGCAGCCTGAAACAGTGACTGTAATACAGTTTTTTGCTGGTGGGAAACCCAGGATGATGGGCTAGAACACAGCAGTCTAACTGTTTCTGTAAAGGGCCAGCTAGTAAATATTTTAGGCTTTGCAGGCTAGAGTCTCTGCCTTAACTACTCAACTCTGCCTTTGTGGCACGAAAGCGGCCACAGGTGATATGTAAATAGATGGATGTGGCTGTGTTCCAGTAAAGCTTTATTTATAAAAACAGGCGGGGCACCAGATCTGGCCCACGGATTGTAGTTTGCCAACCACTGGGCTGGGAGAACAGGATTTACTTCCTTGAAGAAGAGAGGCGCTATTTCATTATCTTATTTTTCATTGGCATCAGAATTTTGGTTTTTGTACTTGCAGGAGACCTTTAAATAAGGAGACAATCTGATCAGTAGCTTCAGTTGTTTGAAGGGCAGACGCAGGACCCTGTGAATCTCCAGAAGGCAGACTACGACGAGAGGGTCAAAATTAGAGGAAGGCAGGTATTGGTTCAGGGTAAGAAAGAACTTTCTTATCATAAGGTTTGTTCATCTGCCTTGAATAGGAAATGACAAAGCAGAAGCTGCTCCCCACCTGTTCGGGACATTCTAGAAGGGGTTCATGCATCAAATGAGGAGGTAAGGTAGACGGAAGGTTCCTTTCAATTTCCCCTACTTAGTATTTGCTCCTAATACATGAGGCAGTCTCTCTTCACTTTACCATGAGTTATTTAAAAATATTTGCAGTGTAGGAGGATTTCAAATGTTTCTTTTCCTTTCCTTTAAGCAATGGGGTTCTTTTTTTTCAACCAGTTTTATGCAGAACTCAGATATATAAAAAAAATAAACGATATTTTATTATACATGATTTTTACAAGTTTATACTTATGATATTTGCGTGTGTTGTGTTATCTATTATTCTTATATATTATTATCAGTGAGGACAGTGAAGCTGCTTTGATAAGCACAAAACTGAATTAGATTTAGAGGAATGTAATTTCCATCCATTTAGATTCATGAGAACTGAAGGCTCATGCTCTAAGTTTCTTGTCTTCTACGTTTTATTCCTTCTTTTTTGTGACGTTACGGAAAAACAGGATTCCAATAGAATTATAGTTGCAAAGATTACAGATTTTAAAGTAATTCAACCTTAAATTATTCTTCAGTCAGAAGATAGAATACAGGTTCTATCCTGAGGCTTGTCCCCAGTTTCCTGCCCCCACCGAAAAAGTCACTCTGGCAGCACAAGGGGGTGTGTGGGTGGTCTCCAGTGTCTTACGATTTCGTGTACAGTACATTTGAGAATGTGTTTTTCTTCATTCTCTAAAATATTAAAAATTCATTTTGCTCTTTAAAAATAACTCAAGTATCGGGGCTGGCCCCGTGGCCGAGTGGTTAAGTTCGCGCGCTCTGCTGCAGGCGGCCCAGTGTTTCGTCAGTTCGAATCCTGGGCGCGGACATGGCACTGCTCGTCAGACCACGCTGAGGCAGCGTCCCACATGCCACAACTAGAGGAACCCACAACGAAGAATACACAACTATGTACCGGGGGGCTTTGGGGAGAAAAAGGAAAAAATAAAATCTTTAAAAAAAAAAATAAATAAATAACTCAAATATCCAGCTGCCCCTTTGGAACCCTACCTGGGGTGTAGAGTTTGAAAACTACTGGTTTAGAGTCAGACCTAGGTGGAAATTGAAGCTCTGTTACTTACCAGCCCTGTGCTTGTAACCGTCAGGTTTTCCTCTGACAGACAGGCCTAGAAATCCGCCCCCTGCCCTCATTGTGAGGACTGAGTGAGACGAGAGCACAAAACAGCCCGTAGTTTCTTAATAAATGGCATTTTGAGATAATTGCAGCTGGCCTTCCTTTTCCATTGTGTTGTGTGTGGCTCCATGCGATTTCATTAGGTGTGGTTTCACTTGCCTTTACTAGAAATGGTTCACCATCTTAAAGGAACCCTTGACTAGGAATTCAGTCCTTCGAAATGCCGATTACTCCCTTGAGAGTAGTGGGCTTGTGAGGGGTGTAGCTGGCCCTGTTTGTGGGTTGTGATTCCATCTTCTGGCCTGAGGGGAGAGAGAGGAGTGTGGAGAGACCCAGCCTCCCTGAAGGAGGGTAGGAGTTTAGGAGGCTTACTTACCCACACAGTCAGAAGCAAGAGCAATGAGTATGCAGACTCTCCTTTTGAGATTTTTACATCGACTGCCCCATCTCTGTCTTAACAGTAATTAGCAGTAAAAGCCACTCACTAAGAAGGGCCCGAATGCACACCTTTGGAGAAAGTGAACAGCAAGGAAAGGGGTGAGGGCTTGTGCCCTTTGGCAGCCAGATTTTAGGCTTAGGGGTAGGAGAAGATGTACGAGACTCAGGAAAAGTGGTGTCCTTTGGGAAAGGAAAGGGAAATAGGCTGAGTCCCCGGGGACCAAAAGGAGTTAGATCCCAGCAACCTGAGTTGGGCCCAGGGAGCCCGGGGTCTTCACATAAAACCCCAGGTAGTGCCTTGACTATCTTGGCTGGGGTCGTTTGTTTTCAGCAGGTCTAAGAAAGTGGTATGGCTGTTCATGTAAGTCTTCAGTTTGGGCGCATCAGATGCTGAAGAGTGGCCCAAAGAAAATGGTCCTGAAACCAGGTCCTAGACAGGAGCCAGACAAGATCCTGAGGGGCCTGGAGGTTATGGTAGGGAGTTGAGTTTCATTTAAAATTACTTGTAAACTAGTAAATGGTTTTAAGTGGGAGGTGATAGGACCTGATTTGTGTATTGAAGACTTGCTCTGGCTGCTGCCTGGAGACTGGATTATCCAGGGGCAGGAGGGGAACCAGGGTTGGGGGAGGCAAGGACACCACACGACAATGACAACACACACACGCGACACGGCACCTGTTGGGGGAGCTAGTCCACGTCCCCGCAGTAGACGTGGGTAGCTTGGCCTGGGCTTCAGTGGGTCTGAGAGAATGTCTTCTCTTTGCCTAGCGCCTGATGCTTGCTTCTTTCATCCAGTAAGCTTAGTGGTAGGAGTGTTATTCTCTTCTCGTGTCTGAGGACCAGTTGTTAAAGTTTAGGGCGTCTGATTAGGTTTTCTAAGGTCGTGCCCTGAGTGATTTGACCTCAGGACTGTCTAAACTCGAAGTTCACACTCACCTTTCTTCTCTTTACACAATCAGAAAAACAAGAGGAAAAATCCAGATTGTCTGATTCGTAAATGAGTAGGAAATTTTTTGACCCTTTAAATGGTTGAACTACATTCTCCTGTAACCAGTGTTTCTGGGCAGTACAATACTTTTTATAAGTTAATGTGGAGGTATTGATTTAGTAAAAGGGCTTGACTGTTATGAATATTTTGAGGACTTTAAATAGATTTGACAGTATAAACATGCTCAAGATAGAGGCTTAAAATGGTAAGTCAAAGACAGAATCCCTAAATGACAATTTCTGAGGTTTTAGATGAAGGGCAGTGCTGAAAACTTGTATTCATTTAATTATTTCCAAAAGGCAATGGGAGAGAGGGAATGGAGGATAAATCCATATTTTAGAGAATTAAAAAATATAATTTTCCTTACGATTCTAAGTAATGATGCTCCTAAGTGTCTAGTGGGCAGTGAATTGCAAACTGGATGCCTATCATTTTAAAATAATACCATAAAATATTAATGATACTGAATATTATGATAATTGAATAATAAAATTTTACGTAATGTAGACTAAAACCTCTTCAGTTTAAACATAGATGTAAATTGCCTGCCTGGACGATAATATGGGGTCTGACCGAAGTGCATGGATTTTTTTGGTTTCTGCTGCTGGGTCTGTGGGGGCAGAGTGTGGGTGCCAAGTTTGGGGGATCTTGGAGTTAGGGTCCTGGTTTACGTGTTCGCAATGTGACGTCATAGTCCCGGAATGTGGAGACGGCAGGAAGGGACACCAGGGGTATTTATGGAACAAGGCCTGAATCCGGCATGTCCGTAGAAGCTGATACAGGGTGCTTCTCCTGAGGCCTGTTGGTGTCTGGGGCCCATTTGTGTAGAGGGCCCCTTAGAGGAATTTGTGCACCTGGAGCACGGTAGACTCTCAAAAAATAAGCAAACACAAATGTGGTGGTGACTGTGTTTCCTTTTATAACTCGTTTAATCTTCATAGTACCCTCTGAGAGGGGTGCCACTGTTACCTTCATTTTACAGATGACAGATTGAGATGCAAGGAGGTGAAGCACCTTCCCCAGGGTCCCACAGATAGTAAGTTGTACGGCTGGGCTTTGATTCTGGCAAATCTCACACCCAAATCTGCGCTCTTAATGGCTCCCTGACCTGCTTCTTAATAACTATCTGCGGACTGTTGAGTCGAGTGTCTGATGTTGCGACTTTTCATGGGAGAATCTTTTCAAAGCCAGGTTGTTGAAAGCTTTTCTGGCATCCATTATTTCATCGTCCATAATGTTGTTAGAATTACCACATCTGCTCTCAAAAATAGTAGTACCCCAAATCTGCTCTCCTCGTACATTCTATTCCTTTGTTTTTCTTCATAACACTTACCATCGTCTAACTTGGTTTGTTTGTTGCTTCACCTGCCACCCCCACTAGGGGGTGGGCTCCGGGACAGCGGGGGCTGTGTGCCCTGCTTAGTCTCCAGCTCGGAGGACACTGCCCGGCACAGAGTAGGTGCTCAGTACATAATACATATTTATTGACTTAGTGAAGAGGATTAAAGCCAAGTACAGTGGTGCCTTCAACTTGGTAATCAAAGATCCTTGAGCCTTTCAAAAGGTTCTCCACTCTGTCCCACCCTTACCACACCGGGGTGGTGAAACATCCCAGGGGCATTGCAGCCGCAGCCTGGGGAGTTAACAGTACCGAGGCTGAGCTCTTCCAGTTGTCATGGTGTATGGAAATTCTTTTGTGTAAAGTTAATGAGAAAGACTCCTTACCATCTTAAAAAAAAGACCTCTTACTACCTTAAAGACTTCTTACCACCTTAAAAGATATGCTGCAGGTCCCCCAGAATCCTCTGTGCTCTTAAAAATCTCTTCCACTCCTTACAAATCAGAATTTGGCAAGTTTCTGCCAGGCACCAGGGGCTGGGGCCTGTGTTCAGTTTCTGGTGCCCATGTACCCTTTCCTAGGAACTTAGAGTTGCACTTGTGCTGGGAAAGCTGTTTATGTCTAGACAGGCTAGAGGGTCCCAGGGACTTGTCAGAAGTGTTATCTGTGGTCGGTAAGGGATGCTGCAGTCAGCTTGGGTTTTTTATTGGCCTTTGGTGTCAGAATATTCGCTCAACCCTAAAATACTTGTGAACCTGCTCTGCTCAGTTTTTGACTTCAATTGCATTTGTCTGTTCTTAATGGTTAAGAGTCTGGGTTCTCAAATCCAAAAGATTTGGGTTCAAATCCTGGTTCTGTCACATACTAGCTGCTGTTTCCCCATCTCTAAATTGGGGGTAATAGTACTACCATAAAGTGGAACTCAGGGCCAGTCCCAGTGGCCTAGTGGTTAAGTTTGGCGTGCTCTGCTTTGGCAGCCTGGGTTTGGTTCCTGGGTACGGATCTATACCACTCGTCAGCAGCCATGCTGCAGCAGGAACCCACATACAAAATAGAGGAAGACTGGCACAAATGTTAGTTCAGGGTGAATCTTCCTCAATGAAAATAAATACATAAATAAAGTGGAACATATCACATTTCCATTTCACTGTCTTAAGGGACTATCCTTGCTGAGGTGACACTGTCTCAAACAGTGTATCACTTAGGATTGGAATTGTTTGGAAAATAGTGGCTTTGACAAGATAGATGTTTATTTTTTGGGGTAAGTCCAGAAGAGCCCCAAGATGCTTCTGCCCCCTGTATGTGGACTTTAACCTCAGCATTCAGAATTGCTGCCAGAGCTCCTGCCATCACTTCTGCATTCCAGGCAGCAGGAATGGAGAAAGGGCGGAAGAATGTACTTCTCTCCTGGAAGACTTTTAAGGCTTTCTGATTATATTTCATTGACCAGAACTTGGTCACATTGCCATACCTAGCTGCAAAGGAAGCTGGAGAATATGATTTTTTTCACTTAGAAACAGATTTCTCTGCAACTGCATTCAGCCATTCTTCACATACCTGTATCTCTCTGGGTCTGCTTCTCTTGAGATCACTAGCATGGTTATTCTTCTCCTCTGCTTTGTATCTCTTTTCTTTTTCGTATAGTTTCTTTTTATTCATGCTTTTGACCTCATAATTTAGGTTGCTTTGATTCTTCATGATCATGAAATTAATAGCTTTGCTTTTCGTTTTCTCTTAGCTTTACTTCCCTGTGCTACCTTCATCATAGTATTTTCCCACTCACTCATTCGGAGAGCAAGAATGGGATTGGTTTAGCCCAGCTCTTCCTGCTGGGCCCCACCTTGGTTGTTGACCAGCTTAAGGACGGACGGCCTGTTAGTTTAAGCAGCTGTGCCCGTCTTGCTTTTGGGCCTTCTCATCTGCAAGGGAGTGGGGGCAGAGCAGGCTTTGTAATGTGACAGACAGCTTGGTCCTTGACTACTGGAACTTCCCTTGGCAGGGAGTTAGAGAGAAATCTTAAAGTGAGGATGCTCTGTGCATTAATATGAATGAATTTTAGGTAGCATGTAGATAGTCAACAGCTGTCAGTAACTGACATCAGATTGAGAAGGGAGTATTTGAAAAGAAAAGGAGGGTGTTTAAGGCTGACACTAGTACCCTTCAAATGTTTGCATGTCCTGTGATGTTTCTTGCTTTGACTCATGCTGTCGCTTTCATCTGGGGTTTCGCTTTCTTCTTCTGTGCTCCCTTTCACCCAGCTGACTCCTATGCTGGAGGTTCTCCCTCTGGAAAGTCTTTCCTGACACCCATATAATGGGGTCCGTGCTCCTCTTCCTCCCTAAAACCCTCTCTGCATACTTCTTCTTATGCTGAACACATTTATCTTGCTGTGGTCTCTCACAGGTCTGCTCCGTTCCTGCCCTCCCCTTAGCTGGAAGATCACTGATGCCAGGGTTTGGTCTTATTTATCTTTTTTAGACCCAGTGATGTCTGTCACATTGATGATGCTCAGCAATTTTTTTTTTCTTTTTCTCTTGGATTAAATTTTTTATCCCAGTGCCTGATAAAAAGGAATAAATTCTTCAAGGTGAGTGGTACTAATTATTTTAATCTGGTAATGTAGAAGGGCATTTCTTTCCCTCTCCGCATACTCTTCAATCAGAATTTTCAGAAAGAGAATTGTTCTTAGTTAAGCATTCAGCCAAAGTCTGCTTTTGTTTGCATGTTACATGTGACCTTTAGTGCTGTTTTGCAGAAGATGGGCTAAAATTTTGCTGGGATGAAATCTATAAATTCTGATATGATGACTTATGCGTGCATTTGGTTATTTTTGCTAAATGAGTGTTCAAATCTCTGAGGTTATTTCTGCTAGATGGCTTTTCAGATCTTTGCGATTGAATTTCACCAAGAGCTCCTGTGCTGAAGATTAACCTTTTGTAGCAGGTGAGGGCAGTGGTGCCCTTTCGAATTACTGGTTGCACTCATGTGTTCCGTCCCCGGACAGCTCTAGATGGCTCGGAAAGTACAGATGCTCTTGGGATGATGGTGGCACTGTTACAGTTGAAAACGTTTCAGAAAATGTTGAGAGCCCAGTTTTGTTAACTTTGCTTGAGATGCAAAGATTTCTTTCCAGGTTCCTTATCACCATCCTTTTCCCCAGTCTGGAGAAGCTATAAAATAGATGTTGGGGAGCAAAAGCCTCCACATTTTATAAACAAAACTTCATTTTATTTTGTAAATATAAGTTTATGCGGTTTTTAAAAAGTTAACTTATTTCCCATTTGTGGAAAGGAAACTTTCGAGCGTACTAAGGGAGTTACTAAATAATTCACTGTTAATGTTTTCAGTGACAACACTAACAGAAGGAGGTACCAGTTCTGGAGTAGGTGGCGTTCCCAAGGCTGTTTCTGTCAGTCTGGAGGAGTGACTAAAGCCTAATGACGGACATAACCTTTACTCAGAGAGGATTCCACCCACTCAGCACCTGGGAGCTCCCAGGCACCTTGAAATATACTCGAACCAGTCTTCTCTCTCCACACTCCCCAAATCCTGCGTCTTTGCCTCCAGCCCATTTGTTTTGGGATGCTGTCAAGAGAAAGTGCTAGATTTTAGTTAGCTGTATTTGGAAGTAGATGATCTGGGCAGGGGCCTCATTAGAAGTGCTCGCTGCTCTCCCTACCCCGTTCCAGCACATTACTCCTGCTACTCCGAAGCGTTGACTTGACTGTATTAATCTTTTATTTTCATCACACAAAATTACAGGGGAGGAAATAAGGAAACACGACCGTCATCTCGCTTTATATCAGGCCGAGGGATTGCACAGCACATCAAGACATTTTAAAACCAGCTCTTTTAGAAAAAGAAAATTAGTGTGTCTTTTCACCCCCTGCTAGGACTGAAATTTGTTATACCTTGAACTCAATTTTTTTTAGATTGTATAGTCAGTAGCACTTATTTTCTGCTATCTTGTTGAAGATTTTTTTTTTTCTCCTTTATTTTCATGCTTACCTTTGAAATTTCTTAGGGAAAACAACAGTAAACTGTAAGTAATCATGCTAATTTCAAATTGAGTATTTTTCCATAGACGTATCTTAACCAATCTGATCTGCTTTTGACAGCATCTCATTTTTCCACTTTCATCAGATCAAGCAGCAAAGAAGGTGAGATTGTTCTGAATATTACTGTTTTTGAAATAATATTCTTTCGTCCTTCTGTAGGCAAATCTAGATGTAGATTTGTGAATACTGATGTAGGGACTCCTGGGTCAGAGTTTATCTAGGATAGAGATCCATTCTTGGAATAATTAATACTCATCTTTCTTTCTAAGCTATGCATTATGTCCCATGGGTTTACAGGTCAAATAAAATGGGTTCTTGCAAATGGAGCATCTGTAATGATGAAAGAATATGAACTAATCATTTTAAATTTATTAGCAGTTCCTATACCATAACCAAAGGAAGTGTGGTTATGCTTTTAAATATCTCTTTATATCTGACTCCCTTTAATTAGAGTGCAAAGGCCATTTGCGAGAACATTATTGTTAGAATAAATTTGGAGTCTGGGCAATAGGTGTGCTACTGGGTTTGAGGTAGGATGTTTAGGGCTAAGGCAGTATTTGTAAGCATTAGAAGTTTCTAGAATGAGGTGATAAGGCTAGTCAGAAAAAAATTTACACAAAATAAGTTGAGGGTTTTCAGGGTCATAATTTTGGCAATCCTAATAACAGTGCTTGTACGTTTTGGGAATGTGGAAAGTAAGAAGGAATGGAAAGAAGGTTTTTAGTAACTAAAAAATAAATATGCCACTCCCTTTAAAAGATAAAGCTCCTAAGAGTTACTCTCTAATGACAAGTGCTCGGGCTCTTTCTTTTATGGCACGGGGGACACCTACTTTTTAAAGATGAATGTTGCTCTGTACCAGTTAGGATTGGTAGGCTGAAGAGACACAAAGCCGTCTTCAAACAAGTTAGAGGCTCATTTCTATTTCGTGTACAAAGCGGAGGAGGGTGGTGTGGCGGCTCCACCGTCCTTTGTGTCTCCAGGCTTGCTCATCCTTGGGCTCGACTTCACGTGTCCACCATTCTCAGGGTGCCCTCACAGTCCAGGATAGTTGCTGGAGCTTCATTAAGTTTCACTTACCGACTGGAGAAAGAAGTAGGAAAGGCAGAAGAGCAAAAAGTGTGTGTGTTGGGGGGTGGTCCTTCTTAGAGTCAGTTTCCTTTACGCATCCTTCACTTTACATCTCATTGTGGAGGACTTAGTCACAGGACAGTCCATGGCTCCAAGGAAGGCTGGGAAATAGATGCTTTTATTCCAGGTGACATAAAATAAGAGTTCATTTTCACTTGGGGGAAAGTAACCTTTCCAGCTTACTGAGAGGGTTGTTAAATAATTACTTGGTACAAATGTATAAATTGGGGTAATTTCCAAAGATGGAAGGGAAGACTGGGTGTTGGAGAAGGTAATGAGCATTCTGCTTTTCAGCTCTGAGGAGGCCAGTGGTATTGCCTTGGGGTGTTTCCTGTAGTCTGTTTCATTCAAAACTAAAGAAACCCAATGGTGTTATGATAATAATAATACATTAGTAATAGAAATGATCCCCAATATTAAATCATCAACCATTTGTTTGAACAATAGCACCAGTGAATGTTTGGAATTTTTTCAAAGTGTAGATTGAGTTCAAGAACTTCACTCAACAAATTGTCTTTTGAGTTTGATTTTTCCATCGCTGTAATTTTTAGTTTGAATGTCCATGCATATCGCCTTTGGCTTTCAGTCTTTTTCTTACTAATCTCCTTCAGTCGTATGGCACTCAGTCTCTTACAAACACCTGAAGGGGCAGGAGCCTTTTGCAGAATCAGTCTCGTAGGACTTTCGTGGCCTTCAGAAGGAGGATGCCTTTGGAAGCCTTTTGCTACCCTGGGAATCAGGGATCCTGTGTCTCTGCTTCCTTGCCACAATAGATAGAACCACGATTGCTGAGATTTGTGGCGTTATAAACTCTTTACGGAGAAGCTTTTCTTTGACAACCATAAACCATAATCACAATGTTGGACTGTATAAAGCTAGGGTAATTTTGACTACATACCAATTTAATGTGCTAAAAATATTCCCCCAGTTAAAGAAAAGAAAATAAATCAATACTCATGTTTGGTATGCATGGTTTTGTGAGTGGGCATGAGTTTTAGGAATCTAAACTTCATTTGGGAGTGAGAAGTTGTGAATTCTAGGTTGAGTACTGTCATTGATATTCTGGGACCAAAGACCTCAGTTTTCTCTCTACATTCAGCCTACTTGAAACTTCTGGTATATAACTATGAGCTTTTCCTTTTTACAAAGGTTACTTGTCTATAAGGATTGTAGACATTTATGATCTGGTAAGAATTGAACTAAAAAAATAAGTGCTTATAAAACTACTTTGTAGCAGTCAAAGACTAAATCACTAAAAATTGCGTATTAGAGCAGGATTTAAAAGAAACAGAATCAAACCATTACAACAAATCTCATTCCTTAAATGATGCCACTGAATTGGAGGATGAAGTATTTGCTTTTTAGTCCCATGATAAAGCACTATTCCACACACGTTATTATCCCTGTCTTATTAAAGCTGGCCTAGAAAAAGCAGAGAGAAGGAAAAGTTCACCACCTGTTCACAAAGCAGATGTCAGAATACAGCAGATTTTCTTTACAGAGGGAAGCAAGACAAGGGGGGAGAAGTCAGTTCTTTGGGACGAATGTTTAGTTGTAATCTCTTATTCTTATTTTAATCTTGTAGAGAATGTCTGAATGTATCCAGATCTCATTTGCTGTTTGTAGAATTGGCATTTCCACGGTAAGCAATGTATGTGTTTGCAGTACCGAATGTCACGAAAAGACAAGCGAAGATCTGAGCATTGGAGAGCATGTGGGGCCATGGGGGTTGTCCTCCACTTCCCGTGGGAGTGTCGACTTATACAGCCACTTTGGACAATAATAAAGTTGACGCCAGTGTATTCTGTGACCAAGCAAATCCACTCCTTGGTATAGACCTCTGAGAAATTGTTGTGTAATTATAAGACCTATGCAGGCAATGTTCCTCGCAGAAGTATTCATAAAAGCAAAATATTAGAAACAATGCAAATGTCCATCAGTAGCAAATTGGATTAATTGTGAAATTTTAATTTCACAGGATACCATATAACAGCAAAAATATATGAACTGAAAAGAATATATGTGAACGCCAGCTATGCGATACACAATGGATATATTTTATAAACATAAGTTGAATGAAGGAAACAAGTCACAGGAAAATACATGCAGGATGATTTCATTTCTACAAAGTTCAGAAACAGTGAAACTAAGCAATGCATTGTTTTAGGGCTCCGTATATTGGTAGATAAACTATAAAGAAAAGCAAAAATTCAGATGTGGTTACCTCTACGGCAGCAGTCCTCACCAGGGGGGGATTTTGCCCTCCAGGGGATATGTGGCAACGTCTGGGGACATTTTTGGGTGTCACACCCAAGGGTGGTGGTGGTGATATGCTACTGGCATCTAGTGGGTTGAGGCCAGGGGTATTGCTAACCATCCAACAAAACCCTGGTTAAGCACTTAGTAGTTATCTGGCCCCAAATGTCAGCAGTGCTGAGGCTGAGAAACTGCTCTAGGAGAGTGGAGGAAAGGAAAAGGCTTTCAAAGTTTTAGTAATATTCTACTTCTTAACTTGAATGGTGAGCACATAGTGTTTGCTTTATAGTTATTCTTGAAACTACCTATTTGCCTTATGTAGTTTTTTGTCTGTGTGATATATTTCACAGCACAGTGAAAAAGAAAATGTGTTAAAGTGTTTTGGGATTTTTTTTCACTTGAGTCCGTGTGAGTTGACTCAAGTCCTCTGAGCCCATTTCTTAATTCAGAAATATGGGGTTTTATCTAGGTAGATGACCGTTAAAGGACTTTTCTAATCTTAAGATTCAGCGACAAAGTGTCTTGACTTTTTTCCCTTTGAAGGCGTAAGGAGGGGGTTCTGAGAGAGTGCACAGGAAATTGACGTTTATTTATTTTTTTGCTGAGGAAGATTGCCCTGAGCTAATATCCGTTGCCAATCCTCCTCTTTTGTTGCTTGAGGAAGATTAGCCCTGAGCTAACGTCTGTGCCCATCCTCCTCCTCTATATTTTTGTATGTGGAACACCTCCACAGTGTGGCTGATGAGTGGAATAGGTCTGTGCCTGGGATCCGAACTCGAGAATCTGGGCTGCTGAAGTGGAGCGTGAGGAACTTTAATCCCTTGGCCACTGGGCCCGGCCCCAGTGATGTTTATTTTTGAAGACCAAATAAAAAGACTTAAAGTGATTTTCTCATCCACCTTGCACAGAAGAATATGTATATGTGTGCACAGAAAGTTTAAGGAAGTTGTTTAAAACGAATGAAGCAGGAATTCTGAGTAAATGCTGTGACCACAGATTGTAAGTCCCTTGGGGTCAGGGAGTCCAGCTTGTGTCTGTCTCTGCGTCCTCCCTGATGCCTGCATGACACCTGGTGCATGGTCAGTGCTCAGTAGCTGTACATTCAATTACGTTAAATTAAATTGAGCACACTTTTCAGTTTTGCTTTAGTTTGAATTTAAGAAGAAACAGATTTTCCTTATTCTTTCCATTGCTTTTGTTTTTGCTGCTTATCTCGGCTGAGTATCTTTTTATGTATTTTATATATTCATTCCAGATGCTGTATTTTGTATATAAAGTTTGCAATCTCAAAGCAAAATTGGGTCATACTTGTCCCCAGTTAGATAAATGAGTTACTTGGGAGCTAGACATGTTTTTTGTTATTTTCTGTGAGTTACTTTGTAAGTATGTTTTTTTGGGTCCTCTGAGAAGCAGATGCCAAGTTGGGATTAGGCGTGCAAGAGATGAATTAGGGAAATGTCTGTGGAGGCTACAGGGGGAAGGAACAGGGGAGGGTGTAGAGAGCCTTCAGACCATGCTGCAGGTCTGACCTCTGTGAAAGGAGAGCAGGAAGGAAGGGGGATTGGGGAGGAAGAGCGGTAGACTGCAGTAAGATTCTGAGAAAGTCTTGTCTGGGCTGGCGGGGTCTCCTTGAGCAAAGCTGTCTGTCTGAGGAGGCCCATGATAGGCAGGAAAGGCCTGACTCCAGGCCCTCTGTGGGCCCAGGCACTGGCCAGCAGCAGCCCAGCAGACACACAGCCTCGGCCTGAATGCCATGCTGGACCTGAAGTTGTGGCAGCTGGAGGCTGTCAGTCAGCCAGCTGTGCTTCTGTAGACGGACCAGGAGATCTGAGCGTGGCTGCCACGGGGCAACACAATGGGGTGTTTGCAACTAGAGCCTGAGAATGCTGGGACTGTTGACTGGAATTGTGTTTATTCATCCTTGAATACCTCGCACTAAGCCTGGGCTAGGGCCCGTGCAAGTGTTCAGTCTCAGTGCTGATTTAATGAAGAAGCTCTGGCTGTTGGCTAATTCTAAGGCAGATAAGAATTGTCCCTAAAAGGAGATGGAGAATGGGGCCTTTGGGAGATAATTAGGTTTAGATATAGTCATGAGGGTGGGGTCCTCGTGATGGTATTAGCTCTTAGAAGAGACATCAGAGAGCTTGCTCTCTTTGGCTCACTGCTGGCTCGCTTGCTCGCTCTCTCTGTCTCTGTCTCTGTCTCTGTCTCTGTCTCTCTCTCTCTCTCTCTCTCTCTCTCTCTCTCTCTCTCTCTCTCTGTCTCTCTCTCTCTCCCTGTCTCTCTCTCTCTCTCTCTGTGTTGTGAGGACACATCAATAAGGCGGCCTTCTATAAGCCAAGAGAAGAGCTCTTACCAGAACCCACCCATGCTGACCCCCTCATCTCAGACTTCCAGCATCCAGAACTGCGAGAAATTTTTTTTTTTTTTTGAGGAAGATTAGCCCTGAGTTAACATCCGCTGCCAATCCTCCTCTTTTTGCTGAGGAAGACTGGCCCTGAGCTAACATCCATGCCCACCTTCCTCTACTTTGTATGTGGGACGCCTACCACAGCATGGTTTGATAAGCAGTGCCATGTCCGCACCCGGGATCAGAACCAGCAAACCCCGGGCTGCTGAAGCAGAACGTGCACATTTAACCCCAGTGCCACGGGGCTGGTCCTGAGAAATTTCTGTTTTTAAGCCACCCGTTCTATGGTGTTTTGTTGTGGCAACCAAGCAGACTACAACAGGGAGGGGAAAAAAAATCTTGTGGATTGTAAATAAAGAACATAATCTCTTGTTAGCAGTTGTTTGAAAATAAGTGCTAGTTCTAAGTAAAACAAAAAGTAGAGGAGGAAATTAAAAGGGTTATGGGTGAGTTTGTGGGATGAGAAAATAGTGTTAAGTGGTTGACCTGACTGTTATTTCTGTGTGCTTCTAACATTACTACCAAATAGCAGCTCTTAAGCACTTAAAAAATAAGAGAAAAGCCATAGCTTTTACATGTTAGGAATCCATAATCTGAAATGAGCAAGACCGAATGGAATATATACAGGACAGGGCACGTTGAAAACTTCCAAGCTGTAAAAGTAAATGCTCTGTATACAGGTGAATGCATCCTGAACCGTAAGCATTAAAAAGTTTAATGAAAATCATTACTCAGGGACAACAGAGGATATGCTATGCATGCCGTCCAATGTTTAGAGAGAGTATGCTTATTTAGAGTGCCTTTGCTGAGGAAGCTGAAGAAAATAAATCCTACCTCTGTTTTCTAGGCAGGAAGCTTAAGGTGTAGGTAGAGAAACTTACACGTTATCAGTGGTGGAGTTGTCTTGGCTACCAAACCCGAGAACAGACTGAAACAGAGTGGAGCAGAAAACAGTTTTTAGAACCAAGTGTCTGCCCTGAGGAGGTAACTCTTTCCTGGGCGGTGTGGTTCAGGAGATGCCGTGTTCTTTCCAATGCGCGTCGTGTTCTGTTACAAAGAAGTAATTTAGTTTTTGAAACAAAAGGAGTCCTGTTATGTGGATCTAGACTATTTTGGGTATTAAACAACATTCATTTGGTTCTGGTGAGGAGAAAGGAGGGGAAGTAAGTTCCGGCCAAGAGTTTACATTGCAATTGTGGGTCTATGATTTTATGAAATCCTGGCAGTGGAAGCAGGCCCTACTTGAGAATGTGATCTTGAAATGAACCTTCCACTGTCAGGTGTGGAAGAACTCTGGGTTAGAGGGCGCCCTAAGGCACAGCTCAGGACTTCCCTTTGAAACCTCAGGGTGAGTGCCCTCAAGGGGACCTGCAGTGGCCCCCAGACTTCTCTGAGTTGGAAACTGTAACTGTCACGGAGCCAGAAGCACTGTGGTGGTGGCTGGAAGCAGGATGAGATTGATTGGAGTGGCAATTTGAGCATCTGTAGGGACCTTCCTGTTGGATTGTGATGCACTTTGATCAAAACTGAAAGCTGGGAGACTCCGATGCATGAAGCCGGGGCAGTTCATGTTGCCCCCTCTAGTATGGCGCTGTTTAAGGCACACGGACCGCATGGGCTGATTGCTGCCCTTTGGAACTTAATACCTGCATGAACTAAATTTAACTGAGTGATGAATGAGATTTGAACTAAATGATATCAGTAAAATAATATGCATGGTTAACAATTTTGGTTAGTAATAAGACTTGAAAATCTCTTTGAATTCTTTTGCCTTTGCAGAAAGTATCAAATGCTATTTCACTAGCAGAGAAAACATTCGTCCTTTAGAATAATAAAAGTTTATAAAAATGGATCCAGATCCAGCCTGAGATAAAGATTCACTCAGTAGCAGGTAGTGATTTTGCTTTTGGCTTGACCTGTCCCATTTCTCCTATTTCACTTCTGTGACTTTTTTTTTGAGGAGGGAATGGGGAGAACTGCCTTTGCTATGAGAATGAAATGGCAAAACAATTGTATATTATTATGAATACTATTAATAATATTGTATATTATTAAATCTGCTTATTTTAGTCTAGCTCTTTAGGTCTGGACGAATCCTGCCCTCACCTTCAGTTGACTTTTTACAATCTAGCACTACATGTAAGGGCACTATATTAGTTTCCTATTGCTTCTGAAATAAGTAACCACACATTTAGTGACTTAAAACAACAGAAATTTATTCTCTTTGTTCTCGAGGTCAGAAGTCTGAGGTGAGGTTCACTGGACTGAAATAAAGGCGTTGGCAGGGCTGTGTTCTTTCTGAAGGCTCTTGAGGAGAAGCTGTCCCTTGCCTTTGGGCTTCTAGTGGCTGCCTGTATCCCTGGGCTCATGACCCCCTTCCAGCATGGCATCACACCAACTTCTGCCGCAGTTGTCACGTGTCTTTCCATTGTCACATCTCTTTCTCTAACACATCTGACACTCCAGTCTCCCTCTTCTATGAGGACCCTTGTGATTACATCAGGCCTATCTGGATAATCCAGGCTACTCTCCCCGCCTCAAGAGCCTTAATTTAATCACACCTCCAAACCCTCGTTTTGCCATTAAAGTAGCATATTCACAGGTTTCGGGGATTAGGACATGAACATCTCGTGGAGAAGGGAAGGGCAGCTGTCTTCTGCCTACCACAGGCACCAAAGATGAAGGTACAGAGGGCTTAGTACAATCTGTCATCATTCCTGGAGGGAAAAAAAATCAAATTAGGGAAGTCCTGATGCAGGGTTAAGGATGTTGTCGTCATGTATAACACTAAGGTTAAATATTGTCAGATAGACTGGAAGTCCTGAACATGGTCTCTGCCAACACTCCCTCTAGCAACAAATTAAAGAACAGGTTTACTGCATGACCACGTGGAGAGGACTGGGGTTGACGGTACCTGTTTGTTATTCTGCTCCTTGAAGACTCCAGCTTCAATATTTTTTGTAAACTATGGGAGATGCTAGATGTCTGCAGTCCTGATAAAGAAATGAAAAGCTCCAAGAAAAAGTGAGGCACACCTTAATTGAAAAAATTCAGCCTATTGTAGACTTTAATGGAGTAGAAGTCAAGATGTTTTAATAAAGATCAAAATAACAGTGGCTTAAACAGAATAAGTTTCTATCTTATATAAAAATCTGTGCTGGTAGTCAGTTTGGAATCCAGCCGTTTGCTTCATGAGTCCTTTAGGGCCTCGGGCTCCTTCTAGCTTGTTCTTCATTATCTAGGTTAGTCTGCTCATGTGCAGGCTGAAGACGGCTTACACTCCCACATCACCATTAGTCCAGGGGAGAGGAAGTGGTGGCCAAGCAGTTCCCTTTTATGGGCATGACCCGGAAGTTGCACACATCACTTCCCCTCACCTCCCAATTGCCAGAACTCATGTCACATGACTACATCACCACAAGGGGGGTTTGGAAATGGGGACTCTAGTAAGGAGCTAAGACTCTGGGGGTTCTGTTCCTAGAGGGGAGAGGAGAATGGACACTGAGGGACAATTCTCTGTCACAAGGAAACGAGCTAAGGTGCATTGGTCTGCACTTCAGCCATCAGACTGTGCAGTACACCTTGAGGAAAGTGTATACAACACAGTATTCTCTGTAGTTATGGTCAGTGCACACATCGAATGAGCACGCAGTATGACAGCAAGAGTGACTCTGTGTTTGTGACACATCCAGCTCATGGTTGGGTTAATAATTGAGACTTTATGGGCCACGATCAAATCTGGTGTTTTATTTGTGAATATCACGTAGGTGTTTTTGTCCACAGACACATGGCACACACATGGTTAGTATTGTTCCTGACACTTTTATTTTGGAGGGTATATGTTGGGGGTTCAATGCATTATAATCTAGGAAGTGAGAGTTTGTGATTGCTTTCTTTCCTTAATAAACAAAATAATGTTCTCAAGTAGAGTAAGAATATCTGGCTGTTCTTGCTAACTTTCCTGGCAGGAGTCTTTAAAGTTTTAGGTTTAACGAACCTGTTGAGAGACACAAATATGCATCCTAATATCTATTTATCTGGAAAAAGAGTTACACCGTGAAATGTGTGAGATTGACAAGACTGCCTTACTTTTTTGTTCATCTTTTGAAATTGGAGTCCAGGTAAGAACAAGATAAAAATCTGTTTGGTTTAGGTGGTTTATTCTAGGGAATGCAGAATGTATTCTTTTCTCTGGAGATCAGGCCTGGTTTGTTGCTGATCTTTGTGACTCTAGCACAGAGCGCTAGTCGAGTGGCCCTTCGCCTGGAGTCTGACCCAGACTGAACCCACTCTCTTTCCACCCCTAAACCTACTCATGGCCTGTGCTTCCTTTCTCGGTGGCTGGCACAACAGCCCATCCAGCTGCCACCCCAGGAACTGGACTCAATCCTCAGCCCTCCCTGCCTCCTCATCTTATTAGTCCTCAGGTTGGGACCTTGCCCATCCTAGTCACCTCTCCTCTCTGCCGCTATTACCTGGTTCTAGCGCCACTATTTCTGGCCTAGAAAACCCTAACAGCTTCCTTCTATCTGGTCTTTCCTTTCCAGTCTTGCCCCCTCTCAGTCCTTTTCTCCATTCTGCGATGAGCATAGTCTGTGAACTGCAGATCTGCTTATGCTGAAAACTTCTTAGTCGTCTGCCATTGCTCTTCAGTTAAAGTTAGAGCCCAGAATCCTTAACATAGTTTGGAAGGCACCCTGCATGAGCTGGCCCTGCTTCTCTATGTCACCTTCTCTCTCTACCTCCTCTTCCACTTCTACTAGTATACATTCCGGGCATACTTGTCTATTTTCAGCTCCCAGTCTATTCTCTTCTTTACTTCCAGCACTGTCTATGTGCTATTTGCTCATCCTGGAATGAGCAGCTGTTATTTCTTCTGGGAAACCCTCCATGCCTTCAGCCTGGGGTAAATGCTCTTCCTGGGTGTTCCTTTTCTTTGCACTCTAGAGCTTTCACGAGCCAAAGTGCTTGTATCCCACTGTCTTAGAATGGTCTGTTGATTTTGCTCTAACTGTAAGCTCAGCGAGGGCAGTGACCATGTCATTATGTCATTCTGTTTCTCTGTCTGACCCGCCCCCCCCCGGCCCAGCATCTGATGGCTCTACCATCATCATCATCACTACTGATATTTACTGAGCACTTACCAAGTGTGCTAAGGCCTTTATAGATGAATTCATTTAACTCTGCAATCTTGCAAAGAAGGTACTATAATCATCCTCATTTTATAGAGAGGAAACTGGGGTTAAATGTCCTTTCCACATGGTAGACACAGGATTTGGAGCTAGAATTTGAATTGATCTATGCCGTGTTCTAAACCCTTAGCCACCACGTTTACTACCTTCCAGACAGTAGGTGTTCCATATGAATTTGTTTAATCTAGAATAGTTTCTCAACTTTTGTCTTTTATTCAGTACATTTTTGAAAATGCCAGGCTAGTTATTTTGAATGTCTTTCAGTTTAGATCGTGTAATTGTTTCTTCATGGTTAGATACATGTTAAACATTTTTGGCAGGAATCTTACATAGACGACATTGTGTCCTCAGTGCATCTCATCAGGGGGACATGATGCCAATTTATGTCATCATTGGTAATTGATTTCTTTTTTAAGTTCATGATTAACCTAAATCTGAACCTGGTATTTTCTGGCTTTACCCCAAATTCACAGACTGTACCTTATTTAGAGACTGTTGTATCCCTTATGCATGTACTACATAATCTGTGTTTTTTCATTTGACCTTTGTAGAATATTTTGAGGTCAGGTGAGGGACTATCTAAGTTCATTATGGCTTGCTGAAGTTTTGGAATGTTTTTAGACCTGGAATATTTTGATCTAGATGGAGGGTTAGAGAGTGCTTTCCCACATTTGGATTACAGTGTTAATAAACAATACATTCTATCCCAGGTACTTCTTTCGGTTAGGCTATTGCACGATTGAAGGCAGAGTTGAGAGTTCAGCTCTCATGGGTGTGTTCTGTTTCACGAGAGGTGGCCCTCCTTACTCTGCTAGCTGCCTTCACTTTCAAGGCTTAATGATATGAAATAGTAGCTATAACTGCAAGTATATTACCTCTAGTGGAGAAGAAATTCTCATTATATATTCTCTAGTAACTAAACTTTATATATGAAATAGAACATTTCTCATTTCCTGACTGTAGATATCCTAATTTTTAAAATAAGGCAAAACAAAAAGAGACGCAGTCGGAAATTGACTAGTTCCATGAGCATCATTCTTTGCAAGGGGCCTTTGTGAAATGTCTTTTGATAATTTATCAGAGTTGTAGCTGTGTGGTTGGGTGGAGAGGCTCTTTTCTTGATAAGAAACATTGAGTCATTTAATTTAGGAACTTAAAATATTTTTAATTTTCCAATTTAAATGATATAGTGGCCCTTAACAAGTGTATATCTAGTTGATGGAAATTTCCACCTAGGAAATGTGCATTCTTTTGTTTAAGATTGGCACCTGAGCTAACATCTGTTACCAATCTTTTTTTTCTTTTCTTCTTCTTCCCAAAGCCCCCCAGTACACAGTTGTATATTCTAGTTGTAGGTCCTTCTGGTTGTGCCATGTGGGACATGGCCTCAGCATGGCCTGACGAGCAGTGCCATGTCTGTGCCCAGGATCTGAACCAGTGAAACCCCAGGCAGCCGAAGCAGAGCGTGCAAACTTAACCACTTCGCCACAGGGCCAGCCCCTGCTTTTCTCTTGATAGAGAGAGAAACTTGTTTTTGTTAATTACTAAAGATTATTCTAGAATTCAGTCACCATCCAGGGTATGGTTTACTCACACCCATAGCTTGGGAACAAAATTGCATTTTAGAGTTTAAGCAGAGCCAATAGATGAATATTATGTGTATAGAGGAGAACATAATTGATGCTGGTGATGATTTGGTCTTGCTTTGTAGAACTCAAATTTATTTTAACACCGACTTAAAATATTACACAAAGTGCATCTGAATGAGAGAGTTTATGCTTATCACATACTGGAGAATCTGTGTCTTCTGTGTTCCTTGGGGTTTAGCTAGGGTTCTGGCATGCAGTAGGCGCTCACTAACTGTTCTTTGACTAAGTGGGTGTACAGCTCTTCAGGGTGGGGAGAGCAGAATGCCTCGCACAGGCTCCGGGAGGCTCGGGCAGCTCTGGCTGCAGCACCCAGCACACACCCCACAGATTGTGCTCTCCTACTTGGAAGGTCCGTGAAGGCAGGGAGTTCTGCTTGTTTGTTCCCTGCTGTCTCGCCAGTACCTAGATAAGTGTCTGGCATGTTACAAATGCTCAGTAAATATTTGTGGAATGAATGACTGAATGAACAGAACTCCAATCAGAGTGTTGAAATTTGTGTATACATGCCCCTGGAATACACAATGTCATTCCAAGAGGTATGTAGACACTGATATGATCATAAGGAAATCAATGTCCATCTGTATAGATTTTCTTTTATTACCTCCCCTTTCACAACTACCCTCCTTCCAGTTAGGAGAGAAAGTCACTGCTCTCCCTTCTGAATCTTATCATGATGCATTGGCCTTGAGTATAAAAACCTCCAGGGCACAAAACAAAGAGAAAATTCAAAATATGGTGTTGGTATTGTGAAAGTGAGTGACTCTAATATGACCAGATAAATCATTTTCAGTTCTTTGTTTTCAACAAAATTGAAGGAAAATATACTCAAGTTGTCAGCTGATCATTAAAAATAATACTAAGTCATGATACAATGTTTGTTATATAATTAGAAGGAAATTGAAAGAATTGAGTGATACTGCTGCGGCAAAACCTCTAATCCCATCTACTTATTTATAAGAACAAGTTGCTCAAGGCTTATATCTATGTATAAAAAATATGAAAACTAGAAATAGAATTGATACTAAATCATCTCTCTCATTCTAGTGATGAGTAGTAATTCTGTTACAAAAATATAGCCCATCCATTTCTTTGAGAGATTTTCCAAAAGCTTTACTTTTTATATTACAGTGTATTTATCAACCTTTATTGCATATTTGTTTTGAGAAATTTGGACCAATAGTAATTTTATAAACTCAATCCATGGGAAATGTGTTTTAATATTTAAAATGTGTGGTCACAGGAAATTTATACACAGTTCATTGCAGGAAAGCATGATAGAGTGATCAGTGAAAGATTTTCAAGCATAAAAGTATATTAAGATTAAAATTCTGTTGGGGATATGGACAAGATATGTAAATTCAAGAAGAAAAAGGATAAAAACAAAATGGTGTGAGACTGAAGAGGAGCTTGTTTTTTTTTTTTAAAAGAGTAATGTTTTTCAAATCTCTGATATTTAGAAAACTTTTTATCCATGTAAGAAATTAACAGTTTTATTTATAAATGTGGATATTTATGACATGTTGGCGTTTAAACATGACTTGAAAGTTAATGACCAGGAGAAATGAGTGGATGATGATGCCTTTACCAGAGATAAGCAATGATGCACAGAAAGAATAGTTTACGGAGCAAAGAAGAAGACCTTGGCTTGAGATGTGTGAGTTGGAGCTGCCATGTTGGAAATACATTCGTAGAACCTGAAGGCAGTGTTAGAATTGGAGGCTTGTAAAGGTTCAGGGCTCCCTCTGGTTTTCTGTGCTATCCCGGTTGCTCAGAACACTGCGTGACCTGAAGTAAGTATTCAGTAATTATTTGTCGGATGGATGGCAGGATGGATGGATGGAGGTAATTTTGAAAGTCTTCCAAATAGAGAGGATTGCTATTTTACCCCTTGGCCCCACTGTTCATTAGGTGCCTTCCTCCAGTTTCCTGTTTTCTTTCTCCATGGAGCCACAGGGTTATGGACAACGGGCTAAGAAGCACACATACATGCGTCTTCCTTATTATTTCACACTCCATGACTCCAGGACTTAAATACTCCCTTTTCCCTTCAGTCCTTATCTTTTAAAATTCTGATTCCTTCCTTCTGTCTGTGCTTTGGGGGTAGAAAAATCTTTAAACAAAATTGGCTTCATTGTATTTTAATCTCTCTAGCTTTATTTGTTAACAGTGACAATGATAGGTTAACTGGGGCATTTGAACTCCCATTCTTCAGCGTTATCTGCTACAGGTTCAAAATGCAAGTTATTAATTATAGTTGGGTTATCACACAACCACTAATAATATTAGAGTTCCTTTTCTTGCAATTTTATTTTTTACAAATGCGTAATTCACTTCAGCCTATGGTTAATTAAAAAAAAAAACAACTCAGTGCTATGCTATTGGCCCTATAATCTCTGCCTTAAAATTTTCCTGACAATTGTAGGCAGCAATGTGGAAAATTTGCTATATTGTTATCCTGCTTTCCCACCCCATCCACATGAATTCAACCTGGATGAGAAGATAAGCCCGAATTTTTGCCCAGTGACTCCCTTTATGTTCATTATGTTCCCAAATGCTACTTTTTGTTGCTGGTGCCTGGCAAAAGGAATTCAAGTGCCTATTCATTTCATGGAATTTCATCATTAATTTCCTGTCTAAACTTTTCATTTGAAAGGAACACAGACTGATTTTTGTGTATGTGTGTTCATGGAAAAAGTAAGCTAATGTAGGAATTAGATCAAACTTTTAACAGATTTGGAACTGGGAAATCGTTCATTTTAATGAGATCACATGAAGCGTACAAGAATAGGCTCTCAGCTCTGCTTGGCAGGAAGGAAAGACCAGTGTATTTTACCATTTTATTTATTAGGGATAGGAGAAAATTATTGTTTGCTGCCATGGGAAGAAAGAACGCAACCCAGCTAACTCTAGACATAAGATATGAAATAGGAATATAGTTATTAACGAAGGGATGAAAATAGATAACTGGAGTTTGATCATTTTCTCAGGGGAGAGGTGGTGTTTTAGTACTAGGTCCTCTGAGAGTCTAAAAATCAGCCCCACAAAGGCAGGCAGATTTGTGGATTACAAAGGTCGGTTCTGATTCAGGTCCTGCTGTTTATGATGTTGGCAAAATATTTGATAATCTGGACCGTTTTCTCTTCTGAAAATGATGAGTTTGAATGAAATTCTCGCTAACATCACCCCCACTTCTGCTGCTCAGAGCCCAGCCTTGGTGGTGAATCTTTTTTTTTTTAAAGATTTTATTTTTTCCTTTTTCTCCCCAGAGCCCCCCGGTACATGGTTGTATGTTCTTCGTTGTGGGTCCTTCTAGCTGTGGCATGTGGGACGCTGCCTCAGCGTGGCCTGACGAGCAGTGCCATGTCCGCTCCCAGGATTCAAACCAACGAAACACTGGGCCGCCTGCAGTGGAGCGCGCGAACTTAACCACTCAGCCACGGGGCCAGCCCCTGTGGTGAATCTTTTTGTTGGCTCATCCTGCTGAGGCCTGTCCAGAGAAGCCTGGAGTTTCTTCATTCTCTAGTCCTCATTCCAAGTTCTGAGCTTGGGTGGTTTCAGGGGGTTGGTGGTATCATTAATTGGTGACTCTGATTGGGACTAGAGTGAAAAGTGATGATTGTATGACTTTGGGCACATTTCGTCACCTCTCCTGATCTTAATAACCTCATCTGTAAAGCAAGGGGTTGGACTGTGGCATCTGGAAGTCTCCACTAGCTCTATGATTTTATGTCCTGAAGGATGTCCTGAGTCATTGTCAGAGCCTCAGTTTGTTAACAACCTGAGTTTCATCCTATGAGATAGGAAGAAATATGCTGTGCATTTTATAAAGAATTTTCTCAAATAACGGTTGAAATCAGAGGATTTTTATTTCTTTAAGTAGTAAATCAGCTTAACCAGCCTTATGTTCTCTTGGCATTTGTGTCTGCTTTGAGCATCGTGGTCTTTGAGTTGAGTTAATATGAGTGGGACTTCTACGACTTGTTTGACCCTTTAGTTAGTTCCTGGGGTACCAAAGGTGAGAGATCAGACTCAGAAACAACGGACAGTACCTTTAGGCATCTTTAAGAAAAATAATTGGGAGTTCTAGAATTCACTGTAGTGACTCTGTAATGTCACAGAAATAGGAGGTGGTGGTTGGTATCTGTGTAGTTGTTATGAACAATGAAGCACCAGATAAGGATGGTACCATGGGAATTGGGGTTAAGGAACCACACTTGCATCCCACTGACCCTGGCTGCTCTTCCCTTTCTTCTTGTGCGGAGAAATTGTGGTTTGTATTCTAACTGAGAGCAGCTGTGGGTAGGAGTGGGACGAGGGTAGGAAGAAGAGTGCAGAGGCCAGGATGCACGTTCCGAAATGATGACACTAAGATGCCCGCACTGTGTATTTCACATTAGGGCGGCTGAGGGAACATGTTAGTCCTTTTCTCCACTACAGGCGTTGAGTAAAGGTTTGTGTCACACTTGAAAGCTAACAAATTAGGTTCGTTTGGGGAAATGATTTCAGATTGCCGAATGACTTCTAGCACTTCTCACATTTTTGTGTGTCTGTATTAACTGAGTCAGTTGTACTAGTAAAAGGGTGGAAATTCTAAGGGTATTCTGGATAGATATCCTTTTCTGTGATTTTTGGTTAATGTTCAGTATTGGCATTATAATCAAGTTGCTGGCCAGCAGTAAGAAAGCTTTTTGCTAACTAAAAACAATGTTGTAATTATGTTATGATGTTATAAGAACATATTATGATGTTATATACTACTGATTAGCCTGTTTGTCAGAGAGCAGATTACTTGGTCATTCTATTACATTTGTATTTTCTCTGAGATACAGAAGATTTATGGTAGTCATTTACCTCCCCTGCAGTGTAACAATCTATAAGAGACAGTTGATTTTTTTTTCTTTTGGTGAGGAAGATTGGCCCTGAGCTAACACTGTTGCCAATCTGCCTCTTTTTGCTTGAGGAGGATTGTTGGTGAGCTAACACCTGTGCCAGTCTTCCTCATTTTTTGTATGTGGGATGCCACCACAGTGTGACTTGATGAGTGGTGTCTAGGTCTGTGCCTGGGATCTGAACCCCTGAACCCTGGGCCACTGAAGCATGCAAACTTAACCACTACACCACTGGGCTAGTCCCGAGATACAGTTGATTTTTGAATGTCTGGCTATAGATCTCTTATCCATGAAAACCTGTTAAAATCCTGGGCTGATTTCTTTCTCCCACTCACTTATAATCTGTGTTTCTTTCCCTTGCAATCCACTTCAGAGATTTTCAAGTAGTTTCAGTATTGGGGAGGAGATGTGTGGGATAAGTAAATTAACAGAAGTACTGAGTTGCTGCAAAATCACATTCTCAATCCTGGAAAGAAATGATTTGAGGTTATCTATAGTTTTTCGGTTTACTTATACATCTATCCCTCGGGCATAAATAGTCAGGAATTGATAACGGAATTGTTTCATAGCACCCAGCCCCAAGGTTAAGTGTGTGTGGGTGTGTGTGTGTGTTTGTGTTTAGGAGGGGTGAGGGGAGTGGAGTCTCGCCAGTTTAGATAGGTGAGTGCCCCATGGGCCACACTAAGCTGTCTGGTCCTTGTCTAGAGGCCTGATGAGCGCTGGGGTGGCTCTGAGCAATCCCAGATGCACGCTGTTAGGCTCTCTCTGCATGATCATCCAGTCACTTGTGGACCGCTCTGCCCTGAACTCAGAGCTGAGAGCAGAGCTTGGCAGGAGTGAGGGAGTGTCTCCACTGGAAAATGAGGGTTGAAGTAGCTGTCTGGACTGAAGGCAGTCTTGCCGCTCTCCTTTGGGATTGGTCTGTGTGTTCGTGTCTGAAAAGGTGTGTTTGCCCTACAGAGTCCAGGACAACCACCTCTGGAATCATGGCCTTCCCAGTCTACTGCAGTGCCTCCCTCTCCGCCCTCAGCTTGGCCCGAGGGGCTCTGGGTGGGTACCAGGAGCCTGCAGTCCTTATGTTTCTCAGCAGCTCTGGCTTGATCACTGACTCTTAGGGAGAACCTTGGCTTTCCCTCCCTGGCCCTCTCCCTCCACCCCACTTCTCATCTGATGGCTTCCCATTACTCTAGAGGACCTTGAACTGCCTTGGGGACTTTGGCTCGACCAAGTTCAAGTACCCTGGGGAGTTTGTGTGTCCTGGAGCTATTCTAGGGACAGTGTGGGTATTATATTTGGATTTAGTATCAGCTTGTGATCCAGGACCACCTTCTAAGAGAAGGTAGATGCTCTTAGAGCGTAGCTCTTTAAGAATTAGTAATTGTTCTTTTCCCAGCACCCTAATTTTCTCTTTGTCAGCTGCTTCAGATCTTTTGTTTTCCCCCAAAAATGGAGCTAGCTGGAAATAATACATGAGTAAAATAAAATCTTGATGTCCATCTGTGAGTATCCATCAGTCATAGGAGGATGGGTTGATTTCTTAAGTGCCTTAAGCACAGGCAGCCTGTGGTTCTGACAGTCTGACTGACTGAGCTGGTGTCGACCAACGGTTCCCCTACTTCCACTTAAGTATGTTTTGCAAATACAAGGTGTTATTGTTATGGCAGCAAATAATGTAAGTCAATACTCGGGTGTTTATATACGGCTCTGAAAAGAAACCAACAGGAGAGAAGAAACCGACAATTGTGGTCTGAAAACAAGTACCTATCCCTGGTTTGCCGAGGGCACTTCTTTGTGTGGGCTTCCAAGGGAGGCAGGTGATTACCAACAGGAAACCAGTGGCCTCTTCCCTGACAAGCAACTAGGTTCTTGGGTTATTCTTACCAAAAATGTTTGCATTTGTTTTTAATCTTGAAAGTAACAAGTGATTACGATAAAAATGAATCACACTTACTTGCTTATTATGTTGAACTTGGCTTCACGTGGTCACTGGCCTGACCTTGACTCCATAGCTCCTTAGATTCAAAGCCTGCAAGCATGGTTTAGTTTCCAAGTAGAAATTTCTGATAGAGAGGAATTTGGCCCGGTTTATCTTTCCAGCTTAGGTCACAAGTCCGGATGTTGGTCTGCATATGGCTGAGTCCCTCTTGGGTGAAGTGTTGCCTCTGGCTCAGTCTACTGGGCCTGGGTTTTGGGGTGGGATTGCCTTCGTGGGGAGCCTGGGCAGGATGAGCAATAATTCATTTCTAATATAAACATCTATGATTGTTTCCTTAAAATAAGTTCCTAGGTGTGAAATTGAGTCAAAATGGCCATCTTAAGGTTTCTTTCCTCCCTAGTATGTGTTACTAGTATCCTTCCAGAAACATTATACATTTTACACTTCGTCTAGCTAGCATGAAAGTGACTACCCTCTTGTACACCTCCTTATCTTCGTTGTAGATACTATAATTTAATGAAAAACAGAACAGATTCTTTACCACCTAAGATAAAATAGTATCGTGTTGATTTTATATAACTTTTATTGAAGTAATAGTAAGTGATTTCTAATTTGTGTTTTTTACTACTAGTGAATTGAGTTTTTTCCATATTTGTATAGGGTGATTTATATGTTTTAAACTCTTTACATTCTGCTTTGTTTCTGGCACATTCCTTTTCAGCTTATGTTAAAAGGTAAACTGAGGCATATTAAAAATTTTGAGAGTTTATTTGAGCAAATATCAATTTGATTGGGCAGTGCCAAACCAGAAGTTGTTAGGAGCGCTCTACCAACCTGAGGAAAGACTTGCATAAAAGAAGATGTGGAAGCTAAGTAGGAAAATTATTTAATTGGCTATAGCGTAAGTGGTTGCATTGTTTGGGAAAGGCTAGTTAGCTGTTAGGGTCGATTGACCTTATGTTTTGATTTCTTAACCTTGAGACATTTCAGGCTTAGGTTTTGGTTTGCTTTAAGTAACTACTAAGGCAATGAAGCCACCTCAGTCTAATGGCCTCCTTGTTTAAATTAACACTTCCCTTTCCAGCCATTAAAACAAAAAGTTCAAGAGTAAGAAAAATGATGATTTGGGTGAGAGTTTGGGAAATTACCTAAAGTAATTATGTATGTGTCCATGTCAGTAACTAGTCTTTCCTGGAAACATACATTCCTAGAATGGTAGAATTCAAGTAGTGAAAACAAGGTTACAAGGTCATGCCCATTATTGGCTCAAGGTCATGGTTTGCTTTTCTCTCCGGACCTTGTCTCTGAACAGCCATGATAGAAATACGTGCAGATCACAACAGGACAGGAGTGAGGATTTTGAAAGGCCAGGAAAGCGCTGTGGAAGACTGAACAGCAACTTAGAGTTGCTAGTGTCCAAAATAAAAAAAAGCACAATGTGCACTAATGCAAAAAGCAACCTGTACTAATATGATTTGCAAATGATAAGTTCCTATTACAATTTATATAAACAATTCTGTGACAGTACTTCGCTCCTGAAACCCCCCACCATTTTGCTCTTTTCCAGACGAGAAAGCAAGGCCATGTAGGCCAAGTCAGTTGTTAAGGACACGTGTGTTGGTTTACATGTCTCCATGTTCAGGACAAACCACTTTGCTAAGTGCCTGCTATGTGCCAAGCACCAGGCTAGGCACTGGGGATCACAAATATTTTGCAAGGACCCTTTATGCAAAACTATCTTGAGGGTCTTTGTGATTTAGAACCATTGTACCCCAAGAAGGAATTCCTTTCCTCTTGTCAAGTTCTTTATGACTTATGTTTTAGGATCAGTCATAAAAGAAAATCCAGACCCCAAACTAGTGCTCTACTTGGTCCTCAAACTCATTTAGTGATGACAGAGCCCCCAGAAGTTATGATATTCTTTCTGATACCCCAAAAGGTTGGGGAAAAATAAGCTTCAAATAACTAATTATGTAATCTTATGTTAAGTCAGATCCCTTATATAATGGAGGCTTGTGTAGACAAGCTAGATAGCAAGTACCCCAGGTTAAAAAAAAAAAAAGGGAGCATGTCTTGAAACTGAAAACAATCATGTTAACTTTTCCCCTCTGTTAATTGGCAAAGGATCTACATTATCTGCTTTTGGGTAGTGGAACACCTGTGTTCAAGACACAGCGCATCAGTGTTCCATGGGAACAGAGTTTGACAATCCCTAGTTTAATCCACAGCAGACTTTATTTCTCATAGAAAATTTGTGTGTGGTGGTCCAGTTTTTTTGACTATCTGCTAATGCCAGATGGACTTGTTTTTTAAGAGAGTTGTTAGTGATCTTAAAAGATTGCCAAAATTTGGGGCAGTTTTTATCTTAGAAAAATATTGATAATCTCATTAGTTGCTTAACCTTATACAATTACTTCTAACGTGTCCTACTTTTAAACAAACTGAACACTTCCTTCAATTATGTGATTAACTATAACTTTAAAGTCAACCAGCTTCAGTTTTCTCTTGTGGCTTGGCAAAGAACCTACTTGTATTGAGTTGAATGAACTTAGATTTTCATTTGGTGATACCTTGTTTTTAATCAGTTCTTCAACCTTCCTAACCCTCCTCCACTCCCCCTCTCCCAGCTGGTGTTGATGACATGTGATTACATGGTGATTACTTGGGCTCTGCCCTGGGTGCCCTGTAGGGGTGGTGTGACCTCGCTTCATGATCCATCACGTCACTCTGACCAATCCTGATTGACCCTCATCCCATGACACAGAGCCTATTAGTGGCTAAACTGGTGGAGAAGGCTTATGGTTGGTTACAGGGATGGTGTCTTTACTGAAGACTTGGTAACTGAAACCTCAGCAAGTTCAGGGAGCAAAAGCGTAGATGAGCTTCTAAATGCAAATATTTTCCTTCTAAAGGGCAACATAAGCATCTAAAAACCTGGACTTTCTGATGCTCCTTTGCAACTGAAAGGGTTTGAAGAAAGGAACGATTTCTTTGCACGAAGTGACTGAGGCAGTCTCTTCTGTAAAGAAAATTTGCCATTACTAGATTATCATGTCTTTTGTATGGAGTGGTACTGAAACTTATTGAACGTTCAGAGTATTCAGGAGTTTCTTAACACGTTGTCACCTGCTTAATTTGGTTTCGGAGATCTGTCTGATGATTCACAGACAGTTGTGCCGGTTATTCCAAGGGCTGTAGCTTCTCCGAACCAGCCTGCATTTTGGTGATAGTGTGGAGGAGGATTCATTTTGTTCTAACATGGAGAAATTCTGAGAATTATAAGTTACTGTTTTTCATTTATTCATCAAATAATTGCATGGGCCCGCTCTTTGCATACGTAAAATTACAAGCCATTAGTGTGCACTTAAATAAAACATGTGGAAGTTACTCTCTGCTTCAGTGGTTGTCAGTGTTGACTGGCCATTGGAATTGCATGGGTAGCTTTTGAAAAGGCTGGTGGCTAGATTCACCCTCCTCAGAGATGCTGATGGAATTGGTCTGCAGTGTGAGCCAGGCTGTGGGGCTTTCAAATGTTCCCCCAGGTGATTTTAATGTGCAGACAAGGTTGAGAACCACTGCTCTAAAGTTGATTGTATTTTTAATTGGGCCTTACCTGTTCTTAAAGAGGAAAGTACAATAGACACTGAGGAACTTAAGATAAAAATCTACTTGTTGGAGTCCTGTCCCTGGAGATTCTGAACGAGTGGGTCTGAGATATTCAGGAAAACATCCCTTTAGGAGCTACAGCTGTAGTATAAAATTTAAAAACTTTAGAAAAATAGTAAGGGTACAGAAAAGATGGCGTAGGAATTCCGACAGGAAAGTTTCTCAGTGGTCTCAGCGTTGTTTTGCCACCTCTGAGTGCTGTAGTGAAAACATCACATCACAGACTATCGGTATCGACTAGTACTGATACTCAATTATTTCAAAAAAGTCTGGCTTTTAAAAGTTTGATTATGTATCTAGAAAAGCATCCTCGACAAAGAATAGGATAATTAAATGAAAATACTTAGATTTCTGTCAGAAGCCTCTAGATGTTTATCTTTTTTGCTTTAGTTCAGAGCATGCTTAAGAGTTTTTTTGACCACCTTAGAACTTTTGAAGTATGTGTTTTATCATAAAAAGTGAGAGGCACTAATTAAAGCTTACATCATTGTTTGCTTTTCTTCTCTTCTTTCCTAAATTGGGAGGGGGTTTTAAGTGAATCACTTCCTAGGCTTCTGTGCAAATTAGCAGTGTTCTGTTTTCTTTAGCTTTTTCAAGCCATGCTTAATAATTAGGAAGAAGTGATTTAATTTAATATAGCATGTGACTGAAAACATGTTTGAAGTTAGATTACTAAGTAGAGTAAAAACTAACTTTGTCACTGTTACGAGACCTTGTGTTTTACAATTTGTTTCATTTCAGAGAGAACTGTGTTTCAGCTAGACTAAAATAGTGGCCTCAGTGACCTTTTGTGTGCCCATTTGTAATTCTGGAGCTTTCTGGAGCCAGGTTGTCCTGGGAGCAGATATCTAGTAGAGAGGGACTTGCAGTCCACTCCATAGCCAATGTGGCTTCTCCCCAGTACCTCTGGACTCTACTTCATCTGCAATGATCCTCTGTCATTCTAGTCAGCTCTTCATCTGAGATCTCGTTGGCCCCTGCTCTACTACCCATGTCCACACATTTCTCCCTCTTTCCACTGTTATTTCTCTCAAGACTCCCAGAGTTGCAGGCCCTCTTCTGCTGAGCGATCTTCATGTCTCCTCCTCAGAAGTTACTGGACCTTGTTCTTTCCATTTCAGAGATGGCAAAATTGGGGATCTGCTTTTCTTTAATCAAATTCACTCCTCATCCTTGCGATGACTTCGGAAATCTGGTCTCTCCCCTGTTGTCCAGTTTTATCAGCCCTCCTCCCCCACTGCACCTGCTGCTTTTATCTCCCTGATCAGCTTGGGCCCCCATGGCCAGTCATTGAATATACTCCCCACAGATCCAGTCCCCAGTTCCTGCCACTCCAACTGTTTTTCTCCTGGGAGACCGTTTACCAGAAACCAGTATAGCCCTGTTGGCTGAGGTTGACACAGATTGATGATCCACAGCCTCTTTGGGGCCCTTGGTTGCTCCTTAGCAATCTTCTGTACCCCTTAGACAACTAGGGCTTTCCTTCTTTGCCCCCACAGCTGTTAAAGATCTTTTCTTGTTATCTATGCACTTCAACCCCATTCCTTCCTCCTTTACATTCAGGGAAATAGCCTCATGAACTTCACTGAGAAAGTAGAGATAGGAAGCCTTCCATTTTTCCTCTCCTTAAAATGTTTCTGCATATTGTTGCCTATATCTCCCCCTTCTCTATTCCCTTCCAAGGCTGAATGGCCAACTGTGCTCTTCCCATTCCCTTTTGAACTTTTATTCCTCTGTTATCTTCTTGAGCTTTTCCTTCTTCATTGCCTCCAGTCTCTTCTATGCTAAAAAATACCTTCCCTGCTCTGTTTCCCTGCCATTGCCTACCCCTCTATCCCTTTTACTGACAGACTTCCTAAAAAAAGAAGTTCATTGCCGGTGCTACTTCCGTTTCTCCTTTTAGCTAATTGCAGTTGGATCATGGCTTTACCACCCAGTTCAATTGATCTTATATACATCCACTTCTTTTTAGCTGCCATACTATTTGCCAACTTTTGACACTGTTGATCACTTCTCCTTTGGCGTCCAAAATACAGCTCTCCTACTTTTCCTCCTAATTCTTGGATTGCTTTTTCTCTGTCTCCTCCACTGACCTCTTTTCTGTTACTCATTCTTTAAGTATAACCAGTCCCTCAGTGTTCCATGCTTGGCCTTTTTCTCTTCTTATTCTGGCTTTAGGTATGAATTAATCTATTCCCATGACTTATTTCCTTTGAATGGTCATTAAATTCAACATATATCCAACCAGTAACAGGCACCACGGATTCAGAGATGAGCAAGGCAAACTCATTGCCTTTGAGGAGTTCAAAAAATATGCAGCACCTAGTATATGCCAGACACTGTTCTGATGAGTCACACAAAATCCCTGGCTTCGTGGAGCTTACATTCTAGTGGGGGAAACCCATAATTAGCAAATAAACAAGTAAATGCAAGAATATCAGATAACGATGAGAGCTATGATAATTATAAAGCAGTGAGAAAAGGAGTGAATGGGGTGCAAGACATCAGAGAAATTCTCTCTACTAATAAGAAACTGGAAGGAGATGCAAGAGCAAGCCATGCAACAATAGAGGAGGCAAATTAGTTAATCTACGTCTGTTTCCTCATCTATAAAATGGAGAAAATAACATACCTACCTCCATAGGGTTGTTTTGAATATTAGAAAAGGTAATACTGCACATGTGAAGTACTTCATACAATGTCTGCCCTGCACTAAGTTCTCTCCCCACCTCCCCACTTTATCTGTGTCTTCCACTTCTCAAACTCAACAGGGCCAATGAGCATTTTGTAACAATTAAGACTAGAAAAGATAGACTGGGAATTCGACTTTAAGAACGGATAAGAACTGAGAATTATAGGAGTTGATTTGAAGGAAGAATTGGTAGCTTTTCTAATGTTTTCTAAAAGGTTTGTTTCAACATTTTTGAAATGAAACATTTAAATATCTTCCATGAAGCAGGATTAATAATCTTTATGTCTCACACTGGTATATCCACTGAATAGTCTCTATTTAATCCTATTCAAGGTTTTCACCATCTCCCTCGTGGAATTAAGATTCGTCTTTTGTTTCTCACAGGGTGGAAACACTTCAAAAGTGAGAAAGCTTTTTTTCCTTTTAAATCTGCATTGTCTTCCAGATTTCCTACCAGATCTAAGAAAAACTAATTCTAGTTTGGCTGGTTTTTCTTGACCTGGGAGAGCCCGAGTTAGAACATTTCAATTTTAGTAATTTGAAATGTCCTGAGAAATAGCTATACAACTAGGATCTGGACTGTGAGTCAAGGACGAAGATCTTCACCTGGACTTTGTGACTAGCAAGTTATATGGACTCAGGACGCCTTCTCTGGACTGCGGTTTCACATGCACAGTGAAGAGATGGATGAAGATCCAGATGATCTCTGTGTGCTCTCTCAGTGCTGAGTCTGTGAAGTTTACCACTAGACCACGTTTAAGTTTTCATGACATGATGCCTTCTTGGCAAGTGTCAGTGAGGTTGATTGTCCCAAAGTGGCTGGACATGTCTTCTTATATTTCTCTATTAATTTGTTACCAATGGAGATTGCTTGAACATTAGTAATGGGAAACTTTTGATTACCAGGTTGGGCATCATCTGTAGGATTTTCAAATAAGCAAGTAAAACTTCTGGGAAAATGAGGTATGTATGTTTATTAGGAAATGTTGAATGAGTAGATTGGCAAAATGTGAAGTGCTGAAAAGCAGAGGCACCAGGGATTTTTTTTTCTTTTTGAGACAATTCTTAATCCTGTAAACCCTCTAGTTTCATTCTACTGTAGTTGTCACTCAGAGTTCATGTCTAACAATTTTTTTAGTTTATCCTACATGTCAGGAACTATGCTATATTCAGGGATGAATGAGAAATGGTTTCTAGGAGCAACAGACACATAAGTAATTTCAAGATAATATGATAAATGCTAAGAGAGAGGTATGGGCAGGGTGGGTGGTGTGGAGATGGAGGTAGAGAGGGAAGCAGGCACTGAGGCTTGAGGTTCAGGAGGGGCTGCCTGGAGATGCCGCTGATGGACTTGAGGTATGAAAATGTGTTCGAAGTTAGGCTGTTGAAAAGCATTGGAAAGTTGAGTCCTCTGAGAGGAATAGCATAAGCAAATGCACACACAGCCTGCTTTGTGGAGGGAACTACAGGCAATTTGGTATTATTTGGTATGAAGTACTTGGCAGGAAGCGGCCAGAGAGGGCTGCAGGGAAAGACCAGGCCTACAGGGCTGCATGTAACGTGCCGAGGAGGACAATATTGTGGTTGAGAGCCTTGGCTCTGGAATTAGACTTCCTAGAAGGTTCAACTCTCAGCTTCTTTCCCAAGTATTTAAGTAACTTGGGAAAGTTACTTCTCTGTGCCTTGGTTCCTTCATTCATACAGTGGGGATAATAATAACATCTACCTCATGGAATTATTGTCAGTCTTAATATACATCAAGTGTTTTGAATAGTCCCTGACAATAAGCATTACATACGTATAGCTCATGTTATTACTTGGGAGGTATTGGGGATCTATGGAAGGGTTTTGAGGAGAGTGAAACCAATCAATGACACTGCATTTGAGCAGATCAGTCTGCTGCAGTGGGGAGCGATAGATTTGGGGTAGGGCTCAGTTTGGAGGTGGGGAGACCTCTAGGAGGTACTTCAGCAGTCTGGCTGTGAGATGGAGAGGATTTTATACTAGGACATTGGTGGCAGTGTTTAAGCAGACAAAGTCGAGAAATTTTTAAGAGGTGAAAATGATAAAGTGTGTTGAGATGAGAATGTTAAGCAGCATTCCCTGATTCTGGCTTGGTGACTGGGATGGTAGTTGTGTGGTGCTGTGAACTGAAATGTAGAATGTGAGAGGAGGAGCGTGTTTTGGGAAAGTTAGTGCTGGACATGTTGAGTTTGTGATGTCTGTGGGACGTCCACATAGACATGTGCAGTGAACAATTTGCAGTGAGTCTGAAGCTTGGGGGAGAGGTTGGGGCTAGATCAAGAATGTAGGAGTGTCAGCTTAAAGGTCATGGTTTAATTTACGTAGTGGATGACTCTGTGGAGGGAGTGTGTAGATGAGAAGAGCCTAAGAGGAGACCTTGGGACCAGTAATGATTGAGGAGGAGACTATGAAGGAGATGAGAAAGGACTGGCCAGTGAAGTAAGAGATTGGAGGGAGTAATGGCTTGGAAAAAGTGGAGATTTGTTTTAAGAAACAGTGTGTAGTCTTCAGTGTGGAAATACAGAAGAGCCATCCAGTAAGGTAAGGGGTGAAAATTTTCAGGCTGTTGGGATTGGCAGTATAGTGATGGATCATAAACGGTCTTTTCTTATAGGGTTAATAGAGACCCTCCATTGTTGACGGTGTAGCCATGGGGGTAAAAATTTGTTCCTCCTCATCAGCTCTCAGTTCCCTTTGTTGTTCCCATCCTTCTTGCCAAATGAACCCCAGTGCTTCAGCGGTCCTCTTCCAAGTCAGGAATCTTTATCCTGTAAAGCCCCATCATCGTTATATTTTCTCTTTCACAGTTATCACATCTCACACCCCATTGATGGCAGTTCTTCTATTTTTAGGTTTTTCTTTTGTTTCATTTTATTTTTCTTTACGTTTTGTCTCTGATTTGACTTCTTCATTTTCATGATTGCTCAATCTGGTAAACATTAGCTCACCGAATAGTATATTGATGTTGAGTAAAGATGTTATATACCAAAAATGCGTTAGGAATGTGGTACTTGTTTTTTCTCATGGTCTCACGTAGTCCTTTTTTCAGATCCTATGGAGTTTATGATTAATTTTAAAAATTTTTAAAAAATAAGAAAGCACTGTTAATGTTCCTCACAACCTGCCTTTGTTTCTGAACATGTATAGGTTTTTTTTTCTTTCCTCCCCTTCTTTGTGTTTTGGAGTTTCAAAACAGGGTTTGGCAGAGGAAATGGGACCGTGACGTTTTGTTTTTTGTTTTGAAGTTGTTGAGTTTAGCAGACTGTGTGTTCATAGGGTGTGAATTGCAGGATGTAGTTCTGGGGTCCTCCCTACCTGCAGACCCCACATCAGGGTTATTCTGGGAATAACTGATTATAAAATACAGGGTTGAACTTTGTCAAAAGGCTAAACAGGAAACAGATATAAATAACTATTCAATCTTAATTCAGTTCCTAGCTACTTTCTCACACATTTTATAATATAGTTTAGAAAGCATTTTCCTTTTTTTAAAAAAAACCTTTGATTCCTTAATTTCCGGGTCATTTTTAATAGGAAACTCTTTCACCTTTATGTCTATCCAATGGTACCCTCCCTTTAGCATGGGAAAACATTAACATTTAACAATATCCAAGATACAAAAGAGATTTTGAGAACATGAAAAGACAAATAATTTTCATCTGAATTATTTTTCTTCTAGATTTTGTTCATATGCATTCATATGGTGTTTGAATGCTGGTAAGGAACTATACATCTTTAGCAAATTTAGCAGAGCAGATGGTCCATTTGATTTAAAACAGGATTTCTCAACTTTTTTATTATGCCTCCCCTCCCCAGGAGTCTTTTTAGAGTTTTTTTTACTTAATCACCCTCCCGGAAATGGTATTTTAATACCACAGAGATACTGTATCTGAGCTTATGTCCTGTATGTATATCTGTGCTTTATACATAAAAAGAGTGAGATTTTTTTGCTGCCCAAGAACCTATTTCACCCCCTTGCAGGCACCCATTGAACATGCATGGTTTTAAGAAGAGAGAAAACATGTTTTAATGCTTAGGTATTTCAGTTATATCTAAACCAGGTGTGAGTTGCTTGAATACATTTATAAGACTAATATTACTGAAGAATTTTCTTTCGTGGGAATCTCCTTTTTCAGGCACATGGATTTTCCTTAACTTCCAAAAGGGCCAGAGTTTGACTATACTGATAGATGAGAGGAAGACTTCTATTTTAACTCTGATAATTTGTTTTAGGATGATATGGGCAATCCCAGAATATAGGAGATTGTTTTTAGGGTTCATCTGTTAATTTTCAGCTATTGACTGGCTCGTGTCAGGCATATTCTGTGTACAAGGCATCATGCTAGGCTTGATAGCAGAAAGGCCAAAAAGTACTTAAGACATGCTCCCTGACTCCAAAGATCTTGTGACCTTCTTGGACAAAACGAACATAGACGAGAGAAAAATTATCACAGAATTTAATTATCTTAGAGTTTAAATAGTGGTGGAGAACCCAATAGAATAGATGGTATGTAATAAATTGCCAAACGAGGATTAGTATAAAAGGTAAGTGCTGTTACTGTTAGGAGAAAGGTGTGAGATGTTCAGGCTAGAGTGGTCCATGAAGCTCTGATGCAGGAAGAGAAGTGGGCCTGCAATGCTGTTGAGTGGAAACGCGATTAGGGAGGAGGCCCCAGGGGGAGCCAAAAAAGGGTAGGAATGCCCACGATATGTATTAGGGAGGAAGGTTGTTTGATTGTAGTGAAGGATGTGTGTAGGACAGGGGTGTGGGGGAGGTACGGATGAAAATAATTGTCAGGGACAAATTGACCATGCGTTTTTCTGTATGAATACCTCCATTATCTGCAAAATTGAATTTTTTCCATGTCATCTAAATATTCTCTTCCATGCAGGTGGCTGCAAGTTATTCAAGTGGTTCTAATATCTCTGTTTAGGTTTAATATACCTAATATCTAAACATCTCTGTCGTGGACTAAAACCTCAGCTGGTTTTAGGTCACAAAGGACTTTGTGGCCAAGGATGCAGGCAGAAGAATTTGAACATTAGGCTGTATTCAAAGGGGAGCCTGATGTTTTAGGAAGATTCTTAAGACTGTAGTGTACAAGAGTATGTAAAATGACAGGAATGGGAAGAGAATGGAAGCCAGGAGTCCACTGAGAAAACAGTTGCCAAGTGAGAGGCGATAAGTGCCTAAACTGGGTGACAACATTGTGGATGAAAGAGTTACCTGAACTTAGCAGTGGTAGCAGGCATAGAGGAAGGGGGTGGATTTAAAAACCATCGAAGAGGTAAGAGTGGCCAGCTTTTAAAAATTTCATTTCTTTTGTGTGTTGAGTAAGGGAGATGGGTTGGTAAGGAGGATTTCCCCGATTCTGGCTTGGCAACTGCACTGGTGGTTGTGGGGTGCTGTGAACTGAGATGTAGAATATGAGAGGAGGAACGTGTTTAGGGGATGTTCGTTTGGGCTATTTAGTTTGACCTGTTGAGTTTGAGACATCCATGTGGACAGTTTGCTATGAGAGCCTGAAACTTGGGGGAAGAGGTTGGGGCTGGAGTGAGAGATTTGGGAGTGTCACTGTACAGCTCATGGTTAAATGCAGGAAGTGGACAAGCTCACTAGAGGGAATGTGTAGATGAGGAGAACATCAGCCGCAGAGGAGATTCTGGGACCAGTAATTATTGAGGGAGAGGGGAGACATAGTTGGACGTGGGAGGCAATGGCTGAAGTTTTAGAATTAGGTAACTGGGTGAATGATCTCATTAACTATTCACTTGTAACTCTTAAAACAAAAATGGGCTGGGTTACTTTGTTCAACATATATTCAGCACCTGGGAACCTAAATCCTATTGGCCAGCCCAGTGATTTCTAGAATTTCAAGGAAGGAGCGGCCTATTCATCTCTCTAGGAATTTTTGGATAGGTAATTATCTGTTTATATCTGTCTCCGGGTTGTAAGATCCCCAGGGCTGGTTTCATGTCTTATTCAACGTGTATCAGCAGTGCCTACTTAGCATGGTATCTGCCATGCTGGCATTGGAGAAAAATTGGTTAGATGTATGAATAAGTGAATGAATGAGTGATCTGGGACAAATAGAAAAATCAAAGAAAATGAAGACTGAGGAAAAAGACTTCTGAATTTGAGGATTTGCAGCTCATTAATGACTTTCAAGGAGCCAGTTTCAGATTAGAGAAGAGAACAGAACCCAGAATGAGGGGAATTAGAGAGGTTTATGAAGTTTATCTGGAGAGAACCATTTTTAGTTTGACAGAGAAAAAGAGTAGGAGGATTAAGTGAAGGTAGTTTTGTTAGTTTGGAAACAGTGAGTGGAGATCTTTGTAGATCTTGTACACCTGTTAGATTTGAATGAGTGTGAGATGAGAGGACTTGGCTCCGGGAATGGTCCCTCAAAGAATCTGTAAACTTTCTAGGACGTGCTTGATGTTTCTGGGACATTGTTATGATTCAAGGGATTAAGACTGAGAAATCTATCGGTCACACTTCCCCTGAGTGCAAGTAAAAAGGAACTGACAAAGGAGTGCAGTGTTGATAATCTGTCTGACCTATTTTAAATACCACATGAATTGGATACAATATTATCAAAAGGGGCCTCATGATTGAACTAATAGAGCAGTCGTTGAAGGACTTGAGAAATCCAGATCCTCTTTTCATGGAGGAGTTGTGCTCAGGACCCAGGAGGCTTTTTAGAACCTGCCTGAGGTTCCACAATGGGCAGTTAGCCCCATCAGTGCCTAAGCCCAGATCACCAGGCTTCTGTTCTGTTCTTTTGTCAATACATCACCTTGTCTCTTTGAAAAGATTTCAAAATTTAAAATTTTGTTTATTCTAAAGAGTTTCTTTGCTCATTTAAAATTTTTCATTTAGTCTGATTTCTGCCCAATTCGAAAAGGCCAGAGAGGAGTGGTTATTTCTTTGACCACGTACTGTTTTGGAGACATCTTTTACATAATTTTTCTTAAGATTCCGTCGCTGCTAGTGGTGCATCCTGAATTACTAATTTCTTTTGAATGTCATACAATATGCTTAAAGATTTCTTTTAGAACTTGTTTGAGAAAGACTGAGTAAGGGGATGGAATACTGTCTTAAAGTTATATTTATAGAAAGATAGCAGGAGGAAAGATTTAAGTTAATGAAAGGCAGCCTCACACATAATTACGCCTAAGCAGAAGGAAATTCCTCTACTCCCGAGTTGAATCTGGTTCCGTAAAGAAAATTTATTTGGGCTTATTAGAGTGTTTTCTTTACTCATTTTAGAAATAGAGTGCATTGAAAATTAATATGAGTTTAATAATAGCATTTATGGAAATTAAATTTTCATTTCAAAATTTAAAATTTAAAAAATACTGAAAACACCAGTGCTATCATGTTAATGCTAGTAGTTAACTTTCTGATCATATTTTTTGGCTGCCTTTTTCTTTGTTTAAATGATGTGTGCAATTAGGGAAATCATTAATGGGGGACAATGATAGAGAGGGACAGAGCTGGATGGAGGCATATAGTGTTCACCCTGAGCTCAGTTTCCAGAACCTGTTAGGTTGCATTTCTGATTTAAAAGCCCATTACTCTATATTTATAACAGGAAGAGATGGTATTGCTGCCAGTCTAGATTATTTCCTAGCTTGACCTTTATTGTATTTGATTTTGTGATCCCAGCTTTTTTTTTTTAAACTTTTGGGTGTAGACAGGAGAGAATTCCTTCCCATGGTTTAGGGAGTGGTATTAAAACATCTGTTTTGTTCAGTAGTTCTGCTTCACACTTCCTTGCAGATAAAGACCCTTTCTTTCTGTGTGATTGTAGTACTGTAGAGTTTGGGTGTGCGTTGTTCTAATGATACTGGACATGAAAAAGTTCATAAAAATTCATGAAACTTCTCATAATACAGGTCCATGAAGTACATTTGTTTGTCAGTTATTTTTATGCAGACTAGACTTATTTCCCATTATGAACAGTATAGTTAGGTGGAAAGTGTTTTTTTTTTCGTAGTCTTTTGTAAATTATTAGATGTGGATGAAGTCTAAAGATTTTTTCCCCTTATAAGGATAATATTTTAGGGAATTCTTATAGAAGGATGAATCTGCATTGCTAGAAGGAATTTTCAGATCATTTAATCCTGTTGTCATTTAATGGAAACTGAGGCCTGGAGAGGGAAGATGACTTGTCCAAGATCTAAGAGTGAGAAATTTGTACCTAACTTCTTGGTTACCTGCCTTTTGACCATTGCTTAAATTCTAGCCCACACTTGTCCGTCCGTCCTTTGGGCCCCTTTAGTTTAGCTTTTATGTCAGAAACATCTGGCCCACTGGCCTCTTATGTATTTGCTTGGCCTGCATACTGTTTACAATTTCTTAAAATTTGTTGTCAACATTTAAGATTAAAGGTCTTCGCACAAAATTTCAGTTTCTGGCTTCTTGTGAAAAATTGGAGAATTAGGAGTCCTGATAAGGTTGGAGCTTGATTCCTGGGTGACTGCTGCCCCCTTTGGATGGGACTGGCACCTCCAGGTTCATCACATGATCATCAATCACCATTTCTTTGTGTCCCTCATTGTCTTGCTGGTCCCTGTGAGCATTTGAGTTTGGAACCCTCCCTTAGTCCTAACAAGATTTATTTTCTAGTTATTTTCCACCTTCCATGGTTTCTAATGTGTATTATATCCCCATCTAAATTCTATGCCTGCAGGTAGAGGCTTTCTCTTATTTTCATATATCTTTATATTGCCCTAATGGCCCACTCACCCTACTCCCAGAGTGTAGAGCGTAATAAATAATCAATAAATACTTAGATGCATAATACAGAGGACCTCAAATGTTTCTGTGATCAGTCAGATAGTAAATATTTTAGTTTCTTTGGGCTTTCTGGTCTTTGATGCAGTCATTCACCTCTGCTGTTTGTAGCGCAGAAGCAGTCAAAGACAAATCCAAACAAATGGGCATGCCTTGGTCCAGTAAAACTTTATGTACAGGAGCTGGCCCCATGACCAAGTGGTTACGTTCGTGTGCTCCGCTGCGATGGCCCAGGGGTTTGACGGTTCGGATCCTGGGCGCAGACATGGCATTGCTCATCAGGCCACGTTGAGGCGGCATCCCACAAGCCACAACTAGAAGGACCCACAACTAAGATACACAACTATGTACCGGGGGCATTTGGGGAGATAAAGCAGGAAAAAAGAAAAAAGTTAAAAAAAAAAACTTTACGTCCAGAAATAGACGGCAGGCCAGGTTTGGTGAGCCCTGCCATGGAATGTTGGTATTATAAGAAAACTTTACACACTGCTCTCAGTTACCGCATATGTTTGCCGATTTCCTACATACTTATTGTCAAGCCTTTTCAATGTCTCCTATTTTGTGCCTCAGCTGGTGCCTAGACTAGCAAGGAGTTATTTACAATACCATCTCTGTTTATGAAGAGAATAAAAAAGGTTGGATAATTTCAGCTTGTGAGCTTCGTTATATTTGTATTTATACAAATAACAGACCTTTTAGTTTTCCTAGATTACATGTATTCACAGCAGTCTAAATCTAGGTTTGGCAGCTTATTTTCTGAAGTTCTGTGATGCGTATTTTCTCAAAAGACACTACCAGGACAATTTCATGATACTAATAATAGTTTTACACAAATGAGTTGTCATATCATCTATTATGTACTACTACCTATTTATTCAGTCTTTTTGAGCCTGTCCTTGAGCAGGTAATAATATTCTAAAATTGTTAATACTTGGAGATATTCTTAAAATAACTAAATGATTAAAAATTTCTTTGTAGCCTTGTTTGCAAGAGGCTGTTTTTCATACTGTGACGGGCACTCATTTCTAAGTTCATAAAGTAGTGTACATCTACAGATTTTGATCCAGAGCTTCATTTATATAATCATTTATAATGAAAAGGTATGGCAAATAGATTTTCTTTTGCTTGGAAAGGTTATAATCTTAATTTCATTGGAAAGCCCTGAGGGAAAGTGTGTTAGTTAGAATTCCTGGTTGCAGCTGCGAACTACAAGCTGGCATAAGGAAAAAAAAAAGAGTAACTGTAACTCCAGGCATTTCTGGGTTCAGAGGCACAAGCGAAGTCATCAGAGGTGACTTTCTTACCCCTTTTTCAGCTCTGATTTGCTCTGTGTTGGCTCCATCTTCAGGTAGGGCCTCTCCTCATGGTGGCAAGATGGCTGCCAGAAGTGCTACATTGCATTCTGGCATCTCACAGCTCCTTCCAAGAAAACACTTGTTCCCAGTAGTTCCAACAAAAGTTGTATTCTAGAGTCTCGTTTCCTTGGATTGTCCTGGCTTGGGATTTGTGTTCGACCCTGAACCAGACCCTATGGCCAAAAGGATGTAAGGCTACGATTGGCCATGCCTGCACCTGTGCCCATTTCTGGAGCTGGAGGTGGGCTCATCCCCACCCAAACCATATGGACTGGGTGAGGGGAAGTGATTATCCATGATAAATCAATGCACTGTTGCCAGAGGGGTCTCGAAGGCCTTTCTCAATGCAGGATTGTAAAAATATTTCCCTATATATTCCTCAAATACTTCTTATACTGTTATAATTATTTTACTATTTAGCCCTTTTGTTATTGTTGTTATTTTACCATTTAGCCCTTTAATCCATTTGGACTTAATATGTAACTTGGAACTCAATTGTGTGGTATTTTCCCATTAGATTGTATGTTCCTTAAGATCAACTGTTTTTGTATCCTCCTCCATTCCACCATTCTAATGCATAGTAGGAGTTCAAGAATTACTTAGACTCACAGAATCTTAGAATTGGAAGGAATCTCTCAGCAGCTATTTCCCTGGCAAATATTATTATTTGTAGCCTAACAGCCTCATTTTGTAGATGAGGAAGCCAAATCTTTGAAAGGCTATGTCACTTCCTCAAGGGATAAGACTCATTAATGCAGATGTTGGGACCCAAACCCAGTTCTCCTTGTTTTTGTGACAACAGGAATAAAACCTAGTTCATGGATTGATCGATTAAAGAAACCAAGTAATAAATTCTTTTCTGATGTCAAAGAGGCCTTTGGGAATGAATTTCTAACAATAGAAACTCTTCTAATTGTTTTCTAAGTTTGGATTTCTATAAACATATTTTATCATAGAATGGAACTCAGCAAATCAGTTTGTCAAAAGGATGGATAGGAAGGATGAGACCCAAATGACAGAGATGAGTTGAGTGCAGTTGTCTGAGCGTGACCGGAGGAGGATCTGTGCAAATGGAGAAGCAAGGGAGAACCTGAGAAACACTCAAAGGAGCCCGGGGTGGGAACTGGTGACTAACCACATTCTCAGGAAGGTTTAGCGGATGTTTGCACCGTCTGCTGCATGGCTGACTGTGTATGACTCTGTCCTGACGTGGTAGCTGAGTTCTGAGAAGAAAGGCAGACACCTTTCTCCCTTCTTGACAGCCTACTACTCTACTAAAACCTTGAGGGACTTGAAGGGGGGCATAGTGACATGACACACCTCTCCACATGTCTGCAGGGACTCAACCCAGTTGGGTGAGCTCAACACGTCCCACATATCAGGATGTGGCTGTGTCACCTGAGAAAGGAGCATATATCACAGTTGCCAGAACACATAGAGGGAAAGAGCCCCAGCCTCCATGAAAAGAAAGTTCTCCTGATGCGGGCCCTGAGCCTAAACTTTCTCTTTGGATAATTATTTTTTCCTTTGGAGATTGATAGTAGGACTGAGAGAAGGAGAAATATGAGAAGTGGAGGACTGGAAAATTATTTTTGAGGAACAAATATTTGACTCTGGGCCTGTTGGGTTTTAGGAAATTGTGGAACATCCAGCCAGCAACAAATAGAAAACAGTTCAAGAAAACAGTTCAAATAATTCTGTTTCAACTTTCAGAATACATGTGCTATAAAAAGTTTATAAAAAGGAATATGATAGGGTCTAGACTAATCAAAGAGTCTATCCAGTGCTGGGTATGGGGTCCAAGGCTCAAAGATAAAGGCAGGCAGGGAAGAAACAAAAGATGGTCCTGTTCTGAAGTCCCAGGCAGCAGAAGTCATGTGGTCGTGTGTGCGTGTGTTTGTTGTTGGTGGGGTTGGGGCACACAGGTCCCCCAAAAGGATGTTACTGGGCCATCTTGCTGATCTGGGCAGCTGAGGAGACTCGGGGTTGGGGTATTTACTTCATCTGTGTATGGGATCCACTGGTCAAGTCATTCAGCCCAGTTTCCCACATGATCTGTGTACATGTTGGCAGCTATACCTAGGACATTCCTGTACTCCTGTCAAAGCCTTTATGACCTAGATATTAAGATTAGTCATAAGAAAATACAGACCCCCAAATTACTGCTCTAGTTGGTCCTCATGCTCATTTATTGGTGACAGAACTCCCAGAATTTACGGCATTCTTTCTGGAACACCCTGAAATGTTGAAAGAGGAGAAAATTTAATAAGGTTTTTCTCAGTTTCAAGATGTACTCACATATTTTTAACCTTGGCTTCTTGAAGTATAGCTTGTCTGCACATGCCTCTGTTATGTAAGGAATCTGATTTAGCATAAAATTATATAATTAGTTCTTTTAAGATGACCCACCCTAATAAATTTGAGTCATACAAAAAGTTGAATTAGGTTTAGTGTACTCAAGAAAGCAGCAGATTATATAATAATACTATTATCCTGCTGTTTATTGAGAGATCATTCGTTGAGAAACATATTAAAAAATCATGTGATCTTGGGGAAAAAACCCAACCAGTCAGGTAAATATAATTATCTCCATTCTATAGATGAGGAAATAAAAGACAAAAAAGCCAAGTGTAGTACCTTTAGAAAGATCTAAATAACTTAATTAGAGTGGTTCATTTTTTTATGATTCTGAATAAAGCAGGATGACGTTTTTAGGAACACAACCATTGGATGAGTTGTATTCAGATTGCCAGACATGTTTGCTGTTAGTTTTGCAGGCTTATTTTTAATAAAATAATTAAGGATCAGGGCTTTGAGTATCATTATATAGTATTAAGTATCACCAATAATTCAGAAGTTTGATGACTTTGTTAATGTAGCTGTATATGTATTATCAGTTTACTGATGGTTCTGGAAAATATTTAACTAGTATTGCTGACCTGAAAGGAAAAAGTCTTGTTCCAAAAGGCCAACATCTAGCTCTTCAGGTTGATAATTCTTAATTTTGTTATTATAATAAGTGTTAGGCTTTCTACCAGAGATGAGTACTTTAAGAGAAAAATCTAACTTCCTAAAAGATCTTTAATTTGCTACTCCAGGTGGCCTGCAGTGGAGAAAGAAGGCCCTTATAGCTTTCTGAGTCTAAGAAGTCAATAAGTCAAACCATTGTAAGTTGGTGACTGTCTCTATATGTCAAAGGAAGGATATAAAGAGAGACTAAAAAAATGTTCTGACTGTAGGGGAGGAGTCCATTTCCTCTCCCCAAATGGGGGTTCGTCTGGCCGGAGAACGAATTAAATTCACATGAGACAGAATAGCAAGAGAAAAGTCAAACAAAGCTTTATGAGGAACCATTGCCCGGGGCCTTTCTTCCTGAAGGAAGAAAGGGCACCGAAGAAGTGGGGTGCACATAGTGGTTATATACCCCCAAACAGGGTGTTTCACATGTGATTGAAATGTCCCTTTTACAATAGTCATGAGATTGCCCTGTTGGCACAGTGCTTGATGGACACAGCAGGTAGTGGTCTGCTGTCTCAGAGGGCGTGGCCGGAGCCAAGTCTATTGTCTGGAGCTGGGCGGTCACAGGTGAGCTCAGCAATCAGTTCCTAGCCTAAAGAAAGATGCTTAATCCTTAAAGAAATGCCAACGTTGGGAGGGGGAGGGCAGTCAGTTACAGGAGGTTACCAGACTAGCACAATAAAATGCAGATTTAAGTCCTTGCCTTTGGCATTGATTAAGAGTTTTTAGAGAGAAGGTCATCTCCTTTCTTCTTCCTGGTACAGAGAGGGAGGCAACTTTCACAGATAGAGATTTACCTTACAAATGTAAACGTGTCCTAACGAAGGGCAAGTTCCATTCCTCAGAGCCTCCTTCCCTGTCCCAGTTTATCAAAAGTAATCAGCCTCAAATAATCCTGATGCCAAAGAGACATATCTTGGGGTGGCCAATTCCAGGTCACCACATGACTAAACACAGAATGGTTCAGTGATGGCAAAAAGTCAAGTGGAGAGACCAGGAAAAGTAGAAGTTGGGCTGTATTCAAAGGAATACACAGACTGGCAACAGCATTTTACAGAGGCAGGAAAGCCCACCTGGAAGGAAGTAGAACTTAAAATGATAAAAGGCAATAGGCAGCTTTTCACTGGAGTCTAGAGAGAGGCATTTCCCTCTTTCATATGCTAACATCGAAACAGTAGGATTTTTAAGCCAGTCTCCTGTTCTCCTTCTTTTCCTTCCTTGATATGCCATTTGTTATGTAAGCTATGTAGGTCTCCTTTGTGTACACTGCAAGTGCCTAGAATCCAACTCGGGTGATTCTCATTCAGTATGACCTGGGGGCAGGCGGGATCCAGAGATTTGCCATTTGTAAGTGTTGCCCAGGTTAGGAACCATTGGAGTGAATTCACCACTCAGTACCGTGTCTGAGTAGTACTTGGAGAGGATTTCAAATCATGATGGAACCCCATGGGTAAGGCCAATCTTTGACTTGTTCAGTCAGTCCACAAACATTTTCTGAGTGTGTACAGTGCCTGGCGCTGTGCTAGGCATTGGGGGTTTGACTGTGAACCAGAAAATTCCTAGTCTAGTTGGCAGGGAGAAGAAGGTGGTGTTAGCAAACTCCTGAAAAAACACAGTAGAATGAGTTAGATGTTGTAGAAAGGATCTAAAGGTGGTGGGAGCAGGGATAAGGGGTACCTAATGCATCCCACAGGAGGGCTTTTTGATACTATTTAATTTTTGCAACTGAGTCCTCCAATCTACACACGTCTACAGTCATACATGTGTGGAAAATGTTTATTTTTGGATTTAAAGTACCTTAAAGATTTGAGGATTTAATGACATCTTTTGAGATAATTGAGATGTTTGAAAATGTTGCAAAGCAGTAAAAATCGTAGGTGCTGTATTAGTTAGAATTAGGTTCTACTGTCCAGTGTACAGCAGCTTAAATGAGTTAGGAGATTCTTTCTCTAAACAAACTTGGAGATAAATAGTCTGCGGCTAATATGGTGGCCCCTGATCTTCCAGGATCCAGCCTTCTATCTTGTGGCTTTATCTGCCAAAACATGGCTTAACTTCATTTTCCAAAATGACTGCTTAAACTCAAGAAAACCATCATGTCCACATTTCAGACAGTGGGAAGAAGGACAGAGGATAATATGCCTGCTGTCCTTTAAGGAAACATCCTAGAATTTCACCCCAGTTTTGCCTTACTTCCCATATTTCAGTATTTTGTCACAATGTCACACTTAACTACAAGTGAGGCTGGAAAATACAGCCTTTTCTCCACAGGGCTGCGTACCCAATTCTCTTACTAAGGAAGGAGAGGAGAATATATATTGTGGAACCCCCAGCAGTCTCGGCCATATTTGATACAGACTCTCTGTGCTCCAGAGAAACGAAGGACTTTGAGAGCATTTTTTTTGAGATGACTTTTTACCTACATAAGTCTTAAGTATATCACTTTAGCTGCACTAACATTTGAGTAGAAAAGAGTTGTTCGTTCAACTGATACATACCAATATTTTACTATAAAATGGATATTTGAACTGTGCTTTTCACAGGCCATTTTTTAATCATAAAGGTTAATGTCTTGGATAATAGGGTTAGTTGCTTCTAGATCATAGTATATGAAAGAAATTCTCAGAAAAAATGGCATTCATAAAAGCCTTTTCTCTTGCCACTGTCCCCAGGATAATTCAATTTCATACCTGTAACAGTTGCATAGCTGGTGCTAGTGATTTCTTTAGATGTTAAAAAAATTGACCTAAATGTCATTTCCACCAGGAGGGTGCTATAGGATGGAGCTAACCACCTCAGATCTTGGAGTTGAAAGACCTGGATTTGAGTCCTGATTCTCCCACTTACTAATTTCATCATCTTAGAAGAGTCATTGATGGCCTAGTTTCTCATCCATAAAGTAGCACCATAGTATTTTACCTCAGGATTATTACTATGGATTAGATTAGATAGCTATAATACTTGCATTTTAAAATTAATTTTATCTCTGTCATTTGCTGGTGATAAACATCAGGCCCAAAACCTTTGACAGATATGTTACCACTCAAAATTGGGGTTCTCTTTCCTGATGTGCATTAAAAAAAAGCCAAATATTGTGGTATCAGCTTTTGGGAAAAGAAATGTAGTTTTATTTTGCGAGGTCAATCTGCAAGGAGACAGGGGGCATGTGCCCTCAGATCTGTCTCCTCGGTCCAGGGCTTGGGGCACAATTTATGAGATGAAGGGCAGGGCCATCTCAAGTGTGGAGACGGATGATTGGCAGTAAGGAGAAGTGAGGTAATTGATGATCTGCACAAGCATATTCAAGCTTCACACCTCTTCATAGGATGGTGTTCACAAAGTGGCAGTGCTATCATGATCTGAGGGTTGAGTTAGCTCCTTGATGTCAAATTTGTGCAGGCCTAGTTGAGGGGTTGGTGGTCTCAATCAGCCTGAACTGGACAAGGGGGTCTCAGTTCTTGAAAGACAACTCTTAATTATTCTATTGATAAGATGGGGTCAGTTGAACTGGTCTTGGAGAGTCCACGGTTGCAGTTATAGTCAGTCCATGCTGGGTCAAACGTTCATATCTCTAAGAAAACCTTTTTGACTCATGAACTGTGTTGATTGCATTATTCTTTCTTACAGCAACCTGATCTGTTTCCCTTGAGGGTGATCTGGAAAATGCTTTTCATTTAACCTTTACTCAAGGTTTTTCTTGTTCTTTGAAGTGATGATTGGCCTATGAAGTTGGCTTAATGTCAAGGTCAAATTCTTGAGTCAGAACTGCTGAAGAATATGAACTTAAGATAACTTCGGAGATAATCACTTAATCTAGTGCCCCATGTTCTTGAAAAATATCCTTTGGTGCAGTAATATGGGAAGAACGGGGCATCCTTTGGGCCTGACGTTCACAGTCTTCTGTCTACTGCAGGCTGGTTTTAGAAGTCGGGAAGGGGACCCTCACTGTCAGCTTCCTCAGTGTTGTAATAGTTCTTTGCTGTTATTGTTTTTTGCTTGTTTTTTACTGATGTTTGTTTTAGAGCCAGGTACTGGGGTAAAAAGTAGTCAGGAATTCGGAGCTGGTGATGCAGTGCTCCCAGGGCGCAAAGGGTCACCCACCCCTGAATCTGGGCTCGCTCCTGGCCATGAAAGATTGAGTGACCAGCTTGCTCCGTCTTCTTGCCTTCTCATTTTGGTTTTCAACTTTGTTAAACTTAGGGGTGGGGTAATCAAAATGACAGGAAGGATGTTGGGGAGTTAGTAATGTGGAAAGAATGGCCTGATGCTTTGCTTTCATCCTTTGAATGCTCTTCCACACCCCTAAGGATATAAAGGTATTATTATTATTTAATGTCCTCTGGTGCTCTTGAGGTTTTATTTTTTTATGTTTAAAATTTGTGTCCAATTGGAATTTATTTTGGAGTAAGCTGTAAGGCAGGGGTGCACCTGTGCTTTTTTTCTTGAATATGGTTGGTTGGTTGCCTAGTCCCATTTGCTGAATAACCATTTTTTGGTTAAAAATGTATTTTTGAAGACTCGGCACATTCAAGACGTATTCTCTACCAAAAGGGAAAGCACATAAACAGAGTGGAAAAGGAAGTAAACAAGACGTATTCTGCAAAGGATCACCTCCATTTCTCTTAATCAGCTAAAGTGGTACCCTCAAATGGCGGCAGTCTTAAAAACATAGTTTACATTTGGTGTGCTGAGTTTCAAATTGTGGTATTCTTGATGAGTTTTTATTTTTGAGAGTGGTATTATTTAAAATTTTGTGTATACAACGAGACTTTATTAATAATCTGGTCATACTGTTCCAAATTAACATAATACTAATTTACATAAAATGCTCCTGCTTCATAATCAGTTTGCATATATACTTAAAAGTGTCTTCTCCCCTTGTTTTTCTGTTTATATTGATCTGTCTAATCATGTGCCATCAGCACACTGTTTTGATTCCGATATTGTATAAGGTATACTTCTCTACCAAAAGGGAAAGCACATAAACAGAGTGGAAAAGGAAGTAAAAGATTCTAGAGTTCAACATGCTCTGATGGGGCACTCTTCAGTTCAAGGAATTCCTGAAAGTATGGCGAAGTCAAGTGCAACTTGCCTGCCGCTGCTCTCACAAAATGCTAGCTGCTCCTTATAATGATAAGGGATCTCACTTCTCCAGGACGGGGATGTTTCCTGTGCATATCTGAATAGTCTATCGTAGAAGCCTTCACAGCAAACTAGTTAGCAATGGCCCTGCTTTTTTGACTTCGGTCTTAGTATTTTGGCTGAATGCTGTTGCTCTGTGGTTAGGATAGGACTTCAAGTGGAGGAGACTTCCACAGTTTGGGGGCATTTGTATCAGGGGGTGACAAAATTCCCTGTATTTACTTCTCATGAGTACCGCTCTTGGGAAAGGTACTTAGTGTCAACCACAGTAATTCGTGGGGTCTTTTTGTTGATCCCCCACCGTTAGTTTTAGTTCTGATGAATTGTTTGCTCACCAACGTTCCCTTGCCCTTTTTGCTACTTTTTGGATCCTTTTGGTAATTTTTATGTAGAGCACATTTGTGAGCTTGTTCTTACTTTGCCATCTTACTTGTAGCCCTTTATTCCTATTTAGTATAATTTCATATGATTTGTTTTTATGTTTTTATTTCCAGCTTTATTGAGATATAATTGACATAAAATTGTGTAAGTTTAAGGTGTACAACATGATGATTTGATATATGTTTATATTGCAAAGTGATTACCACAATATGGTTGGATAACACAGTCATCACCTCTTATGGTTACTTTTTTTTTGTGGTGAAAATGTTTAAGCAGCTTTCAAGTATATAATACAGGATTATTACCGTGTTTTTGTAAAGGCATGCTAGCATGGGAAAACTTCTAGACAGACTTTCTTTCGTATTGAGAGATTGAGAGAGAATTTCAAAAGTAATAAAATGTGTATTGTGGTGACAGTTGAAAAATGTGTACCAAAAGGTTATTTTACTGTGTCTCCGGGCCTGACACACAGGGCACCAATGTTTGTATCTTAGTGAACCAGGCCAACAGTAAGGAAGCCTTAGCCTTATAAACAAGTAGTTTCCTGTATAACTTGAACACACAATTAGGGCTGGATGGAAATTTGAATCATGGTTAATATGTTGACCACTCTTATCCTTACTATTTTTTTGAGATATAATTGACATATAACATTATAATAGTTTCAGGTGTACAACATAATGGTTTGATATTTGTATATCACTGTATATTAAACTTGCTTTTGCCTGTGCTCAAAGAAACACAACATTTAAATGTGTTTGAGATGTTAATAGGAAGTTGTATTTCTTTGAGCACAGGCAAAGGATTTTAGTAAAATGAGACAAATATCTAAATATAGATAATAGAGTAGGTTTAAAAATTAGGATAAGAGGTTAGAGAGTTTTAATTAGTTGAAGAAAAGAAGTTTTGTTTAGATGGGTATATCCAGTGAACAGTATATGATTAGAGAGTGAAACACTGGCACATTATAAAGGGTCAGTAGAATTTCATCTAAGTGTTGACAACAGAAATTGATTCTTGGCCAGTGTGCTCATCTGTCCAAGTTGTTGACTTGGAGATATTGCATGTTCAGGTAAGAGTGATGGCTGGAGCAAACATATCGTTTCTGTCTTTTTGTGCTTGGTGCTCAAATTATATTTGGAAGAGTGTACTCCTTAGTGGCTGTAGTTTGGTAATACCACTAATTTTTTTTTAGTTTTCCGTCAACCTTACCACTTCCAGTTGAGATTAATGGTGTCAATTAATTATTCATTTATGGACTGTACTCACTAGGCTGCTGTGGCTGAGGCTAGCTCTTTAAAAACTCAAAGCTAAAAAATGATGCTGTGACCGCCATGGTATCTTAGCACTTCATAGGTCATAGAATTCGAGAGTTAAAAAAGGAACATCATGATCATCTGGTCACATGATATCAATTGGAAAAGCGTTGTTACTGTCTCTGCCAGAGTTTTGAAAGGTGGCAGAGAGGATTGTATATGTCACCGCAGCTTCTATCATTGGAGGAATCGGACATTGTGTTCTATTGATAAATGTGTTAAATACTCTTCCATATATTAGTCTCATGATTTAAAAACCAAACAGATCAAGATTCTTGTTATTACTTAAACTTTCTAATACCCTAGTTGATGAAATAATCATTTCCATTTCATGAGATGCTTTGAATCAATTATTATTCTTGTAACTTAACTAAAAATTCCCTATTTGACTATTTTGAATTAAAAATGCTCATAACATTTAAACAGTATAGAATATAGTGGAAAGCTCTCCCATTACTTTCTCCATGAATGCGTATTCCTTCTCAGAAATAGCATATATTAATAGTTTACTACATAGTAACATATGTCTGTGCTCATAAGTTTAGGTACACATGTATACGTTTTAAGAACATAAGTTAGATCATACCACCCACTATTCTGTCAGTTCAGTTTTTAAACTTAACTAGATATTTCAGACATCTTTCCATGTCAATGCATTATTTTTACCTGCTAAGTATAAAGTTGTGTGTATTTTCACTCCTATTTTCTTATGTCATCTCACAGAAGGATGCAGAGAATTCAGGTTTTTTAGCATTAATATATAAAGTTAAACAAGGATATCCCCCAGGCATCCATTCTCATCCTTCCGAGTGCTCTTTCCAGGTTTTCAGCAGGTCAATAGGATGCCAAGGTTGTGAGTTGAGGGCAGTTTTAATATCTGGAGATTGAACTAATAATAATCATCCCAGCTTTCTCCATCAATGTTAATGTTTCTAAATATTTAAAGTCATAATTACTTAAATAATAATTAAACAGATTATTTTGAACAGCTGATGTGTAATCAACTCATAACAATTTAAGAAAGAAGGTTATTTTTTTCACTAAGCTTATGGAAATATGACTTCAGGTTCACATTTGCATTTAGTTACTGACTGAGTCCAAACCAGGTTTGGTTTCACATTTTCTTAGTTCCTTTTAAAACATACCATCAAAAAATTAAACTTAATAATTTTCCTGTGCTCATATATTACTATTTTATTATCTGAATTTTCTGGGATAAGGCCAGAACTCTTCTGGCAATCCAAGTGAATTTCTTTTGTGTTCCATGAGCTTACATGTCCACTAGAGGGGGCACTTTACTCTTTTTTGACACAAGAGAAAAGTTTAAGTCTGCTGTGATTTTGTTTTCGGTTTTGTGGAGCTAGCTGTGTCAGCTGTCAGAAAATGAATTCCCTAAAATCCTTAAACATGGACACTAGTAGACTGTCATATAAAAATGTAACTCATTAATAGAAAACAACCATATGACTGTGAAAATAGTCACCTTGACAGAAGGGAGCACTGTGGAGTATGGATGGTTAGGGAAGCTTCATGGACAAGATATGACCTGAGGTGGCATTGAAAGACCAGCCAAGGTCAAATAGAACAGTACAGTGGTTCTCAAACTTTTGGTCTCAGGACCTCTTTACATACTAAAATTTAAGGTCCCCAAAAGCTTTGGTTTATGTGGGTTATAGCTATCAAATATTTAATAGATTAGCCAGCCCTTATGGTCTAGTGGTTAAGACTCGGTACTCTCCCGCCATAGCCTGGATTCGTTTCCCAGTCAGGGAACCACACCACTCGTGTGTTGGTTGTCATACTGTGGCAGCTGTGTGTTACTGTGATCCTAAAGCTATGCCACCAGTATTTCCAGTTCCAGCAGGGTCACCATGGTTGACAGGTTTCAGCAGAGCTGACATAATAAGACAGACTAGGAAGAAGGACCTGGCCACCCACTTCCAAAAAAATTGGCAGTGAAAACCCTGTGAAAAACAGCAGAGCATTGTCTGATACAACACTGGAACGTGAGAGGATGGCTCAAAAAGACCGGTACAGTACACAGGGTTGCTAGGAGTTGGAATGGACTCGATGGCACTAACAACAATAAATTTAGTAGATTAGCAAATAAAACAGACACACTTTGAAAATATTTATTTAATTTATTTTAAACTAACAAGAATAAACCACTGCCTATTTATATAAGTAATATGTTTTCAATGAAAAATAGCTATTTTCCAAAACAAAGAAAAATTAATGAGAAGTGTACTATTGTTTTACATTTTTGCAGTTCTCTTTAATCGTTTGGCTTGATAGAAGACAACTAGATTCTCGTATCTGCTTCTGCGTTTAACCTGTTGCAATCTGTTGCTTTGGTTGAAGTATGTAAAGAAAATTCAACCTCGTGCAGATATGCAATTGGAAAAGGGAGGACTATTTTGATAGCCTTCTCCAATAATGGTGAGTGTTCTCCTGTGATTTCACATCCAGACTCTCAAGTGGTAGTTTCTTAAAGGTTGGTTACAATGTGGAACCTGAAGCCATATCAGGGAATTATTCTAGTCTGTTTTGTTAAAAGTCCATTGGTCAGTTTTGGACTTTGAAAGGAGCTTTTATCAATGCATGATTTTGTAATGTAATTTGGAAAATATTTGTTCGTCAAGTTATGTAAATCTTCCAAATGTTGGCACCCTATAAGCAAAGTTGTATTTGTTAATATCACTATTAACCTCATCTGAAGGGCTTTCAGTATTGGGAATTTATCAAGTTCATGGTGGTAGATACAGTTTTTCCAAAAATTTAATTTTCATTTGAAAGCTTAAACTTTATCACTGGCAACAAATACTAAGTTATTTTCCTTGAATTGATAGCCTTACTTAATTTGTTTTTTTTAATTGAGGTTGTAATAGTTTATAACACTGAGAAATTTCAGTTGTACATTATTATTTGTCAGTCACCGTATAAATGTACCCCTTCACCCCTTGTGCCCACCTCCCAACCCCCTCCCCTCTGGTAACCACTAAACTGTTCTGTCTATCCGTGTATTAGTTTATCTTCCACATGTGAGTGAAATCATATGGTGTTTGTCTTTCTTTGTCTGGCTTATTTCGCTTAACATAATACCCTCAAGTTCCATCCATATTGTCGCAAATGGGATGATTTTGTCTTTTGTTATGGCTGAGTAGTATTCCATTGTGTGTATATATATACATGTACATAGGCATACATATATATACACCACATCTTCTTCATCTAGTCATTCAGTCGATGGGCACTTGGGTTGCTTCCACATCTTGGCTTTAGTGAATGATGTTGCAATGAACATAGAGGTGCATAAGTCTCTGAATTGCTGATTTCAAGTTCTTTGGATAAATACCCCCTAGTGGGATAGCTCGGTCACATGGTAATACTATTTTTAATTTTTTGAGAATTAATACTCAATGCTGTTTTCCATAGTGGCTGTACCAGTTTGCATTCCCACCAGCAGTGCATGAGGGTTCCCTTTTCTCCACATCTTCTCCAACATTTGTTATTTTTTGTCTTGGTGATTACAGCCATTCTAACGGGTGTAAGGTGATATCTTAGTGTAGTGTAGTTTTGATTTGCATTTCCCTGATGATTAGTGATGTTGAACATCTTTTCATGTGCCTTTTGGCCATCTGTATATCTTCTTTGGAAAAATATCTGTTCAGATCCTCTACCCATTTTTAATCAGGTTGTTTGGTTTTCTTTGGTGAGTTGTGTGAGCTCTTTATATGTTTTGGAGATTAACCCCTTGTCAGATATAGGATTTGCAAATGTTTTCTCCCAGTTGGTGACTTGTCTTTTCATTTTGTTGCTGGCTTCGTTTGCCTTGCAGAAGCTCTTTAGTCTGATGAAGTCCCACTTGTTTATTTTTTCTTTTGTTTCCCTTGTCTGAGTAGACATGGTATTTGAAAAGATTGCTCTAAAACCGATGTCAGAGTGTACTGCCTATATTTTCTTCTAGGAGCTTTATGGTTTCAGGCCTTACCCTCAAGTCTTTGATCCATTTTGAGCTAATTTTTGTGTATGGCGAAAGATAATAGTCTACTTGCATTCTTTTGCATGTGGCTGTCCAGTTTTTCCAAGACCATTTATTGAAGAGACTTTTCTTTCTCCATTGTATGTTCTTAGCTCCTTTGTTGAAGATTAGTTGTCCATAAATGTGTGGTTTTACTTCTGGGCTTTCAATTCTGTTTCACTGATCTGTGTGTCTATTTTTGTACCAGTACCAAGCTGTTTTGATTACTATAGCTTTGTAGTATATTTTGAAGTCAGGGATTGTGATGCCTCTAGCTTTGGTCTTTTTTCTCAGGATTGCTTTATCTATTTGGGGTCTTTTGTTACCCCATATGAATTTTAGGATTCTTTGTTCTACTTAAGTGAAGAATGTCATTGGGATTCTAATTGAGATTGCATTGAATCTTTTCAGTAGATTGCTTTAAGTAGTATGGACATTTTAACTATATTTATTCTTCTAATCCATGTGTGCATGGAATAGCTTTACATTTCTTTATGTCATCCTCGATTTCTTTCAATAACGTCTTATAGTTTTCACTGCATAGGTCTTTCACCTCCTTGGTTAAATTTATTCCTAGATATTTCATTCTTTTTGCTGTGATTGTAAATGGGATTGTATTTTTGAGTTCTCTTTCTGTTAGTTCATTATTAGAGTATAGAAATACAACTAATTTTTGTCAGTTGATTTTGTACCCTGCAACTTTGCTGTAGTTGTTGATTATTTCTGATAGTTTTCTGATGGATTCTTTAGGGATTTGTATATATAAAATCATGTTGTCTGTAAACAGAGTTTCACTTCTTCATTGCCTGTTTAGGTGCCTTTTGTTTCTTTTTCTTGCCTAATTGCTCTGGCCAAAACTGCCAGTACTATGTTGAATAAGAGTGGTAATAGTAGGCATCTTTGTCTTTTTCCTGTACTCAGAGGGATGGCTTTCAGTTTTTCCCTGTTGAGTATGAAGTTGGCTGTGAGTTTGTCATATATGGCCTATATCATGTTGAGGTACTGTCCTTCTGTACCCATTTTTATTGAGAGTTTTTTTTATCATAAATAGATGTTGAATCCTGTCAAATGCTTTCTCTGCAGCTATTGAGATGATCATGTGGTTTTTATGCCTCATTTTGTTAATCTAATGTATCACATTGATTGATTTGTGGATATTGAACCATCCCTGTGTCCCTCATATAAATCCCACTTGATCGTGGTGTATGATCTTTTTAATGTTTTGCTGTATTTGGTTTGCCAATATTTTGTTGAGGATTTTTGCAGCTACGTTCATCGGTGATATTAGCCTGTAATTTTCTTTGTTTGTGTTTTCCTTGTCTCACTTTAGCATCAGGGTGATGTGGGCATTGTAGAATGTGTTAGGAAATGTTCCATCTTCCTCAATTTTTTGGAATAGTTTGAGAAGGATAGGTATTAAATCTTCTTTGAATGTTTGGTAGAATTCTCCAGAGAAGCCATCTGTTCTTAACCTTTTAGTTTTTAGGGGGGTTTTGATTATTGTTTCAATCTCTTTACTTGTGATTGGTCTATTCAGATTCTCTATTTCTTCTTCATTCAGTTTTGGGAGGTTGTATAAATCTGAGAATTTATCCATTTCTTCTAGATTGTTCAATTTGTTGACATATAGTTTTTCATTGTATTTTGTTATAATCCTTTGTATTTCTGTAGTATCTGTTCTAATTTCTCCTGTTGCATTTCTAATTTTATTTATTTGAGCCTTTTCTCTTTTTTTCTTAGTGAGCCTGGCTAGGAGTTTGTCAGTTTTGTTTATCTTCTCAAAGAACAAGCTCTTTGTTTCACTGATTCTTTCTACTGTTTCTTTTGGTTTCAATTTCATTTATTTCTGCTCTAATTTTTATTATTTCCCTCCTTCTGCTGACGTTGGACTTTGTTCTTCTTTTTCTAATTCTGTTAGGTGTAGTTTAAGGTTGCTTATTTGAGATTTTTCTTGTTTGTTAAGGTGGGCCTGTATTGCAATGAATTTCCCTCTTAGGATTGCTTTTGCTGCATGCCATTTGAGTTGGTATAGTGTATTTTCATTCTCATTTGTCTCCAGATATTTTTTTGATTTCTCCTTTAATTTCTTCAGTGATCCATTAGTTGTTCAGTCTCCATGTTTGTCCCTTTCCCAGCTTTTTTTCTTGTAGTTGATTTCTAGTTTCATAGCATTATGGTTGGAAAAGTTCCTTGATATGATTTCAATCTTCTTAGATTTATTGAGGCTTGCCTTGTTTCTCAACATATGGTCTATCCTTGAGAATGTTCCACGTGCACTTGAGAGAAATGTGTATTCTGTTGTTTTTGGATGGAGTGTTCTCCATATATCTATTAAGTCCATCTGGTCCAGCTTTTCTTTTAAATCCACTATTTCCTCATTGACTTTCTCTCTGGATGATCCATCCATTGATGTAAGTGGGGTGTTAAGGTCCCCTACTATTATTGTGTTGTTGTTAATATCTCCTTTTAGGTTTGTTAATAGTTACTTTATGTGCTTTGGTGCTCCTGTATTGGGTGCATATATATTTATAAGTGTTATGTCCTCTTGGTGGAGTGTCCCTTTTATCATTTTATACTGTCCCTCTTTGTCTCTCATTACCTGTTTTGTCTTGAAGTCTACTTTGTCTGATGTAACTATGACAACATCTGCTTTCTTTTATTTACCATTAGCTTGGAGTATCATCTTCCATCCATTTGCTCAGAGCCTACGTTTGTCTTTAGAGCTGACATGTTTCCTGGAGGCAGCGTATTCTTGGGTCTTGTTTTTTATTCTATCCTGCCACTCCGCGTCTTTTGAGTGGAGAATTCAATCCATTTACGTTTAGAGTGGTTATTGATATGTGTGGGCTTATTGCTGCCATTTTATCATTTGTTTTCCGGTTCTGCATTTCCCTTGTTTCTTGTCCTGTGTATTTCAGACTACTAATTCAGTTTGGTAGTTCTCTATGATGTTTTTTTAGTTTTCTCTTTGTTTATCATTTGTATCTCTATTCTGATTATTTGTTTAGAGGTTACCATGAGGTTTGTGTAAAAAATCTCATAGATAGTCCATTTTCTGGTAGCCTGTTATTTTTTTAGACTAAGCTAATTCCACCCCTTTCTTCTTCCCCATCTAAGTTATTATTGTCACAATTTATTCCATCCTGTGAATTTGTGCTTAAAGTGACAAGATTATATTTATTTTTGATGTTTTCTTCCCTTTATCTTTAATGTTATAATTGTTTGCTAACCTATTCTGATAGCTGCAATTTTCCGATTTTGTCTACCTGTTTATCTTCTTGCTCAAGGCTTCATAACCCCCCCCCCCCCCCCTTTTTTTTTTTTCAGGTATGAGGGCCTTCCTGGGCATTTCTTGTTGGGGGTAGGTTGTCTTGTGGTGATGAACTCCCTTAGCTTTTGTTTATCTGCAAAATAGCTGAAGGATATTTTTGGTGGATGGAATATTCTTGGCTGAAAGTTTCTGTCTTTCAGTATTTTGAATATATCATTCCACTCTCTGCTAGCCTGTAAGGTTTCTACTGAGAAATCCACTGAAAGCCTGATAGGGGTTCCTTTGTAAGTTATTTTCTTCTGTTTTGCTGTCCTTAATATACATTTTTTTTTGTCATTGACTTTTGCTAGCTTTAACTACTACATGTCTTGGAGAAGGTCTTTTTGCATTAATTAGGATATCTATTATCTTCTTTCACTTGTAGTTCTCAGCTATTATTTCTTTAAACAAGCTTTCTGCTCCATTCTCCTTCTCTTCTTCTTCTTGTATACCTATAATCCTTATGTTGCATTTCCTAATTGAGTTGGATATTTCCTGGAGAATTTCTTCATTTCTTTCTAGTCTTAGTTCTCTCTCTTCCTCCATCTGAAGCATTTCTATATTTCTGTCCTCTGGGTGGCTGATTCTCTCCTCCATAATATCAGCTCTGTCATTCAGAGAGTCCAGATTTTTCTTTATCTCATCCATTGTGTTTTCATCTCTAACGTTTCTGATTGGTTTTTCTTTATAGTTTCAATCTCGTTTGTGAAGAACTTCCTGATTTCACTGAACTATCTGTATTTTCTTGTAACTCATTGAGTTTTTTTATGATAGCTGTTTTGAATTCTCTGTCATTTAGATTATGATTTCTGTGCCTTCAGGATTGATTTCTGGGTGCTTGTCATTTTCCTTCTGGTCTGAAGTATTAATATATTTTTTCATACTGTTTGACAGTATGAATTTGTGCCTCCTCTTAGCGATAGTGTTTGGTCACAGCTTCCACCTGCTGCCACTGGGGTGGGGGTCAAGAGCTGTGTATTCTGAGCCCATCACGACCTCAGCTCTCTTGGTCACAGCTGCTGCTTGTCTATCGTATGCATGGGCACTCTGGCCGACTGACTGAGCTGGAGTGCCCCGCGAGGGGAGGGGCGCTTTCTTTTGCCTGCGCAATCCTGGGGGCATTCTTACTTTGCCATTGCTGTCTGCTCTCCTGGGGTGCTGGCTTGATGAAGACACCCCCACAATAGCTTAGCCACCTCTGTCTAGGGCTTTCCCATGGGCTGAGGGAACTTGCAGAGCAGAGGTGTTCCTGCAGAGGGCCGCCCCTCCTCCCTCTCCTCACAGCCGTGTGCAGTCCTGTGCCCTAGGTTACTGCCATTGGAAGAGGGAGAGGAGATCCTCTTACCTCCTTCCGCTTCTTCTGGGGGGTCCAGCACCTCCACCTTCAGATGTATGGCTGTGTGGGTCTCTCAGATGTCTTTTGTGTTATATGGATGTCTTCTGTTGGTATATGAATGTCCTTTTCATTTCATCTTAGCAGGGGAGGTCTAAGGGAAGAGCTCACTCCTCCATGATGCCGATGTCACTCTTATTTCATTTATTTTTGAGAAAATCTTTGTGAAATAACCAAGTATGAATAATTGTAGTTTGTCTATTAGTCATTCTTTCAAGTAAAAATGGTGTTTTGTATTAAAAAAAAAAGGAAAAAGTAGCTAGTTCAGCTGATACTTTTCTTTGAGACAATCTTCATACTTTAGTATATAGCAGAAATGCTCTATGTGTATACCCCATTTCATTACACAGAGTAATAAAAAGGAAAGTAATAAAAATAATATATAATAATAAAAACAATAATATACATAAAAAAATAGTAATATATAATAGTAATACAAATAAATACATTATAAGACATAATAGTAGAGATCATGCTTGGGGAAAAGATCCTTTCAAAGTCCCAGACAGACCAATGAATTTAATAAAGTAATGATGTTTACTGCTTTATCAAGGCTATTCTTTTTTTTTTTTTTTTTTTTAAAGATTTTATTTTTTCCTTTTTCTCCCCAAAGCCCCCCCGGTACCTAGTTGTATATTCTTCGTTGTGGGTCCTTCTAGTTGTGGTATGTGGGACGCCGCCTCAGCGTGGTTTGATGAGCAGTGTCATGTCCGTGCCCAGGATTCGAACCAACGAAACACTGGGCCGCCTGCAGCGGAGCGCGCGAACTTAACCACTCGGCCACGGGGCCAGCCCCTATCAAGGCTATTCTTAAGTGAAACTGACATTTTTGCAGTGCGTGGCAGTGAAAAATACAATGGTTATGAGTAGAGTTTGGTGCCTTTGCCATGATTTGTGCTAAAGAGCCATTGGTTTTACTCACTCTTGCTTTCTCCCCATAAGTGCAAATTTTAACACAGCTCAAGAGGTACATAATGTGTTAATATGATTATGAAAATAGTTTTGACCTTGCAGATCCTTTGAAAGGGTCTTGGGGACCTTCAGGAGTCCATGGACCACACATGGAATATGCATTGGTAAAAGTGTAGGACTGGGTGTTTCAGAAGGCATTGCAAATAAGGACAACATATAAGGAAAGAGAGAGAGCATGAAATGTGAACTCTAAGGGAACTGAGAATAGACTGCAGTTTTTGGTTCTTTTGGGAATAGGAGGAAATCAGAGTAGAAGAGAATCGTGTTTTCAAGGTGGAGCGGGCCCTGGAGGTACTTTAATACAATTTTGACACCCTCTTTTGTGGCTTTCCTGGTAGGAATGCATGCATCTTTAATTAGATACCTCCTCCTCTTCCCGCTCCACCTTGTTTCTCCCTTCTGCCCATTGGTTCTCCTATTTTTACCCCCAAAGGCAGTGTAGGGCCTTGCTTTCTGCTATGCAGGCCTTAAAATATGAACATTAAGGTCTTGAGGGCCAGTGGAGGGTGGCTTCTGATGCCAAGCTAAGGATTGGACTTTTTCTGTAGACAGGATGGAGCCCTTACTTACTCTGATCTCTCCCTTTCCCCCTCCCTTCTTCCTGAGTGTGGTACTTGACAATGCTATTTATTGAAGGTAAACTATGTGGTGTATGTTAGGGATACAGCAGTGAACAAGACGGCCTCCATACCTGCCTTCATGGAGCCAAGCGTCTAGTGAGGAGTATGGGCAAATGTCATCAGTGTTCTGGGAACACACGGTGGAGTCTTCCAATCCCAGAGGGTGAACAGGATTGCAGGTGAGGGTAGTCTGGAACCAAGGTTATGTAGGCTGAGGCTTAAAGAATGAGAAGGAGTTAGTCAAGCCAAAGATATAGGGGGCTATAAGGAGCAGGGGGAGTAAGAGAAGAGGGTTCCTAGAGAGGGAGTAGTCATTGTGGCTGGAGTGTAGACTACTAAGGGGCCCTGTCTTCACTTGAGATTGGAGGGGGCATATTATGGATTGAATTGTGTCCACCCACCTCCCCCTCCCGACCCCCACCCCCCACCAGTTCATATGTTAAAGCCCTAACCCCAATGTGACTTTATTTGAAGATAAGGACTATGGGGATATAATTAGAGTTAAATCAGATAATAAGGATGGGGCCCTGATCTGATAGGGTTAGTGCCCTTATAAGAGAGCTTTCTCACTCTCCCTCTCTCGCCTCCCCTTCTGTTCCCTCCCTCTCTCCCCTGCCTCCATCCCCTCTCCCTACCCCTCACCCCCTCTCCCCAACACGGGTACCCAGGAAAGGCCATGTGAGGGCAAAGTGGCCATCTGTAAACCAGGAAGAGAGTCCTCACCAGAAACCAGACCCTGCCCAACTTTGATTTTGGACTTAAGCCTCCAGAACTATGGGAAATAAATGTGTCTTGTTTAAGCCGCCCCAGTCTATGGTACTTTGTAATGGAAATCAAGCTTGGATCAGACAGGGCAGCACTGGCCAGAGAACAGGATGGGCTCTGTCAGTCTTATTGAGGAGCTTGGTTTTTATTCTCTGAGGGTTTTGGGAATACATGGAGATGTTGCAAACAGTAGAAAGAAAGATCATTCAGGATGTAGGATGGGGAATGGGCTGGACTGTTTAGATACGTGTCATGAGAGAGACAGATGGACGTTAGTGGGCTGGACAGGGGTAGCAGCAATGGGCAGTGGGATTGAGAGAAGCTGTTGCTTTCAAGAAATAGTTAATAGTCATGTAGACAGAAATTGGTGACTGGCTGAGTGGACAAAGGAGGATGAGGAGTCAGGGACTTCAGGTTTCTAGCATGAGCAACAGGTGGATGGTGGGTGACATTTGTTCACTGAACTGGAGAACCCAGGGGAGTAGCAAGTTCAGAAGAGAGAAGGATACCTTTGGTTTGGACATGTTCAGTTTAATGTGTCTATGAGATATCCAGGTAGAAATGTTCGCCAGGCAGTTGGCTTCCACAGTTCTGGAGATCAGGAGGCAAGGAGGGAGGGAGAGAGGACAGGGAGGCAAAGAGGGGGAGGGAGAGAGAGAAATGGGGTGCCGATCTAGATAAATGGCAATGGCCAAACCACTCAAACCTTCGGAGAGTTCCTTTCATTTCTTATAGAGGGCGAATAGTATTTTCCTTGCCTAGGTCACCAAGCTGTTCTATCACTCAAACTAAAATAAGAGAATGTAGCGAGAGCACATTATAACTGCAAAGGACTGTACAGCTTTGAGTAATTTTTAAACTGGAATCCAAGGGAAAATACTGAACACATGAGAGAAAGAGGCACTTAGGGAGTGAGGGCCTGGTCTAGGGTGGGACAAAGGGAAGGGGACAGGGTCACAGAAGGACTTGGTAACACCACACAGGGAAGGGAAGGGTCCAGATGACACCTTTTCCAAGTCCAGCTGGCTGAGGAAGTGATCATTTCCTTGAGAGAAACAGGAAAATCAAGAGAAGGAGCTGGTGTGTTGGAAAGGTAACTTCTTAAGAAAAACTTAAGTCACATTGCATTTGAAGAGATGACATTGAGACATCTGGGTGCATGTGTCGGTTACATGGTTGGGAAATGACATTCAGGGCACCCCTCCATGCTTCTTGGTGCCCTTCAGTTCACCTCTCCTTTTATTTTCTGTGAGGGTTAAACAGCACTGCTTTTGAAATGTGCGTTGGCCAGCACAGTGTTACTTTTAGAAAATGGAGTCTGAATGCCTTTAGGAGGGCCGTGCATGCTGCTCTTCACCACAGGCCTCACTGTTCCCTCTTCCCCTTTACTCTCGGTTATTGCTGCTGCACAGACTGCTTTTTTGGCCTGCCCTGAAGGTATTTGAGATTATAAACCCAGGTTTACAGTTGCACAGGATGACTCAGCCTGAGAGGGGAGAATGGCGAGGTGGCAGTGAGGATGGGGGTCAGAATCGCAGCCAATTGAGGCCACGTCACGGAGGGAGGCCCTGCGGTGTGGAGGAGTGATCGCTGAGGTCAGATGAGAATGGATTTAAGTTCTCTCTACCACTGAGAGCTGCAGGATTCGGGACAAGTTGCCTAACCTGTGTGGAACCCAGTTCCTCACCAGTGAAGTGCGCCTCCTTCAGGGTTGCTGTGGAAGTGAAACAGCGTTAGAAGATGCGTAGCACAGTGCACAGTAGGTATGCGCCCGGCAAATGTTGACATGTCTCTGTGGTCGATTTTGACGGGAATGTGAGGTTGAGATTTTGAAATAGTCCAATAATTCGTGCAGGATTGTCAGGAGTTAGGAAGGCTCTTTTGTTTTTCTGTTTTGCTGGTGTTTTTAATGCAAACTGTTGATGTTTATTTGGCTCTCCTACCTGAGATTCCGTTTGGAACATGTGTGGCGTACAAAGCTGTGGGTTTTATAAATCTTGACCAAATGTCATTGGGATAATTTGAAGGGGCAAGACTCGCACGAGGTCCTAGAATTCTTGTCAGTGTGAATGATTTGTGAGCACCATCCAGCCCCCTTGGGTCTTTTGTTAAGCGATTCAATGTGTCTGACCTTAGAAGTTCTCCTCTTCTAGCCTAACCCCAGGTCTACCCCCACGGGTTCTTTTCCAAGGCCACTCTACCAAGGAGGAGGGCCTGCATGCCTGTTTTGCTGTGCGTGTGTGTGGGAGGTGGGGATCAGATGATAAAACAGACCAATTTTGGTTAACCCAAGATGCCCCAAGGAGTGTCTATTTTCCAAATAATTATTTCCCAAGGATAAGTCAATGAAAGAGACTGCTAGGTGCCTCATTCCAGCTGCTAGTTGTGAGGGGGGTAGGGAAAAAGGAGGTAGGGTATGGAAGGCTGAAGGAAGGGTGGATTAGAGAAGTCTTCCTGGTAGGGAGAAAAGAAATCTCTTCCAAACAACCATGTTGGCATGGTGGGGCTTTTCCTGCCAGATCTGTTGTAAGTTGAGTCCATCTGGCTTTCCCTGAAGCCTACTCCTTCCATTAGACCTTTGTTGATGTGGCCCTGGACCCCACTCAGGGGAAGCCAGTCTCAGTTTCCAAGGTCACCTTGTCTTGAGGCAACTTTTCACTTCCACCACCAGGAGTCACCTACCCCTAACTGTAACAGTAGTTTCTGCAGTGTCATATGTTGAAGAATTCCATGAGAATATTAAGAAAGTGCGGGATAAAAGGCCCTCCCTAGAGACTTTGATTTAGTAGGTGTAGGATAGAGCCTGATTCTGATCCAGGTGGTCCCTGGACACATCCTTAGAAACATTGCTCTAAATCCGTGGTTCTGAATCCTGGCTGTACATAGGAATCACCTGGGACCTTTAAAAAGTACCAATGCCTGGGCCCTATCCTTAAGATTGTAATTTAATTATTTAGGATAACAATAGGTGCACATAGACACCTAGCCACAGTAGTTCATAATACAGCATGAGGGACCCAGGTCAGTGTATCGCAAGCTAAGATATTGGTGCCTTGTCTCTCAAACTGTCTCTTAGTAATTTTTTTTCTTTTTCATTATATTTAATTCCATTTTATACCCGATTTTCATATTTCTCCAATAGAGGGAATTTTGGTTTGTGAGCTTTCTTCCATTCTCTCTTAATTCATTGTCTCAGGTTCTGTTGTACATACCCAGAGGATCTCCGACAGCCTGTCCTTCACCCTGCCACCCACCAGGGGGCAGGCACATTCAGTCAGATACTTTGGATGTTACTGTCTCTGGGTGCACATTGTAGCTGGTAGATAAACAATATATATTAAAAAAGACAAACCTCAAAATCCTCTTATGACTTGAGATCCTGAGCTGACAGCGGGTTTTGCTGCTGCCCGAGGGCTGTATTCCAGGAAGACCACAGCTGGGCAGTCGAGTCTCAAGGATGCATCACCATGGTTGAAGTCTCGCCCGTAGCACAGAGTGTGTCTAAGGAATTGAGACTACTGCGTAGAGCAATGAGGAGTAAGAAAATATGCATGTGACCGCTGGCAACCAAGGTGACACGAGGGGCCTTTGTGTTCCAAGAGTGTCACAGATGCCCCCCTCCCACCCTTCAGACATGAGTGGGAATAGCCCCTCACAAATGCCTGGAAATGCCTCTCCCAACAGGAAACAAGTTATTTTTAGGGATGGTATGTCTGGTGCTTTTAAAGTAATACTGTGACATCCCCTTTCTAAAACATACAACTCGTTGGAAGGATATTGAAGAATAAGGAAAACAGACTTCTTAACGGGAGAGTTCTTAGAATCATAAAATGGGATCTGTGATATGAGTGAAGTTGTGAAGTTGTCTTCCTGATTTCAGAAACTCATTAAAGGGAATATTTTTCTTATCACTAAAATGAAGGTTGCATTGGTATTTACATGGGCTGAAGGGAAAGGATGAACAAATAAGCAACTTCTTTGTGGAAGAGGTTAGAACTCTTTCGGATAGCTCCAAGTTTTTATTGTAAAACCCGTTACAAACTTCAGGAGACAGTAATGGGGGAGGTGAGAATGACACTTCACATCCTTTATTCTTTGCCTTTCCTGTATATTGTTGTCTTGGGGTAGAGTCCCTGTGGTGTTCAGGTTCTCTGAATGTGAAGAGCTTGCCCTGGGTGTCAGCAAGGCATCCGTTGTGTCAGCTGCTAAGCTATTAAGTGATTAAGCCCCTACTTCTCAGCCCCCACCTGCCCTTCTGAATGGGCCTGTGCTTCTCCCCTGCGGGGTGCTCCCTGGTAGCTTCTGCACCGTGGCTCAGTGGAGGGAGACTGCAAGGCTGGAGGAGGGATTTGCTGCTCTTTCCTGTTCTTTTGCTGTTCCACTTAGAGTCACCTCAGCCAGGGCCCTTGGCCTTAGCAGCTTGTTTACACACTCCCAGAACGAGCCTGATTATGCCCCCTCGGCCAGGACAGCACCAGCCTCCTCGGAGGTCTGTGTCCTGGTCCGCAGGGCTCCCCCTCCAGCCTGCTGAGGTGCCAGCACCAGCGCAGCGGCCTTCCTCAGGGTGCGCCCCAGCTTCCTGCAGCGCTGTCCTCTGTGGCCTGGATGTCCTCCTTTTTTGCTCTTTCAGTTCTGCAACCCTTGTTTCACTCATTCTTTACATTAAATTCTCTCTGTTAAAGGGAGTGTGGTTTCTGTTTTTCTGGAAGAACTTTTTCAATGGGTTCGTTTTAACTGGTCCTAATTCTATATTTATTTCAATTTCAGGCTTTTCTCAGAATCTTTCTATGTGTACTAACTTTCTAATTGGACATTGTCTCTAGTCCCTTTCACTGATTGGAGCAGAGTTGGAATTATCCCCAGAGAGCAGAAAGGATCCATCTCTTAAGAGGACAAATTACAGTTTAAGAAGAGTCTACTGGACATTAGCTAGGGTGCTTCATTAATTTCTAATTACTCACAATCTGAATATTGGAAAAGGAAATTTAGATGGATTTCTTCCTCAAATGCTGTGTTTCTAAATATTTAGAGTAAAGCTCATAACAGTTTGTGCCTAAAAGAGGTTTTCCAAATATATTGTCCATGAGAACAAGTAGAGTAGAGAGAGAAACACCAGGATGTAAGCAAGTGGATGAAATCCAAATGTCACAAACAATCCACAAAAAAAGGGAGACGAATTTCGAAGGTGGACAGACGAAGAGATGGAAAAGTGGCATTTATTTTCTAGAATAAAATGAAACCAAAAATACTGCTAGAAAAGATTGTGTTTTGATAGGCAAACTGCAGTCTCTGGGTATACACTTTCTTTCTTGTTTTCTTCATGTACCACACCTATTTACTCATGTCGAGTGTATAATTTACTGGTTCTGAGTATGCTCACAGAGTTGTGTAACCATCGTCCGGTGAGACACTTTTACGTACACAATGCCTTAATCTGGCTGTCCACCATATCTTTTTACTGTTCACAAAAAGTGAGATTTGCCCAATTAGCTGAGTAAATTAACCTATTTGAGCTGCCTCTGAATATTGAACCTATTCTGCCCTGCGCTCTATGCAGAATTTAGTGATTTAGTTACAATTTGGGATCAACACTTCTGTGGACTGGCCACGTGTGTCTCAGGGAACCTCGGCAGGTTGGCAGATTTCGTGTTCTGTGATAGAATGCTGACTGTGCAGACGTGTGGGTCCCAAGTTCATCTCTCTAGCTCTGTCTTGTCTCTCTCTTGGTTTGAGAAGATGTTGTCATTTGTTTTTCCTAACCCATCCTCTTATCTCTCACTGCTGCTAGTCCAGGTCCCTGCTCAGAAAACGTGTTATTCTAAAGAAAATTTCACCTTCTTCTACATGCCCAGGGACCACTTACTCCTTTTTTCCTGCAGCTCTGAAGCGGCAATAATTCTGTCATTCTAGGTTTCTATGTTGTCTTGTCATCTCACTAATTCTGAGCACACTGACAATTGTTCGTGCACTCTAACGTGTGGAAGTTGTCAGAAGTGACGTACCCCTGACAGATACTTGATGGTGATTATGTTGCCTGGTAGTAGCTGCCCTGTGTGACCTTGAGAGCGACCCCAGAGCATTCAGGCCTCCCTGTCCCCTCGCTTCCTAAGCAGAGGACAGAACCTAGCACCCAAGATTTATAGGACATGGTAGCCCCCTGCCCAGCCCCTATTTATATGGGCATGAAAGGTGGAGGCCATCCATGCAGAGGCGCCTGCTCTCCTGTTTGTTCCACTGAGCTCTTCGTCATCCGTCTGGGCTCTTCAAGTGACTGCAGGCAGCAAGATTTAGTGGAAGGCACTGAAGTCTGGAAGACTTGATAACTTTGAGTAAGTCTTCTAGCCCCAGAAGCCTCCGTGTTTTCATTTCGAAAAAGATGCTCATAGTAATACTGGCCTCCCAGAGTGCCTGTGAGGATTAAGAGTTGAAAGATATGAAAGAGCAGTGTAAACACAATGCAGTTTATGTCTGTGTTAGTCAGGCTACCTTGCCTGATGTGGGAGGACGTGCTGAAGCATACCTTTCTTTAGCAAGCTGCTGGCGATCCTGTTGTCAGCATCTTCTTTCTTCCCCAGTGCACGAAGGGGGAAGATGAGCTCAGACAGCTTGGCCTCAGTGCTGGCAGAATCAATGTTCTTTCCTTCAATGATCATGAATAATTTTGCCATGTTGTTTGAGATAGGTTGAGGTGAAGAAGTTCAGATCCTTTTGAAGGCTTATGAATGGTGGAATGGCTTTTCCTGATGTGGCTTTGATTTAAATTAGATTTTATTCCTGTTAATTTTTTAAAACCCTTCTAAGCAGACAAAAAACGAGGCATTATCTAGTGAAACATTTTCAATAGTCTTTAAAAATATTCTATTCAGAAAATTTCATTTCTTCTATTTCTCCGATTTTCTTTTCCTTTGGATTTGTTTCAAGGTCCTTCTTTTCACCCCGGTTGGTCGTCTGATATTATTATAGGTAACCTCAGTTTCTAGTTTCATGGCTGGCTGAATGCCTGGCCTCTCAATTCTGAGAGTTTCTCTGTTCCTCTTAATCAGCTGGCTTCAGCCTTTTGTATGGCCTGGAATTGCCTCGTTTCCAAGGATTCAAACTGAATTCTCCTTCCGGTCATAGCCTTCTGTCCTTTGACCTCCTCATTCCTTTACTCCCTGTAAACTTGCTTGTTCTTTTTCTTAAATGCAATGAACAGCCATTTTCTACCTGTTCCTTTTCTTCCCTTCTCTCAGTCCCATCCGTCCTTCTTCTGTTAGTCCCTCAGGCCTTGAACTCCAGAGGCCGCCATCTCATCTGTTTGCTCACTGACATCCTTAGAATCTCTTGCCCTTTAACCTTCTCTCTACCCATTTTTCTGACTGTCATCTCGCTGCCTCCGCCACCACCACCATTTCTACTTACCAGGCCACTGAAAATAACAAAAGGAAATCATACTTCTAGGCTGAATGCTTCTAGTATAGATGTGTGCCACCCACTTCTGCTGGAACCTCAGTGCTCCTGAATAAGTCCTTTTAGTTTTAGATCCTTCTTCACTCAGGGATCCCAATCCCATCAGCTTTCCTTACTTTGCTAGTAATCTTGCCTTCTTTTTCAGTGAGAAGGTAGACATTGATCAAATGGAATTTCCTCAGCTTGCCTTTATACCTCACCATTTATCCATACAGGCGTATCTCATTTTATTGGGCTTCACTTTATTGTGTTTCGCAGATACTGTGTTTTTTTTTTTTTTTTTTTTTTTTTTACAAATTGAGGGTTTGTGGCAACCCTGTGTCGAGCAAGTCTATTGGCGCCATTTTTCCAGTAGCATTTGGTCACTTCGTGTCTCTGTGTCATATTTTGGTAATTCTCACAATATTTCAAACTTTTTCATTACTATTATATGTATTATGCTGATCTGTGATCATTGATCTTTGATGTTATATTGTAATTGTTTTGAGGCACCACTAATCGTGCTCATATAAGATGGTGAACTCAATTGATAAATACTGGTGTTCTGACTGGCTGTTCCCACCTCTCTCTCTCTCTCCTTGGGCCTCCCTATTCCCTGAGACACAGCTGTATTGAAATTAAAGCAGTTAATAACCCTACAATGGCCTCTAAGTCTTCAAGTGAGGAAGAGTCACACGTCTCTCACTTTAAGTCAAACGCTAGAAATGATTAAGCTTAGTGAAGAAGGCGTGTCGAAAGCTGAGATAGGCTGAAAACTAGGCCTCTTCTGCCAGGTAGCCAGGTTGTGAATGCAGAGGAAAAGTTCTTGAAGGAAATTAAAAGTGTTATTCCAGTGAACACATGAATTATAAGAAAGCGAAACAGCCTTATTGCTGATACGGAGAAAGTTTTTGTGGTCTGGATAGAAGGTCAGACCAGCCTTAAGCCAAAGCCTAATCCAGAGCAAGCCCCTAACTCCCTTCAGTTCTTCGAAGGCTGAGAGAGGTAAGGAAGCTGCAGATGAAAAATTTGGAGCTAGCACAGGTTGGTTCATGAGGCTTATGGAAAGACGCCGTCTCCAGAACATAAAAGTGCAAGGTGAAGCAGCAAGTGCTGATGTAGAAGCTGCAGCAAGTTCTCCAGAAGATGTGGCTAAGATAATTCGTGAAGGTGGCTATACGAAATGACAGATTTTCGATGTAGATGAAACAGTCTTATATTGGAAGAAGATACTATCTAAGACTTTCATAGCTGGAGAGGAGAAGTCAATGCGCAACTTCAAAGGACAGGCTGACTCTCTTGTTAGGGGCTAATGCAGCTGGTGACTTCAGGTTGAAGCCAATGCTCATTTACCATTCTGCAAATCCTGGGTTTTAGACATAATGCTATTGCTCACTTACTAGACTAACAGTATAGTGTAAACATAACTTTTATATGCACTGGGAAACCAAAAAATTTGTGTGACTCCCTTTGTTGTAGTGGTCTGGAAGCAAACTTGCAATATCTCCGAGTTATGCCTGTACTTACACATTTCTCACTTTCTTCCTAACTCAGTGGTGTGTCCTTACTCTTCTCCAAGGCCAGCCTCTCCACTTGGGCACCCATTCATCTGCTTCAGGGCCTCACACACTTAACTCTATGCCCTCCTCTCTGTCTTCACTCTCTCCCTTTCTATAGACTCTCCTCCCTTCATCCTATGAACCACCTCACTTTCCTGAAGCCTTATCTTCACAAGGGCTTATCATCCCCTTAGTTACACATTTCTCAGGAGACCTGCCTCTTCTCCCTACTTCACTCTTCACCACCTTAGCCCTCTGGCCAAGTGGAGTCTTCTCCTGCTGTACCCTCAGGTCTATAAGGACCACTTTCCTGGTAGCCCAAGAATCTCCTTCTCAACATCTGCACCACCTTTGACATGGTTATCCACTCCAGCACATCTTAGATGGTTAGTAAATTTATGTTGAATAGATGAATAAAGGATCTTTGTCTTCCTTTCTTGGTCTCCATGACATGGTACCATCCTTTTTCACCTGCAGTCTCTCTGACCACGCCTTTTCAGTCTCTCTTTTCTGCCTGGCTCTTAAATTTTGTGTTTCCCCAGTGTCCAAAATGACAGAAACTAAGGGAATCTTAATTGAGTACCTACTGTGTGCCCAATGCTGTCCTTTAAGTGCTTTAGCCATATTGACTTTACTTATTTATGGTTGTCCTAAAGATTAGTAATTTTTTTTTTTTTTAAGGAAGATTAGCCCTGAGCTAATATCTGCTGCCAATCCTCTTCTTTTTGCTGAGGACGATTGGCCCTGAGCTAACATCCATGCCCATCTTCCTCTGCTTTATATGTGGGATGCCTGCCACAGCATGGCTTGCCAAGCGGTGCATACGTCTACACCCGGATCCAAGCTGGCAAACCCCAGGCTGCTGAACTGGAACATACAAACTTAACTGCTGCGCCACCAGGCTGGCCCCAAGTAATTAATTTTTCTCCTAAGGAAGACTAGCCCTAAGCTGACATCTGTTGGCCGTCCTCCTCTACTTTGTATGTGGGATGCTGCCACAGCATGGCTGATGAGTAGTGTAGGTCTGCAGCTAGGATCTGAACCTGTGAACCCGGGCTGCTGAAGCAGAGCACATGAACTTAATCACTAGGCCACAGGGACAGCCCCCATAATAAGTAATTTTTAAGTCCCAGTTTTAGAGGAGAAAAGCTAAACTTGGGAGAACTTAAGAAACTTGCCCACATAAACATTAGTCAGTGGAAGAGCAGGGGTTTGAATCCCTTTTGAATCCAAAGCCTGTGCTTTTCCCAGTGGACTCACACAGGACTCAGGTGGAAATAGCCTTTGTGTTTTACACAGTGCCTAGCCTAGTCCGTGTATATAATAAGTGTCTGTTAAATATTCAAGGAGTAAATCTGTGATATCCTTTGTTCCTATGGCTTCAATCTTTCTGTTTCATTTTTTTCTTTAAAAAATATTGACTTAGAAAAAGACCAAAAAAGTAGTTTGTGCCTTTTGATAAAAATTCAAACAATAAAAGAGTCTTATAAGTAAAAAATAAAAAAGAGGACAATTTCCTCCCTCCCCTCTCACCACTCCCACTCTCGAAGGGTGGTGACAACTATGGTTTTTACACTGATGATGTCCAAGTTTACAATTTTAGTCCCTAGATCCCTCTTGAGTTTCACAATCCAATCTCTAACTGTTGAAGCCAGATGCTGATTTATCGCTATTTATATTTTTCCATATAATTGTCTGTATTCACATGCTCGAGCCATTTGAAATTCTTTTGCATAGTGGCAGATGTGAAATCAATCAGTCAATTAACTAATTAATCTCTCATTCTACCCATTGGCTCTATTTACATGTCTGCCCTGCTGGCCCCTTATCTCATATTCTTCAAAATTAAACTCCTTACCTTCTTTTCTCCTTCAACTCCATTTCCTGTGCCTTATCTCACCTAGTTGTGATACTGTCTCCTGTCATCCTTGTCTCAAGGCTCTCCACGTCCCTGTCCAATGAGATGGCAAGGATGTCCAGTTGTGGAGGGTCACCACAGTGCATTCCCACTGCTGCTGTTGGAGTTCAGCCTCATCTCGTCTGGCTTGCACAGTGACCTTGGCTTCCTTACAATTGCCTTGTACTCCTTCTAACACCACTCTGCCGAGACTTAACTTCCTAAAACCTAAAGGTCATCGTGTCCCTTCGCTGTATTGCCGCAAACCCACTTTATCCTAATACGATTTCAGCTCTGGCCACATCTGTTTCTGGACCCTGCCCTCAATTTTTATTCTTCTACTTGGATTTCTGCTTTACTCTCTGCTCAAAATGCACCCAACATTCAAGACACAGCTCAAAAGCTACAGCTTTCCTGTAACTTCCTCCTGAGATGCCTCCAATTCTCAAATCCAGAGGAGCGCTCCTCATCCCCCATGGTCTCGTAGTTGCTGTTTATTCTCAATATTAGCACTTGGTCCATTTTGCCTTTATCGAGTTTGTATCTGTGAAGTTTGTAGTTTAGATCTGTTGCTTCATTAGATTGTAAATTTTTTGAAAGGACTGTGTTGCAGATATTTTTATGCTACTTAATTTGTTTATGGTTAAGTTCTCAGGTAAATGCTATTTTGATTTGTTTTCTTAAAAAATTGAATCTGTTATTTTCATGTTTAGATAATGCTGTCGGCAAGCTTATCTCTGAAAGTCCCAATAATCTATACAATGGAAGTCTATGCTTAGTGGTCTAAAGAAGTTCATATCAATTATCAATCAACCTATAGACCTTTTTATATCTCTAAAGTGACCTATTTAAGAGGCTTCGGAATTGCATTAGGATTCAGCCTACCATGGCTTACTGCATGTGAACTCTAAAATGCCTCAGGAAGGGCACTATTAAAGTATTGAAAATATTCGTTAAGAATTTTAATTCTTACTCTTTAATCTCTATATTTTAATAAGTGTTAACATAAACATCTCCTACAAGGTCTTTTTAACCAAACTGTTTTGAATGTAAAATTTTTAAATGCTTTAAATTTTAATTAAAAAATTAAATAGTTTTTAAAAATGGTGGGGAAGGATGGTTTACTGTTCTCATGAAAAGAGGGTGGAGGACACCTGCCCTACCAGTCACTGTGTTTTGATAACTTGATGCATGACAATTCCAAGGCCCAGCCTTACTCCTAAATGACTTGTCTCCTCATGAATTATACCCAGGCCAAGGCTTGAGGTAAAATATGGGAAAGGATTTTGGTTTTGCCGTTTTCACTAGTACCCTCCAGTTTTATCCCACTGTGAATGGGTGGGTGAAGTGTTTCCTACCGTTACTCCTCTTTGGGAAGGATAAGAAAGAGAAGCAGTGGGTGGAATGGGGAGGAAGGAATACACATCCCTGCTCCTCTCCCCGCTCCATTCCCCACCTTCGAACAGTACAAATACTTTAATACCATTTAAGGTGATGATTTTACATGCTTGCAAGACAAACATAGCTTTGATTTATTACTGACCAGCAGTGTCAGTGTTAACTTAGAGGAGAAGCTCCTAGAGCACAGTGATGACTTTCGTAGAACAATCACCATAGTGTCCACATAGGGGACTTAAATGCTTTTGTTTTTTTGGTTGTGTTTTGTTTTTTATGGGGTGAGCCCTGATCAAATCATTTACTAAGCTGAACATGAGGTTTGAGGGTTTTGGGGGGCTTTTTGTGAAGCATGGTGCCACTTTGTTGCCACACTCTATTCCTAGATCTTTTAGGTGAAAATAATCAGCATCCCTCTTTTGAATAAAATGCCAAGGAGCTGACTTAATTATGCTGTCTCTTTAAGTTTAAATGTTTGTTCAAAGGACAGCTCCAGTAACTGAATTGTGCTCTTAGAAATGCAAGAACCATTGGGCTTAAAGAGAAACTTGCTTACTTACCCTTTCAGGATTGATCTTTCAGTTCAGCTTGGCTCGTTTTTACTTCCCATCCTCTAGTATTTAAAATTTGCTTTTAGAATTTATTTTGTTTATACTTATTTGGCACAAGAGGAGTATTTTCCAAGTCACTTGAATTTCTCTGTCTTTTCATTGTTCAGAATTGTTCCAAACTTCTAAACGAAAACCCTTACTGAGGAGGCGTGTGTGTATGTGTGTTTCTGGCCAAATAACGTAAAAATGACTTCTCTGGGCCCCCATGACTTTTATTTTTTTGGTCCTGTTTTAAGCTTGACAGAGATTTTATTTATTCTTATTAAATGTGGTTTGTTTATATCTAGTTCTTTGTGTGAAATTCATGCTTAAGAAGAGTGGGGTTGTTTTGGATATATTTTCTCTGAAACCAGCTGAACTCTTATTAACCCTTCTTTGAAGACGGGGGTGTGTGTGTGTATGCATCTGTGTGTGTATGACGTGTGTGCATATTTATGTGTGTGTGGGGGGGAGGGGTATGTATATACACGCCAGCGTCTTACTTGAGTGATTTTTCAATTTTAAGATTCGAAAAAAAGAAACAAAGAAAAGGAAAGAAAGATTCCCCTCAGTAAGAGGACAAAGGAATACTCTCTTAACTGGGCTGGAATTGAAGTTTGTGTTTCATTTAAAATGACAACTCAGCAAATCCCTCTTCAGCTACGTTGCATCAAGGTGAATTTTCCCTTCATTCCGGGCTTGGGACACAGTTGGTCTGGACATCTTCCCAGGAAAGCCCCTGGGTAAAGCCCCCATTAAAGCAAAGTCATCATGAAATCATTTCATTTCCATGATGCTTGTCTTCTGACCTATGTGAAATGTACCACAACTGTTGAGGTGCATATTTTTGGGTCTTAATGTTACTAAACAAGAAAATTAGAAGCAAACACAAAATTCTCGTATCTGCCCAAACTGTGATGCAAAACGAAGATAAAAGGTCTTTCCTTCCATATGGTGAAGCAATCTGGGGGAAAGAAATTAGACTTTCAGCAGGAAGAAAATGTCAGATTTTGGGGGAGTGCGTGGAAAGTGTTTTTCACTGCCCTAAATTCTGGAATTTTATTTAGAATTAAAGAAAAAAAAGAAAAAAAGACACGCATCTACTGATTTCACTCCTAGGACTTATCAATCTTAGTGCTGGGGCTAGAGTCGGCTGTGGAAATCACCACGACAGGGCCGGTGTTTCAGGCAGACCGCACAGTTTATTGGCCACCATTAGTCACTTCCCAAAACTAAACGAAGAATAATAAATTATATGATGTGCATTGTTTCTTATCTCTTGCTAGAGGCCATCGCTAATTTCAGAGAGAAATTAAATGGGATTTACTCTTTTGTGTAATTACAGAGTAAACCCCATTTAATTACACTAGTAAACAAACGTAGCAAAGTGGAACTAGCCGTAGTTCCCGGACCTCTGCTCCTTAAGGTCTCTTAGTACCTAGAGGACCTCGAGATGTGGAGTGGGGTGAAGGTGCTGATTATTGTATTAAAAAGTCAAGCAAGAGGAAAGTTTGTAACTTCAGGCCACTAATATCTGAATTCTATGCCAGAATATTTCGAGGTAATGAAACATGTCGAACAGAAACTTCAGTGAGGACGCGCTCTGGGGGAAAAACCAGCTGAATACAGTTCTGTAGCAGATTCCACGTGAATAAACCATGGACTCTGGAAAGCTATATATCTCCTGTAGAAGCTTCTCTCGATTTTTCCTTCTTTCATCCATAGCAAAAGCAAACAAAATGGAGGTGAGGGGAAGATAAAGAAATCACGTTCATATGCTCGGTCAATTGACCTTTATACAAAACTATTTTCCACATCTGCCGATCACAAATGTCTACATATGGTAACAGGTAACTTGCTTTAGTACCCTATAATCTGTGAGACATAAATAACTAGGCGTTGTAATTATATGGCAGTTACCATACAGTTGAAGTAGTTACATGGTTATTAGTACCCCATAAAATAAGGTGATAGTGTTTTTGTTTTTGTAATCCATTATGGGCATTTCTACTTCCCATACTTTTAAAGATCATAAATAATTTTGGTATGCTCTGACGTTCAGCAAGGGAATGCAGAGAAAGGTGGTTATTCCTCTAAGATATCTGGTTAGTTGTCCTCTTCACAGAGAAATCAGCATTAAATATGGAAGGACTAATTTTGTGTTAAGTTCTTGATTTTGCTAAATGGTCACCTATAGCTTTGAAAGAACAGTCAGTATGAGGAATGAATTTTTGGCCATAATGTTTCTAACGTGATTTTTGGAAATTCTTAAAGATCACGTTATGAAGTATTAGTAATTACTGTTATTATTCTTTTCTTTTCTTTTTTTTTCCCCTTTGCTTTGCTTTTCTCCCTTTCCTCCCCTCCCTGCCCTTCTTTCTTTCTTTTTGTGACTATTGCCTTTTTTCATAAATAACCGGTACGCTGTAGACCGCATTGGTTTAAAAACAAAACCAAGACTTTTAAAAAGGCCCCAAATAACGTGTATTTAATATGTAATTTTACAATTTAGTTCCCTGCCTCTTTCTTTTGTGGTGATTATCTTGCTTCTTGGTTCCAGTTTTTAAAACAGGGCAAATTTTAGGCCTGTTTGGTTCAAATCATGTTGTCTGGAGCTCACCTCACTGTCCCTACCAAAGAGGAGCATTGAATTTGAGATGTGACGCATTTTAGTCTCTTTTTTTTTCCTACTCTGATCCTCTATATGTGGCTTCTTTGCAAAACAGTTTTGTGCAAGCAGACATGACTTAACTCCATTCCCTACATAGAGAACTATTCAACTTTACTTTTATGTGTTTTGAATACTGCCTCATCTGAGACTGTGACAGCAATAAAGTATGCATGGCCAACCTTATTTTAATAGCGCAAGAGAGCTGCTTTTAATTAATAAGTGGATCTCTTTATGTCTGGGGTTTTCGGTTTATTTTGTGGTTCTTTGGAGTTTTGCAATTATGTGGCCTAAAAGGGCTATGTTAGTGGAGACTAAATCCTTTTAAAAATCTGTCATTTACATGTTTTGTGTCTGTAATCTGTGTTTTCAGATTACTGTCTTTTAAGAAAAAGAAAAAAAAAAACAGCAGTAGCAGTTTTTCTCTAAAATGTTAAATCTGATTGTATATATTTTAGCAGTCATTAAGGGCATGCAGCCTCCATGTACGCTGATAGAAGACGAGCCGTCCTCTTGCATTGTTACGTCATACAGGTCCAAGTTGCTTTAAAGAATCCTGTGTTGTATATTTCCCCACTTGACATCTACTTCTAAACTACTAAAAAATTGGTAGAACTTGCATAAAGCATCTACTAAGTATCTTCTAGAGCTTTCTAAAAAGATGTGCACAGGCTCTTCCTGTTGGTCATGCCATGCCGGTGAGGTCTTGTCTGATATGCGTGGATTTTGATTTAGGTCAGCCAATCTAAGGCTTCAGTGTGCATCATGACTTGAGCACTATGCTCCCCCCCGCCCCCCCAGAGAGATTTTACTGGTACAACAGGAATCCAGAGCCAGACTTGGACCCACAGTGACCTCAAATAAAATGATTCCTCGGGGGTAAAATGGAACGCTTTTATGATTGACATATGAATGCTGGCATCTGGGCTTGCTTGTGCTGGTTTGTGATCTGCTTTCTTTAGAAGATACATTCTACCTATCCCTGCATAAAGGATAGAGGATACAATATCTTGTGGCATTGAGAAGAATTGTCTTTAGAAGCTTGAGCATTCCATTGATACAGGTGTGACAGTCTTCTTGGCTGGATAGTGTTGTTAGGTTAGTCTGTGGTTTACTGTATTTTAAAATTTCAAAAGTTAAAAAAACTTAATGGGCTTTATGTGTTGAAAGGAAAAAGAGAAGATATTACCTTGTTAAAGCCAGAAGTAAAACTGAGCCATCTGACTTCTGATTTCTTTTTGAGTCTCTGTGCAAAGTGTCTCTGAAGGCTGCCTCTGCTCAGCTCGGGAGACTTCTCTTTGACACTCCTCGGGCACTGTCAGACAGTTGTCAGTAGATGGCAGTACTGTTCCACTACAACATTTTTAAATCACTTCAAATACTGCCCAACATTTTATCCCTAGTCTAATTTTGAAAATGCTTGATTAGCTACATTAAGCAATGTTTGGGTGATTTTTTTTTTCCTTTTAAATGTACGGAATTATAGCCACAGCCTAAAAGAAAGCCATTACTGGTAGACAACATGATTATCGGTTGTAATTTAGTCAGTCCAACATGGGGAATGGCATATAAGTTTTTAACTATTTTGTAAAGAGTCTATATAAGTGTATAAAATGCTTAACAAGAATGATTCTAATTTATCACTTATTTTGTCTTGATTGCTTTTTCCTTAATTTCATCTAGGGTAACATCTGATCACTATGGTGGATCATCTGAGATGTGCATTTGTGTGGGCATGTTATTTCCTTTTATTCCTTTAAGTCTACGTATATGCCTTGCAGATGAAATGCTTTTTAATCCTGCTAAGATACTGAGTATATATTAACTAACTTGTAGACCAAAATGGGTAATATCTTTACAGTTTTTATTTATTTGGAAGTTCAGGGAATAAGGCTACCTTTAAGGAAGGGTAAGTTTCCTTCTCATGCAGGGTCTTTTGCAGATCCTTTATGGAAATATGCAGTACAGAAAAACAGGCTGTTGTATTTTTCTTTGTGATCCAGATTATATTGTAATAACTCTCTATTTTAGGTTGAATATAAAATAAAAATATATGATCATCATTTACATGGAAACTTGCAGAGTCTCTTGGCAATTAATGTATTTCCTGAACTTTTAAGATATTTTTAGGGAAGATTTCCTATACTATGGGAGGATGAAATTGGTAGTGTTTCCTTTTTGTTTTTAAGAAACAAAAGCATTATGTTGCTAATATTCCATTTGAGAAGAAGAGAAATATATTTTGTGAAATACTTTGAGAGAAGTCTATTTCAAATTGAACAGAATTTTAAGAAAAGTATGGCTTAACTGTTTATCTTACATTCTTTCTTATTTTCTTTTTTCTTTTCTTTTTTTATTTTTTTGCTGAATTTGAATCTAGAATTGTAAAATGATCATAGACTTATCTGGCTTTTTTTTCTAAGACATTTTAATAGCTGGAATGTAATGTTCTATTCTCTGTTACCTTTAAAGGCTTTAGCAGGTAGAGTAGAAACAGACCAAACATTTGTGTGCTGCTAGGTCTAAAAGGGTTCTGTTACCAGTTATCATTTTATGCTTAGCTTGCGTGGCTATACCCGTAGTCCTAACTACCATGTAAACTTGAAATTTGCAACGTAAATCACGACCTGTGATAACTGAAGCGCCTAATGAGAGCATGTAATTCCTGGCAGGTTTTGTTATCATCTTTTTAATGCCATGATATGATCCATACACTTTAAAGATTCATACATACATGAATCACACATATCATGATGTGGAAACATCTATTACAAGATAACTGCTATAAAATAAAATATGTTGGTGGGAATTTGTGTGCAGCTTGTGCTTGAGTATGTGAAAATTGGAGACAGAACATATTTAGTGTCTCCCAGCAAACAGAGATGAATGTAAGTAATAACAAATTCATAAGATAGTTTTAGTCATGTTCTTCCATCAGCTACAAGCCAGCCAAGAAGCAAATAAATCAAAGTTTCTTATAGTAATACACAGTGGCGTGAACCACTGGGTGTAGGAAGAACTTCCTTTCCCCCTGGGAAGTTTGGCTTACAGGGTGGTGAGGATTAGACAGTGCCTGTATGGTTTGCTGTTGAGTGATACATTTTGAAAGAGTAGCTTAAAGTTTTGAAGGAGTAACATATTGACAGAAAATTTCCTGTCAAAGTGAATTCATAAAGACCCGTGTTTATTTCTGACTTGTTTAATACCTTGGGAGAAGTCAGGATTCTTCCCATTTGACTTGCAATAGAGGTTTCTCGAGCAGTGTTTCTCTCCAGCTAGCAATAGGATGAGGGGGGACAAAAAATTGGCTTTGTTTCTATTTTATGCACAGCCAGACTTGCTCTCATGTTGGTAATATTTAAAGGAGTTCAATAGGAGGCCCTTGATTCTTTGATCTAATGCCACAGTGCTGTTTGATGAGAAAGGTTTTTAATATTGTGTGTAATATTGAACATTTCTGCCCCCTCAGACCAATATAATACGATGTTAGATTTACACCTTGGATCCCTTCTTTTATTTCTTGTATGAATCTGCAGTTCCCCCCACCTCCTCGGCTGAAACAGGTAATTACAAAGGTCCTCAGATCAATTTTTGTAAAGGGGCACCCTGACGGGTACCATGACTGAAGTGTGACATGAGCCTTTTCCAATACAATGGGTGGCCTAACATTCCTCTGGAAGCCCAAGCTCATTAAATATTCGGTTCCTTTTTTCCCCCCTCTCCCCCCCTCCATGCACTTAGCTTGAGTCGCACTAAGTCTGGGGTTTCTTCACTGAAGACTTAGGAAAATTGCTTCGAGTTCTCAGATTGAATTTTTTATGTGTATGACTTCATGATAGCATTAGCATGTGCTTTGATCCATGTGTGAATGGCGCTGGGTCGGCGCTTATTGCCATATCCAGATGGTGTTACAGGGAACAAACAGTTGTGTTTTAGGATTTCTCAATAGGCTGTCTAGACTGGCCGTGCAGCAGACAGATACAGCCACCCATCAAATTAGCGTTTGTCAGATTTATGGTAATGGTTCACCAAAGCCTTCCTGTCACTGACATTAAGATTTACGCCTCCAAAGTTATTTTGTCTTCCACAGAATATAGCTTGTGATTGCTCGGATTTAAAAAAAAAAAAAAAAAAAAGTTTAAGACAGAGAAGTCTTGCTGAATGTGAGCTGTTTCTGAATGAAAAGAAAAATATAAAAGGAATTAAACAGTGGCTGCGGCTTAGAAGAGCTGTATTGATTAGGGAAAGGCTTCCTCCCCACCCCCACCCACCCTCAAGTGATAAGAAGGATGTTCTGTTCAGGTTGGTGTCTCCCATTTGCCCTTGTTGGAAAGAAAAACATGTATGTGGGTGACTCTGGCCAGATTTTGCCCTTTCATGTTGTTACTCTGGAGTAACGTGATCTGCTGCCCCAACGCGGTGGGAATAACCTTTTGACAGGCAGCATGTCCATTCTCAGTGGAAATGTTTTCCCAAGTCTGGCCAGGCTGCCTTTGATCGTACCTCCTTCCCATGTGGGGTCACAGCTCCTAGGCTATGCTAGAGTCACCAGTTCCTGCGTGGAAAGTGAGAGACGTGAGGGTTTAAAATAAATAAATAAATATGACCCAAACCCTCTGAAATTCTCAATCACTGATGTTAGGAAGCTGGAAGGATGGAAATGCCCACATGGAACGTTCAGGACATTTCAGGTTAAACTTCGTGGGTGTCTTTCTGCATAAATGGGTTAGATGATGTATTTTGCACATTTCCATCCAAAGCAGTTTTGAGTAGTGAGGGTCCCTGCCATCCCGGACATGCTGAGGCATGTCTGAAAATGTGTTTTCTTATTGTATGTTGGTGTAAATGACAAATGGTGAAGAGGCTGGGGGTTGATTAAAACGCCCAGACGGCCATAGCAGACAATATATCGGGAAACAGGCTTTGCAGAGGTGAAAAGCTCCAGCATTTTTCAAAGGAAGTTCTTTCATCTGTCTGAGAATGGGCATTTGGGGAAACCCCTGCTAACCCCTTTGGTATGTCAGGATTGAGAACTGCTGCCTGTTTGGTTACGGGGCAGAATTCTCACTCGCAGGCTGTCTCATCTGCTCTGGTGGCACATGGGAAGTGATACACGTTACTGAATAAAGCATTCTCTATCAAGAGAGCACTGGACGGAAGGCTTCCCACTAACCTCCAGTAGCCGTGCATCACTGCGGAGGGGTCTTTTCCCTTCCTCCCTCCCTTCTGCTCTCGCCATACAGTATCCATTTGATAGACTGTACTTTTGGGCTCTTTGTAAAGGCTTCTGGCTCATATGGGTTGATTTAGTGCTCAGTGTATTTTACCAGTTGTAACAAAAAATGATGTAATTAGTGCTCAGAGAAATTAAATATCAACAGATTACATTCTCTCCAATATAAAAAAGTAATGGACTTTGAGTTTTGCCCATTTTTCAGGTATTTATTGAATTAAATGCACTAAATTGAAATAATTTTCTGTATTAATCTCTTTGAGCATTAGAGCATTCACTCAGTTTGGGTGTATTTTTTCTTAAATGAATTATCTCTGTTACGTGGATTTAAGAGTAGAAGATTTCCCAGGAAAATTTGGGAACATTTTGCAAAACTTCCTCTCCCCCCCCCCCCCCTCCTCGCTTCTCTTTTCTTCCTTCCCCCTTCTTGTTTTGCTCAAATTGCTAAAAGAGTTACTCATTTGGATTCTTCTTGCAAAGCGTATTTCTTAAGGAACCTCAAAGATTTTTACTTTGTTTCGATTAATTTCCAATTCATTGTTTAAAGGGTGATCATTTGAGCAAGCTCTCAAAAGTAAATCTAATTACTAGCAACTTATCTTTTTTAATGCTTTATCAGAGTTGTGGCAAGGGAGGGGGTTCCTGGGGGCATCCTAAGTTAGTAGTCTAGCTAAAATAAAACAGTTACCATTTTGGACTTGAGAACTATTTTAAGTTTGTTGCAAGAAACAGTATAATTTTTACAAGACACATTTATAGTGTTTTAAAAAAGTTAACTACCCTTCTTACACGTGTATTTTCTTGGAAATTGGAAGAGTTGAATGGAATGCCACTCTTTTAGCAATGTGTGAAAAGTTATTTGAATAAAATCTTTTTTTTCTTTAGTTTAAGACTTTACTATCTCTGGGAATCCTCCACATTTGTGGTTTGGGCTTTACTATTTTCAGAATGAAATTTTGACTATATGCTTTATGCTGTGTGTGCTTCATCAGACAACATATTTAAAGGGACCATAGGATGTTAGAGCTTGAGGATGTCAGACCTTAGAGAGCATCTCATTGAACCACCTCATTTTCCCAGTTGGAGAAACAGACGCATGACTAAGTTAAAGGCTTTTGCTCAGGTCACAAAGCCGGGGCGCCCGGCGCCAGGACTGCCATTCAGGTTTCTCACTCCCTGCTTCTCCATGAAATCACCACTTTTAGGGAGCTAGAGGTAGATTCACTCTTACGTGGTCATTTTTCCCCGCATCAAACATGCTTAATCTTGCTCAGTCTTCATTTGACTAATTAGTTCAAAGCTAAGTTAATTGTAAATTGATTGTACTGTATACCCAATAACCATTTCTCTATTCTTGCTAAAAGAAGCCTAATTTTATTTGAGGTAGCAGTGGGTCTAGGCCTAGGCAGTGAATCATGATTTGTCTGAGATGCTGATGACTCTTGTGTTGTGTCCCATCTGCGTTGCTTGTTTCTGGCTAGTGACTGGGGAGAGGGGAGTCTGCTCAAGGTGCTTTTGGGGAAACTTTTGCTTTCTTATAAAAAGGGACAGATGTGGTCCACTCAGCCTTCCTCCGCCCCCGCCCCCATTGCTCTTCCTCTCACCTTGAACATGGATGTGATGTCCAGGGTTGCTGTAGCCTTCTTGCTACCTGGAGAAAAGGCCAACTTCTTTTTTTTAAGTAAGTCCTATTTGTTTAAACCAGAGGTTGATATTTTGATTAAACCAGTGGTTGGCAAATTATGACCTGTGGCCTGGCTGCCTATTTTGTAAATAAAGTGTTACTGGCACACAGTCACACCCAGTTGGTAGACGCTGTCTGTGGCTGCTTTCATGCTACAATGGCAGAGTTGAGTAGTTGCAACAGAGACTAATTTGGCCCACAAGCCTAAAATACTTACTCTCTTGCCCTTTAAGTTTGCTGACCCTTGGTTTAAAGCACCATAAAGTGAGTTATCTGTTACTTGCAGCCAAGTACATTCCTAATGGAACCAACCAATAGCCAAGATCCCTGAACAAATTTGTGACTTAGCATTTCCACCTGCTCATATTACTCTTGTCTGCTTAATCAGGTCTGCTCCAGATGAGCGTATTCCTAATTTTGGCCTTTGTCTACTAGTCTTTCTATCTTTCCTAGACTTTCTGATTATCTTTGTCCTTCTATTTTCATTTTAAAAGTAAGATGAGTATATAAACAAGTTTTGCTTAAGGGCTGCCTAAAACTCACATCAGCTCTTTGATATTCCAGTCTCTCCAGTTCCTATATCTGTCTAAGGAATTGCTTTCTGGAGCATAGATAAAATTGCCAGGGCTTTCAGTCAGTGAAGAGGGTCTCTTGATGGATCTTTAAGTCTTAACTGATATAACAGCTCCCTGCCTCTCCCATGTTGCCTTTTGTGATCCAGTAGGACCAGAGGACACTGGCAGTGACACCCACTCTGTGACCCTGTGTGCTACTTAGTGCACACCAAACACGTCACTAACCTGATGGGAAGGTAAACTGGCAATACTTTCCTGGTTTCAGTAAAAACTATAATTGAACATTCTGTCTTTTGAACAATAAAGAGAATCCAGTTTGATTTTGCATGAAGGTAGAACATTGCCTTGTGTGTGAATACAAAGATAAACAAAAGATAATTAATAAAAATATGTGTATTTTCACACTAGTTGCTAAAAATATCAGACAGTAATTGTACTGGTTTTGTAGACCGTGTAACATATCACAGAAAGAGGACTAGATTGAGTTCTGTGAGACTGAATGAACCGGGAGTCTTTTTGTCAATCGCTTTAACTTCTCTGTGCCACAGTTTGGCACTGACAAGGAAAAGAGTTTGGCCTAAATGTTGTTTAAATTGTAAGATGGTTATACTCTAAAAACCTCTTTGGGGTAGTTGGAACCCACTTGAGGATTAATCAATTCAAACAACAAAACAACAGCAGCAAAACTCTTTGGAAAATTGAGGTGCTTTGGTCAGAATGGCCTTTTAATTTTAAGGCCCAGATGCCTCAGAAGTTTTGCTATTGCGTAGTATCCTTCAGTGCCAGAGGAGTTTTCTGGGGATGGAAACTTCTGGGTAGATTTGGATTCTGTCATGGCAATTTGCAGTGCTATATTTTGATAATCAAATACAATATATTTCACAATACATTATTTTTTTGAATTAACACATTGAGTTTCTTCAAACTACCATCTTGAAAACCTAGACTTCTAAGGAAATAATAGAAGTAATTAGTTGGAAAGTGCGAGTGGATCCCAGTAAAAACAGATATTACGTTATCAATTTTATCAAAATTCTCTTCTCTTGCTCAAGAAATTATAGCTCATGAGGACAACATTTTAATTTGGGGAATTTCGTGATAACAGTGCTTGTGTCACAGAATCGTACTACTATTTTGAAGTGGGTGCATTCAGACATTTTTTGCTTTTTTAGAAAGAACTACTTAACTACAAAGAAAAAGCTTGTTTTGGGGAATTACACTTGTTATGCTTGCTTCTTTGGCTTTTCACTTTGCATGGAAGACATAAACGAATAAAAATTTTGGTATGGTATTCAAGCTAAATATTAAGACACAAAGGACAAATTATCTTATTTCTACCACTTATTCCCTTTTTTCCTTTTCCAAAGAACTCTCTCTAGCTGTTCTGGAAAGTATTTTCTAGTTAACACTCTCTAATACTCTTACTCACTGTGTATCTTTATATTTTGAAGAGAAAATTGTGATTTAAGAAAAAAGATAGCTGCTTCGCTGCTTTGAGGGAAAAGGTGGGTTATGAATAAATAAAAGTTAAAAAACAAGAAATGCTGCCAGTTTAAAAGACTCTGGAAGAATGTTGACTTTGCAAATAACTGTTCACAAATTAGCGTTTTCCTACAGTGTGTCTGGGCAGTATCTAGGTACTAATATGATCTGAGGTGAATGATCTTTTTCATTGAATGTGCTTTCAATAAGGCAAACCCTGAAATTGTCATTTATAAAGAACAGCAGTACCTGTGCTATAAAATACAGGCACACTTATTTTTCTAGTAATATTATAAGAGATACAGAAGTGAATATTGAATTCTGTTCTGTATCTCTTGCTTTTTTATTATTTAGTTTTTATTTTTATCAGAGTTATATATGAACAATTTTAAAAGAGTCAAAAAATAATTTTATGAAGCGTATTATGAAAACCAGTGATGACTTCTTTCCCTTCCCTTCCAATTCCCTCTAACTTGTCTCTGTAGCTTTCTCCACTTTCAAGTATTTAGCTTTTCTTTTTTCATTTACCTCCATACTTCTAAATAATGTGCTTCTGTGGCTACGTCTCCGTGTTTCGGTTTTAGGTATCATCTCTTGGCTTCCCACTTCGCAAGGTGAGGATTTAACTCTTTTCCCTCCTCCTCCTGTGCCACCCCCAGCCCACCCTCTTACCCTCCCTGCCCGTCCTCTTCCTGCTGATATGATTAATGCCGTAATTCTGGGTAGATGCATGAGTTCACAGCATTATGCCTTTGCAAACATGGTTCATAGATGTCATGTCATGTATTATGATTACTTTTCCTTCTTGTTCAACTCTATTTTCCCTGGAGTTAGTAATTGTCATGTTTTGTCATTTACGTAGTTTGCTCTGTCCTCATCAGTTCATTCCTGGTATCTCCCCCAAAGTTGTGTAAATCCCTTTGTAATAATTTCAAACAGGTATGGTATACAATTCTATCAGTTCGTCTTGGTGACCTTTCTCCTGGAGCTTCCGATCTGCTCCATTCTGGACTGGTTGCTGTCCAGGCTGCTGTGAGGCTGTCATCCCTGAGGCCCCCAGAATTCTCATGCCAGGCAGTCCCTTCTCCTCCTGTAGGATCCCTACTGGCTTCCAGGCCTTCTCTTTTCTTAGCTTACTCCAGGGTGCATTGGAGGTCAATTTTTTGACACTTTGCTTATCAAACTCATGATTGATGGTCTAGTTGGTGTAGAATTCTAGGTTGGGAATAATTTTCCCTTGCAGTTTTGAAAGCATTGCTCCATTTGCTTCGAAGCTTCCAGTTTTGCTCTCCAGAGGAACAGTGTTATTTTGATCCCGAACTCTTTGTATCTGTTTTTTGTGGTAGCGGTGGTGGTGATTGGTGGTGCTGGTTGTTTTTTGTTTGTTTGCTTTTAATCCTGTTTGGAAACTCCAGTCTTCTGAAATTTCACGGTGTCCTTTGGTATGTGACTATTTTCATAGCCAAATGTGTTAGGCCTTTTCCATTGGAAAACTCAACTCTTTAAGTTCTGTGAAACTTTCTGGAAGTTTTTGTCTCCTCTTTCTTGGCTCTTCTGGGGTGATCCTCTAATTTTTGTAACTTTTATCTGGTATTTTTCATCTTTGTCTTTTTGCTCTATTTTCTGGGAGATTTTCCCAAATTTATCTTAAGCCTTTTATTGAGTTTTAAATTTCTGTTCACCCACGTTTTTCCCCTACTTCTAGAGCTCTTTTTTGTTTTGTAGCATTCACTTGCTGTTCTTCTAATGTGAATGCAACATCTTCTTTTAACTTTAGGCCTTTTTTTAAATAATCGTATATATACTTACGTTTTCATCTCATGTTTATCATGAGTTTTTATCTCATCTGTTTATCCCAAGTTGCTTTTTTTTCCTGTCAGCTTTCTTTTATATTAATGAATGAAATTCATTTTTCGTTTTCTCAGATGGCTGGCAGTTCTTGTCCGTCTTCTTAATATCTAAAAGTGGGGCACATAAAGCTCACCCAGAGTTCTCTGTATACAGCAGAATTTATTGGGGAGGCCTCAATAGTTGTACCGTTAGGTTTTCTCTCTTGGGCTAGTCAGATACTCCCAAGAAGAATCTTGCAAGCTTCCACCTGGAGAATATAAGCCAAGCTCTCGGTGCTCTGGGAAGCAAGTGGGGAAAAGGGCCTGGGGAGCTCAGTATTCACTGTGTTCTCCTTTTCTGCACGTACCCCTGCTGTGAGCTGTGCCTGATGACATTTGGTTCAGATACCATGTTTCATCCTTTCCAGGGAATAAACGTGTTCCAGTCTTCTACCAGGGTGGACAGTTGCTACGCTATGCGAAATGGGGGAAAGGATCTAAAACTCTAAGTCCTTCTTTAAGGGGCTTTGAACCAATCCTCTGCTTTTAGTCCTACCTTCACTCCCGTTCATATGGGATCTTGGATTCCACCTATTCCTGAGCTTCTCGTGAGTTCTGTGGGCTGTGTTGTCTCACCTTTGCCCCACTGCTTGTTTAGATTCAATTCTTCTGGCCTGCTGGATCACAGTTAGCACTCATTCTTCTGCTTTGTAGTTTCTAAAATGTTGTAGTTATTTTCTTTGTCTTATGTCTTTCTTTTTAAAAAAATCTCTTTTAATCATTTTAGTGCAGTTTCAGGAGAAGGTGGAACTGAGTGACTGTGTTCAACCTCCACTTGAATCAGAAGTCTTTTCTCATTTTTCTAATTATAGATTGCCTTCTCAACGGGCAGTTTGGTCAAAAAGTACATGGACAGTGTGAGCATTTCCATAGAACAGATGTAAGACTGAACAGAGCTTGCTCTATCTGTGGTTAGACACTTATGACTTGCACATTTTTAGGAAGAGGTAACATTGGGGGCTAGGTAAAGTGTGTCTTTTAGAAGGGTTTTAAGTGCAGGTGGACTCTTTTTTTATTCTTACATTCCCTGTTCTTACAATACCCTGCCCCGCACTGGCGTATTGAAAGGAACCACAGGAATTGTAGAGTGCCTGCTCCTGCAACCTACTGAACAATGGCTTTGAGCCCCTGTGAACTCTCATCCTGTGGTCAGGGCACCGAAGAGCCCTGGTAGAGGAGCAGGGTTTCTCTGAAAAAGAAGGTCGGGAGAGGGTAACAGCATCTCATTCGTGGACCTTCTTTGTTACCTCATTTGAGGAGTTTGGGACTGGTTGGACTAGATGAGCCTTTCCAGTTCCAAATGGCTGTCACTTGAGAATTTTGAAAATATATTGTATTTTTAAAAATTGCTTATTTTTTCAGGTGTAGGGTTTGGATATTCATCATCATCTTTATTATTCTGTATCTGGGATGTTGAATATAGACATTTCTAGCCTGTTTCCACGGGTCGTTGGAACACTCTTGGTTTAGGTGTACTCATAGTTTGAGTACCTTCTTGTGCATTTCTGTCCTCCTCTTTCCCCGATGGCTACTTCCCCACCACACGGGCTTTTTCAGTTTCTATAACAATCAAATTCTCGTCTTCCTCAAGGCTTACACAACTACAGTTCTTCACCCTGGAACGTTCTTCTCCTCATTCTTTGCCTGGCTAACTCTTACCCATCTTTCAGCTAAGATGTCATTTTTGGGGCAGGGGGACGACTTCCTAACTCGGCATCTAAATTGGGTTACTTCCGTTAAGCTTTTTAAAAGCACCCTATTCTTTTCCTTCATAGCATTTCTCACTGTCAGTATTTAAGTGTTTGTGTTTCTCTTTGTTTAATATTTAACTTCCCCTCTAGAATGTAACTTTCACAGAGACGGAGAGCATGACTTCCTTGTTCACCTCTTGGCACTGATGAGCTAGTGGTTGAATGAGTGAAGAGTATCAACCCAGAAAGTTGATCCTACTGGTGTACTTGACAAGCTGCGTACTTTGGGGGCTCCTAATTATTGTATTTGAGGTGCTGGAATCAGCTTTTTTTTATTGCCATATGTCTTGTAACTGTACATAAATGATATAACTGCTAGGATTAAATGGACTTAGACTTTGGACCAGTTCATTGTAAGTAAAAATTCAATGTTTGTTACTCCCATTGTTTGGTTTCTTTTGTTTTTCCTCTTTAGGTCTTTTTATCTGATATCATTAATTTAGATTCTTCAAAGACCAAATGCAAATGATGGGGGGAACAATTTAGCCTACTCCACTAGATATTTTTTAAGTATTCACCAGTGTTCATGCTCTCCTCCTCCTTTCCCTAGGAAATTATGAATTTGAGGAAGAGGACAAGGAAAATGATAGTGATCATCAGGTAACTCTAGTGGCTATTTCTGGAGGCGATCTTTGTTCTTGCCATGCCTTTGGAAGTTTCTAGAAGACAGGGACATAACTTTCATGTATTTAGTTCTCCACAGCAAAATTTCAGTTACTTAACAGTTACTTAACTTAAATATAGTGGTGCTCAAAGAAGTTTGTTGAGTGATTAACCATACATAAGATAGCAGGTTTTAGTTGCTCATTGGACCTCAGGTATAATAGTTTAAGCAGCATGTCCCTCAGCTCCCAGAAGATTACACCCTTTAGTCAAAGAACTGCTCTTCAGTATTTATCAGATGGACCAGCTAGTGAAGATGGACAGTAATTCAGGGCCATCTGATATTTTGAGATCCAAGAGCAGTCCCTAAACTTTTGTTCTGTTTGGAAGAAACCACGTGGAGTACCTTTTTTACCTCCTGTGCTTTCCCTAAGAGGCAGTACAGTGCAGTGGTTAATTTTTTGGGAAGCAGATTAAGACCTGTGTTCAAATTCCAGATCATGTTAGCTGTATAATGTTGGGCAAGTGACTTCTCCGAGCTGCAGTTTCCTTCATGGTCACAGGGGGCTGATTAAAGTGCATACCTCCTGGGGGAGTTGTGAGGATTAAAAGTGATAATCCTCCCAAAGTGCTTGGAAAGTACTTCACCCAGAGTGAGGGCTCTCCACACCATAGCAGTTGTTAGGCTCTGTCAGAAGTGTGCAATCAGGGCAGTTAGAAAAATGCAAGAGAATTGATAGCAAAGACGATTATTAGTAAATGACTCTACATTTCCCCAGGTACTTCCATGAAAAATATTGTGCAAACTACAGGAATACATGGATTCTGAGTGTTAAATACTAAATAATTAGTTTTGTTTGCTCTAAAATTGGCAAAATATTCATGGCAAATGCTGCTTCACTTATGGGCTTTGATCCATAATACTAAGGGAATTTTTAAGTTTTATATCTTAAGTTTACAAATCTTATTCTGTGTCTGCACTGAAATATAAAAAGGTAGGAAGAAAAGAACAAAACTTTAAACTTTTTTACTGTTGTCAAAAATTTAGGGTGTGTGCATTATTGTTCGTTTCTAGAAAGAAGACTGGGTGTTGGGTAACTTGTCAGAGATTTTAAGAAGGGCACAGTCTGGAGTTAGTTTAATTGGCAAGGTGATAATGGAAATTCATGTTTAGTAATATAGGTACTGATGAGAAATTCAAAGCAACGTACATCTGCCAAAAATCTTAGCTTGTTTATGACAGTTTCACACTAGGTTTTCAGAAGAAGTGTTGAGAGAGAAAGAGAAGTGAAAGGCCTAATTCTTGAAAACGTGGGCAGTGTGGAATTCCTGCCAGTCTCCTGTGGAAGTTACAGCTAATAAAATGGAGTCTGGCATAGATGATAGTTGCATGGGATTTGTTTTCCATCATAAACGCTCGTAGCTGTGAATGGAAAAGTCCAGTCTTTAATTTTTTCTTGTCACCTTCACTGTTACTAATATAATTATCACAATAGGACATTTTGTAGTTTGGTTAACATTTGACAAAAGCAGACATTGCTTTACTTCTCAAAATGAAAGTTATATATAACTTAACAATGTTATCTTTTACCACTCAGCTTTCCAAAGTTGTTTAGGTAGTAGTTTCTAGATTTTTGGATTTCAGATAACCATAATATTAAACAAAAAACCTGAGGCAGGTGTGCAAATATGGGGCTTTATTTTGCCAATATGGGCATTAGAAAATCAACACTTACAGACTGTCACGGAATTCATTTCATGACAGAAAAGCCTTTCGCCCCTCCCCCCCCAAGTAACAAGATTATAATCTTTGAATAAATAAATCCTTTTAAATTGAATAAAGGTGACTTTATTTAAAAAACCTATATTCTTATTTTTCTCATTTTACTATGGATCGCTGAAAACTTGTTTGTTGACCAACAGTAGCCCACAAACCAGTTCGTGGGAACATTCATTTATGCATTGAATGATCGTAGTTGATGGTTTCCGCACGTAAAAATTGCCACAGTTAAAATTATCTTCAAGAGTCCTAAAATCAGTGTTACTGAGAGGAAGTAGAGGCTTGTGTGTATGACATCGAGATCACCCAAAAATATCATTTCATAGAATTGACTATATGTAAATCATTGGATATTTGCTTATACGTTCAGTCTTATTATATTAGGAAATAGGAACACAATACTGTTTTTGTTTAACTTGTTCTTTAGGAAGAGAAATAAAAGGGTGTTGAATAGTCAGTTGTCCAGAATCTTTTCTAATGGATAAGAAAGAGTTGTGATGCTAGGAAACATTTAGAAAAGTCACCCTCTAACGTCTGCCACACCCCCGCCTCACAATCATGTATCAAGTACCTATCATGTGTATTCTACTCTAACAAAACATTTATCCAGCATCGTTGGGAATGGCAGAGCTACATACTTGAAGTTCATAGGTAACCAGTTAGATGGAAAACTTGAAACATTTTTATCACATATTTAATCTTTGTAAGTAGAGTATGCTGGAAATAATGTACAGTTAAACAATTATTGTGCAATGGTGGTGTAAGAAAAAGTGTGAAACTTTGAAATGGGCAAAAAAAAGACTTTTGGATATCCTTTCAATGCAATGCTGTTGTGTGGGGGATTATTCAATCTATTGAGCCTGAATTTTTGTCTTTAACTAGACTATTTTATAACTCTGTACAACCTGATGTTAACTAGCAGAAACTGAAAGAGTGCAAATAATTCTTGTCCATAGAAATGCAAATTAGTTATGTCCTGGGGAATGCAATTGACTGGTATTTGCACATTCGTTTCAACATTCCTTTGCTACATTAAATTTGTGCTTCTTTGACTTCTATTTTAAACAGGTTGTAATATCTTTTTTGGTTCCCTCATTAATTAATGAGTTAAATGGAATCTTCGATGCATATTTATTTTATATCTATATAAGAGTCATATTTCACCTTTTATAAAAAATCTTTTCATATAGGGACGCCTGTAGGAGAGTTTTAGTAATGCATGGTGATTTTTTTCAGCCTTTATGTGGCCCTCTATCCTGCTGTTCTTGTTGAAGTCTTGGGTTTGTATTCTTACTTGTTTTTCAGACCCTTACTGTCAACAACTAGTGTTTGCTGTTGATTTTGAGGTGGTCGAGTTTAGCGGAAAAAGGATTATTAGTTTATGAATCAAGTGGATAGAAGATTGAGTCCTCTGTCCACTCTTGGTATGTATCCCCTTTTTCTGATGCTGGGCAAGTTTATTTAGCTCCAGGGAGCCCAAGCTTCCTCTTTGATAAGTGTCAGGCCATGCATTGAAGGGCTGAGTATGAAGGGCTGGCACTTGGTTAATACTCAATAAATGTGTTACCTTTTCCCTCCTTTTCTGAAGGTATCTGTCCCTAACCTCTTCTTCCTATCCTTTCACCCTCATGGTTTTCCTTTTTGGTGAGGAAGACTGGCCCTGAGCTAATATCTGTTGCCAATCTTCCTCTTTTTGCTTGAGGAAGATTGTCGCTCAGGTAACATCTGTGCCAGTTCTCCTTTATTTTTTATGTGGGATGCTGCCACAGCATGGCTTGATGAGCAGTGTGTAGGTCCATGCCCAGGATCTGAACCCACGAACCCTGGGCCGCCAAAGCAGAGCACGCAAACTTAAGCGCTATGCCACCCACTGGCCCCCAACCCTCGTGCTTTTAATCTGCTGAAGCCTAAGGAACTAGATAACCTAATGTGTTAGAATTCCATGTAGAATGAATGTCACTACATTGTGACTAAGAGCCTGAGGAATTTTATGATGAAGGAAGTACATAAACTTTATAGTTAATAAACTTTGGCATATCTACTTGGACTACCCAGATGTCTTTTTTCCCTTTTATATTCTTGGCTATGTGATATATAGTTGAAGTTGATGGTTAAGTGACCAGGAGAAGTTAGATGTTACTCTGTTTGGTTTTGAAATATATTAAAACTTTTTATATCTGATTAATTAGGGATAATTATGTTTTTTCCTGGTTGTTATTAAAGCTAATTTGTGTCCCTAAGCTTTATACCAACAAGTGAGAGGTGTGTGTATATAAAAGGTAGAAAGAGAGAGGAGAAGAGTAAGTTGTGTGTGTGTTGAGAGGGACTTGCTGTGGATTCAGGAGAGTAAGATGAGGCCAGGGAGAAGATGTGGCAGGGAGAAAACCTAGGATTATTTTAAAGATGTCTGGGTGAAGTGTTCCCACATGAGCTGAATGCCTATGGAAAATAGGGAACCTCCAGAAATCGTGGCAGAGAATGGGGAATTATCATATTAACTTTTCCTGCCCTTACACTGGAAAACTGCTGCTTCTCTGGGACTTCTGGTACATTGCTTTTTAAATCAGAAATATGTTAAGACTTTTTTCATGTTGATTTCATTCATGAAAGCTGATATTCCACATATTAATTTGACCTTAGAAGACCTTAAAAATAGAGGGAAAAGACTGCAAAATATAACACCCTCCCTTGCAAATACTTCAAGGATAATTACATATAAAATCGTCTTTTATATAATTTAGAAGAGCTGGGTCATTATCATTTTTCAGCATCTCACTTGTATTAGTTTTCTGTTGCTGCTGTAACCAATTACCACACACTTAGTGGTTTAAAATAACGTAAATGTATTACTTGACCATTCTGGAGGTTGGAAGTTGGAAGTGAGTCTCACCAGGATAACATCAAGGTGTCAGCAGGGCTGCCTTCCTTTCTGGAGGCTCTGCGGGGGGATCCGTTGTCTAGTCTTTTCCAGCGTCTAGTGGCTACCTGAATTCCTTGGCTCTTGGCCTCTTGTCATCTTCAAAGCCAGCAATGACTAGTCAGTCTTTCTCACCTTGCCATCTCTCTGATTCTCACTCTTTTGCCTCCCTCTTCCCTGTTTAAGGACCATTGTTGTAACTGTGGGCCCTCCAGGACCAGGTCAACTGAACGCATCTTATCAACAGAGTAGTTAAGAGGTGTCTTTCAAGAACTGAGACCCCTTGTCCAGTTCAGGCTGGTTGAGACCACCGGCCCATCAACTGGGCCTGAGCAAATGCTTGATAAGTGTCTTTTTGATGTCAAGGAGCTAAAATCTCCACCCACAAATCATGAGAACACCGCCATTTTGTGAACATGTGTCCTATGAAGAGGCATGAAGGTTGACTCACTTCTCCTTACCTCTAATCATCTGTCTCCATACTTCAGACCACTCTGCCCTTCATCCCTTAAATTGTGCCCCAAGTCTCAGATCAGGGAGACAGATCTGAGCACATGCCCACTACCTCCCTGCAGATCCATCTCACAGAATAAAGCTGATGCTGTAATAATTGGCTTTTTTATGCACGTCAGGCAAGGGAACCACAATTTTGTGTAGTAACATTGTGATTACTTTGGGTCCACCTGGATTAACCCAGCAGAATCTCTTTATAGTCTGCTTATTAGCAATCTGAATTCCATCTGCAACCCTAATTCCCCGCCTTCCATGTTAACAGAATATTTGCAGGTTCTGGGGGCTAGGAGATGGCTATATTTGGGAGGAGCCATTACTCTCCTTACCACACCACTGTATCACACAAATATGTGTAGTTTTTCTGCCTCAATTCTTTTATAGTATAGGAGGATGCTCCTTTGTTGTACCTGCCTAAAAAATAAGGTAAACATTAAAACTCTTAAGGGGATGAGAATCATTAAACTTGGACTAAAAAGAACTTATTCATGTGACTTTACAAATACCCAGTTTGCAATTCATTTGTGCCATGTATTCTAGCTGGTGCCCTCATTTTGGGTTGTGAGAGAATTCCTTCTTGCTTTACATTTCTCACCAGTTACATATCTTGCTCCCCTGATTGTAATCCATTTGTGACTTTAAATTTTTGCCTGAAGTTCTCTAAGGAGTCCCAGTTACTAAGATTAGAAGACCAGGGAGATGGTCTCTTGTGACTTTGGGTTCCTCAGACTCTGGAAGCACAAAGCTTGCTCCTTCCATGGTGACATGGTAGGTGGGAAGATATTGAGGTAGAAAGAGGTACACCTGTGAAAAACTCAAACTGATTCATTATAAAGTCAAGATCAAGGCCATCCTCTGCTCTTCTCTCTGGTAAGCCATAAATATGAACTGAAGATGAAACAAGGGAAGCTGTTGAGGTAATGAGAATCGCTCAACATTTATTTGCCTGCCTTACTGAATTTGAGGCATTTAAGTGGTGACAAAGGGCATAGGTGTTGTACATCCCGTGACCATCCAGCTGAGCTGCCAAGAAGTGGTGAAAGTAAATCCAATTAGTTGAGAAGGTGTATTGTTTTTTTGTTACAACAAGTAATGTTTAAATAAAATAACCTTGTGAGAAGAGTCACTAGGGAAGTATAATTGTGGTCTGGTTTATTTAGTTGTTATCTTGGCCTGTCTGTGAGAGAGTATGGAGAGAAATAAAACTATGAAGAGTTTGTATCCCTCAGTTAACACCATAAGTGTGATGTGAGGACAGAGCGACACTGACCTCTCCCTAACCCAAGTGTAGGTACCCAGGGAGTTGGTTTCTAATGGTACCGACTACTTTTTGAGACAAGATTTTCCCCCTCCCTTCCTTGTGTAATTTCAAGCACCCTCAATTGGTTTGTAAACACTTGTTGTTTCTACAGCCTTAATGCAAGTCATGGCATAAGATTTTCCTTCTCTAGCGTTTTCATATCTTGGCTGTATCTCAAACCTTGAGGTGAGCAAATTTGGATGCAGTGCCTCTGATGAGGGCTTGACGTTTCGATCCACCGTTATGCTCTGTGTGTTCGAAGCCTTTTGAAAATAGCTGAATGTTTTAAGTCGCTGAATGAGCTGCTGTTGTTTGGACTTGCATTTCCCTCCCCCCCCAAATGTTGAAATATGGATTGAATCTTGTTGGTGCAAAACATCCAGACGTTTTTTGTGTACTGAACTAGACAGATAGCTTGTAAGAAATGTAGGCAGGTAAAAGGATTAGTTTTAATTATGTGCAGAGCTAGCGTGATTGTGAAGCACGGGCAGCCCGTCCCGTGCAGGTGCTCTTCTGTGACACCCGCCTCAGACATTTACCTGAAAGGCGTGTCAAAAGAGCAGTCATTGGAAGTTCTTTCCTTGGTATCCGTGAGGGGTTTCTCATTACCCGGAGAGCACCCAGAGAGGTTCGTGCTGCCTTTTTACAGTGAATTGCCAGATTAGTGTTTCCTCTCCTGTTTCTGTCTTACACTTCCAGTTCCTGATTCTGCTGTCAGCAGATTTCCAGAGTGGTCTTTTTAAGTGAAATAAAGATGGGAGCCAAATGAATTGCTCCACATGTATTAACATTTAGAGAGAGAGGAAGGAGTTGGTCACCGAAACAGGGAATCAGCTGAGGCCCTAAAATGACTTGTGCTAGTCATTTTTTTGGTTGACTACTCTGGGGCGCAGACCAAGTTCAGTTACTGGGGAGTGGGATGGGGTGAGACCCAGACTTGATCTTTTCCAATTTGTGCTTGTTTCGTTTCTGTTCTCTATAATTAAAAAAAAAAAACTATTAATAAAAAATCTTTTGGAAGCTTACATATTCCAAAGCTGGGCCAGCACTGTGGTAATCAGCTATTTTTATTTCTTTATGCTGTTGATCTATATTCCAAGTGGGATTTCCCAAGATTTCAAGAGAATGTTTAACCGCTTTTTCTTTAGGGTTCAAGCTATATAATTTTAACGTTTGAAGCTTGTTTTCCTGATTAGGGGGTACAGGCCCGAAAAAGAAATGTGGTCTGAGATATTTTAACCTTTGACCTGAGGACTGCTTGACTTTTTGTTGCCAAAGATTCCTTTTGATAAGGAGTTATGAAAATGTCCCCTTATTCTTAAATATTCAAATTTAATATGAGTTTAAGTCTAAATCAAGCTGAAAATAAGGTTCTTTTAAATATATTCTCGGATGTACTTATCCTCCTAAAATTTAGTCTCAAACCAGCTAAAACGTCTTATACATTTTAACTTCGACCAGTAAGTGTGTACCACCTGCTGACTCTCTTGGGCCATCCTGGTGAGCCACATACTCAAAATCTGCTAGGTTTTTTAATGAACTCTGCTTAAAAAAAAAAAAAAAAGCTGTTGGATCATATGAAAGTGCAAAGTATTTTGTGACCTAAAATTTCATGATTTTAAACAATACAGAAAAATGTAACATGTAGCTGGTGGGGATGTTGAAGGGAACAGCATCAGAATGAGAATTGAGGTGTGCTGGTGTGGATACCGTCAGAGCTCTCTCCTGCTCCTGGTGGGTTGTTAGGCCTCAAGGGTATATAATGTTGTGTTCTTGCTGTTGAAAGGTATTCAAACAATTTGGACGCTGCTAATACACTCCAATCTAATGTATTAAGTAAAAAAGAATAAAACAGCAGAAAACCAACAAAAGCACCAATATTAAAGGAGATGCAAATCCTCCAAGTCACAAAGAACTGAAACCCACACGTCTGTTTCCTGCAAATGTTAGCCTACTGCCTGGAGCAGATGTTTTTATTGCTTGAGAATCAATACATATTCACTGGTATATTCTTTGGAATTTAAAATTTTCACCCTTCATTATAAAATTGATATGAAAGTACAGTAGGACTGATGACTTTGATTTCCTTTTCTTCCTCCATTCCCCATTCCAAGGAGGTTTATATAGGTAACCAGTAACTCTAATATAATTAAATTAATGTTTGTTCACATTTCTGTTGAGTTCTGTTTCAATGGGAGATGCTTAAATCCTTCATAATGCATAATTCAGTATACCTCACTGTAGTTGTTACTCACAGTTTCGTATTTTAATAGTTAAAGAATAATGAAGAAACAGCATGAAAATATAAATACCAAAATCTTGAATAACAACCAGAAATTTGGGTTTTCCATACTAATAACAGAAATTTTAATAATTTTATAAAGTAAGGTTGAAGTAGCATAGTATAATAATAACAACAATAATAACTGTCTTAGTTTAGGCTGCTGTAACAAAGTACCATAGAATGGGTGGCCCAAATAACAAACATTTATTTCTCACAGTTCTGGAGTCTGAGAAGTCCAAGATGAAGATGCTAGCTGATTCAGTCTCTGGTGAGGGCCTGCGTGCTGGTTCATAGACAGCCCCATCTTCTTGCTGTGTCCTCAAATGGAAGGGACAGGAGAGTTCTCTGGTGTCTCTTTTATAAGGGCACTAATCTCATTCAAGAGAGTGCCACTCCCAAAGGCCTCACTTTCTAATATTATCATGTTGAGGGTTAGCATTTCAACATAGGAATTTGGGGGGGACACATAAACATCCAGCCCATAACAGTAGTAATTAGCACTTACTTATTGCTTTATTGCCAAAGTAATAGTCTAAGCACTATATATTATAATGAATTGAATCTTGACAACAACTGTGTTATTATCGCCGTTAGTGAGATAGGAAAACTGAGTCCCAGAGAGGTTATGTGATTTGCAAAGGTGTCTCGGCTAGTACCTGTTGGAGCTGGGAATCACACCCAGATGTCTGGCTCTGGAGTTTGAGCTCTCAACTTCTAAATAGGGGGAAAAGGTGCAGCTCACATTCTGCTGTCTGCCACCAAGCAAACCTGCAGTCTTTTTGCTTAATATACTTCAGTATTTTCATCTATAAAGTGACAACCTATTGATTCCATAATACATGTTCCTTAAGGTCTTTTCTAGCTTTAAAAGTCTAAATTCTATGTAGTTTGAAATTAATCGTAAATCGGCCACCATTTAGAGACCGGTTAAATAAATTTTGGGATGGTCATACAGTGAAATTCTAGGCTGATGTTAAAAAGAGCCAGGTGGAACTCTGTGTTATAACACAGAGGAGTGAGCTAGTTGTCTATTCATACAGTGATTCCATTTTTGTAAAAGAAAGAAAAAAAAGACATATACACTATGCATAAAAAAGTTGAAGAACCAAACGCCAGTAATCCTCTAGGAGGTTAGAATATAGTGCGATTTTTACTTTCTCCCTTTACATTTGATTGATCAAGTTATTTTTTCCCAGTATTACTTTAAACATCAGAAAAAGATAGAGAAAAAAAGTAAATGTACATCTATATATGCCTATAACTGGGCTCGTAATATCAAAAAGAAGTTTTCCTGAAATATCAAAGGTTGGGCCAACTTTCAAATTGATGGAAATAACAAATTATTTCCTTCTCTAGCCTGTGAGATGGGATATGGCCTCCACTTCTTTTTGTAGCTATTTAAATCATCATAACATTTTGTATCCTTTTAAAATTCTTATGTTAGCTCTTTGCATGATTCTTTATGAATAAAAACAAGCTTAAGGTTGGATCCATTTTATTCCACATTTTAATTGATGATTGTTTGAATACAGGATTTTAATTTCCCTTTCTGTTGAAAATGGCTCTCTTGAATCTTGCTTCCAGGTATATATTGAGCAGTTTGCTTGATTTTGAGAGGAACACCCCATTTATGAGGATGAGACTTCTAAGGGTTGTCCAGCTCTTATTCAAGACTCCTGTTCCAGAAGCTTTCAAGCAGCTTTTCTCTCTCTTTCCTTATACAAATCAAATAATTCAGATGATTAATGGTTTTCATTCTTACTCCCAAGGAGCAGTGAGTATGTAAGCATATGTATCTCATTTAAAATTTTATTTCTTTTTAAAATGAACTCCTCTGAGGGCCTGCCCGGTGATGCAGTGGTTAAGTTTGCATGCCCCACTTTCCCAGGCACAGACCTGTGCACTGCTCATCAAGCCACACTGAGGCAGACGTCCCACATATAAAATAGAGGAAGAAGGGCATGGATGTTAGCTCAGGGCCAGTCCTCCTCAGCAAAAAGAGAAGGATTGGAGGCAGATGTTAGCTCAGGGCTGATCTTCCTCGGAAAAAAAAAAAAAAGATGAACTCCTCAGCATTTCTGTTATTTTACAGGATTCTTTTCAAAGTCTAAGACAAAAAATATCTTTTTCAGATCTTTCTGAAACATGTAAGTGAATTACTGGTTAGAATGTGAGTAGTTCAATAAGGATTCTACCTAAAAAAAAAATGAGACTGAAACGTTCATATTTTCCATCAATCTAATCTAGTCTTGATTCTGGGCTATTTTAATGGATCTCTTCAATTTGCTTGAGATCAGCTATGATTAATTTTATCCATTGATTTACACATTTCACAAATATACTATGTGTCAGGTATGATTGTACAAAGTTGAATAAAGTATGATTTGCCTTGAGAAATGAGATCAGTATTGCCTCTTGGACAAAAAGAATATGGATTTACTCTCTGAATAAATAAACATCCTGACTGTCTCAGAGGTCTCCATATCATTTCCATCCACTAGTAGAGAGAGACTGGGACGCCCTGCTCTGTGTGGGACACCTCACTCTCCAGGCCAGCCTTTTGGGATTCCAAATAGTATGACTAGGTTCCCTTGGGAAGTTTGTACAGCTATCAGTAAAAGTCTCCTGTGGTCTGAGTTAGATAAAAGATGATTTATTTTGTGTGTATGGTGTATCAGGTATGCTGTAGTAGATTCTTTCCAGGTTTTAGCTTTTCTGTGTTTAATCTATAAATATCAGTGTTTAAAAGTACAAAACTCTGTAAAGCCATTCTATTTTCTGTTACCTGCCCCTTCTCCTCACTTTGCCATAAAGGTATATAGCACTTTTTTTGCCAGGTCAAAGATTTTTATTAGGGTGAGATTAGAGAAAGACTTTTCATTTTGGGTGGCTGGAAAGTACATCCAGCTGAAAACCATCACCATTTAGACTACATGCTTCATTTGAGTTGTGTTTCTGGATGTAAGTCAAGTATGACAACTGTGAATTTCATAACTTTCTCTAACTTGATTCAAAAATGTTTTGGGGCCAAAATATTCTGAGGTCTTTTCTGTCCTCTCCTGGCGAGGCCCTATGGAGGTTATCAAGGTCAAGACTATGTTGCTGGGTCTCAGAAAAATGCAGGAGAGATGAGGAGCCATGAATCTTAGGCTTGCGTCATCTCTTATCCTTGTCTCTGTACTCCCAGTCATGACTTATCGCTTCTTGTTCAAGATGAACACCTCGTTGGGTCCATTCCTCTGACAAGGAGAAACTAATAATTTATGTCATATATTTTTTCTGCTTTAGGAATGCTCACATTCTTTCATTGGAGTTATAGTTTTTAGAAAATGTAGAGTAAGTTATGAAGAGGAAATAGGTTGTTGAAGAAGGTTTAGTGGACAAGGAGGGACTATAGAAAGTAATAATAGTGGGAATAATTCCAGTGAGTAGTAATCAAGATTCTACAGTGTTTACTACCATAGTCTCCCAGGGGACACTTAAACCCAGATGGTACTTTCTATTTTGAGATCCTTTTATTTGTGGTATTATCATCCATAATACCTCAGCCCCAGATTATTCCGTTTGTTTTTTAAAAAATTTGATCATGGTTATTGAGGTTAAAAATTGATTTTATAACCATAAATCCAACCACTTTATAGTAGAGCCATATGAGCTACTTCAGTGAAACAACAAATATTTGATTGAGCACCTGTGGTGTGCTAGGTATAGTGCTTATGGTGAAGTCGTTACAGTTCTGTCAAGGCTTTATTGATGATGAAGGCTTTATTGTAAAAACAGTAGGGATAGATTAGAATATATATACTGAAGAAATATTTAAGAGGTACAGCCAACACAAATGGGGCACCTGCATGAATTATGAGCAGTGTGAGAGAGAAAGGGTTCAGGATGTTCAGAAGTTTCTAGCTTTGGATGATGGGTTGATGATGATGCTATTTACTAAAATAAAGAAATATAGGAAGGAGGATCAAATAAGTGGGAGGAGTGATAGTGAATTTGGGTTTTTGTTAGTTTGTGTACCTAAGGGATATCTAGATACAGATGTCTAATAGGAAGTTTAAAAACACTGGGTTGGTTCTCCAGAAAGAAATTGAAGCTGGACATGGGATTTGGAAATCGTTAATATAGTTGAAGCAGTGGGAATAAAGGGAATGGCCCACGTGAAACGTGGCAAGTGAAAAGAGGGTCATCGGGCATAAGCACATACCCTGGATTTCCATCTCTACCAATCCGTTAAGATGTGTTTGCCAAGATTAGCAACATCTTCCATATTCCCAAATATAGTGGTTATCTGGGTGTTCTGATCTTACGTAACTACTTAGAAGCATTTATCTTAGTTGATTACCTCCTTCTTCTAGAAGCACTTTACTTGACTTCCATGACACTATGTTTTGTAGTTTTTCTTCCATCAGACTGCTTGGTTTCTCCTCTTGTGCCCAACTTGTAAAGGTTGGACAACTCCAGGACTTTACCGAAGGCCTCCCCTTCTTTGTCATTGAATTCTAGTGGAAGACTAAACTCAGTAAGAGTCAGATAAAAGTATAAGATATGCCAAAACCAATAGGATGTGATTTAAAAGGCTATGTTTTCCCTTTATTCAAGAAAAATATGGATAGAATATGAATTCCATCACTCTCAATCTGATGATAAAAGGTTAGGAAATAATCCAGTATGGTTGTGAAGGATCTGTGGAAACCATTCAACAGATCAGTTTAAACATGTTTATTGGGTGTGTACTTTGTGCCAGGCCGTGTTCTAGTTCCTGGGGATGTATCAGTCAAGAGCCTGCAAAAACTCCTACCCTCATGGGACTTACATTCTAGTGGAGGAGACAGGCAACAAACCAATGCATAAGTACATTATAGAATAGGTAAGAAAACAATAAGTGCTGTGGAAAAAGGTAAAGCATCTAAGGGGAATAGAGAATGTTGTGTGGAGGGGAGTATGTATTTGTTAATAGAGTAATCAGGGTAGGTTTCACTGAAAAGGTGATGTGTGAGCCAAGACCCAAACAAGAGAAAAGAGAGATTGTGAGTCATGTGTATGTCTAGGGCAAGAGATTTCCAGGCAAAGGGAATGGCACGTACAAAGGCCCTGGGAGTAGGATTGTGCCTAGTATGGTCCAAGATCTGCAAGGAGGCCAGTTTGCCTAGAGCAACTGACTGAAGGAGGAAATCCTAGTTGATTGTTGTTACAGAAACAATTGAGGAATGGGGGTAGAGGAGTAGGAGAGAGGGAGGTGGTGGCACATTTTATAGGACCTTATAAAGACTTTGGTTTTTGTCCTGAGTGAGATGGCCTGACTTTTGGAGGATTTTGAGTGGAAAAGAGATATGCTTTGACACATTTTAACAGGATCATTGGGCTACTGTATTGGAAATAGACTATAGAGAGGTTAGAGTGGACGCAGGGAGCCAATTATGAGGCTAATGCAATAATCCAGGCAAGAGATGACAGTGGCTTAGACCAGAGTGGTAAGGGTAGAGGTGGTGAGTAGTAGTTGGATTCTGGATGTAGTTTGAATCTATTGCTGACAGAATTTCCTGATAGATTGGTTGTGTGGTTTGAGAGAAAAAGAGATGCCAAGGATCATTCCAGGATTTTTGGCCTGAGCAACTGAAAAAGTGGAGTTGCTGTTAACTGAGGGGAGGAAAGGGTTTGGGGATGAGTTATGAGTTCTATTTTGGATTTGCTAAGTTTGAGATGCTGATTAGATATCCAGGTGGAGATATGTGGAGTAGACATTTGCATATGTGAGTTTAGAGGTCCATGGTGCAGATATAAATTTGGGATTTAAAGCATCTAGAGAGATTTGAAGGTATGTGACTGGAGGAGATCAACTAGGAAGTGAGTGTATATAGAAAAGAGGCTTTAAGTCAGCCCCCGGCATTCCAATGGTAAGAGGTTGGTGAGATTAAGAAACTGAGAGACTCCCTTCTCAATGACAGGAGAGAATCCAGAAGAGGATGGTGTCAAGAAGTGAGAAAATCTTTTAAGAAAGAGGCAGCGATAATCATGTTAACTGAAAGGATCTGTAAGACAAGGACTGAGATTTGGCCATTGGATCTAGTAATGTGGACGTCATTGATGACCTTGACAGGAGGACAGCCTTTTAGGACTGGGTTCAGAAGAGAAAGGGAAGAGAAGAAGCTTTCAAGGAGTTTTGCTCTAAAAGCAGAAAGGGAAGAAGAAGTGGGGCAAGGAGAGCCTTCCCCTTTCCCTCTCCTCCCCCCCCTTTCTCTTCCTCCCTCCCAAATAGCAGCTTGATGTATTTTGGTGGGAATCATCCACTAGAAGGGGAAATTTGCTACAGGAGAGCCAGGAAGGACTGCTGGAGCAATTTCCTTGAGTAGGCTGAAGGGAATACAATCTGGTAGTAAGACTGGGTTTTGAGAGGAGCAAGACAGCTCATCTACAATATCAGCCTTAATGTGTCCTTAGAGCTAGATAGGAAGGCATTAAAATGCCAAAGAAATGCAAAATCCAATGAATTAGTGAAATAATTTAGATACAACCTAGGTGGGATGTTGCTGATCCAAATCTCAGGGAAGAATTAGGTAATATCAGCTTGAACACATACCCCTTGCCCAAACTATTAAGGCATGACATTTCCAATATAGTGACTTGAAAAAGAATTCTCTACATGACTGATCAATATGTCAGGGAAGAATCCAAATTATGACTTACTGTCAAAAGTCTTTGGTTGAAATTTAGAATTATATGTAGAAATGAAGTAAATCAAACTCATGTTAGTGATACTTTTGTGGTAGATTTAAAATAACATTTTTATTTTTACGATTAAAATATTTGTATAATCACAATTTAATTGTGTTTCCAATTAAAAATATCAAATTGAATAATTGATTTAGACTTGTGATCTTAAGTGTAAATGTTTTTGTAATCTGAAGTGGAATGTTTGGGAACTTAAGATCTACCAAGTTTTCTGTTTAATTTATTGGAGTTATTAATTTAGTACTTGGAAATATTTTTTGTGTCGGGCAATTGAAGTGCTTTAAAAATAAAACTAAATATATCAAAATTATAAATACAAGTTAAAATTTTAAAGGGAGTTTAATCAAGTTTGTTAATGGGACCAAACATTAATCAATGCCTCCATTAAAAGTGATTAAAAGTGATTGCTATAATTTATTAGGTTTATAGCAACAATAATAGCACTTGTAAGATAAACATAAAAGCAGAAGGAACAGCAAAGTTTCTACATTTCTAGCTTTAATAATTTGAACATTAATTTACAAAACAGAAAAAATACAGAGTCATTTCTGCGCAGGAATGCCAAAAAACTCACTCTCTCTTCTATATACAGATGCCCTAGATGACCTCATCCATGGCGTGAGACACCAGCCAGTGGTTTTCCTATTTGTGTCTTCAACACTGACCTCTCTTCAGAACCCTAGATTCCATTCTCCACTACCTATTTGACATTTTCATATGGATGTCCAATAATAGGCATCTCAATCATAACTAAAACCAAACTCTTCATTTCTTTCCCATCCTGCTACTCCCAAACCTTAATACCTTAATTGTTGATGCCAAAAATCTAGGTGTCATCCTTGATTCCTCTTCATTTCAGTCACTAAGCAGGCTTTATCAGGTAAGGTCCTGGCAGGAAACAGATGGCTTATTCAAATTGGGTAATTTGAAGAGAGTTAACTAATGGCATTATTTACAAAGGTGTGGACAGGGTATGAGGAAACCACCCCTAATCCAAAAGGGGCAAAGAGAGGGAGCTTTTATCAGAACCTAGAGTCAGAGAGGGCTGGGTGGAGGGGGCTACCTGACGAGAGCTGTGACTTTCCCTCTTGGGATGCAGTCTGTTCTCGTTGCCTTGCAGGGAGGGAGCTGAGGGAATGAAGCCCCAATTTCATTCTTTCTCCGTCTCTTGCTGGTGCCTCCATTTCTGCTAATCTGACTAGAAGCCAGAGGCACGGGTGCCCGTTGATCCGCCTGCCTGTGTGTGGAACAGAGTGGAGACAGGCCGGGGATGCACAAATTGAAGACACCCAGCACGAAGGCTAGTGAAGCCACAGTACATTATTTTTAAGAAAGCCCTAAATAGTTTTTTCCCATATATTTTCTGCGTTTTTGGTCCTTTTCCTGTTAAAGATTATCTTTGAACTCTATTTTTTTTTTCCATAGTTAATACGCCTCTTTTTGTTTCTCCTTTTCTTTCTTTCTTTTTTTTTATTAGTAATGATGCCCCCAACCACACATTAGGATTCTACTGTCTCTTGAAATACTCTCCTAGTTAGGAAGAAGTTTTGGAAGGTCCACCAGGCCTGTAATTAATATACTTTTTTTTAGCCAGATAATTTGAGAATTAAGTCATTAGAAATTGTAAAATTGAGGAGTGAACATATTTAAAGTATAATTAATTATTGGTAGTAGTTGATATTTTAATATTGTGTACTTTGTTTTCTAAAGCTTTTTCTTTTTGCAATTTCATAAATTGTTGATTTAAGTAAAGTAAATATTGGGGCGTTTAGTGAAAGTGTTGTAGAAAGTTCTCAAGCTGCCATTCAGTAGAATGTTTGAGGTTGCACTTACAGCTGCAGCTGAAGCCGTCTCCTGTGTCAAGTCAAAGATGATCAGATTGTTTAGTGTGATCTTTATGATCTCCCCTTTTAACTCTCCTTGCCCTTTCATCATGTCTTTGAAAGTTTGAAATACGTACCTTAACCTGAATTGAATGTGATTTAGAGTATATCTCTTGCCCCTATTTGATCAAATTTTATTTGATATCTTTTATGTCATTCATTCACGTCTCATTTCTTTCAATGAAGGACTAGATATGGCTTACAGTAAAATCATATGATATAAGAAGTAAGATGAAATTTGATGTTGAAATAATATATCACTTCAAAAGTCTCATGTTTTAAGATTCCATATCTTTTATAAACTTCTTTGAGGGCAGAGAGAAATTTGCAAATTGTAAGAAATTGTAAATTCTGAAAAAATTAATTGGATCGAAGAGAGAGTTGTGGTTTTTATTGTATAGTCTCTTTGGAAGTCTTGCTTGTTAAGAAAATTTCAGGGCAACTTTTTATTCTCTACCCTACCCCATCACCCCCAGATTATGTGACAATGAGGTCTTGTTTTAATATATGCAGAATTTAAGTCTTAAATTCTTTGTTTCAGGTTTCTATGTGGCAGAGAATACTCACATTTTTCTGGTGATGTCTTATTCCCCTTGTGTAGTTCCCAACTGAGCCCTGATTCCCTCAAATACATTTTATGTACTCTTTTGATGATGAATATTTTATCTCTGCTAACACCGTCTCTAATTGTCCATGAACAGTTCCCTGGAGGACCTTCATATCCACTGTTATTGTAATTATAAAATCGATTCTAACACTAAATTCAGAGTCATGAGTATGCCCTTTCTCAGTTATGGAGAGCCATGGGGAGATACAGAGTCTGTTCAGGTGGAGTCATAATTCCTTGTACAGAATGTCGTAAAATATTTCCACAAATTCACCAAAAACATGACACATACTGTCCTTTTTCAAAAAAAAAAAAAAACCACGCATACCTTTATCTAATTTTTTCCCTTCCGACCCCATTCTCCCTACTGTTTTTTCGTTAACATACTAGTTTACTTCAAGCCTTGAGATTTTATTATTCTTTTGGGAAAGCTGGATTTGTCAGCCAAAGACCATGTTTTTTAAAATTTTTTTTATTTTTTGCTAACTGTAAATATGATTGCTCTGGTTTTTTGTTTTTTTGTTTTTTGCATGTTCCAGATGAGTAATTTTTTGTTGTTGTAACAGTTGCTTCACAATTATGGTGTGATTTGCAAATTAGAAAAGAGAGACTTGAAGGATTATACATTACTTAGACAAACATGTTGAAAACCAGAGTGGTCTTATTAAAAAAAAGCCCAGTCACACGTCCTTAGGGAGTTTATATCTGTTTCTAGCGACAAGCAACAGCACAGGCTACCTGGTTGAGTTTTTGTTTTTAATTAGCAAGCTAGCTGCTACACCCCCCCCCCCCCCCCCCAAGTGTGTTCTGTCTCGTTTTCTGCCTGTAAGATATTAAAGTTAAGGAAAGCAAGAATATGCAAGTATGGACATAAGAGCTGTCAGGCATTAACCTCCTGCACATACACAGCCAGCTCCCACATTCTGACATCTAATAATTTATTGGTAGAGGTATGGAAAGAAAGAAGAGAATGCACGTAGAACAGGAAGCTGAGTATTAAATAATAGTGCACAAGTGGCGCTCTTAGTAGGGCGAAACATTTTGCTTGGGAAAATCCAGGCTTAGGTTTTCTACTAGCTTTCATCCTGCCCTCTGCCCAAGATTCTAGTATATTCCATCAGAGTAAGTCCATGGAAGTGGAAGATCAACAGATGTGGTTCACTTTTATGTCTTTAAGTTCAAATGATAGAGACAGTCCGCTGTCTGTTGGGCCAAAGAATAAAATGTATAGTTGGTATTGGTTTGGGCTGCGCTGCACATATTTGGAGACAAATCCCACAACAGCTTGGAGTCAGTGCTCTCTCCTTTCATTGTTGAAGGTGGGGAGTAGGTAATTTTTTTTCTCAACGTCCTGGCAGCCAGAGCCCCAGCATGAAACCAAGGCTTGGCCAGTGAGATGCGCCAGCCTGAAGGTCAGTGGCACCGGTCTGGAGCGGTCAGGTTCAGTCATTCTCATGCTGCAGTGGAGCTGGTGCAGGACGCCAAGCAATTAGTACATTGGCCGCTCCTAACTAGTGGCTGCTGTGATGTTGCCGTGGGCTGTCTTGTTCTTGTGATTCTTGAGCCTTCTTGTCCATTCTGTGAATTATCAATATCCTTCCAGTAAATCACTTTTCTAGTATTTGCAACCAGAGTCTTGTCTGGTACCAAAGAAAAAGGAGGACACCCCTTTTAAAGAACCCTTATGATGTTCAAGTATCATACTTTCCAGGTAGTTTGAGAACTCCTTTAGTAGAGAGTGCTTTATTTGATTTAAAAAAAAAAGAATTGTTGATAATGTTGAGACTTCGTTCTAGTAAAACCTCAGTGAAAAATGTCAGGCCCATGAGATCTCTCAAATGTCTTCACTAACCTGTTATATGGTACTTGTACCATCTCTATATTATAAATAGGAACATAATTTAAGGCATTTGTGCTTGTATTAATTCCAGGGAATAAAACAAAGCAAATAATAATACAAATTAAGTCCACATGCTTTTAATCTTTTGAGGAAACAGATCCTTTTTGTTGGTATTTCGTTTTTGATCAGTGATTTGTGGCTGCTGAAAGAAATTCATTGATATCTTATAGATGACCCCAAATAGAGCTGCCTTAGTCTGTGTGCTCCGCCTTTCCTTGTAAAGTTTAACAGTAGTTGGAAAGTGCCTCTTTAATAAAACACACCTTTAAATAACTTTCTCAGGTTAATTCCAGCTTTGAAAGTGAGAAGCTGGCTTGAGCTACCACTGCTGCCAGCTCAGCTGTGGCTCTGAAATATCCAGCTGTGCCCTCTCTGCCTCTCTCATCACCAATAACAGACTTTGCAATCAGAATCTGTCTGACACGTGTGTTGATGTGTGAGGCGAGATAGCATCTAGTTCACTGTATTGGCTCTTCAGCGCTAGACCATAGTAAACATTTGTCTTTGTCAGCAGTTAAAGCAGCGTGATTTGAGGATGCACAGGGATTACAGACACCCACCCCCCGCCCGCCACCATTATGTTTTTGTCTGGGTCTGCATAGACATAGCAGGAGATTCATAATCAAAGAGAATTGATTTAACTGTTACGATAGATCAGTAATGTTTAAAAGCTGTTTCCCCTCTCAAGGGAAGAAAAAAATCCAGCGATGGTCCCACTATACATCATATTGTGATCCTTTTTGATAGTTCTTATTCTAGCAAACCAGAAGGAATGTCTATATGTCACCAGCCACCGTTAGTATTTGGTATATACTGTCAGATCTTTGACCAAATGGACAATAAAATAAATCCAAACCCTGAGTTATCTTTAATTACCCACTGTGAGAAGAATCCTGATTGGTAGTCACAAAAATCAGTTTTATTTAGAAAAACACTATTTTAAGTGAAAAGTCTAATAATAACAATCATGATGATAACAATACCCATTAACTATTGAGTGCTTTTCTGAGCATTTGGCATAGAGTACTTCACTTACTATTCCCAATAATCCTGGGAGATGATCCTTATTTTCTAGATTAGGAAACAGATATTAGTGTTTCTCCAAATCAGTAGGGCTCAATTTCAGACTTGTCTCACCGTGTCGCACTTAATCAAAGCCGTGTACTCAATCACTGGGGCGTTCATGCTACCACTTGGTGGGTGCTGTGTCAGACACTTGGTTTCCAAAGTTGAATTAGAAGTGATGCCTGCATTCAAGTGCTCCAAGTGCAGTGGGAGAAGATGGACTGTAAATCAACTTTACTCGACAGAATGATGAGTGTTATGACAGCAGAATAGAAAAGGTGCTAAGGGAGTTTGAAGAAGGTCATCTAAATCAGACTGAGGGTCACAGAAGTCTTCCTGGAAGAAATGATCATTGAACTGAATCTTGAAGGATGACTAGGAGCCAGCCAGAGGGAGATTGGTAGAGAATGATGTGTAGGCAGAGGGCCCTTTTGATGACATGGAGCATGAAAGAGACTGGATCAGAAATTGCACATAGGTCCACGTGATTGACATGGGGCCATGTATATTTGGGAAAATAATAATATTAATAATTACTATTATTAGCAATTAGGTTTTATGTGTCAAATACAGTTTTAGGTGCTTTGCAAACATTATGTCCTGTAATCCCTCTAACAATCACTGGAGGCCAAAAATGAAGGCAAAGGCCAGTTTATAAAGAGCCTCTCTGCTTAGATAAGGAGCTTGGACTTTATTCTGACAGCTGTGAGTGGCCATGGAAAGATTTAAAATCATGGGAATGACTTGATGTATTTTAGAAAGATCATTGTTAGCGTTTTGGAGACTGAATTGGAGTCAGGTAAGTCCCAAGGTGAGGACGCTGGTTAGGAGGACAGACCATTGTGTTATCCAGGAGACAGTGGTGCTGCTCTGAACAAAGCCTTTAGAGCTGGAGAAGAATAGGGAGATAGCAGAGATCCACTTGGACAGACTTACAGGAATTGATGACTGATAGATAAGTGGGACTAGGCCCCAGCTATGTGGAACCTAAAGATTAAGTGAAGGAAGGCTCTGTTGTTTCCCAAAATAGAGAGTAGGGTTTCCACTGTTAGGGACTATTAAAACAACAATTTTAGTTTGATTTGTTTGGTTTTCTCTCCCTATTACAATGTTCCCCACCTCCAGGTCCAAAAGCCGAAGAGCAGAGAGAATCTGCTTTGTTGGGATCTTTCCTAGGGATTTTTAGATGATACTTAAACCCACTTGAAGGTCTGCATAGGGGCCCAGCTCTTTTTAAATGTTTTCATTCCCTGACTCTTCCTAAGTGTACAAAGTATAGAAAAAAGCCCTTAGTAAAGACTATTAAAAGTATTTACGTATTTTTAGGCCCTAGTTTCTGTCTAGAAATGTTCTATTCAGACAGTGATCAAAAAAGAGGGTTGATAAAAATAAATGTATTAATCTCTCTTTCACTTTCAGCTAAATTTGTACTACTTTGCTTTCAGGAACAAATGAAACAAAATAAAACAGTACGTGGTCTGAAACTGACCCAGGTGAAGCCCTGATTTGGATATGTTTATGAATATGCATATAAAGCTTGGTTCTCATTACAAACAGTCATGCCTGGGGAATTTACTGCTGGTTTTATTGGATAATTCTGTTTTTATATAAATTGGTATTAAAAATTAGATATTCCATCTAACCATTATAAGAGAAGAATTACATCTTAAAAATAAGAAAGACATTATTTTCTACTTACCTTCCTTTTTCTTAGTTAAAAAAAAAAAAAAAACTTATCCCCCTGATCTATTTCCAATATAAGACCTGAAATTTTGGATGGCTAGGAATATATGAGAATCTTGAATTAGAATCTCTTTAAATCTAATTATCAGATAGATGCCCTAACTTTTAAAACCCCACTTTTGGTTCGTCTTGAAATATGCATACCGGGACTCGTGAATGCCACTGATCCAGGATGACTGGGAGCCACGTGGGCCCCTGGTCTGGCTCAGCGCAGCGGCACTCTCTTCCATTCAAAGTCTCAGATGTCTGCCCCTCTGCAAAGCCGTGAGGCCAATGTCTATAGCTGCTAAGCATGAAATCCCCTGCTTCTGTTTGTTTCTTTTGTTGCCACGAGTTAATAGGGACAGAGACAGGAGACAGCCCAGAACAAAGCAGAAATAATGGAGTATTTCACCCCAAAAAGGAATGTGGATTGAGAAATACAAAGGGTAAGGCAAAGACAGACTTAGTGTCCCGAGGCAGTGTGATGTATTGGCCAGAAGCCTCAGCCCTGGGACAATTCCGGGCCAAAGCCTTCATCTGCAAGCTTGGAACAGCCCACATGGCCGAAAGGTTTGACCCATCTTCTGTAAAAACAATTTATTGTTTTTCCCACTAGGGTCTTAAAGGGCCACAGGATTTTTCACCTCAAAAAGTGGATTGCTCTTGTAACGTGGGGATGAGTCTTCTGCTGGGATCTGCCTGGTGATCAAGGGTCCCTTCATAGCCCTCTGTCACCCTGCCTATTATTCAGCTGCTAGAGGGGCCGTTTTGAACTTATATTCCTTTCCCTTTTTTTTTGCAAGACCCGCTAGTTACTCCAAGACATCAGGGCATATTTGAAATTTGTTTTTCTTCTCGCAAGTAGAAAGAAAGGATTAGCTGAGAGATTACAGATCATCTCCTTCACGTGTGTTTCTGCACAACCTGGTTTATTCATGTACTTTCTCTCCTTTAACAACATTCTACTTTGTTTAGTATTTGCATATTTATTTACTTTATTGAGGTATAGTTTACATAAACATGTATTTTAAGGGGGAAAATTTGAGGACCATTCCTTTAGAGAATTTTTCTTTTTACTAGCATGCGTAGAATCAGAAATCTCTGCAGCCAGCATGGACTTCTCTTAACAGACAAGCTATGTCCTTTCCAGAGGACAAAAAAGGGTTAAATGAAAGAAGGAAACAGTGGGAAAGAGAAGCCAGCCGCACTTAGGTACTTACTATCCCCTTGTCCTCCATCCCAGCCAGTCCCCTCTCTTCCTTTCCTATGCCCTAATTCAGCCCCGTGGGAATCCAAGTCCTCTATCTCCCCTGGGAGAAAGATACAGGCCGCCTGCCTGCAATGGAAGCTCCTTCAGCCATAAACCTGGCAGGGCAAGTAAGGAAGCAAGGCCAAGACCTGCCTCGTCCTCCTCCTCTGCCACGTGTCTATCCAGTTACACAAGTAGACTTACTTAAAGCACTCTCACTCCCTCAAAACAAACACTCTACTTGTGATGCTCTGATCCCTGACATGGCAGTACCAAGGCCAGGAGGATGTGAGTAAGAGCTGTGGAGCCGGACAGCCCTGTTGGAGCCCCAGCCCTGTCACTTACTAGTTCTCTCGCACATTCTGTAGCTGCACGTTGCCCTCCACACAGAATGCATCTAGTGTCTCCTCTACGTGCCACACCCTCCAGTGTTAGAGGCTGATCATTCCTGTCGCTCAGAAAATGGCTCTGGAGCCTGCCTGCCAGGGTTCAAATCCTGCTCCTCAGTTTCCCCTCTTAAAGTGGCAGTCATATAGTACTTTTCTCATTGGCTTGTTCTAAGGAGTAACTGAAGTAGCACACACAAACCACTTCTATCTCATGTTGAAAGGTACAGGCTGCCTTTGGTTTTGTTTCTAAGTTATTTGGATACCGATCCTTCTGCAGGTCTTTTCCAGAGCTTAAGGAGCTCCTACAAGTCCTATAACACATTTTGCTTGTATTTTCAAAAGACAGACTATTTGTCTTGGAAATATTTGACTCTTTGACATTTGACTGTTAGAGACTTGGAAAATATTTTATTTTAAATCTTGCAATTTTAGATCTTTAGACACTACTTAATATTTTCTTCATTGAACATGTTTAGTGTTAGAAAACACTTCTGTAAGTTGACTTCCTTTTAAAAACTTCTTTCCTTCGTTGTGAGAGTTGGTAAGGGTCAGAGTGTACGGGTGCCTGTTTTCGGTTTTGAAACCAAACTGCCTAAGAAATTTTTCTCTTACTTTTAAGTATCAACTAAGTGTTGTGTTAAACTGACATTATTTATTGAGCACTGCCACCCTAGGGCTCCACGGAAAGACCTGGTTATCTGCCGTAGGAAACCGGTTTTTGTTTGTCAAGACCTGTATTTAAATAAGGTGGAGATAGTGTGGGGCTTGGGCAGTGACTCCGTGTCTGTGGGGAAGTCCCCAAGCTGACTGAAGAAAATTTTCCAGCAGCTATACAGAGCTTCAATCAAATTGAAATCATGCTCAGAATAAAATCACGTATTCATAATGAAAAACAGAGCATCAATTGAAACAAATGCCATGTCCCCAAAGGCTAGGGATTTAGCGGCATGGGATGGTCGGAAATACTGGCAATGCAGGGGCCAGTGCCAGAGGGGGAGGATTTTGAGCAAGGCTTTGTCTAGAACCGTCAAGTTGTAGGACAGCTGTTCCTCTGCTTTGGTGCCTGGCTACCCTTGGTAGCTGTAAAATTAAACTTCCTAGACCAATAATAGGACCAAGGATGAATATGTCTTTGAGTCAATGCGCATAATTCTATCATCTAATAATTCTTAGAGTTAGAAAAAAATACATGTGGCATAGTATTAACTGCAGTGCTAGAAGTGTGTGTAAAGGACCAAGGAAGGGAAGAAAGGATTGGATCTCTCTGAGGGAACCGCGGAAGACTTTCCAGAGAGGTGCCATCTGAGCAGAACTTTGAATAGGAATCCGCCAGGTAGAAAGAGGGAAGGGCCTTTCCTTCTAAGCGCCCAGGCCCAGGGCGGCACAGAAGCGTGAGGTGCTCAGACTGTCTGAGGGACTAGTGAGTGATTTGGAGGGTAGCTGGAGTCATGAAGGGCGAGATGTAGAAGGACATGAGATACACAGTTAAGTGCTTAATTAATGCTCTGTAGTGTCGATTTGTTGAGCAGTTATTCACTGAGTAGCAACTGTGTACAGTACTCTGCCAGACCTACCAAACACCTGGCACTGTCCCCAACAGAAATGGGGACATTTTAAGATAATCTTGCTACCTTGGTTCTAGGTCTCTGGACTGAAATGCAAGTCCTCTTTTTACCCTTGTAATTTAATCTTATGCTGATTTTTTTTTCCCTAATCCATGTGCTCACCCTCCTTCAAGCAAATATCCCTAGGGTTTTTGTTTATGCTTTTTAGCTAATTCAGTTTCAGCTAAGGATTGTATGGTTTGTCTAAAGTCTACCATACTGAGTTATTACTGGTGATTCTGGTCCCTGCCCTCCCTGAAGACTTTGGCACACTCTTTCCCCACATACAATGTTGGTAGAAGCTTGTGGATGCAGGCTGGGGGAAACAGCCTGTGTCCTGACATAAGAGAGGAACACTGGGTTCTTTTGAAAAGGAACAAGTCATATCGGACCCTATGTGAAAAGACCTGTAAACTGGAGCACTCTGGGCAACAGAGACCATGACCTTGGTGCCCCCGCCTCCCCTCCCAGTTACAATGCAGACTCACCATGTTCTCTTCTCTACTGCCTGCTGCACATGAGGGCTAAGGGTTGTGTGTCTTTGGTGTCTTGGATTGGACTGAGATGGGATGGAGCATGTGGAGGCTGCTGTGGGCTGATGGAAGGGAAGTCTCACAGTCTGGGCTGCACGGTTAGCTATCAGGCCCTTGCCCAACGGAGCTATCACCTAAGATACCTTAGGAAAATGAGCATCGTGATGAATAGTTATTTACCTGTACGGTGCCTTTCTCAGAGCATAGTGCATTGAGCTGATGCCCCTTAACATCCTCCTGAAGAAAGGAAGTGGCAGATAGTGTTAAAATGTTACTGGTTAATCACGGGGAGACTGAAGCATGGATAGGTTTATGGGGCCTGAACAGTTACACAATGCCTTAGTGTCTGGCCTGGGAATGAAGCCTGAGTTTGCCGCTTGCTGTCAGGACTGCCGACGGCATTGTGTTTAGCATTGTACAACAGTGAAAGGGGCTTACTCTTAACAATGCAAGAGCTGCTGTAGGAGACAGACACAATGAACTTTGGTACAGTATAGTCTAGAGGCCAAAATGAGTAATTTTAAGTAAATTGACTATGAGGTCCTAAGCTTCATTAAGTTTAAAATGAAAAAGAAGTGAAAACTCTGTATAGTTTTTAGGAACTGACTCAAAAAAAAATTCTTTCCCTGTTTGAAGTAGCCTATTCTTAAAAAGTCTTATTTTATTGGCTCAAAATCTGACGCTATTCCTAGTAATATTTATTTCAAATAAATATTCAGAGATTCTGGGTTTATTTCAAAGATTCTGCCTTGTAATAATTGTCAATTCAACCTGTATGCTTTTTATGTTCCAAAATAGTTTATTTCCATAGCTTGTGGTTTTGAGGGAAGGCTTTCGTCTTATTCAGATTTAATTTGGGTTCTTGCAGAATAGTTGGGAGTACAGATCCTGAAATTCAGGAAAGAGATTGGAGAGAGCAGGGAGATGTAATGTTAGGTGTCGTTAGCATCTGCATGATTGGAACTGGGGGTGGAGATGACATCACTGAGGAGAAAATAGAGGAGATAAAAGACCAGAGTGGAGTAGAATGTTACTGTGCACTTGCCTTTTATGTCAGAAGTGTCTTAGGTGACCTAGAATAAATTGACAGGTGACATAGATATTCATGGGCTTGACAGCAAAGTTTTTACGCTCTGGATTTTAAAAAGAACATGAAAATGATATTCTGGAGCTTTTGGCCAAAATATGTTGAGTAATCTTGACATATGAGTAATTTAAACAGGGCAATATAGTCACCTGCAATTTCATGTTGTATTCAAGATTTATGATAAGTTGGGCCAGTCTCCCTCTAGGATATAGTCCAGGGGAGTTCTTGCAGAGGAGCTAAGCAAGAATGGAGGTGTCCAGAGCAGGAATAGGGCCTCTCCCCACCTCCTCCAACAAAGCTCAAAGCAGCCCGGTAAGAGAAACCTTTGTGTGAGTAGTGGTGTTGCCTGACATAGTTGAACTTGGCAGAGCTCTCCTAAGTGAATAGCTGCTAGCCAATGTTCCTCTCTGAGGGAATACATGCATACCTACTTACATACGTACGTATGTACATACATCTACCTCTTAGAAAAACTGTCATCATGAGTCCAGGAGACTCATGGATAAGGAAAAGTTTCAGAAAGTCAGACATTATCAGCCAGCCTTCGTACGAACCTGAGATGCAATGTGTTGGCATCTAGAATGATGTTTACAGTTGTGATCATTAATCTAGTAGGAGAAGGCATAATGGAACTCAAGTAAGGCCAAAGAAGAGCAGCTAATGTGATGGCGTGGGAGGGGTTGCTATATGAAGGCAGACTGGAATAATTAGGGCTCCTCAAGCTTGAACAGACCAAGAGGAAATATGAGTTTGATAAATCTGTGAAGAATATGGATTAGATGATCATAGAATTGTTTAGCAGAAGTAGGCAGAACCTCCTAAAAGCCAAGGAAAAGTGAATTTAGGATGAAAAAGAAGCTCTTTCATACTGAGAAAGATCCTGTACATCAAAACCACTGTTATTGGCAAGGGGCAGGCCTGCACTGGTGGAATGTGCAGCATGACTGGGTCTGCTTTCCATGGGTCAGGGCATGTGCACGGGGCAGGACTGTGTTGATGGAGTGTGTGGCCCTGTGGGTGGTGCGACTTATCGGCTGTAGCAGACTTGTGCTTCTCAAACAGCCACATAGAGGACTGGCCCCACCTTCCAAAGCCTGAAACAACTGGTTGCTCCCATGCCTGGGGCTGGCACCACTCACTGCAATCCTGAGAGAGCTAACAACAGCCTTGCAGGCTGGAGTCCTACAGCAATTGTAAGCCCCTGAGCCTAGCAACCAGCCACGCTGGGGGCCTACTCAACAGAAAAACGGCAACAGGAATGTGCTATTAGACCTTGCAGACAACTGTGCTAGGGCTCCCCACACCCAATAAAGTGACTCAAGGGAACATAGCAACACATGTAGCTGAGCTTTAAAATAAGCCATCCAGGGGGACAGCCTAGCCTCCCTAGGCACCTGTAATAAGAGGAACCCTGCCACAACAGAAGGATACATGAAGCCCACATAGGGGACACTCCTGGAACATTTGAAACAGGTGAAGAGAGGGAAGCACACTGCTGGGCCTCATAAGACAGCTCTTACATAAAGCCACTTCTCCAAGATTGGGAGATGTTGCTGACCTACCGAATACATAGATATGAGCACAGAGATAGAGGCAAAATGAGGAGGCAAAGGAATACATTCCAAGAAAGGGAACAGGACAAAACCCTAGAAAAAGAACTAAATGAAACAAAAATAAACAATCTACCAGACAAAGAGTTCAAACAAAATTCATAAGGACGCTCACTGATTATGGGAGAAGAATGGATGAACTCAGTGAGACCTTCGACAAAGAATGAGAAAATATAAAAAAGAACCAATCAGAAATGAAGAATACTGAAAATGAAAAATTCACTAGACGGACTCAATACCAGAATAGGTGATACAGAATGGATCAGCGAGCTGGATGAAAGACTAGAGGAAATCACCCAAGCTGAACAGATAAAAGAAAAAGGAATTAAAAAGAATGAGGACAGTGTAAGGGACCTCTGGGACAACATTTAGTGCACTAATATCCGTATTATATGTGTCCCAGAAGAAGAGAGAGACAAAGAGGGCAGAGAATCTGTTTGAAGAAATAATAGCTGAAAACTTTCCTAACCTAAGGAGGGAAACAGACATCTAGGTACAGGAAGCACAGAGAGTGCCAAAGAAGAAAAACCCAAGGAGGCCCACGCCAAGACACATTATAATTAAAATGTCAAGAATTAAAGGAAGAATCCTAAAAGCTGCAAGGGAAAGGCAGCAAGTTACATACAAAGAAAACTCCATAAGGGTATCAGTGGACTTCTCAGCAGAAACCTTACAGGCTGGAAGGGAGTGGCACAATATGTTTAAAGTGCTGAAAGGAAAAAAGCTACAGCCAAGAATACTGTACCCAGCAAGGTTATCATTCAGAATGGAAGAAGAGATAAAGAGTTTCCCAGATAAGCAAAAACTAAAGGAGTTTATCACCAAGAAACCAGCCTTACAAGAAATGCTACAGGGACTTATGTAAGTGGAATAGAGAAGACCACAGATAGGAATAAGAAAATTATCAAAAAATAAAGTAAAATAAAATCATTAGTAATGGCAAATATACAGTAAAAGTAGCAGATCAATCACCTATGAAGCTAATATGAAGGTCAAAAGACAAAAGTACTGGGGTCAGCCCAGTGGTGTAGTGGGTAAGGTTGTGGGCTCTGCTTTGGTGGCCCGGGGTTCGTGAGTTCACATTCTGGGTGCAGACCTACACAGCACTGCTCATCAAGCCATGCTGTGGTGGTGTCCCACATTCAAAGTAGAGGAAGACTGGCATGGGTAATCTTCCTCAAGCAAAAAGAGGAAGATTGGCAACAGATTTTAGCTCAGAGGCCATCTTCCTCACACAAAAAAGACAAAAGTACTAAAATTACTTATTTCCATGGTAACTGGGTGATGGATATACATGCACAAAAAAAGAGTTTAGATATAATATCAAAAACATAAAATGTGGGAAGAGGGGAGTAAAAGAGTATAGCTCTTTGTTGTTAGTGTATACAAATGCAATTGATTTTTATGTGTTAATTTTGTATCCTACAACTTTACCACATTCACTTACTACTTCTAAAAATTTTTTTGGTGGATTCTTCAAGGATTTTATATATATATAATTATGTTATCTGCAAAGAGTGACAGTTTCACTTCCTTTCCAATTTGGATTCCTTTTATTTCTTTTTCTTGCCTGATTGCTCTAGCTAGGACTTCTAATACTATGTTAAATAAGAGTGGTGAAAAGTAGAAAGATCAAAAACTGCATGAATGATTTCCAGTGTCCCCAATTGCCTTGTCTTTAACTCTTATGTAGCAAATCAGGTTCATGTAGTGTACAAACTACATGACAGTTCATGGTACCCTGAGGTCAACTGAAACAGAATTTAGTACATGTCAGGAAGGCAGTGAGATATATATACACACACACATACATACATATATATGGACTGTACTTAATGATTTTTTAAAGCCTTTTTATTTTGAAATATCAAAGAGTCATAAAACTGTTACAAGGAGTTTTCCTATAGACTCCTTACTCAGAGTCACCAGTCATTAACATTTTAGTGTGTTTGCTTTATAACACTCCTCACCACATAGACATGGAGATGGTGATGGAGATAGAGATTTCGAATTTTTCTTAGCCAGTTAATTGTACATGTCAAGACACTTCTCCTCTAAATACTTTAGTGTGTGTTTTTTTCAGAGCAATGATTTTCCTTATATAACCACAGTGGAATGATTAAATTCAAGAAATTGAACCTTATGGAATGCTATTATCTAATATACAGTCTCTGTTCAGTCCTTACCTATTGTCCCAATAATGTCATTTATGCCATTGTTTTCCTGCCTGATCCAGGGTCCAATCCAGGAGGCACTGCATTTTATTATTATGTCTCTTTAGTCTTCTCTAACCTGGAACAGTCGATCAGCCTTTGCTTGACGTTGAGGCATTGACATTTTAGAGGAGGACAGGCCATTTGTCCTGGAGAATGCTCCTCAGCGTGGTTTTCTGGTTTCCTCGTGCTTAGATTCAGGTTGTGCGTTTTGGGCAGGAAAGCCGCGGAATGATGTGGCACTCCTCGCGGTGCGCCTGCTGCCCCAGGAGGGGAGCCGTGAACGTGAAGTCCGTATATGTCTCGTCCCTGGGGATGTTAACTTTGCTCACTTGGTTAAGGTGCTGTTCCTCCACTCTAAAGTTACCTTTCCTCCTTATAATTAATAGATTATTTAATTACTTCTTAATACTCAATCATTTTCAATGCTACTAAGCTTTGTGTCCACAGTCTTATTTAAAAGAGTGCCCTTTTCCCCCCTCTCTTGGCAGTGTTTTAGAGCACTCTGCTGCAAGGGACCTCCACCTGCCCGGCCAGAGTATGACCTGGTTTGCATAGGCCTCACAGGCTCGGGCAAGACCAGTCTGTTGTCCAAGCTGTGCAGCGAAAGCCCTGACAACGTTGTGTCGACCACAGGTGGGTACCGTGCCTCGGTCCTGGCCCTTTCTTTTTCTCATCCTCAAGATGTTCTCATTTCTTATGCTATTTGTGGGATCCCTTCTCCTTCCCTCCCTCCCCTTCTCTCCATTTGTGGTTAAATGCTTCAGTCAGTTTATTTATTTTATTTTTAGATACTCTGTTTTTCAAAATAGATTTGAGGGGGACTTTCATAGCATTGATCGCTATACCCTCTATCGCTCTAGTTGGTCATTTCAGTGCCACCGAATAAGTCAAGCTCAGGAAAATATTAATGCACACTAACCCTGCAACCTGGAATTCTAGTACTATAATGAAATGGATTCCTCTCAAGCCCACAGAGTGTTATCCTCCCTTGTTGTCACTCTAGCCTATTTTTGTTGGTCAGATACCCCCTAAATAGTACAGCTAATGGAGTCTGAATCTTCTTCCCTCAGTGTTTTCATCTGGAGGATGTCGGTGCAGGGACCATTGATCAGTTTCACCATGTTGTTCCCTGAGATGGCCAAGAAAAGTCAGTCTAGGCACTGGTTTTCAGTCAGGGGAGAATTTGCTCCCCAGGGGACACTGGGATGTCGGGAAACATTTTGGTTGTCACACTGGTGGAAGATGCTACTGACCTCTACGGGGTAGAGGCCAGGGATGCTGCTAAATATCCTGCAATGCACAGGACAGCCCCCAACACAAAGAATTATCCTGTCCAAAGTGTCAATAATGCTGCTTAGAACTTTTGTCAGCCCCCAGATACTTCCTCTTTCTCTTCTGACAATGAAGGAGGAGAGAAGAGTGTAAATTAGAGAAAATAATGGAAGAATAGTTGGAGATGAAGCACAGAGCTGCTGTGGGAGGAGCTAACAAGGAAGGAGTGGGGTGAGACATTGATTTTCTGGGAAAGTTGAAAATATCGTTCATTCAGCCAGCTTTTTTGAGCACCTACTACGCACTAGGTCCAGTGTTAGGAACTGAGGATAAGCAACGATCCCAGCATCCAGGAGACTCAGTCTCCTGTCAAATAGACATTAAGTTCATGTCCAGAAATATACAAAGGAGGAGGAGTGATCAGTGTTCCCTGGAAATGGGCAAGGGAAGGATGCACGATCTTTTCCACATTGGATCTTGAGGATAAGTAAGCCTGACAGACTAGCAGGAATAAGAGAGTGGAATGGGAGAAGAAAGAAGATTTGGGGGCAGAGGGGCCTGAAACAGATTGGCACCCCCTGGGAACTAAGTCTTTGTATGGCTGCAGTCATAGTTAGTAGAATGGCAGGAATCAACGCACAAGAGATAGGCAGTGGCCAAATCATGGCAAACCTTTTAAACCATGCTCAGAATTTGAACTTTTCCTGTAGATAGTGTAGAGACATCAGAGTATTTTAAGCAAGGAAACTATGAGATCAAATATTCATTTGAGAAGGCTCACACTATGTGATGTGGAGGCTGAATTAAAGGACTCACTGTTAGGTGTTAACTAAAGCAGTGACAGAGAGAGAGACAGAGAGAGGAGGGAATAAGTAGGATACTTATTTGGGGGCTAGAATTTTCAGGACTTGTTGGCCGGTGGGGTTTGGAGGGTGAGAGAGAGAAAGAAGCCAAGGATGACTCAAGTCCTGGCTTAGGTGATGGGTGGATGATGGAATCATTAGCTAGGATTTCCTAATAAGTAGGAAAAATATTGATGACTGAGAGCCTTACACCAGTTCAGATCAGGTTTTGCCGTCAAATGTTCAGAAAAAAGTGCAGGTTTTGAGAGCTTTTCATATTTTAGAATTGTAGATAAGAAACCATGGACCTGTAAAGAAACAAAGACATACCTTAGATTAAAGCATGAGGAAAAGAGTGAGGGCTTCATGGAGACTGGGGAGATAAAAGGATGAGCAGAGCTCAAGCGTGGCCTTTTGGTGAAGCCATGCCTAACTACCTTCCTTTTCCCCCAGGTGGAACTGAGCGCTCCCTGCTCCCCCACTGTACACTGTCCATATTTCTACCATTTAGTGCCTGCAACACTGCTGTTGACATGTCTATCTCCCAAGCCTGGGATGTAAGCTCCGAAGGGCAGATAGAATATCTTATTTGGCCTTGAGTACCCAGAACCTGGTGTAACGTTTGGGCATAGCTACAGATGTTTGTTGAGTGAATAAGCAGACAACATTAAATTGAGTCACTATGTTTTTACGTAAAGTATTGTACCTCTGTGAGCCTCATAACAGCCTTATATGGCAAGTAAGATTCGTTTTCCATATTCTGTCTTCAAATCATCTGAGGCTCAAAGCTGAGGTGACGTGGCCATTGTCACACTGCTAGTGACAGAGGTAGGATGCCATTTCAGGTCTTCAGAAGAAGTTTAGTGATACCCAAGGCTTAGGATTTCTGATAGGAGTATATATTTGCTGGTTGTTTTAGAAACTATGGATATCTTTTGAGGGATGTGTTATGTAATTATACAAACTTTATTAACTTAGTAATTATTTTAAAGCAAAATAACTCTCCCCAAAATGTGTGAAAGTATTACAAAAGTATACTGTTCTTTACTTCTCAGAGGTACAAACAAGAAGCACCATTGCTAGAAGGTCAGTTTTGAATTATAATGTAAAAAATTATCTGTAAATATTATTTTTATAATTTATTATTTGTAAACTGCAATATAATATGTTTTATATTTGTTTTTATTAAATTTATTAATAATATGTTTTCCTTTTACCGGAACCAATTGTAACATTGTGTGCTAGTTAATTTTCCAATGAACTAGATATTAAGTTAGCTAACATTTTGGATATGGAGCTTCTATGACTTGTCATTATCCTGAACTAGGCACAGTGCCTTTTTGGAGGCCAGTTAGGAGGTCTCTGCCATCAAGAAATTTATATCCGGGTTAGGAAGATAAATATCCTAATGATAAACAGTTTACATTTGTTAAATGTTTAATATATGCCAGGTGCTAAGACAGAATGTGATATATACTATACTGGATGGTATAAATATGAAAGTTAAAAGAGAGAGTGATCCTTTCTAATCAGGGGGATCAAAGAAGGCCTCATTTGAGTAGAGCCTCTTGTGATGGTTGGTTCTAAGCAGAGAGGAATAGGGTGAGGAGAGTAAGGATAGAAAGCATAGGGTGTATTCAGGGAAAAGTTAGTGGTCATACTGGGTTGAGACCCAGCATTTAGAGACATAGGATGTGCTGTGACCCAAGGCTCGAGACTGGGAAAGCTGTCGAGAACCTGTAACCTGGAGAAGTGATCCAGAAGGGGCTGTAATTGTAGGGTTGGAGAGTTAGAGGCAGAGGTGATTGAGCCTGTCAGAGTAACACTGGGTTATGACTTTAAGAGTCATATTGGGTAATAATAGAAAGGAAAGAAAGAGAAAAGAATCAAATATGACTTAAGTTTCTAGCCTGGCGATTAAACTGCAAAAAATAGGGAAAACGTGATAGGCAGTTTTAAGATAAAAGATAATAAGTTTAGTTTTGGAAATGCTAATTTTGAGGTGTTGGCAGGACTTCCACCAGTGATCCAAATGCCAGAAGACAAGCTGACTAGAGAGTTTGTAGTTAGAGATCTAGATTTGAGAAACAGCTGAATTGTGGATTTGGATGAGGTTGTTGAGGGATGATGGGTAGAGAGAGGGAAGAAGAGTGCTAAGCACTGACTATATTTCATTCATTCTTTCTGCATTTAATGAATGCCTGTTACGTGACTGCCCCTGATTTAGGCACTGAGAGTACCTCAGTGAACAAAATAGCCTAACATCCCTGCCCTTTGGAGCTGACATTCTAGCATCTGCATTAGACAAAGAATCTAAGCCAGGCGGTTCTATTTGGTATTACATAAGCCAAATATGAACAAGAGGTCAAAAGAACCAGAGTTAAATAATATAAACATAGGTCTGAAATCTGAGAGAAGTCCATTGGATGTGGTGACAGTATGGTCATTAATGACCAATGGTGAACGGTTTCAGAAGAGTGTTACGGTAGAAACTAACCTGAGGCATGAGGGGGGTGGTGAGCAAGCAGAGAGAATGAGGTATAGACCATCCTTTTCACTCCTTGGCCCCTTGGGCTAAGATTGCACATAGATTACTCTTTCTAGAGAAAGAGACAGAAACAGAGAAAGCAGTGTTAAGAGAATTTGTTTTTATAAGGAAAGGTGCCATATGGGCATGCTGGTGGGCAGAGGTATAAAGGTAGTAGTCAGGGGAAAAAGAACACTGAAGATGCTCAAGAGAGAGCAGTGAGTACCAGAATGAGTGAGGACTTCTGATTATACTCAAGACAGAATAATTAGAACTGGTTTACCCTCCCACCTGAAATAACCAAAAAAAAAAAAAAAACTAGATAAAATATATGAAACAATTTTCAAGAAAGTGAATGTCAAACAACAAAGGTTACTCACCCGTGAGAGATGAGAAACAAATGAGATAAGCCCTATAATTGCCTCCTCTTACTGCCTTGAGAGACTTCCCAGACTGTGGCACAGTTCCATTGGGAACTGAGGTGGAGCTTGGTGGACTTGCTGCCTTGAGGAGTTGGCACTGAGAGTCAGAGAGACCAAGGCAGCTAGAGTTCATAGGACACAGTACTAAAAAAGAGAGAGTTGTACAGAGAGAGAACCTAGAGATCTGTAGAGGGTCTCCCTTGAGTATTCAGTGAAGTATTTAATACATGCACATGAGGAAACTACTCAAGGCTAGGGAAAGAACCATGTGAAAGAGCTAAAGGGAACAGTGCCTGGTGTTCACACAGGGCTGCGAGTTACGTTTGTTTCCACTAGCTGGACTGGGAAAGTTGTAATTCATGAGATACTATGTAGAGTATTCAGGAAGGTCTTGCCTGGGAAACAGCCCTAACCTGAGCACTGCTCTAGACCCACCTAAGAAATCATATTAAGACTAAAGGCTTAGTTTCCTAGTAACTTTAATGCATCCTAGAGCAAAGCTGTGTAAGATTTACAGAAAACAAAATCTTCTAGCACTTAACGAGGTAAAATTCTCAATGTCTGACATTTAGTCAAAAATTACCAGGCATGCAAAAGGCAGAAAAACATGATTCATAATGAGAAGAATAATTAATCAATTGAAACTGACTCAGAACTGATACAGATATTAGAATTAGCAAAGAAAGACATTAAAACTGTTGTTATAACTGGATTCTATCTGTGCATAAACTTAAGTGGAGACATGGAAGATATATATATTACAAAAAAAAAGACCAACATAAAATTTCTATGGTGGACTACTACGGTATCTGAAATGTGATATGCGCCAGGTAGGATTAATGGCAGATTAGATGTTGCAGGAAAAAAGATTAATAAACCTTGATGGCATTAGCATTAGAGATTAGACAAAATAAGGACAGAAAGAGACAGAGAAGAAAACGCAAAGAGCATCAGTGAACTGTGGAACAACTTCAATTCACCTAAGGTATGGGTAATTGGAGTCTGCTAAGATGAAGGGGTGGAGAAAGGGACAGGAATATTTGAGGAAATAATGGCTGAAACGTTTTCACACTTAAAGAAAACTATAAACACCAGATTCAAGAAGCTCATTGAACCCCAAGTACAAGAGACATGAACAAAACTACACCAAGGTACATCATAATAAAATTGCTCAAAAGCAATGGTAAAAAATGGATGGTTAATTTTGTGTGTCAACTTGGCTGGGCCATGGTGCTCAGATATGTAGTGAAACATTGTTCTGAATGTTTCTGTGAGAGTGTTTTTGGATGAGACTAATATTTAAATCAGTGGACTTTGGGTAAAGCAGATTGCTGTCTATATAATGTGGTTGGGGCTCATCCAATCAGTTGAAGGCTTGAATAGAACAAAAGACTGACTTCCCCTGAAGAAGAAGGGAATCTGCATCTGTTGATCTTCAGACTTGAATTATAGCATCATTTCTTGCCTGGTTCTCCAGTCTCCCAGCCCACCCTGCAGGTTTTGGAATTGCCAGCCTCCATAATCATGTGAGACAATTTTTTAAAATAAATATCTTTCCATCTATACACACACATGGTATTGGTTCTTTTTCTTAGGAGAATTATGAGTAATGCAAAGAGAAAATCTTAAAAGCAGATAAAAGATGTTACAGAGGAAAAAAGAGAACAGTGGCATCAGACTTCTCCCTGGAAATGATTCAACTGAGAAGACAGTGAAGTAGCATCTTTAAAGTACTGAAGGGAGAAAAATTATCAACTTATACCCAGCAAAAATATCTTTCAAAAAGAACATCAAAATAAAGGCTTTTTCTGACATGCAAAAGCTGAAAGAATTTATTGCTAGCAGACCAGCATTATAAGAAATGTTAAAGGAGGCCTTTCAGGCAGAGGAAAAATGATTCCAGATGGAAACCTGGCTCTATACAAAGGAATGAAGAAGTACCAGAAAAGGTGACCACATGGGTAAATATGTAAAATTTAGTTCTTATTATTTAAATCTCTTTAAAAGATAATTGTTTAAACAAAAATAACAACACAATATTGTGAGGTTTATAACATGTAAAAGTAAAATACGTGAGAACGGTAGCATAAAAATATCATGGGGAAAAACGGAAGTACGCTATTGTAAAGTTCTTATGTGAAGTGGTATCATACTTGAAGGTAGACTTGTGATAAGTTACAAGTGTACTATAAACTCTAAAGCAACCACTAAAATAACAAGGAATGGTGACCAATATGGCAACAAATGAGAAGATGGAATTATCAAAAATAATTAATCAAAAGATAGGAAAAAGAGAAAAAAGGGAACAAGAATAGATGAGACAAAAAGAAAACAAGTAGCAGGGTGATACGTTCAAACCTAACCATCAATAATCAAATTAAATGTAAATGGTCTAGACTCTACAGTTAAGAGGCTGAGTTTGATAGAATTAGATTAAAAAAGTAAGATCCAACTGTATGCTGACTTAAACTTTGAATATAAAGACACAAATAGGTTAAAAGTAAAAGGATGGAAAATGATATATTATGCTAATAGTAGTCAAAAGAAAGTTGGAGTGGCTATTTTAATATCAGACAAGGTAGATTTTAGAGCAAAGAATAATACTGGGGATAAAGAAGTTCATTTCATAATGATGAAGAGATCATTTAATCAAGAGGACACAACAATGCTAAATACTTATGTATCTAATAACAGTTCCAAAATACACAAAGAAACAAATGGACAGAACTCCAAAGGGAAATAGACAAACCCACAATTATAGTCAAAGATTTCAATACTTTCAGTTATTGATAGAACATAGGAAGAAAATAAGCCAAGATATAGTAGACTTGAACACTATCAGCCAACTTGACCTGATTAACGTTTATAGAACACACTACCCAACAACAGAGGACATGTGGAACATTTATTTACCAAATTAGAACGTATCTGAAGACATAAGACGTCTTAAAAATTTAAAAGGATTTAAGTCATTCTAAGTGTGTTCTCACACCACAGTGGAATTGAATTAGAAATCAATAACAAGGAGATTCCTGGAAAAACCCCCAAATATTTGGAAACTAAATTACTTTTAAGTAACCCATGGATCATAGAAGAGATCAAAACGGAAATTATGAACCGTTTTGCAGTGGATGAAATACAACACCAGAATTGGTTGGATGCCGCTAAAGCAGAACTTTAGGGAATATTTACAGCATTAAACCTCTATATTAGAAAAGAAAGGCCTCAAATCAGTGCCTCCAACTTCCACTTTAAGGAACTACAAGAAGAATGGATTAAACCCAAGTTAAGCAGAAGGAAAGAATAATAAAGGGGCTGGCCCCGTGGCTGAGTGGTTAAGTTCGTGCGCTCCGCTTTGGCAGCCTGGGGTTTCGCCAGTTCGCCTCCTGGGCGCGGACATGGCAGCACTCATCAGGCCACACTGAGGCGGCATCCCACATGTCACAACTAGAAGAACCCACAACTAAAATATACAACTATGTACGGGAGGGATTTGGGGAGAAAAAGGGGGAAAAAAAGAAATAATAAAGATTAAAGTAGAAATCAATGAAATAGAAAAACAGTAATGAAAATCATTGAAACCCAAAGCTGGTTCTTTGATAAAACCAGTAAAATTCATACAACTCTAGCCAAATCAGGAAAAACATCAAAGAAGACACTAATTAACAATATCAGGAATGAAGAGAAGTTACATTAATATAGATTCTATAAATATTAAAAAGATAATAAGAGAATATGATGCACAACTTTATGCCCATAAACTTGACAACTTAAATGGACAAATTGCTTGAAAGATAAACCATCAAAGTGGATTCAAGAAGAGAGAGAAAACCCAGATAGACCTATATCTATTAATGACATTGAAATTATAGTTAGAAAAAGGGAAGAAAACTTTTGAAGTCTAGTTGGCTTCACTGGTGAATTCTATCAGACATTTTAAAGAAGTAGTAATGCCAGTGCTACACAATATCTTCCAGAAAATTGAAGAGGAGGGAAAACTTTCCAACTCCTTCTGTAAGACCACCCAGTTTAAGGGCAAAACCACACACAGACATGATAAGAAAACTACATACCAATACCCCTTGTGAACACAGATGCAAGAAATATAAATAAAAAGTTACCAAATCAAACAATAGTATATTATTATTAGGATAATATATCACAATCAAGTGACATTTATCCCGGGAATGCAAGGTTGGTTTCACATTCAGAAGTCAGTAAATTTAATTCACAATATCAATAAGCTAGAAAAATGTGTGATCATCTCGAGATGCAAACAAACAGCGAAGAAAACATCGATTTCTGATTTTAAAAACTCTCTACAAAATGGGAACAGAAGGGAGTTTACTCAAGTGTTAAAGGGCATCTAAGAAAACCCTACAGCTCTTGTCATCCTTAATGGTGAAAGAATTTTTTCCCACTTGGATCAAGAATAAACATGGATGTCTCTTCTTAGCACTTCTGTTCAACGTTGTAGTAGAGATCCTAACCAGTGCATTAGGCAAGAAAAAGAAATAAAAGGCTTCCAGATTGGAAGGAATTAAGTAAAGCTATCTTTATCTGCCGATGACAGAATCATCTATGTAGAAAATTTGATGGAATCTACAACTTTGTACCAATAAATTAGAGATGGCTGAAGTGAATTGGAGCGGAAGGTTTTGGAGATCTGAAACCTTGGAGGATAGCTTTGGTCATTGAAATATAGGGAATGTTGTCCATAAGAATAGAAGCAGGGAGAGTGTGGTAGACAAATGTTAGCTAAGTATTGAATCCATTGAGATAGGTGAGCAAACTCCCTGAAAGTTGGTAGATGGAAATGCACAACTCCATAGTATGTAGAAGGATGTCAGTACTTCAGATGGGAAGCTATTAAGAGGTGGCTATGGTAAAGTGATCTAAAAGCATTATAGGAAACCACAGTTAGTGCTAGGCGATAAGGAAAAGGAAAACTCTGTTTGCTAGCGTAAGGAGGAAGGAAAAATGTGCAAGAAAACATTGGAGCCTAGAGAAGACTTTTCTTAACAAAGCTGAGGTTCCGTATGATTCAATGAGAGGACTCTGTAATGAGGAAGGCAGGGTAGAGTTAGGCATGAGGCATGAAGTAAGGTTATAGGAGAGAAAGGGTAGATGCTTGTTGGTTGAGTCTCTGTTCGTTGTAGCTAATGAAGATGGGCAGGAGGTGGGATAAACGAATTAGTGATGACAGAGAAGGGTGGAGGATAGGCAACAGAGAAGAGCCAAAGCAGGCAGATTTTCAGTTGTCAGTGATAACTAATAACTAAAAACCAGTCAGCGCTAGAGTTCCAGATAGCCATCGCTGGCATGTTCAAACTTACTCCCGAGTTCTTTTGGTTGTTCATATCAAGCATGTGTGTGTATATATATATAACTGAAGAAGAACAAAGGAGGTGGAAGGAATCACTAAATTAAATAACAAAGCCCAGTGGCAAGAAAAGGTAGCTAGGAGAAGAAATGAGGAAATCAGAAAGCCACATACACATGCGAACATTCAATGTGGAAGATGGGAGAATAGTTGCAGGAGACCTAAGCAGAATAATTTACAAAGAAAAAGATCAATGGACTTAACTATAAAAAAATTTAGAATTATTGGAAAGCTAAAATTAATAAGAAAAATAGAAGAAAACAATACTGTTGAGAAATGTTTGTATCAGATACTACAGATAAGAGTTTATGGCTGTCCCTGTTACAGATTTCCATCATATTTGCAAATAGTATCTAGAATCTAATTGTGAAGTCCACAGAGAGATAATTCATAAAAAGAATTAATGGCAAACAAACAAATGGAAAAGGTTCAACTTTACCAGAAGTTCAACTTCACTAGAGAGTAAACAAGAAAATGTTAGTTTTATATGTAAATTTACCAAAATTTGTTTCTTTATGATAAGACCCAACGCTAATAAGATTGTAGTGGCATGCACTACTGGTGACATTGTGATTGTTGTTGTCCTTTTTCTGGGAAAGCAATTATTTATATAAATCAAAGGTTACCAAAATATTCACATTCCTTGACCTAGTAATTGTATTACTGAGAATTTATTTTAAGCGTGTAATTTCAAAGAAGCTATGTGCACAAAGAAATTTCTTGCAACATTTTATATAACTAAAACTTTAAAGTAATTTAAACTGTAGCAAGGGAGTTTGTTAATTAGATTGTGGTACCTCAATTGAAATCATTATAGACTGGAAAAAATATATAATCTTCTCTAGAGGAAAATTAAATTTACATTTATTTAAAAACTTAAACCATACAAAACCATAGTTTTGAATTGAAAAGCATAAAAGAACATGTAAAAATAACAATGTGTTTTGTCTGTATGGCCTAATTATGTGTGAAATTTTCTTCTTTTAAATTATTTCTCTATAATATTTTGATGATGTCAAGCCAATTAAAAATGAAATATTTGTTGAAAGAGTTTGGAACAGTTGAAAAAGAGAATCTCCCCTGAGAATTGGTTTCTTAAAATGAAAACATATCGCAAGAAAGGTATATCCATCTAATTTCAGCAAGGCAAGAATGTCTGCGTTTTCTTCAGAAGGAAAGGGAATCCAAACTTTATTGGATTGTTAACTTCAGCAATCTTTTACCTTTGACATACTTTAAAAAGATACTTAAATTGTCAAAACTCAAAGGGCCAAGAAATGCTCCAGAGAACAGCAGGTCCTGCTGGTAGAGAAAGAATAATTGGGTAGCTTGTATCTTGGTCTAGAAACAAAAATGAACCCTGTCCAGAGGGAATTCTTTGACTGTGTATGCACAAGGAATTTGTTGATAAAAGGGGTTGTTAACCTGTATATTACACAAGTATCACTTTTTTTCTTTTTAAACCAGAGGAATGGAGTCTAACAGCTCAGGGTAATATATTGATGTAACATGGAGAACAACCCAGAGAAAACTGAACACGTGGAATTGAAAAAGGTTGAAAATATCTTCTAGGGTTATATATTACTGCGCTTGAAAAGTTGTCAAGTAGTATGTCATTGAGTTAAAATAGAAAGAGATCAATGATACTTTGAAAGAAATAGAGGAAGTTCATGAAAATTTGAATGAGGTATTTAATAACTTTAGTATTAGCTGCATATGTGTTAAGTCAACAAGAGAAACACGTTAGAAAGTCAGGTTTTGGTATCAGCTAAAGGATTGTGTTTTATAAACACCAGTAGATTAAATTTCCTCTTATGATGTTGAAATCATATTTAGAAGAATTTCACTAGACTATTGTCCAAACATCACAAAACTACCATGGCATAAATCATGCCCTTGGTCCAGGTTGAGGCTACCAGATCTGTGGAATGTCTTTCCCTGCAGCGGTTCTTAGAGTGACCCAGGGATTTCAGAAGCACACACCAAGTGTCTCTGTGCGTGTGTTCAGGCGTGTGTGTGTGTGTTAGAGGGGTGGAGGGAAAGTTGGTGTGTAGGTCCAAGGAAAATACTAATGTGTTCCACACAATGACTAAAAATAGACTAGCCTCCCTCCCCAAACTAATTTTGTTATAATTCCAGGGATGCTTTCCCTGCATAAAAAATTTCAAATCCATCTCTCTTGTATCACAGATTTTGTTGGATTTAAGGACTAAAAGACAAAATCTGAAAGTCTACGCAAAAAAATTATTTCCCCAAAGAGTTACTAAGTCATATATTTATTAAAATTTGTGGGGTTAAATCTTAGGGGAGGTTTCAGTCTTACTAATAGAGCTTAGATAGGCCAGGAAAAAATGACTGCTTAACTTAGGCTTCAGCCATCAAATTGTTTGAATGGAGTCTGGGGAGACCTACCCATGAGGCCTTCAGCCAAATACTAGAGGCCATTGATGACTGACTCAGTTGTTACTGTTATTTCCTCCTCCTTGTTTAATATAAATAATAGAATCCTAATGTTAGAGGAAACTTTAAGGAGCTAATCTAGTCCACTCATTTTGCAAATAAGGGATGCAAGGTCAAGAGAAAAAGTGGCTGGTGAGCTGAGAGCTGTGGCTAGGGTTTCTAGACAGTGCTGTTGTCACATCAGCACACTGACTTCCTGTGGACAGCATCAGAGGATGCTTATTTTGTAAAGAAGCAACAGAGTGAGCATACTGTTCTGGCTGACTCAGTTGGCCATTTTTCGTCCCCTCCTAAATTCCTGGTTTTATTAATAATGTCTATAAAAAAGCACTTTCTAAACTCATTGTATTATTTTTATTCCATTAATAAGAAAGCAGTGTAGTATAAACCTGAGAACACTTATTTTGGTTCTTTGTGTTGGAATATTTATATAGGAGGGAAAATAAATTAGTGGGTTTAGTAGGAGATATGTACATTTTTCCAATCAGCTCCATCAGTATTTAGACTCAAAATAGGAGAAAATAGTATGAATCTATCAGCTTGTTGGTTTAGGGAGGAGGTGCCATAATGTAGAGCTCTGATGGACTCTGGTGACGAGACCTGGGTTCAGGTTTTGAATATAGCACTTAGTAGTTTTGGTAAGATACTTAACCCCTCTAGGCTTCCCTTTCCTCCTGGGATGGTAGTACTGACGTTATCTTTAGGCTTGTTTTGACAGCTAAATTAGGAAATAAAAGTAAACCCTTAGCACAGATCTTTAAACAAATATTGACATCCTCTTATGTGCCTAGCACTAGCATACAGGATACACTGTACTGTTTTTCCATTATGGATCCTTATAGTCTAGCTGGGGAACAGACATAAAAAAAGGAAACTAATGTGTAATTACAGCTGTGAAAATCACGTGGGAGAAGTACTGAGTGCTGGAAGAATATGGATCTGAAAAAATCAGCGTATTTCAGGAACACGAGAGAAAGCTTGGCTGACGAGGTGAAGTTGAAACACCACCTGAAGGATAAAGAGTTTGTCAGAAGTGTACAGAACTCTTATGGAGTAGTATGGAGCAAAAGCCCTGAGACGGAAGGAACATAGCTTGTTTTAGGAACTACGAGTATAAATGGGCGGGGGAGAAGGTACAAAATAAGCCTGAAGGAGAGATCACTAGGGTCTTGTTAGGTCTTATGGACGATACCTGAGTAGGGAGAAGCTATCAGAAGGTTTTGTCTAGGGGAGTGATGTGGACAGATGTGCATTTCAGGAAGATCACTTCTGCTGATGTGTGCAGATGATTGAGGAGGCCGGTAACAGCTGCGAAGTGTTTAGTTAGGAGGCTCTTGCAGTTGTCCGGATGGTGGTGGTGGTGGCTCGACTGGAGTTGTGCCAAAAGGATGGAGAGAAGTGGGCATAGTTGAGAACTGTTTAGCAGATGGAACTGACCAGCTTTGGTGATTGATTGGTTTTGGGAGAGAGGAAAAGGAAGTGCTAAGGAAGACTCCAAATATTTAGTCCTTAGAAGTCCTCGATAAATGTTTGGTTTTGGTTGCTACTACAACAACGCTTGTGTTTACCACTGCTATCATTATGTATCAGGGCTTGAGGCCACGTGTGATTTGGACTGGGAGAAATTTAAAGCATCCAGTGGTTATTTGGTGACCATTAGTGTTCTCGATTTTTAACTTCATTTATTTAAAAAAATGCTTTATAGCACTGAGTACCATCTATTCTCGTTTACAGTGAGGAAACTGAGGCACAAAGGAATTAACTAACTTGCTTAAAGTCCAACAGTTAATAAATAGTAGAGCCAGAATCTGAACCCAGACATTCTTGCTCTAGAGCCCATGCTATCTACTGTTTTTTATTTCTCAAAGTAACCCTTTGAGAAAGATATTTTGATGGTTTGACCTTTATATCCATACTAAATATGATACTAATTTCACCACTTGACCTCATCCAGCCCAACGTAAGGAAATAAAATATAGTTGATCTGATTAGTTGCCCTTCCTGATTGCCTTTCTGGTGAACTGAAAACATGGCTTTAAATTTTAATTCTTTTAATCCTTGCAAACATTTAGAATGATTCAAATAGGAAAATCTTGTTTCTTTTCCATGAATAGTATATTTTCTTATTTTCTAGACTGATTATCCAGTCTTCATCCTCTGAACATTCATTACCACAGCTATACTGTAAAAATAATATGAAGACAGCAAAATGGAAGACTTGTATATACCTTTGCAGTATAAATCTAGCCACACATGTTCTATTTGGAGAGAAAACATTTATGAGTACTCTGCAGAAACATTTATATGCCTATAAATAACATTGCTAGGTTACGTTGCTTAGCGTGAACATTTGAGGACATTTTTGTAGTCAATTTATTATGATGTCTGTGCAAGGATTAAAGATAGTAACAATGATATAATCTGCCTGTTGGATTAATAAATTTCAAAGGTTGTATTTTGCATATGGGCGCAGCAATTTCTGGAAGGATATTACTTCCCTTTGGATACCTGCATATTGTCAGCTTTTAGGAATCAAAGTAGATTAAACATTGCTATTGTGCTCCATAACTGTGTCTCTTTTAAAGTTGGGGCCTGTCCCATTTCTCTGGAAAATCCATACTTGAGTTATCCTGAAAATAACCACTCATAGACTTTTTATCATTTGCATATGGCTTTTCGTTTTTGGGATTTCACAATCATTGACTTTTAATCCATCTAACACCACTGTGAGGGAGGTAGATACAGTCGAGCATCCAAGTCTCCTGCAGGCAAATCTCGGTGCCAGCAGGAGTACTGTGATTGGCGCTGACTTTCCTTAATGTCCCAGAGGCCAGACACCTGGAGAGGCTTTCCACCAGGCACAGGTAGATGCCAGTGTTTCAGCCACATGAGGCTGCCTCCTCACTCCTCCTGCAATTTTCCTAAGTTTCAGTGATGGCCTGCACCATTAACCATAACACTGTACCAACTGTGTCATTCTGCATTAAACCCACACAGGAAGGGTATGTTTGGGAAGATTCTTAGAGAGCCAAATAAACATTTACCGTCTGTACAAAAAATTTCAACTGTTCACACTTCCATCACTCCAACAAAGGTACTTCTTATTCAATGGTAACATTTTTAGGTCCAAATAAGTACTCAGATTAGTAAATGGACACCCCGGCTGTCTGTCTTAGGAGTTTATTCGGGCAGTGAGTAATATATTCAAAAGGTATGTACACCTGATGATTAAATCATCAATACAGCATCAGTGAAATATAATGCCAGCAATCATGTATTGTGTGCTTATTGGTACCAGGTACTATGATAAGCCTACTACATACATTATCCCATCCTTACAACAAACCCGTGAGGTAGGTCCTATAGTTCTCGTTTTACAGATGACAAAGCTGGTAGGTTGCCCACAGCCACAGAGTTATTGAAACCTAATTCTGTCTAACTCGAAAGTCACTTTTTAGCCATTACACTGTTAAATTACATATTTATTTCCTTTTTTATAAAATAAAGCAAAACCCTGTAAAAGAATTGTGCTTTTTCACGTCTTTCTTTATATCTTTTTACCTTTCCGAGCACTTATCGTACCTTGCTTCCAATGAAAAGTGTTTCTGTGTCTTCTCTTTAACTCTGTTGATAATTTCTTGAAAAAGGGACTGTGTTTAATTTATTTCATAAGTGCATATTAAGCAACGTTTAGGACCTTGACTTAATCGGATGCTCAGAAATGACTGAATAAATTAACTTGTAAAAATTAGTGGGACTTTTAATAGAAAAAGAAGTATTTAGTGAAACTTTCGAATGAAACAAAAGAATCTCTCTTCTGTTTAAGACTTCCAGATCCCAGTTCTCCCAAGAGTCATTGCTAGTTCCAGTTTCTTGTGGATTCTTTCAGAAATAATTATTGCATATATATTTGTGTGTGTGTCGGGGGGGGGGGTCTATGCACACTCACATATGTTGCAACTGATATGCTTTTATCCTAAAACCTATGATAAAACTACACTCTGAATATATTTTTTATATTAGAAATCATTGATTGCATGTATTATAAAATGTTAGCCTATGCGTAGATGGATAATTGTGATTGCACTTTTAAGAAAAATGTATATGTGGCATTAACCATGTCTGTAAAAGAAAACACTAAAATAAATACTAAGTAATTCTAATATAAGATGGTTCTAAGTTACCTTAATCTCGAGGGTTGCTGAGTTATAATGTGGGAGAAAATTAACTTCAGGAATTAGATGCAAAAGTCCTGGTAGGTTTAATATTTTCTTTGAAGTTTCTCTGTGCTTCCAAATGTGTTTGTTACAACTGATAAAAATTTACAAAGTCACATTATATATTTAATTAAAGAATAAGGCAATATTTTGAAGAAAAGGGTTATATTTTGCTATAATAGATAACTATGTTTTGAAAAATGATTGAGGATAATATTGGGTTATCAATTTATCTTGGAAATTATGTGTTGCTTGTGTAAATATGAGCTATGAAAAGTAACTCTTAATCTGCCCAGAAAAGAGGGTTTGAGCATCTTATGCATTTTTAAAAGTTAAGTTGCTAATTCTTTTGTGTTTTTGTTTTCTAATTTTAGGTTTTAGTATAAAAGCAGTGCCATTCCAGAATGCCATCTTGAATATAAAAGAACTTGGAGGTATAACATTTAAAATCATTTCTATGTCCAGCTTTAACTTTACTAATTCTGTGTTAATGGGTTACATGTAATTAAAACATAATTTACTATTCTAGTAGGTGATTCATTTTTACCCTTTCTCTTGATAATACGTTTCCTAGAAATATTTCTTTCTTTTTCCATGTTTTAAAGGCTGTTGAAGAGTTCTAAGTTATAAACTTTGTTTTCTTTTATTTGAGTTAGAGAATTGTAGTACTGGTGCCATTTCATACACTATATTCTTTGGTTTTACTTGCTCAAAAATTTATTCTTGAATGAAAAATATGAAGAGAATTTTAATATAATCATAGAGAAATAAGCTATACCTTACGCAGGGCAAAGAGCAGTGTTTCAGAATAGTTTGCATTTGTACTGCAGGTTTTACTGCATTAGATCTTTTTAGAATGTATTTGTTCCGATAATAAATCTTTGCCAATGGATTCTTTGCTGGTCAAGCACATTTATTGGATAGGCTGTACCCCAAACTATACATCACTCAGTCTTTCATTACACTCTCTGTCTGGGATTTTTTGGTTGTGTTCTATGTCAGTCAGGCTCTTAACCCATGTAAATAGGTTAACAAAGAAATCAGTCAATTCAGTGAACCTACTAAATTCTCTAATGGCACAGGAAAATGGTAAGTGCTCTGGAGTTCAGTATAATATTGGTGAGTTTAATGACTTAGAAGAAACTTCTCTTCCATCTCTTTAATCACTTTGTGATATCGACCTTACCCTGTTTTTTTTTTAAGCTCATTCTAACTGTGACCTATTTGTAACTTGATGAAATTGAAACACAAACTTTATGCCATTTTAATAGTGTTTGATGCCTTCTTATTTTTATCGCATAATGTGCTAGCGGTCTTTTCAGGTGTTTGTTATAGAGAACTGTATCTAACACAAATTTACTTCTGTTAGTCTGCTTTATAGCTCCCTTTGACTTTTATAGCATTAATATTAATCATTAATCATTAATATTAAAATTAATCAACCATGGTTGATAAATTCTGATTTTCCTTTAACACATTTGGTTTTGTCATTTTGACTACAAAAATAAAACATGAAGCTTCTTGTAATAGAATAATTTTTCTATGTAAAAATTGTAAAAGACTATGTTCTTTTAGGTTGACTATGTTAATATTACTTTGTGGTTTCAGGTGACTCTCTGCTTCTTGGTGACCATAGTTAGAGTCAGAGAACATTTTGTGAAAGTCCATGGAATCAAAATGTGTGGTTTGAAAATTCTATTGATTTTAAACATGGATGATACTTAGTAAGTATTTTATTACTAGACTAGACAAAACTTTTATTGAACATCCTCCAGGTGTAAGAAACTGTTGATTAATTGATAAGGCATTTAGTATAGATGTTTAGTTGGATGATGTAAATAATGAATGTATGTGGACACTTAAAGTGAACACTTCAAGGGATTTTTATAGCCTTGACTTTGTACCATTGAGATTCAGTACAATAAAAGATCAAATTAGAGGATGGGGTATAGGGTGAGAATCCATCTGTTCCCAAGCAAGGTTTAATTTTACTGAAAAATTGTGCCCTGACAATTGCTGAAATGGAAATTACAATGGAGAAGATACCATAGGGTTTGGTGGTAGTATTTTAGTTCACGCCTACTGTGTGATGAGGTTGAGACCTAGGTGAAAGATACAGCTTCCGGGACTGGGACAGGTACTTTAGTTCCAGGCTAATGATGTGTGGTTTTTGGCATGCGGTATTCTACTCCCTCAATTTTAATAGTTCTGTTTTCAGTTGAGAGACAGTCTCAAGGAGAAGGTGATTTTCTAAGTGAAATCGAATTGTGCATCCTGTTTCGCATGCTCAGAGGCAAGCAAGGGAGGGAGTTCATCCCTTGATTCCTTTATTTAACACTAATTCACTAATTCCTTCATTTAACAAATAGTTTTTGAGGGCCTGCTCTGCCTAAAATAGGACTGGGCGCTAGGATATGTTTCACACAAGAATGCCTGAAAAGGAGGCTAACACATGTAAAGAGTGTAGCTTTTCTAGGATTTGGAGTCTATCTTACATACCAAGAAGCTCATTCCAATATAAGGCATATGGCATTTAGGGAGAATTATGATCTACTGAAATCAAGTTGTTTGGGAGCACGTTGCTTGGCGGAGAATTTCTAAGTTCAGGAGGAAAGAGTTGAGTGTTGGAGGATCAATGTGTGAAGATATGAAACCTTTATTCACCTGTAGAGGGTTGCTCAGAAGACAGGTTAATCAGAGTTCAGTTGAGTTGTCAATCCAGGGAAAAATTCTGGAATCGAAGGAGAAACTCAAGAAGATAGGTATAAAGATAATAGATATTGACAGCCACAACATGGTGGAAGTGTGGGATGCTCAGATTATTCTGCTTATCCTGGGCCATCAGGAGTAATTCAGGAGATCAGCATGGCCCTCCTTCTCCACTAACTCCTTCTGGTACCCATTTCAGATAGTTCTAAGGCTCTCCATCACACCGCCTCTCAACCGTAAGTTAAATTTCTCACTTCTTCAAAATCAAAAGAGGCGTGAACTTATGATCCTTATCTAGTAAGAAGGAATGGTATGGAATGAAATAACAATGACCAATGGAGTTAAATTAAGTGAAAATCACTTTGGGAGATCTTAATAACAAACTTTATGTGTGTTAAAGTGATAGATGTCTCTGTGTGTGTGTATGTGTGTGTATATATATATAATTTACTTGTATAACATATATACGTATATAATTCTATGTTCTTATCAATTTTATTTTTTATGAAGGTGTTTCCTACATCTTTCACCTAAAAATTCCTGTAATTCTCATTCACATCAATTTTTCGCACATGGTCTTTCCCTACCTTTCATGCAATCATTCTAGCACAATCAATTGTGTGTCAGGCGTGATTCTAGGAGCAGGGAATAAACAATACTTAAAACACATCCTCTGAATTCAAGGAACTCATGGTTCACTGATGGAGACATTCATGTAAACAAATATTTGAAATTAATGAAATGTTTGAAAATAATGAAATTAAGGGGGAAAAAATACATACAAGGTAAGGGATGACACAAAGATAAACATAATGAGTCCAGCCTGATGGTATGACAGGTGAGTTCTGTTTTCACTATTTTGAGAATGACTTGTTCTCCTTAACTTACTCATCACACTCACCAGGCTGCCCTGATTATGTGAAATTGGAACTCTAAATTTTCTTCTATTTTTTCCCCCATTCCCATTTCTCTCCCCTCACACATTCTCATCTAATCTTTGCAACTTTGTGCCTAGAGAGTAGATGCTGTTATTATCTCATGAACAATGAGACACAAGACACCTAGACACAGAAGTATCGAGTGACTTGATGAAGGTTATTTGGAGAAGTGGAAGTCAATCTGAGTGCTTGCACTGTATACAGAACATTTTATCCAGTGGCTGGCACAAGAGATGTGCTCCCACGTGTTATCTGCTGTTGCTTTTATCATTATTGTATGCACAATTTAGAGTCTTCTCATGTTGGTATGATTTTCATTAACACTGTATTGATAAAACATGAACGCCTTGTTCTCAGCTCAAAAACTTTTATAGGACTTAATCTCTAATTATCGCAGCCACTTTTGTCATTTATTTTGTATCTCTTACTCTGTTTATTTAGAGGCCTTTCAAGTCAAAATCTTGTTCAGTTATGGTTCTTACCCCAGTGCTGTAGTCATGCTTCCCTCCTCTGATTTCTTCAAGACTGCATTCTGAATCAGTCTCACCTCAACTTCCCAAACTATCTAGAATCTTCCACAAACATATCGTTTTCATGTTCTTTTATTCTTTCTAATTCATTGATTCAACAAATATTTACTGAGTACGTATTCTGTGCCCAGGCTGGGTTCTAGAAAGTGGTGGTGCTTAGATTTCAGGACAAGCCCAGTGCCCTCACAGACTTGACATGAGGGGAGACTCTCGTTGTGTACTTAACTTCTCTCCTTGATTAAAGCCAAATATTACTTCTTATAGGCCTAGAACAAATTTCTAGGTTAATCCCTTCTGTTCTTGAAGGGACTTTTTAATACCATCCAGCGAGGCTGAGTATGAATTCTGAACCCTGCAAAGGACGTTCTGTAGTATTGCTTGGTGAGCTTTTTTTTCCTGTATACTCTTTGATTTGGAAAGTTTCTGCTGAAACTTATCTAAATCCTTTCTCTTTTAGTTTTAATTAATTACTTTTACTTTTAAGATACCTGGCAGGATCCTGCATAGACAGAAAGATAAATCTTTCAAAGAGTTTTCCTTCCTCCCAGTGACTTATTTCAAAGCCCAGCCATTCTCTGTGCTTCTAGGCAAGTCCACTTTCCTGTATCTCTGTTTTCTCAGCTGTAAAGTGTAGTAACAATAGCTTCTACATCATATAATTCTTGTGAGGACTAAATTAGTTAATGTAGGTCAGGTTGTTAGAGATTGCCTGGCCCATAGCTAACATTTTGGGAAGATTCATGTATTATAATTATACCCTTACTCTTTCACACCCCCCTAAAAAACACCTCTCCATAAAGGCTTTTTCCCAAGGTCTCTAAAAATAACACAAATCATGTATTGATAGCTTTTTCTCTTTGTGGTCATGCCTCTCTCCCTCACAGCCAAGGTGATCTTGCTCTTCGTTGTGTTATACCTGTTTAAACTGAAAACTTGCTGGGAAGGGCCCTCGCTGGAGCCTTGTGGCTAACTGCTTAGCAAATGTTTTGGCACGACACCTGCATCAACATTGAAGGTTCTTGTCCCTCCCTACCTTCTTGCCTTTCCTTCTCTTTTCGGGTTCCACCTGAAAAATGTCTTCTGTCTATCATAGTGCCTCTTAATTGCTTTCATTCTGTCTGACTTCTGTATTTGAACCACATTACTAAGGTAAGTGAAGCATCTGGCACTTAGCTGAGTTGAAAGCCGTGGTCACACAGCAGTGACATCACAACTCTGATAATTTTTCATTTTAGAAATTTCCAGTTCTTGAGTCTACAAACAGATTTTTATGCAATCTTGGATGTTTTTCTCTTGATTTTGAAATTTCGTTTGCAAATTGATAGAATCCAGAGAGGAAAATTTTACTTTTTAGCATGTTTGGATTGTTAGCATTTATTGATAAGCATCCAGACATCATAATATTCCCTTTTCTTTTCCTAACTGAATTCTGGAAGCATGATGGGTTTTGTCAAATGACTTGTTTTCCTCCTCTAATATTCTAATGAGTTATGTCTGAGTTTTTCCCCCACCCCCTATCCCAGCCACCATTCCCACTCAGTATACTTTTTGGCACTTTTCTCTTCCCATTTGACACTGGGAAAGGCAAAGAAAAGCTAAAAAGCAGTTCGTTCTCTTTTGTGCTTCAGTGTTCATCGCTGCTGCTTGTCAATCAAAAGGAAAGTTCATGAAGATTTTTGTTTGCGCTTAATTTTTTCCTCTAAAGAAAAGACAACTTTTCTTTTTCAGAAGGCGGTGAGAGTAGTGTGGACAGTGCAAATTGTGTTCATTTACCCATTTCCTTCAGCCCGTGCAATAGTGATTGAATGATTTTTGAGGATTGTCAGCTAAGCCATTTTTTTAAAGGTTGCTTCTTTCAGCAGCCAAGCTGTTATATGAAACAGATGTTGACTCTGTCCTGTTCCTTTGTGTGCCTGGAGGAAAACGCCTCCTCCTCCTAGTGAAAGGTGCTGTTTCTTTGTATCCTGCTAGTTATCTTCGGGTGCTGTTAATCTGTCCAGTTATTTGCATTTCTTAATTTCTCCAGAAACTGTACAGGGCACACTACTTGACAGGCAACCCAGGGGCCACTGCGGCCTGCTCCTTTTAATTTCTGCTTTTTGTACCCAGGCCATTTGATGTCTTTCACTAAAATGAAGCTTTCTTCCTTCAGAATCTTTTATGAAAACTTATTTCAGAGGGAAGGCTAACTCTTTAATTTTTATCTGATACGTTCTCACAGTCCTAAGTATATTATGATTATTCCCTCCATATCCTCACTACTACCTCCTATTAAAAAATTCACTGTACTCACTGGCTCTGAGAGTCACACTATACAACAAAGACGGAGGAGGAATCAAGACGATATAAACCAGTAAATTAGTTGTATATTGGAAAAAGCAACACCATAGGCAGACAGGCTTGAAGAGGTTATTATGGCCACATTGCTTTAAGGGGACAGTGGAGTTGCCTAGATTTGTTGCGAGTATAGGAGAGAGCAGCTTGTCATTTGAGAACTGTTTTAGACATCTCCAAACATGAGTTTCTGTGGGAGAGGTGGCAAGAAAACATGACCCTGGCTGGCAAAGGAAAGTGACAGTACAGAGCGGGGGCCCAAGTAAGGCCATGTCCAGAGACTACCTTATGACTGTGCCATGAGCTCAATTACTGTTAGCTACACACAAGCAAACATGCATTTTCTGCATCTGTTGTATATTTATAGGGAAAAAATGTGATTCAGCAAGTAGAGTGTCCCTCTCTGCATTTGAACTTCTTGTTGTTGTTTTCTTATCTGTAAAATGTAAGTTTTAATAAATCATCACTATTTATTTCCCAAGGGATTGGGCTGGAAAAGAAAAGTTAAATTGCCTAAGGATCCTCAAGAGAGATGCTTTAAGAATAAATGGTGATATTTCCACTAATTCTCTTTTTATAGTTGTGGATCCAGTGTGATATGTAATATTGAGTGATAGAAACTTCTTGATATAGAATTGTTTCCTTATCTAGGAAAAGAACCAGGACTTTCTGGAATGGGAACAGCCAGTTAACTCCTGGCTCTCTGAGCTGTGTACTTTCTCACTTAAGCTTAGGCTATACTAGGGGAAATGATGTTGGTATAAAGCCAAGTCACTGGGATGTGAGTTAAAAGGCCACAGCTATCTGAATTGGTTGAACAGGATCCCAGGGTGGTGGTGTTCAAGCGTTTTTTACACTTGCTAAGGGAAAACTGAGCCAAACAGTCAGCAGAGCCAAATAAATGTATCTAGGGGCCCAGAAGTCTGTTACTGGCTGATGTAGACCTGACCTTAATTTTTGTTTTCTTCTGGAGAAGTGCCCTAGGAAATTTTTTTAAATCTGTCTTCTCAGTGATAGTTTAGTATAGCACATAACAATCTGCTTCTTCTAAGACTATGTATACATATAGAATGTTCTAGAAACTAGTTTCCTGGCCTTTTGACCCTGCCTTGGCAATAGGGATCTCATTTGCCTCTGAGGTTGCTGCCTCACCACTGTTTCCTTTTTAGGGGCAATCGGGTCATTTCATATCTTCCAATTCTACCAAACTTCCTCACAGAACATTTGTGTTGGTTTCTTAGCTTAACTTCTTATCCCTCACAAGGGAATAGGTATTTCTGTTTTTCCCAGGGGTTGCCATAATAGCAACTAATTTTCATTGTGTATTTGGTTTCAGTATGGTATTGCAGCAACAGCATTGGAAGTCAAGAGATCAGTATTTTTCTCTGGCAAAACAAGCCATGGGACGTTGGGCAAGGCACTTAACTTTTCCAAGGTTGCTTTCTTTTCTAACAGCTGAGGATGCTGATAAGTGTTCTCCTGTTTGGTATAACGTAACTAGTTTATTTTTTATCTTGAAATTCATAGTATCTACTTTGCTTTGGCCCCAAGGAACCATAGAGCCCTAACAACCATGCAGGATTATAATGCATTATTTTCTCTAGTTTCCTTTAGTCCAGACTTCCTCAATTGTTTATTTTTACTTTTTCGTACAGTAGACATTTAGATAAATCTCAAAGTTTTCTTCTGCGTGTGTAGTGTGAGGCAGGCTAGACATACATAAAATAACGAAAAACTAATACTAACTTAACAAAGCTGCTATCACTGTGCTGTTTACTTTGAGAAGCATTACGGTCTGGTGTGGGATTGCATACAACAGGATTGAGTATGAGGTGCAATTAGGATCACATAGAAAGGACAAAGGAGACATCACAGAAGAAAAGACAGTCTAGGAAAAGGAACAGATCGACAAAAGTCATGGAGGAAACAGTGGGCTTGGTGACCTTCCACTCTCTTGGGAGGTGACAGTGAGAGGTGACACAAATTTGTTGCTTTTAATTTCTTAAGGTCCAAAGTATTGTCAAAAGGCTCTGTTGAAGATGCTTGATTATTTTGATTTTGAAATTCACTGATGCTTATGGCATCATTGCAAGAGGTAATAATGTGAAGAATTTGTCATATAAAGTTAATTATCATTTTTTAATACAAGTATGTTAAGCTCTTCTGATTGAAAATTGAAGGTCTATTTTTTTAAATGTGTCTATTCTCCTTCCCTTGCCAAAATGTCACGAAATGACAAAAATATCAGAAAACAAAAAATAATAAATTAAATCCATAACAAAGATAGATTTAAATCTATAACAAAGAAAGGAAAGCAAGACAAAGCTTGAAGTACAGACAATGGAAACATGAAATAGAAGGGGAATTCATCAGGATTATTTATCAGAGAGCTTCTCAGAGTTATTAATTAGGGCTTTACATTTGGAGCTGTGCCTTTATTTTTCTTCTCTCCTTGTGTTAAGTAGGGGTAGCAGCTGTGTTTACTCACAAACTAAATCTTTGAATGTGGGTGCTAGACGCAGAGAGGTAAGGCAATGCCCCAGTAATGTACTGACTGCCAGGTGGGTTCGAAAGCCCACACACACAGGAGATAAGCCACTTGTCTGTCCCTATTAATCACTGGAGATAGGCAATGGTAAACAAAAGAACTGGCAAACACAGATTCTCAAACAAAAGATAAGCATATAATCATGACATGCCATAATATGAGGAAAATCAACACCATGAAAGAAAGACACCCGATCAGAAGTCAGAAGAAAAAATATCCAAGGACCTAGAGGTAATAGGATGATCAGAAGAAGACATTTATAGACATGTAGGAAGGTTTGATATTCATGAAAAAGAATCTAACACAGACCTTGGGAAATTAAAATTTTACTAAATTTCAAATGAAAATGTCAGTTGACACAACTCAGATGTAAGTTAGTGAAGCTAAGGATCAAGCTAGGGAATTTTCTCAGAATGCCTTGCAAAAGGAATACTTTTGAAATGTGAGAGAAAATTTAAGAGACATAGGGAATAGTTACAGAAGTCCCAACATCCCTCTAAGACGAACTCTGAAAGGAGAATAAAAAGAAACCAGAAAGAATAAAATAGTCAAAGAAATAATAGAAAAAGAGCTTTAAATATGAAAAAAAAGAATATTCAGATTTAATGAGCCCTCTGAGTGCCAAGAAAAAAATCCTATACTTAGACATATTTTGAAGAAAAACAAACCATTAATTGTAATCACAGAAACATACACAATAAATAGCATTATTTCTGATTTCAACATGGAAGATCGCAGAGTCAGGTAAAGAGAAAGAAGCGTGAAAGCATATTCTTTTTCTTATGTAAAGTATAGATTGTAAAAAAAAAAAAAATTGAGATTTCAATATGTATCTTTAAAAATTAGGGGTAAAATTCCAAAAAGTTGAAGACAAAACACTTCCTAACACATTTTACAAGGTCCATGTCACCCTAATCCCAAAGCTGGACAAGGACAACACAAAAAAGGAAAATTAAAGGCCAATATCGCTGATGAACATAGATGCAAAACTCCTCAATGAAATACTGGCAAACCAAATGTAGCAGTACATTAAAAGGATCATGCACCATGATCCAGCAGGATCTATAACCAGGAGGCAGGGATGGTTCAACATCTGCAAATCAATCAATGTGATATACCACATTAACAAAATGAGGAATAAAAACCACATGATTATCTCAACAGATGCAGAGAAAGTATTTAACAAGATCCAACATCCATTTATGATAAAAATGACATAAAATGGGTACAGAAGGAAAGTATCTCAACATAATAAAGGCCATATGACATACCCACAGCCAACATACTCAATGGTCAAAAACTGAAAGCCATCCTTTTGATAACAGGAATAAGATAAGGGTCTCCACTCTCATTCAACATAGTACTGGAGGTTTTGGCCAAGGCAATTAGGTAAGAGAAAGAAAGAAAAGGTATCTAAACAGGCAGTGAAGAAGTGAAACTCTCACTGTTTGCAGACAACCTGATTTCATATATAGAAAACCCTAAAGAATCCATTGCAAAAACTATTAGAAATAATCAACAACTATAGCAAAGTTGCAGGGTACAAAATCAACTTACAAAAAGTTGCATTTCTACACTCTAATAACAAACTAACAGAAAGAGAACTCAAGAGTACAATCCCATTTACAATCACAACAAAAAGAATAAAATATCTAGGAATAGGTTTAACCAAGGAGGTGAAAGACCTATACAGTGAAAACTATAAGACATTATTGAAAGAAATTGAGGATGACATGAAGAATTGAAAGATACTCTATGAACTCTATGAACATGGATTAGAATAATAAATATAGTTAAGATGTCCATACTACCTAAAGCAATCTACAGATTCAATGCAATCCCAATGACATTCTTCATGGAAATAGAACAAAGAATCCTAAAATTCATATGGGACAACAAAAGACCCTGAATAGCTAAAACAATCTTGAGGAAAAAAAACAAAGCTGGAGGCACCACAATCCCTGACTTCAAAATATACTACAAAGCTATAGTAATCAAAACAGCATAGTACTGATACCAAAACAGACACACAGATCAATGAAACAGAATTGAAAGCCCAGAAGTAAAACCACACATCTACAGACAGCTAATCTTGAACAAAGGAGCTAAGAACATGCAATGGAGAAAGAAAATTCTCTTCAATAAATGGTGTTGGGAAAACTGGACAGCCACATGCAAAAGAATGAAAGTGGACCATTATCTTTTGCCATACACAAAAATTAACTCAAAATGGATTAAAGACTTGAAGGCAAGACATGAAACCATAAAACTCCTGGAAGAAAATATAGGCAGTACACTCTTTGACATCCATCTTAGAAGGATCTTTCTGAATACCATGTCTACTTGGACAACAGAAACAAAAGAAAAATAAACAAATGGGACTTCATCAGACTAAAGAGCTTCTGCAAGGCAAGGGAAACCAGGAACAAAATGAAAAGACAACCCACCAACTGGGAGAAAATATTTGCAAATCATATATCTGACAAGGGGTTAATCTCCAAAATATATAAAGAGCTCACACAACTCAACAGCAAAAATGCAAATAACCCGATCAAAAAATGGGTAGAGGATCTGAACAGACATTTTTCCAAAGAAGATATACAGATGGCCAACAGGCACATGAAAAGATGTTCAACATCACTAATGATCAGGGAAATGCAAATCAAAACTACTCTAAGATATCATGTTATACACATTAGAATCTCTATGATCACCAAGACAAAAAATAACAAATGTTGGAGAGGATGTGGAGAAAAGGGAACCCCCCATACCCTGCTGGTGGGAATGCAAACTGGTATAGCCACAATGGAAAACAGTATGGAGATTTCTCAGAATATTAAAAATACAAGTACTGTATGACCCAGCTATCCCACTACTGGGTATTTATCCAAAGAACTTGAAATCAACAATTCAAAGAGACTTATGCACCCGTGTGTTCATTGTAGCATTATTCACAATAGCCAAGACGTGGAAGCAACCCAAGTGCCCATCAACTGATGATTGGATAAAGAAGATGTGATATATATATATATATACAATGGAATATTACTTAGCTTTAAAAAAAAGACAAATCGTCCCATTTGCAACATGGGTGGACCTTAAGGGTATTACGTTAAGCAAAATAAGCCATTACAGAGAAAGACAAACACCATATGATTTCACTCGTATGTGGTTAAACTAACACACGAACAGAGAGAACAGATTTGTGGTTACTGGAGGGGCAGGGGGTTGGGGGATGGACATAAGGAGTAAAGGGGCACATTTTTATGGTGACTGACTAATTATGTACAACTGAAGTTTCACAATGTTATAAAATAAAATAAAAAGGGTAAATACTGGAACAATAAAAGTAAGATGATCTATATACATATGTTTTTTATTCTGTTTTATTTGTTGTGAGGAAGATTTGCCCTGAGCTAGCATCCATTGCCAATCCTCCTGTTTTTTTGCTTGAGGATGCTTAGCTGTGAGCTGACAGCTGTGCCAGTCTTCCTCTACTTTGCATGTGGGACGCCACCACAGCATGGCTGATGAGTGACGTAGGTCCACACCTGGGATCCAAACCATGAACCCCAGGCTGCTAAAGTGGAGAACATGGAACTTTAACTACTTGGCCACAGGGCCAGCTCCGATAAGCATGTATTTTAAATGTCTGAAAGGTTACGTATTCAGCTAATAAATTATCTTAGAGAATGGAGTGAGAGTTTACTGGGATCAAACAGAATTTTTGCTTTTTCTGTATTGTGTGAATTTTTTTCATAACTTTTTAAAAATGAAATTTATGAAAGAAAATACGCTATAAAGATCGAAAGCAAAGGATATTTGAAAAATTCAGCAAAATGCAAGAATGGAAAAAAATAAAATAAACAAAAAGTTATGATAAATAGAAAACATCTATATATACTGTAGTAATCACAATAAATGTAAATAGATTAAATTCTTTTATAATATGGGTGGCATGAAAACAATGATTATAACATATTCAGCCAAGGTGACAAGAAACTCTTCTACAACAAAAAGTTGCAGTAAGGTAAAAATAAAGGGATAGAAAAGATACCCTAAAAAAGACCATTGAGAAGAATGTACTAGGAGTAATTGTAATATCAGATGAAATGAAATTCAAAGCAAAAAACATTAACTAGAATAATGAGATTTTGTTTTGATATACTAAGATAGCTGAGTGATCATGAGCTTTTACATGTTTAACTACATAATTCTGAACTATATAAAACATAAACTAAGAAAAATGTAAGAAAAGGTAAACAGATCCATAACCAGTAGAAGTTAACCATATTTTCTTCATAAGACAACAGGTGAAATTAAAAAAAACATGTATAAAGGATTTAAATAGCCAATTAACAAAGTTGATCTAATTGATAATTATATCATTTTACTCTCAAATAGAAAATACATGTTCTTTTGAAATGCACATAAAATTTTACACACATGACTATGTATAATGTGTTTTCTGACTAAAATCCAATAAAATTAGAAATTAATAGCAAATAGAGAAAAAAACTGACACAAGAACAAGATTTAAAAGTACTCTAACCTTATACCATGTACCAAAATTAAATCAAAATGGATCCTAGACCTAAATATAAAACCTAAAATTAGAAAACTTCTAGGAGAAAATCTTTGTCATCTTGGGTTAGGCAAAGATTTCTTAGATAAGACACCAAAAGCATGATCCGTAAAAAGAAAATTGGTAAGTGGGATTTCATAATACTTAATGCCTTCTGCTTTTTGAAAGATACTGTTAGAGAGTGAAAAGACAATCCAGAGGTGAGGTAAACATTATTTAGAAATCATATATCTGATAAGGAACTTGTATCCAGATATGTAAAGAACACTCAGAATTCAATAATAAGGGAAAAAAACCTTAAAAAATGGGCCAAAAATTTGGACAGATGCTTCATCAAACAAGATACAAAGAAGGTAAATAAGCACATGCAAAGATGCTCAACATCGTAGTCTTTAGGGAAATACAAATTAAAAGCACCACACACATATTAGAATGTCTAAAATTAAAAAGCCTGAATAGATTATGCGTTGGCAAGGGAGTAGAAGAAGTGGAACACTCCACTGCTGGTAGAAATGTAAAGTGGTACAACCACTTTGGAAAACAGTTTGTCAGTCACTTAAGGTAAATGCAAATCAAGGTTATAATCAAGCCATTCTACTCTTAGGAGAGATGAAAACTTACATTTACACAAAATCCTGTACACAAACGTTCATAGCAACTTCTTTCTGTGATAGGATGAAAGTGGAAACAACCCAAGTGTCATCAGCTGGTGAATGGATAAACGCATTGTGCTGTATATCCATACAGTGAAATAGTATTCAGCAATAAAAAAGAATGACCTATTGGTACATGCCACAACGTGAATGAATCTGAATTATGCCTTGTGAAAGATGCCAGACAAAATGGAGCACATAAAGTAGAATTCCCATGTAGGTATAAATTTATATCCCATTTATGTAAAGTTCTAGAAAGTGCAAATTAATATTTAGTGACAGAAATTATTTCACTGATTGCCTGAGGGATAGGGGCAGGAGACAAGAGGAGGGAGTATGGATTGGAGGGATTAAAAGAGTCATGAGAAAATCCTGAGGGGTGATGGATACACTTATTCTCTTCATTGTGGTGATGGTTTCACAGATGCATACGGGTGTCAAAACTTATCAAACTGTATGCTTTAAATATGTGCAGTTTATTTTATGTCAATTATACCACAGTAAAACTATTAAAAAACTATATAAATTAAAAGGTATTTTTTCAATAATCTCAGGTTAAAAATGATTGGAAGTATGTTTTGGGCTTATGGACCTTGCCTTGGATTGCTTTCCAGTAAAGAGTTATTTTAAGTAGGGTAAGTTAACATCCATGGCTCAGAAAAAGGATAAACGTAACTGGGGGAAGACTCAGAAGGGAAAATGTCAATTTCTGGATAATCATACATACCGGAATTGTTAAGATTAAATATGTAAGCACTTAAAAACTCTAAGATCAAGATGTTAACAAATCCATCAATTTAATGTGTAGATTTAAAAAAATCTCAATGCTAATAAAAGAAGACAGATTGATCTGTCTGTGCACAGCAGCACTCAATTAATCAAAGAAATACATATGACAGATTCATTATACAGAGTGAGAGATTTCTCCAAATAAACCAGTTGTGGTTGATTCCATAGGGATACTCAAAACCATAGTGATAGAATATTCTCTTCCCCATCTCGGCGGTTATATTGATGAAAAGTGTTTGTGTTGATGATTCTGTAATTGGCAAGATGCAAGTCTTATAGAAAGTTGGAGGTTGAGGAAAAGAACTAATAATAACAGATTATTAGGTGAACAAATATATTAGAAGGTGAACAAGTATTAAAAGGCATCTGATTCCAAACCACATTAGAATAATTAGTATTTTAAAAATCCATTTGTGGGTGTATATGAAATACATTTTTTGGTTCAGGAATCATTACAGCTTCAAATTATCCTCTTGAGCTGATCTTATGCTATCCAGATTTCACTTCTGGTTGAAATTTTCCAACTAGACCTTATTTTGGCATAAAAAGTAATGTGTTTTTCATTTGCAATTTTCCTTGTTTCATTTTTGCAAGTCTCGACAAAACACCTGGTTGAAATTGATATGTATCTTTATCTGTAATAATACTATTCTATACATAATATGCTAGGAGGGTGGAACGTAATATATTTTCTGTCTCTCTACTTTGCCGTCAGTGATCCCACCACGTTCTTTGGAGTGGGAGCCACCACTGCCATATTCTTTTTCTTTAAGGTGATGGTGTATTATAAATTTGGAGTGTGTAAATATAAAAACCCCTTTATTTCAAAACCATAGTTGGTGGTACAACCAGAGCTGGTGATGGAATGACCATATTATTAAAGAGTTCACACTTTAGGGCTCAGAGACAGAGTGCTAATCTTTTCTTGTTTCAGTTTTCCTTTTTCTTTGAAAGTCCTCTAAAAATATGTAGATATCTGATTTCCTCCTCTTACTAATTAGAGTAAATCTCAGTAAGTGAGGATGGACCTAATATAAGCTGGAAAGTTAAAAATGCAGAAGCAACTTCTTGGGAGCTTGGTTATCAGGTGATTGTGGGACTTTAAGGTAGATAATAGATTGATGCATTCATATTTTTTAAATGTGGGCTGTCTTTGATGCCATTCTTCTTCTTCTTCTTTTTTTTTTTTTGGTGAGGAAGATTGGCCCTTAGCTAACATACATTGCCAATCTTCCTCCTTTTGCTTGAGGAAGATTGTCCCTGAGCTAACATCTGTGCCAATCTTCCTCTATTTTGTATGTGGGACGCCACCACAGCATGACTTGATGAGCGATGTATAGATCTGTGGCTGGGATCTGAACCTGCGAACCCTGGGCCGCTGAGGTGGAACACTTGAACATAACCACTATGCTACTGGGCTAGCCCCCTGTTAGTCTTTTATGTAGTTGTCTAGTTTTGCGAATATTTATCAAGTTGTAGGGCTGTTATCTCTCCTTGAGCAGATGAAAATCTATTTAAATACTAATGTTAGGATCCGGAATGATTATACCTTAAATCTAGAATCTAGAAAAATTCCTATAGTTTTTAGGTGTATCCCTGAACAGACTTAAAATTTCCTGTCCTTTTACATTCTACATGTGTCCATAAAAAAATCCTGAGAGGCTCAGGATGTGTAACACTGAAAGCATTTGACTTTGTAGCGTTCTTAGTTCTGGGTGAGGACAATGACAGGCAGCAGCTGTTGAAATTTCAGAATTGAAATGTAGATTACTCCCCATCCTCCGACATTGGTCAATAGAGAGTTGTTTTCTTATGGTTCCGTTAAAGGCTTGTTTTCCCTTTCTGAGCTTATGTGCGTTACTATCATGAAGTTTAGTTTAACTCTGGCTATAGATTTGGATGAGAACTCAAAAACAAACATCAAATTAATTACAGAAGAGGATTTTTGACCTAGGTGTATCAGGCGTCATATGGTGGATCAAAGAGCAACACTCAACCCAAGAACCTTTTGTTAGATGAAGTTACTTTTTAGTATTTCTTCAAAGTTATTTGTTTCTTTAAATCTTTGAAAGGGCTCGTGTATGCAACGGAGCTGAGAGGAAAGACCCAAAATGAGTCCTATGTTTCTACCTAAAATGAAGGAATAACAATTCAGGGCAAAATATATGGCAAAAACAGTTCCTCAGAAGAGGGCTGGGTACCTTGGTTGCAGACCCGTGTTTTCTAAATATTTAACTACTGTCAGGCTTTGCCATGGCTCATATTTGTGTGTGTGTTTGTTTTAAGTGCATGACATTATTTTTTTTAATTGCTTTATTGGGTTCATATTGGCTTATAACATTGTGTAAAATCTCAGGTGTACATTATTATATTTCAGTTCCTGTGTGGACTGTATCATGTTCACCCCCAATAGTCTAGTTTTTATCCACCGCCACACATACGTGCCCCTTTACCCCTTTCGCCCTCCCCTTACTCCCTCCATGGCTCATGTTTTTGAAAGCAACTTTGTCTGCCTTCTCTTTAAGGTTCGACGCCTTCTCCTAGTCCTGTTCTAAGCAGGCTTGATGTTTTGGTGCTTTGAGCCTTGGAACTTCTCCTTCATAGTGGTCCTTTTTTTCCAACTATTAAACATCTTTTTGACCTCTTCATAGGACCCTAACTGTTCCTTTGTCCTGTTTCTTCCTGGAACTAAAACAACACACACATACACACACAGCTTTCTGCTTGGGAGAACCTTCCCACCCCGTGTCTTCTCTCTCCCTCAGATTTCTGAATTTTGTTTCTCTTCACATCAGTGGATGAAAAAAGAAAAAAGGAAAACCAACAGCAAGGAACTACATATGTCACTTTCCCTTGATTTTTTTCATTCTAATCTGAAAGAGTTTATAATTGTTTTTGGGTTCTCTGTTCCAGCTAATTCTGCCCTTCTCTAAACTGATCTGCTCAATTTGAGTCTAAAAGATATTTACTTTTTTTTTTTTTTTACATTAGGGAGCTAGGATGTGAACAAGTCTTGAAAAGTTTTACCTACCAAAGTTTTTGTCGGGAGACTCATGGTCAATCTTCTCCCCCAATGCTTCAAGACACTATTTAACAAAATGAGACCTTTTGGAAACAAAGTAATATATTACGGTTTTCCTTTTAGTAGATAAAACGAAACTTTTTTGCACTGCCTTATGCAGAAAGTATTGCATACTACCCAGATTTAAAGGACCTAAATTGTTCATTCAGTTTGATTATTTGCATGTAGTACACTGTTGAAAAAATCTCTATGCTGAAGTCATGCTAGGATCTTAGGCTAACGTGATTTTGACACCACCAAGACACCTCACCACCATTATCATCTGTGGGCACTGTGCTCTTGCAAAAATCAGTAGGATGCTGCTCATCTGTCATTTAAAATATTACTGAGATCCTGCTGTTTTAAGATGTGTATAGATGTGCTCTACTTTAAGAAAACCCTATGTATAAAAATATAGATTTACACATTAATAGGTTTTATTAAATCATTTGTAATATTATGATAGAATTATTGGTTTTGTAAAAGGTTTCACTCCAAATTTTTTTTAAATGTTGAAGTCCCAGTGCATTTTAAGTTATTTGATTTAGTTAAATATTGTCAAGACCATTTCTAAGGCATAAATTGATTCTAAAATTCTCCTTGTCAGTCTTAGTGTAATATTCTGTTTATTTCCTCATCCTACTTTTCTTTAAAAAGCATCCTCTCCTAAAAGGATGCTAGTCCATTTTAGTGGGATTCAAAATCCCTGAAATCCACCATGTGTGACTGTCATATGCAACTTCAGGTTGTTATTTTGGGAAAATTCTCTATAGGCTGTTATGAAATTAAAATCTTGTATACTACATTCGTCATCTGGGATGAAATTTCTCTGTGAAAGAGGAAAAGAGAGCAAAGAAATAATGAGTACAAGATAAGGAAATCTAGTAAGCAGAAGCATAGAAACTTTTGAGAAGAAGCTCTTATTCTTACTCTTCTGGTAGCTTGACATCTCACATCTTGATAACTACCCTGGTCTCATCTTGGTTTGTTAATTGCACAAGCTGAATTGTTAACCTTGATTGGCAGTATGACAAGTAGCATTTGAATTTGTGCTATTGGTTTTCAGTGCTTTGTCTCTTATGTTTCTTACGGCTCTTCTCTCAGGCTAGGGCTGGGGTACCATTTTAAAGAGAAGTCAAGTGAAAACTGAGAAAAATTTGTGGCCTGCCTGAGTATACTCCCAAAGTGTAAAGCCCCCTAACAATACAGTGTGTGTCCTGAGACAGAAAGGAAACACTCTCAGAGGAACATGTCCTCCTTGTGTAGTGTCCCTCCCTGGGAAACTTGTCCAGGGAGTTCAAAGGGGCAGGTCACCAGAGGAGGACACAAGGGGGCAAGTACAGGACAGCCATGTGCATCATTTGGCCCATGTGCTGACCACATGAAACCTTCTTTGGGACTGGAAAATGCCTGACATGGCTAACCTAGAATATATCACTTTGCTGATTCCTGGCACCAACCTTGTTTTTAGTGTGCAGTGGATGCTGTTGTGCTGTTTGAACATCCCTGCAGCTTGCTGACCTGGGGGAGCCCGAAGCAAAAAAAGTTATCTACTGCAGTTCTAAATCAAGTTTTAAAACAACAAAACATTTTAATATCTGTAGCTGGAAGGGAAATGTTTGGAGCTGTGTAACTGGCAGGCAGGAGTGCAGCGACTGAAGAAGAGATGATTCTTGGGCCAGTTTTGGACACAAACTGAGCTAAACTCAAAGAAACCCAGGCAGACTCTCCTGTCTGGCTTCCCAGTAAAGTCAGAGGGGACAGTCCTGGCAGTACTGTGGATTTGTATGCTGGGATAGATATAAACAGCAAAACTCTCAGCCCTGTGGCTATAAAAAGAAATATTTTTTATGATATATTCGTTGTTTAAGAGCAGGCTGTGAGTTTTGTTTAACATTTATTCCTGTGCAGTTCAAAAACCAGAATTCTATCTGCTTGTGTGCTTAAGCTCTTTCAGATGTTTTTATCGTGTAACATTTTCTCCAGATTCTTCTTTTAATGTATGGTTTTTTTCCCCACAATCTGTTAAAAGATCAGTGTGTGTGAATCTTGACACTGTGATGCTATTTCATGGTTTTAATTTGAATGTGAATTGTTGCAGCTGGAAGCATATGATTAATGGCACAGACTTGTTTGTCGCAAAAACAGATGATATTTTACATTTAGTCAAGATGCATTGAAAAATTGACTCACTTATATTGCACTGGACGTAAGTCACATTTTAATTCACTTTTGAATTCTGCTTGTAATTTGAGTTAATCTCAAACATATAGATGTCTGTCTCTGGTGATGTAACTGACTATTGAAAGTATTTGAAGGAAAATTGCATATTAAATATATATTGTCCATTAGTTGAGTAACCAAAGTTTTTTTGCTGGGAAAATTGTTCTAAATCAGTCAGTGAGTCTGGGAGTCAGTGTAAAAAAGAGGGAGGGTATGGTTATAGAGATGAGAAATTCATTCTTCTTGATTGCCTGTGTATTTTTATATGCCTCTATGGTGTACATACATAATACAACAATGCTCCTGGTCTCTCATACCTGGTGGCATGTTGGGGAGTTCTGACCCACGCGAGACATTGCAGGCAGTGACCCACACAAGACATTGCAGGCAGTGTCTTACAGCTTATCTGCCCTCACTCTGGGTTCTGGGTGCATTTGCTGCAGTGGCCCGAGCCATCCTTCTCAAAAGCAATGTCAGAAAAGTTGCATATGCAATTTCCTTCAGAGATGAGTCTCACAAGTCGTCGAAGTGTATTATGGTGTTCTACCTTCCAGCTGTTTCCTCTTATAAAATAGCATGAAACCATACATGTTAAATCAGGTGTTACTTAGTCAAACTCGCTACACCAGATACGAGTTTGCTGTTTTAAATCCCTGAGGTGTGGCTGTCCAGTCTCAAATTGAGTACTTCATGATGAGGAAGTCAGTGTCTCAGAAAGCATGCTTATATGCCATATTAGAAGAGTTTTAATTATTATGATTCATTATAATTTACCAAAATCTAACTTTCTGCTTCTTTGCTAAAATGGATCCAGTTCTGCTTTGTGGAGCCATACTCAACAAATAAGACAGTAATTCAGAAACGTGAAACTTGTCATATCCTCGGAAAGATCATTTTCCAAGCTAATTTCTTAGGTTTCTTCAACTATTTTTCCTTTTCTATGGTCTCCAGGTCCATCACCATCCTGGTTGCCTTCTTATGGACAAGTTTTCAATTATGGTGGTCCCTTGTAAAATGTGTATCCAGAAACGTAATGCTCTAGATATGGTCTGGCCAGTGCTGCTGTCATCTCTCTTCTTTCAGGAACTCTATTTCTCTTAAAGCCAACAGTATGAGGCCCAGCACCCCATTGGTTCATACTGGATATGCTGTCAAAACACTCAGCTGTTTCAAGTTAGGTCTCTTCTGTTTTTGTGCAATTGATTTTTTTTTAAATTCCCAGTTCCAGACATTACTTATATCTCTATTAAATTTCATTGTGTAAGTACTGGCTCATTGTTCCAGCTTGTCAAGAACTTTTTGACTTTTTTTATTCTGTCATCCAACATATTAGCAATTTCTTTCAGCTTTGCTCCATGTGTAAATGTTGAAATACCTTCAAAGTTTTTACTCAATTAAAATTTATAAACATGTATCAAATTGTCTACTCTGTGCCTGTCTCATGCTCACTGCTGGGGATAACAGGATGACTAGAGTGTAATCATTCCTTCAGGAAGCTCACAGGCTATAGGGAATAATAGACATGTAATTATATGACTATATTGCAGTGTGATAATTGCTATAATAGAGTTATGTGTAAAATGCTGTGAGAACCAAGGGTGGTTGCAAATCATAGAAGACCCAACCCCTTCCATGTTGGCACAGATCCATGAATTTTGAGGTATGGCTGTTATAGCAGTTATAATGCTGCCTAACTACTGTCATGTGATTTACTTTTCTCTTTCTTTCTTGCTCAAGGATACAGCGAGAGACTTGTTAAATATTTTGCTAAAATAATCTCATACTATGGTATTTTCAGAATATACCAACCTGGCAAGCCAGTCCAAAAGGAACTAAGAATTATTGTGAAGGACTTATTCTTATTGACCCCATGGGGGTTCGTGATGATCACATTTTAAAAATCTGGGGTGATATTTGCCTATCCCCAGTCTTCTGGCAACTTTCCTGTTCTCCATGGTTACATAGCAATGCTTAGAGTAGTTTGGTGATGATGTTTGAGTTTTTCTGCTATCTTGGTATGTAATCTGTCTGGATCTGGAGACTTGAATTAACTTAAAGAGAGTGAAGACACTCTCTCCTGTCTTCATGTTTACCTTTCTCTTAACTCTTTCCAGATTGAAAATGATTCTTTCTTTTAGTGCCCCTCTGTTTTGGGTTTTTTTTTCTTGTTCTTCTTCTTCTTTTTTTTTTTTTTTTTGCTTATCTATTCTTCTTAACATTTTTGCAAGTATAAATTCATTTTAGCCTTTAGTCTTTGTTCCCTTTTTTATAGTTTCATTCTCCTTTAACTATCTTCCTTTTTAGGATGAATAGTCATGTGCTGGTTTTTCTCCTCCTCCTCTTCCAATTATTATATTGAAACCCTAAAGTCTAGCCTGAATGACCGTTTTTGGTCTTATGGTCTCTAGGATAACATATCCACCTTTTCTTCTTTGATGGTCACAATTAAACCCAGAGACTTGAACTCTTCATTGTTTTCTCATCCTTCTTTGCTATGAAATTGTCAACTGAATAAGGTAGAAATTTACGGAACTGAGGACTTTATAGCAGCCATGTGCTTAATAGCATCTGGCTCTGATAGTGTGACTGATAGTAGCAATATACCTGCCACCAAGACTGGACGCTGCACGTTTTTGGCCATAAACAGTGCTTGTATGGTCCTGCCAACGTTTGCCACTCTGTCTCCCCTTGGGTTTCCCTTGCTAATCTACCCCTCCTCCTTATTGACTCATTTCTCTCGGTACATCTGTCAGTATTCATAATTCAGTCTGATTTGTGACCAATTTTGACTTTTTTAATACAGCTTGACAAATTCTAGTGATTAATGATAAAATTATTTAACTCTGTTTCTGTGTCCTTGGTAGACACTTCCCAGATCTGAAAACAGTGTGCATAAATAAGAATACTACAGAATAGAAAGTTACACATGACATTCAAAACTAAAGATAATAACCTACTCTGGCTCTTTAGTGGAAAAAAAGATTATGCACAAATACAGTAAAAGGAATGGTTGTGGCACAGGTGGCATTTAATGCAGGACTTTAGACCAGATTATGCTTGAAGATACAAACATGGGGAGAAAGGAGATTCCCAGTGGAGGGAAAAGTCATAAGCAGAGGCAGCAGCATTTGGGAAACGTGGCTGGGTATAAGGCGAAAACATGAGCGGTTCATTTTGGCCGCTGCAAAGGTCCCATAACTGTGGCTTGGAAGGATTCAGGGTTAGAAAGGTCACTTGGATCAGACCATCAGGAGCCTTGAATGGCAGGCTAAGCTCTTTTTCGCCAATGTTTCCCAAGGTTTTTTACATCATCAGACACGTGGAAAATGGTAATATTTTTATAACATATTGGGATAAACAGAAACTGCTTACTGGTAGAGGTGATGACAAGAAATGAGGGGATTATGCCCCAGACCCCGCTAGACAGCCCAGTGGCTTCAGGATTTCAGTACATCTGTAATCCTTCTCAGGCATGTCCACGTTAGGAAGAAGGTAAGATTTTATCAAGGCATATTTCTCTCTCACATTTCAATTCAAAGCTGTTTTGAGCTTTCTGCCAAGCAAATGACCTCCTCCCCTCCACACATACATGCAGACTCTCCGTTATATGTACTACATGTGTTTCCAGTTGCCAGTTCAAGTACCAAGAGTCCCATTCACTTACTTTTCCTTCAAAACCATGGCCTTTCATTGTAAGAAGAGATGACAGTCTCCCTGTGTCGCAAGTCCTTTAATTTCCTGCCCAGATTACCAAACATAAATTCTAGGTTTCTCATGTGTGTATCATTGTACTTATTTCATCCTGCTTGCTTTTAATTTTATGATCCTTTTGAAGAATAATTACATCTCACTACCAGTGTAACTGAATTTTGACGTGAAATTCTCTCGAGAGTACCTATAGTCCCTCAATAAGTAAACATACCATCTCTGATAATTCCTTCAGGGAACAAGTATATGACTCTGAAACAATAATTAAACTGTTACACTTCAAATCTGAAAGAGCTTTTGTAGACTGTTAACAAAATTACCTTAATGAATGATTTTTCTATAAAAGGACTACTTCCCTTGATTAAAGAAACGAGTTTAAAATACCACAGTACCATAATTTGACAATGTTACATCTTCATTAGCTGTTGCATTAGCAAAGAGGGTGCTTCTCAGAGCACTTTCTCTCGGCATTTAACCAATTAAATTGAGTATAAAAATAGATTTTGATATAATATTTTAAGAGGTATTTTAATATTGAGAATGGGTTAAAAATCTTACAATTTGACTGTAAGACTTAGAAATCCTTATATAGTTATCCTTTTCACAGTAGCATCTCACGTGGGCATTTTGGAGACAGCTGAAGCGATACTTTTAGTACTGAAATGTCTGAACAACTGGGTGTTTGATGATATTAAGGATTTGACATTAATTTCTTTTAGGTGTAATGCTGGTGTTTTGGTTATGTTTTTTAAATGAATCCCTATATTTTAGAGATATTGATAGCACAATATTTACAGAGGAAATTTACATAATATCTGAGAGAGGAATTAGGATGAGACCGAATTGGCCAGAATTGATAGTTGTTAAGGCTGAGTGATGTGTTCATTGTAGTTTTCTGATTATTTGTATATGTTCAAAATTCTCCATAATAATAAGTGAAAATATCAGGAGCATAATTGATCATTTATCTGGTGAATAGCAGAAACCCTACAATCTGTCCAGGGGCCGGGTGGCTCTTCCATGCTGCGTTAGACCTGATCTGCTGTGCTTTTTATTTCTGTTCTTTGCCTTTGTGTCTTTCATAGTTGTTGATCTCTTCTTCTCTCTTTTTTAAAATTTCTTAATTTTTTGATTTTGTCTCTTTTGTAGCTCTCTCTTCTTGCTACTGTCCACATGCCTGTCTCTGGTGGATTCTCTCTCTCCTCCTTCTCCCACATAATGATTTACTACTTCTAATATACTCTGAGCAAGGAGCCAAGAAACTAAATGTGATCACATTTTTTTCTAGGCAAGATTTCTGTGTGGGCCCAAGGGACCTTTTAGAGTGTTAAGCATGTGAGATTGAGGATGTTAATTTGGGGACATTGCTGTTGGCTGCCCCATGGCTCCTACTTTTTAGCTGTGTTCTGGATAACTGAGGCATCCTATAAATGTTTAGATATATTGTACAATCATGTGTCTTGAGCCTGCAAGGAGGGGGTTGGTTCGTTTTCTTTAACACAGTGTTAATGACATAGGAAATTATTTTATTTACAACTCACTGAAAAGAAATTTAAGTTTCCAGTTTTTATTACTACTTTAAGGATCAGAAGGGTAAATATGCTCTTATGGGAAATACATGTATTGCTAAGAAGTAGGTTGAAGCCTAAATGACATAATGTCATAAAGATATTTTCAACTCAGTGACCTGAGGCTGTGAGCTCACAAGCCAGGCAGGAGCCGTGTCTACTTGGTTTGCCACTGTACTTGTGGTGCCCAGTACTATGTCTGGTACATAGAAGCCACTCAATACATATTTATTAGTTGATTGAGTGAATGAACAATATAAATCAGGTGACTTTTTAATTCAGCACATGTGAATTGAGTAAAGGTTATATGCCTGTTCCTGTAATAGCTCCCTGAAATATCCAGAAGAATTGGTCTCGAAACATAGCTGCAGAATGCTGTCAGGCAAGAGCAGTCATAAAGAATTGGATGTGTAAAAACACACGCATTGTTACACGTATCCTAACATTGAAGGGGTTTACAGTTTGCTCTGGAATCACAAAGGATAGAGAGAACAATTTTGTAGAAATAAAATTAAGGAAGGCTTCACAAGGAGATGGCATTTGGGTTTAGACTTTAAATTTGCATAGGGTTTATCTAGGTAAGCCATGAGTTGGGCAGAGAAAAAACAGCCCGAGGTAAAATGCCTGGTGACGTTTCAAAGTGTCCAAGAGTTTGGCAGTTACACTGGGATGAAGTTGGGTGATTCATGATTGAATATTAAGAATAAGGGATAAGGGGTTAAGAGTGACTCTTAAGGTTCATATTTTGGGTGGCTGCCAGTCCCCAGACAGGGAATCCGGGAGGCTGGTTTGGAAAAGAATGCATGGCAAGAATGAGTTCTTTTGGGGACAAGTTGAGTTTAAAATGAAAAACATCTAGAAGGGAATATGTGATAGACTGTAAGAAATAAGAGTATTAATGCTTAGGACAAAGTTAGATGGGAGCATTTGAACTGTTTTCATGATATTAGAGGTAGCTGAAATAATGTGAGTTAAGATATTCCCACGGAGGATGTGTGAGGTGAGAAGAAAGAATTCTGAGGAATATCAGAGATAATTCTTAATTGGAGATCTGTGCACCCTGAGAGCAGAGATCATGTCTTTTTTATTTTCTTATCTGTATAGTATAGCACAGCACATGATGCTCAATAAGCCCTCACAGCAGTTTTTTTTAAACGTTGCCTTTGAAAGAAGCATTTTGAGAATGCAGTAGATGCTATTTACTAGAGCAACAATGAGATGACAGTAAGACCAAGGGTAAGTTATTAAGTTTTTCCCCCCTTTAGTTCATTAATCCACACTTGGAAATTTCTTCCTAGCTGCAAATTCATTTTCAACTTTGCATTAGTTATCAATTGCTATGTAATAATTTACTACAAACTAAGAGACTTAAAAAAACAAATGTTTTTTTCCTTGATAAGTTGAATACAGAATTACCTTATAACCTAGCAATTTTACTCCTAGATATATATCCACTGAACTGAAAACAGGTGGTGAGATAAAAACGTGTACACCAATATTTATAGCAGCTCTATTCACAGTAACCAAAAGGTAGAAACAACCAAAATGTCCATCAGCACATGAGTGGATAGACAGAATACGCTATATCAATTCAGTGGAATATTATTCAGTCATAGAAGGATCCCCTTCTAAGCTCGTGTTTTTGTTGGTGGTTATCAGTTCCTCCGGAATGGTTAGACTGAGGGCCTCAGTTCTTGGCCAGCTGTTGGCCAGAGGATGTCCTTAGTTCCTGGCCACATGTGCCTCTCCAACTTGGCAGTTTGTTTTATAAAAGTATACAGACGAAGAAGGCAATAGGGATAATCTGCTATCAAGATGGAAATGACAATCCTTTGTAACCTAATCTCAGAAGTGACATCCCATCACCTTTGCCACATTCTGTTGGTTAGAAGTAAGGTACTGGGCCAGTCCCCACTCAAAGGGAGACGCAAAGGCATCAATACTAAGAGGTGAGGATCACTGGAGGCCATTTTGCAGGCTGCCTGCTACAAACATTAAGGGGTTACCATTAATGTTTCTGTGAAGCTTTGATTATTTACGTTGAGATGACCACATGTTCTTCCTGACTGAACCTTCCTCAGGTAAATCTAAAAGTCATTTATTGAGTACCTATAACTCTCATTATGTCAGGTACAAAGAAAGAGAAGATGTGGTCCCTGGCTTTATGGATCATAAAGGGTGATTCTCTTAATGTTTCCTTCTTTTGTGCAGAAACAGTTGCTTGGCATTGATTGTTGATGAGGATACGTGATCTTAGATTAATTTGTGTACTAAAACTGTGTTTGTGCATGTGTGCATATTGAATGAAATGACCAGATTCTTGAGGTTTATAGCAAGACTTCCTTAATTTTTCTAATTAAGGAAGAGGTAAATCTTGGAGGTTACAAACCAAAGAATGGGAGTGGGGTGGATAATGTTTTTCCTCTCTCCCCAAAAATTTCTTGTGTGGTTTATCCATTTTTAAAATAGCAACAAGTTGATGATAAATGTATTGAAAACAATTTTTTTTTTAAGGACACTGATCCTATTTTAGATTGGCATGTAAAAACATGTCTACCCTATAATTATTTTCACTCACCTAGAATAAGGGCATGAAAGGAGTGATGTGTCCTCAATAGTCAGCTAGGAAAATAAGCCCTAACCTCATATCAGAGCTTTAAGGAAATTCAGCATTGTGGAACCCTACTGGATACCTAATAAATGTTTCTTCTCATGTAGTATGTTCTGCTGTCCTCAGGCAAATATATTCTTTACCTATCCCAATCTAAATAAAACTTAGATGGTAGGCTTACCATCATTTCAATTGTGGTGTCTCTCTCTTTTCTATTGAGTGTGTTCTTCATGGGAAACTGTTTTTGGAAGTGAAGTGCTTGACCTCAGGCAATGTTTCAAACTCATTTGTCTTCTCTCTGGCTAGCGTACTGATTCCTAATCTTTTTATGCTGTGACACACTATTTCGTGTAACCCTCTGTTCCTAAGTGCTGGATGACACATACATACTTATATTTTAAAGCTAATTAAAATTAATTTCATTTTGAGAGCTCTACTTGCCTCTTGAGATAATTGGAGACATCCCAGAGCATCAAAGACAGAAGGTTAGCAATTATTGATTTAGTGATGTAGTTGTGTGTGAAGAAATCTGTTTAATGGTATATGTGATGTAGTGGGCTAATCTTGCTTTAGTATCTAGTAATGGCGTAAAAAAGGAAGTCTGATTACCTTAAGATAACATTTTAATGGTTCATTCATCCAGCGTTGGTTATAGAGACCATTCATTGGGAATTGTTTGAAGTGGAGTGATCGTGTCACTCACATCCCCTTTATAAATGGCAGTTTTAAAGCACACAGGGAAAGCTTACCTAAGAGAACAGACAAAAAGGACTGCCATCCTTTAAAAAGAAGCTCCGAGACAAGAAGAGTGTTTGTGTAAGACAAGAATTATGAAAGGAAGGGAGGGAACGAGGCAGGGTATTTTAAACTATATAAAAATCTGAGACTGCTTATACTGAAATCCATGGACGGATAATCCACATATTCATTCTTGCGTTCGCTTATTAATTGACTTAATATTGAATGCCTGCTGTGTGCCAGAGTCTGCGTAGACACCTGGAGACACAGTGGTGAACACACCCAGCAAGGAGGCTCTTGGAAATTTTTAGCAAAGTGGATTGGTAGGGCTATGGAGACAGTACCTGGTGAAACTGGTATGCTTACATAAAAGCTACGAAAAAGCTGTAAGAAAGTGGGTAATAAACAGTTGCAAGAATTCCTGAGAGGAAGAGCCCATTTTGTCCTTAGATATATTTGCTTTTTTCCTATTCATAATCCAACCACGTTTTATTTAAAAGTGGCCCTTGGCAGAAAAAGAGAAACAAAAGAGCCCTTGCCTAGAAATGGCAGTCCCTGCTTTAACCCCTACTTCCTGACCGCTCACCACTGCAGCCATGTGACCCCCTGAAAAAAATGCACCAATTTTTGATTGTCTACATGTTTATAACAAAAGGGAGGGAAAGATAAAGTATAATAATAGCTTTGTGTATGTGTGTATATATACCATATGTCAGCCTTTGTACACCACATCATCTCCTAAAGGTATACACACACACATAAGATCAGTGTGTATTAGTGATCAATTTGGGTTTTTTCATCATATAAAATATATATTGTGTCACCTTAATATTAAATTGATAATTCACACTCTTTCTTTAAAAATCTAGCTGAGGACAGTTGTGCTAAAGGAACGTACATATTCATCTGAAGGGGAGAAACCTCTTTTTTGGTGTTAGAGGTGGGAAGAAATTGAGAAACATAAAGTACTAGAGGCTGTAGGAGATACAGGTTATAGACAAAAGTTACTGGAAAAGAAGGGTCCAGCCCAAATAAAAACTTGGTTTAGTTTTATAACATGGCTATATTGGAAATTCCAGAGGAACCTATTCTCCTCTGCCTGTTCCTTTCAGCGCCTGGTAGACTTTTACTTCCAAACCTTGGAACTCAGGCTAGTTCAGTAGTTCAGAAAGTTATAGGCTTAAATGGTGGCCAGAAAATAATAGTTAACACTTAATGGACGTTTAGAATATTCCAAGCACTATGCCAAATGAGTTATCTCATTTAATCTCTACAGTCCTATCGGGGTACCTAAGTATTGTTATTTTCTCCCTTTTATTGAAAAGGAAACCAAAGCTATGTTATCCTAGGTCACTAAGATGGCATGTAGCAGAACGAGGTTTTGAACCCAGTGACTCTGGCTTCAGAGTCCATGCTGTCAGTCACTCCGCTGTCACACTTTCTGTCAGAGCTAGCCTGTCTGTTAGGGCTGAACCCAACTCCAATGCATTGGCTTGTTTTCAAGGAAAATTGTGTACCAAAATCTGAAAAAATTAGAACCTTCCAAGAGGTTTGGAACATATCTAATCCCCAAGCTGACAGCTGCCCATATTTATTTGTGATTTGTAAAGTACATTGACTGGTCCAGTTACATAATTTAAACTATAATGTGTATTAGCTTATGTACATTATTAAATTAAACATTGGTGTCAATTCCCTGAAGTCTAGACTAATCCTTTGCCATTCGCTATTTTAAGCATAAGCCTAAACATGGATCCTGACTGTTCTGTAATCAATAGGATGACAAAAAAAACAGAACAACGAGAATAGTCCACAAAAAGACTTAAGTCTCCATTTAGGAGTTGTGATAAGCTTTTCCATCAAGAATAACATAGATCAGGGCCAGCCCCGTGGCCAAGTGGTTAAGTTTGCCCGCTCTGCTTCGGCGGCCCAGGATTTCACGGGTTCGAATCCAGGGCATGGACATGGCACTGCTCGTCAGGCCACACTGAGGCGGCGTCCCACATGCCACAACTAGAAGGACCCACAACTAAAATATACGACTATGTACTGGGAGGATTTGGGGAGAAAAAGCAGAAAAAAAAAAGAGGATTGGCAACAGTTGTTAGCTCAGGTGCCAATCTTTAAAAAAAAAAAAAAAAAGAATAACAGAGTGTTAAAGGAAGAAAAGGGAAATATGGGTGGGATCAAGTAAATATGGTAGAACAAGCAGAATTCTCTTAAGGTTTTATTACATAAGTAGGTTATATAGCAATAACTTGTTCTGAGGTCAAATTAGTCACCAAGGAGAAATTCCACTTAGAGTGAGAGACTAAAATTCTACCTATGAGTGTCAGGGTTATAGTCTGTGACTGTGTGCTTTATTGCTATATAAGATGAGACATTAGATGCTCTTCAACTTTTTCTGTGGGCTGTGACTGTGTTAAATTAGAATCTCATGTTATCTCTGACAATTTAGTCTCACGGTAAGTTCAAGTTTTCAAGAGAAAGAAATGCTAGTAGGGAGAAATGGCAAGCTGTGCTAGAATGCCATAGCATTTCCACCGCACTAGAAGATCTTATTTCACCCTGAGTATGTAACAAACATCTTCCTCTTCAACCAGAAAATTCCCATTTTGGCTCTTCCCAATTTGTTGCTTGGGTCAATGGCAATTTCAACAAAATTGTTCCCATCCCAGCTTGTCTAGCCTGGCCACCAGCTTTTCCAGGATACTACGAACACGCTTTGCTTTTTGTGTTGTGCCACTAGCTCAGGAATTTGCTTCTTAGTAAACATTTGGAGCTATGCAAATTGTGATCACCTTGGGGTTTGTGGGTCTTCTAGGGAGTCAGTCCTTGGCTTTGGTAAGAGCACAGAAGGGAACATTTCTCCAGAACTCGTCCCACAGCTTTTTCTTTCTGTGCTTTCACTTTCTCATGGCTCTTGGTTCTGTTGGGCGTCAGGACAAGCTAAAGGATCACAAGTAGGATAAGATCAACAAGGATCACAAAAGGTAAAGGGTAATGCTCTTGCATTTCTAGTACAGTGCTTAGCACATGCTGCATTATGGGCTGCACATTTCCAAATACTAGAAAGGCTAAGCAATAACTAGTGAAGTTTAATTGTACATGTGTTTTAAAAAAAATTTTAAATTTCAAATGTTGAGATTCCCTGCAGAACTTGGTATGTGCCAGAAACATAAAAGTTACATGCTAATAACTATAAACACACAATCTACCACCATCAACCAAAAAGATAGAGTATTTCTATATCATGGAACAGTTTATTAGGTAAATTCCCCATTCTGCATTTGAGGAATCTGAATAAATATTTTATAAAAGATTAATCAATTCATTTTGAAAAAAATACTGATTGAGTTCCCACTACGTGTAAGACTTTGTGTTGGATGCATTCAGAGTATAGAGATGAACAAGACACGTGAAATGCACAAAACTCCCATAAGGCTCTCTCGGTCTAACCAGGAAGGTGAAATATGCATTCAGATAACTATGCTGCAGGGTGGAAAGTGTTATGAGCAGAACCAAGAGAAATAGACTGAAAGTTTTCTGAAAAATTATTTCTAGCTGGAAGATCATGGAAGGCTTGGTGGAATAGGTGGCATTTGATCTGGCCCTTGAAAGGCATGTAGTGATGTGGGTGTGCAAGAGCTGAGGGCAGAACCAGCATGGTAGGAGCTCCAGGCAGAGGGGGTAACACAGAAGCATGAAAGTGAAAAGCCTGCATCTGGTCCAGAAGAGCAAAAGTATTTCTGGAGTATATAAGGAGAGTAATGGAGAAATGCTGGAGGAATGGCCAGTTGGAGCCGGATCATGGAGAATTATAAATGCTAAATAAAGTAGTTTGGGAATTTCAAGTTATAGGCATTGAATATTTTTGAGCAGAGTGGTGATATAATTTGAGCTAGTTTTCTGGACAAGTATTAGTAATTTAATTGGAACACTTTATAAATATCTGTTTGTTAATATCACCACCAATCTCATCACTGAGAAGCTGTCAAGCTCACAATGGTGGAAACAAGTTTCCAAAATTCTAGTTTTTGCTTGAAAACAAATTTTATCATTGACCACAAATACTATCAGTTGTTTTCCTTAAAGTTATAGGCTTCCATTTTTTTTCTTTTTTGAGGAAGATTAGCCCTGAGCTAACATCCACTGCAAATCCTCCTCTTTTTGCTGAGGAAGATTGGCCCTGAGCTAACACCTGTGCCCATCTTCCTCTGTTTTATGTGTGGACACCTACCTCAGCATGGCTTGATAAGCAGTGCGTAGGGCCACCTGGGATTCAAATCGGTGAACCCCAGGCTACCGAAGCAGAGTGCACAAACTTAACCACTACACCACCAGGCCTGCCCCTACATATTCATTTTTGAGAAAATGTCTATCAAATACTCAAGCCTGAATAATCATACTTGGTCAGTGGAAATTTCCAGTGAAAATGGAGTTCCACGAAAAGAAAAGTGACTAGCTTAGTTCACAACTCAATTGCACAAGTGCTAATCCTCAAAACAACCGAGTGCTTTGGTATGGAGCAAAAACGCTCTGCCTGCTTCTCATTTAGTCACACAGAATATTTAAAAAGGACATGTTCAAGATATAATTTAATAAAACTAAGAATTTTTATCGCTTTAGCAAGTTCATTCTTAGGTGAAACTAGATTTTCCCCCCTGAAGATATGTGGTGGTCAAGGATACAGTGACTGTTAGTTTGATGCTGGTACTTCTGTTCATGTTAAGTTACCAGCAGTTTTATTCACCTTTCACCATCAGTGAAAATGTCAACATGGTAGAAATAGCAAATAATGTCTTAGTATAATTATGAGAATAGTGTTCATCTCTGGGGCCTCCTGATTGGCTCTCGAAGAGCACCCTTGGTGAACTGTTGCTTAATGTTGGCAGACTTACTGGCTATCTTCTGCCCCAAAGTATATGGACATTGCTTAAACTAAGTCTTGGATTTCTACTTCCACATAATAATAATTATACTTTTTGTGCTCTTTGCTCCTGAGCCAACAGCTGGTCAAATGGCCTAAACTGACATTTATATGCTATTTTGGGGGGTGACTGAAGGAGGCCCTGTTGGTGTCCCACCATAACCCCCTTTTTATGGGCACCAGACTGATTTTCAACAGCCCATTCCTTGGCTTTTTTGCCTGGGAGTGTTCTCTGGCCGCGGGAGCCTGGTTTGCCTGAGTGCCTTGGGCAAGCTGGAAGTGCCGGGAAATTAATGCCCAGCCTTCCTACACAGTCCTCAACCAACCACTAATGGGAGGTAGGTGGATAAAAACCCACTGCTTCACCCTTAGTGCCTGGCTCCCAGAGTTCCAGCACAATTAAGCTTACCCACAGTGGTAGCTGGCTGGATAACTCTCCTTTTGTGAGTCGTCTCTCCCTGTTTCAGTCTCCCACTCTGCCACCAGTATTTCCTGCATTCACCTCTCAAGTGAACCGTTTGCACTGGGGGGATCCAAAATAAGGCAGAACCTATTTGTTTACATGTTCCCTTTGCTGACTGTCTTATAGACTTTAGGAGAAGGAAGAACGTTCTTTTTCTTCCTTTCCCACATTTTCTAATGGTAAATTTTGAATAAATATAGGAATATCTTAATAAGTCTTTTTCAAGCTATGCAGCCATATGTCTAGGAGTGTGTAGGGTATTTGTTTATTCATTTTTAAGGTTTATGAAATCTGCAGGCTTGGCAGTTTGGGACTGGAGGAAGCTCAGGTACGGGTAGGTAGTACTGTCCACTGTAAGTGTTAACGGGCAATGGGTAGTAGACCAGGTCCTTAAGCGAGGCAAGACTACTCCAGGTAGCGAGCCGCGGGTCTCTATAGTAATTCTCCCCTAACTGCTGTGTCAAGCCTAGACTCTGCCTGGCTTACAAAGCCATCCATCTTCTGTTTTCACACTAGCCATTTACTTGTCACTGGCTCACACTTCATATTTCATGCTCATTCAGTCTTCATTCTGCAACCCCCTCCATTCCTAATTTCCTCTTAGTTTATGGTCCCAGCTGCACCCTCCCCACTAGAATGCCTTTTTTCATCTTCTCCCCAATATCATTCTTAACCATTTAAAGCCCATGGACACATGTCTTTAACATGCCCACTCATGCACATAGAACATTCCATTCGTTCCCATTTCATTGGAGGCTCTTATACTCTCTGGGAAGCAGTGCCATGTAGTAGAAAAGGACACATGGTCTTTGGAATCAGACGGTCCAAAATTTGAATTGTAGATCTGCCATATAAATCTAAATAGCTGGACGTGGAACAAGGTGCTATCCTCTCTGTTCCAATTTCTCCATCCGTTAAATGAGGATACAAAGTCCTAAAAGGTTAAATGAGATGATGTGTATAAACACTTAGAAGGTTAACTGTAGGTTGGGGGATAGATGATGACTATATGTTAATCATCTTTGTTTCCTATGTGGGTGTTCACAGCACATCTCACTGTGAGTCTGGGGACCTTGGTCTCCTCCAGCTCAACAGTTTACCCACTGTTTAGTGGTGGATTTCCTTCCTTCATGCAGACCAAATTTTTGTGTTTCATAAAGAACTTACCAGCTCTGATTTTTCTAACAGTTCTTTCCTTATCTAAAATAAAGTGTTTTTTGACTCACTGAAAAGCAAAGTGGGACAATAAATCTCCCTTCAGAGAACTTGACTTTTAATCTTTACATTTTTATACTTTGATCATTTGGGGAGGGTTTAATTTCAGATATTTTGGCTTTTTCTTTTTGGTTGAGGGGGGAAGTCCATAATAAAATTTTGAGTTTAGATATATATGTCCTAGTCATCCCGAATTCTTAGCATTCCAATTTTTAAAAACAGTTTGTCTGTTTTGAAGAAGATGAAAAGAATCAAAGGAACCACCAATCAGAAAGACCAAGACCCCATAGATGGCAGGGGTAAAGAAGCACTAAAATTACTACTTTTCTCTCCCTTCTCCTTTCCTGCTCTTCAGACATTTTCTCCCTGTGCTGGAAACCATTCTTCTTAAAGTATTACTGCTGAGGTATTCTTTGTTCCGAGGATATATCCTTCACTAAGATTCGAAGACTCATTACTTACAATTCAAGCTCTCCAAAATTGACTCCATCTATGGGTCTCCAATCCCCTTACATTTTCCAGAGGGAAATTACTCTTACCCTCTTGCATTTTTTTAGGAATGTAGTAAGAAGATGGAAAGAGGAGACAGTCTGGACTTCTCATCCTGACTCTGTCTGCTATCACAGGGTGGCTGACAGCAGTGGAGGCGCTCGTCCTGGTTAGCCTGTCCTATAGTCCTTTGGTGAAAACCATCTTTGGATAGGGGTGACTGCACCTGCCCCAGACCAGCAAGGCTATGTGCTTTTCCTTTCAGAGACAGGATTAACTATCTGCTCATTCGGTCCATTTTAGCCCATTAGGTCCACCTTTCAAAGAACAGCTCTTTTAGCGAACTTATTCATAGCCTTTTAATTTAACACAAGGGAACTCTAAGCATCTTTTTGGCTGCAAATAACAAAATAGTCATCTAAAATTGGCTTGAATAGTAGGCATTTGCTCTGCTCACAGAGTAAGGAGTCCTTATAATGTAGGTGGTTGGTTCTCCTGCTCAGCGGTACTCTAACGGACCCAGGCTCTTTCTGTCCTCCCATGGCGACATCCTCAGTGTGTTGGTATGTCTCCTTCAGTGTTGCTAGAAGGCTAATGCTGTTCACAACATCACCTTATCACCTAATGAAATCTAAACACTAGAAGAGAGCAGCTCTTTTTGGGCATCTATCTGTTTATTGAAGAGCAAATTCACTTCCAGAAGCTCCCAGCAGACCTTTGTTGAGTCCCAGTTCACCGGGACTGAATCCTTTGTCCATGCTGCAAGAGCAAAGGGCTGGAAAAATGAGTAGCTGGCATTTTTAACCTCTATAAGGGCAGGCTGGCTGCTAGTAAAGAATGTGATTACTATGAAGACTGAAATTTCTTTTTTTAGGAAGATTAGCCCTGAGCTAACTACTGCCAATCCTTCTCTTTTTGCTAAGGAAGACTGGCCCTGAGCTAACATCTGTGCCCATCTTCCTCCATTTTATACATGGGACGCCCACCACAGTGTGGCTTTTTGCCAAGTGGTGCCATGTCTGCACCTGGGATCTGGAGAAGTGGAACCTGTGAACTTAACCACTGCGCCACTGGGCCGGCCCCTGAAGACTGAAATTTTTATCTGTTTCATTTACTACTGTGTCCCCAGCACCTGGGATGGTGCCAGGTGCTCAGTAAATATATGTTAGATGAAGGAATTAGTGAATATTGAGAGAATGTTGTTGAAGTCCAAAGTGTGCTGTGGAAATGAACCTGCACAATGAGGACACGTTATGCTCCTGTCTTCTCTCTACTCTTGTTGTAGTGCCTTGAACCAAGCTCTTGTGGTTGATTGGTTCTCAGAATGAACTCTTAGATTCCCAAGGGCTTCTTACAACTTGTAGTAAAGTAGTATTGGACCTTGGGTAATCAGGAGGTTTGGGAACACCCTCCACCCAACCTCTCTACTGTTAAGACAACTCCTTTGTTTTTTAATCAAAATACAACAATTTAAGCCACACAGAGCACACAATTTTCAGTCATTAGGATAAGAGTGGCCTTAGACTGCTGTTAGCTGTGATTTCCTGTGTGTGTTACTCCTCTTGGATTTGGTTTGTGGGTTGGGAATGTTGGGAATGTGGGCATCAAACAGGTGTTCCTGACTTTCCCGATGAGGCTCCCTTCTCAAAGCACCTGGCCGCTGGGTTGATGACACATCCATCTCATTTTAATCTGGTGACTAAACTGAGGTCCACTCAGCTGGACCGAACAACTGTAGATCCCTCTTCACCCCGTTCCTGATTTCCTCAGCCTCAGTCTGAGTTTAGGCGGCTGCTGACTGAAGCTGTTTTGCAGGAGTGAACTGGAATTTAGAATTCCAATCTGGGTGGTTGTGATGAAAGTTAGAAATGCTAAGATTCGGCAGATGACTATGTAGCAGGAAATTAAAGAGGTCTTTTCACTATTAATAATAACATTTTATTCATATATTATGCTATATAGGAGACATTTTTAAAACTTACGGTATTTCTCTTTGGGTTTGTTTCATCCACCAACACAGTCATTGGCCTTATTGTCATTTCATCTCACTATTTTCAGGTGCCTTATGTGCTTCTAAATGTGGCAGGTGAAAATAGTTTCTTGTTGAAGGAGATGACCTCATGAATTGGATTTCCAGTATGTTCCATGTATTTCCAATGGACAAGTTCCATTAAAATATGCAACCAGTAACCAGAGCTAAGAGGAATAATGTGGAGGAATAAAAGAAATTTAAAAATTTTAAATATTTCTTATAGGTCCTAGCTCAGTGACTTGTACAGAATAGGTGCTTAATAACTATTCATTGAATTTATTGGTTGGGAAATGTTCTTGGACGTGTTCCCACTGTGAGCATTATATATGTATAGGCACTTAGGTAATTTTTATTCTAACAGGTTCGTTTCTTTCCCCCTCTTAGCTTTTGTGGTGTAGAGTTCTTTATTTAGTTTCATTACCTTCCTGTTCAATGATCCTTCTATTTCAATCACATTAGACGTAAATATATTTTTATTTATGCCAAGATATGTAACCTTGGGCACATTATGTAATTGTTTTGTGTCTTGGTTTCTTTACTGATAAAATGAGAGTGATAACAGTATCTACCTGATAAGACTGTCATGGGTAAATGAGTTAATACATGTAAAATACTTAGTACAACCAATATTTATTTCAGGACTTCACTTGGTCAATTGCAACTATTATCTGGCTATGGATACAAAAATTCAGCAAACTCAATGAAAGCATTCTGTAAGCATTAATGAGGTCTGTAGAATTTACAATAAAGTATATTGCATGTATTCTTATGTGAAAATTGTGTGCTACACATGCTTGATGTTAATAAAACTTATAATAAACGTATTACAGATGCATATGCACATGATATTTTTGTTGTTCTAAACATTTACTACCAGGTAACACTGCTTCTACTTTTGCTCCTCAAGTTTGTGGATGGTCCTCCAGCATATGGATAATGTCTGGATGTAGCTTGTAGCAGATGCTATTGGTATCCTACCCAGATCTCCTTTACTGGGCCAGTGCATCCATCTCCCAGCTGCTGTGGGCATTGGCTGCTAATGACTCACACCTGTACCCTTCTCCAGAGGCCTGCCCTTGGCTGACAGTAATTGCCTCAACCATATATGTTTGGGAGATTATGAGATCACACCCCAACCCCCTCCTGTTCCCCAGGAGTGGCTCATAGCCAATGACTGTACAGGGTATAACAGCCCAGCCCTCTTGCCTTTGGACTGGATGACTTCTGTGGTTCAATCCCTGCTCTAGAGCTCCTCATCAGATCAAGCTTAGGCTAGGTTTCTGAAACCATGTCTTTGCCTAGCTCCTTCCCCCATTCTAGCTTGCTTCTTTCTCTCGGTTTCTCCCGACAGTGCTCTGTCTCTAATCAGGTATACAAGAAACACCTTCTCAGGCTCTGCATCTAGGGAACCTGACCTAAGATACTGCTAATCACAGTACCCCTGTTGTTTTCTTAGTTCCACCATCTCTTATGCAACTAATTCCCTACATTAAGTAATCTCTGGCTGAAATTTCCTCTCTTTCATTTTTTTGTTTTGTTTGGGGGTTTTTTTTTGTTTGTTTTGTTTTCTTGGTTGGACTCTGCTTGATATGCATCAACCTTGCTCATATCCCGTGTATTTACATATTTAAGGTTACTCAACATCAAATGCCTTTGATATTCTTATATACCTGATTATTGCAGTATAGTATTATGATAAATACCCCAGATTTTAGAATCTGAAAATTAGTGTCAAAGCCTGAGTCAATTACAGCTTCCTCTTAGGATTGTTGTAAGAATTATATGAGCTATTCTTTTGAAAACACTTAGCACTGTGCCTGGAACGTAGGAAGTGCTTAATAAATGGTAACTGTTTATTTATTGATATTACTGTTGAAGAGACTTGCCCGGTCTGGATGAGATGCCTCATCTCTTGCTCCCACAGCACCTAATGAGTCCCTCTATCACAGTGCTTTATTATGATGTATTATAATCTTTGTTTGTTTTCTATTTCTCCCAGAAAAATATGAGCTCATTATCATCCAGTGTTGTATTGGCTCTCTAGGGGAAGACAATACCTGATAGATAGCTTTTGGGATTTCCATGGTGAAAATAGCCCCACCCTGTCCAATTTCAAGCTACCAATATGATGTCACTGAATGCAATGTTGGGAAGAGATGCATGCAATTGGCTCTTACCAGCCAGAGCACACCAACTCCAGTCACTTAGCACAGTCTATCCAACATAGGAGCTAGATGTTCGATAGATGACTCAGATGTAGTTATTAACTGGTTAGGACTTGATCATATGCACTAAATTGGTGAGATTCCTTGATGTCTAATTTTTGTTATATAACCAATAACTACCTCCCTCATATGTGTACACACACAAACAAATTGCTCATGCTAGTCATGAATCAAAGTAAAGGAAGTAGTTGTGATGACGGAGTGGGAAATGCCCTTGCCTTCCCTGGGCAGGCTGACTACTAACCGAGATGCAAATCTCAAGTTTGTGATTTATTAGATACATGAATGGGGATTAGCCGCGTCACCTCTCTTGGCCCCATTCTCCTCAGAGAGTTGGACTGAACAGTCTCTAAAGTTTCTTCTAGTCTCAAAATCCCTAAATCCTAATTAGTATATAATTTCATTTCCTCTTTCCCTCATTTTTCTCATTTCTGTAATGAACTTTGAGTTACACATGGTGCTGGATTTTGGAAATACAAAGAATAAGATATTGCCCTGGCTGCTGAGAATCTCACTGTCTTCTGTATGAACATCCCATCGTATCAAGACCAGGAGTGTGCTCATTGCCAAATGGGGTTGTGCAAATGTACCAAAGGCCAAGATTGTAGTTCGTTACGAATTTCAGCACTTTGATATCTAAAGGTATTGTGCTAACAGTTTTAACTTTCTTGATGAACTTAAACAAGGCTACCTGATCAGCAAGCAATTCTTTTAGAAAAAGTCACCAAGATGATGGTAATGGTGCAGAGAAAAGCCTTGGTGAACCAAATAGATTACGCTCCTCTCTGAGGAGTGTACTTTATCCCAGACTACTAAGCAAAATCTCAAGGCATTCTTTTGAGTTTGCCTAAGAAGTATTATCCTGGTTCTTTCTATCATATTTTGATAAGAGAGGCATGAAGAATGACTCAAACGTTTGTGTTCTCCTTCAAGGCCATATCCACCTATTGGCTCTAATGCCTTCTTTGTTCTCATCGACTTGTGATCTCTGCACTTAATTTTTAAAAGCCACATTGGTTTCCAATAGGAATTGCTGTTGGGAAGATTTTTCAGTTGCTGAAAGCTATTTTTAAAAAGAGACATTGTTTTGCTTTTGACAGGGGCCGATAACATCCGGAAATACTGGAGCCGCTACTACCAAGGATCTCAAGGGGTGATATTTGTATTAGACAGTGCCTCTTCAGAAGACGATTTAGAAACTGCTAGAAATGAACTGCACTCAGCTCTTCAGCACCCACAGTTGTGCACTTTACCCTTTTTAATATTGGCCAACCATCAAGACAAGCCAGCGGCTCGATCCGTACAAGAGGTATGTCTCATTCACGTGACAACTCTGTCATTCTTGTTTGTTGTACTTTTGTGGCCATGTTGGAATCTGAAAAGGTGCCTATGATTAAGGATCTGCTGGTTATGCTGTTTTCAACATGAAACTTTAGTTTTCTGAGAAAACAGAAAACCCATACAGTCTAATAGAAATTATTGTTTACATACCTAATGCCGTTTGGAGAGCACGAGTTGTTTTTTTAACTCTTTAGCACAAGTTAGAGGACGTATATGAATATTTTTCTGATCTGTTTTAAAGAGCTAAAGGCCTGGTTGTTTAACTTTTTTTTTTTTTACTCCACCAGCTTATGTAGTTCATTCTTCTTTTCTCCATCTTTTCAAGGAATGCATCGTGCGTATTACCATGCATCACTTGCCCTCAAATGTCATGTTCTTGTCCCTCTGAAATGCTCACTGTTGACTAGAAGCAGTGCCTCCTGTTCTGTAATCAGTCAGGCTGAAAAGTGATGTCTTATCTTGCAAGTTCCATGCCACCAAATACGTTTTAATATGGACCCATTCTTTACCTTCCTCATTTAATTTCATTTCTTAGCTGTATCTCTCCTATAAAAGCATGAGACCAATTCTGGGCAAATAATCAGTGTCTCACTCAGCAGAGCTTCTGATTCATGGTACTAAGGCAATAGGATATGTGAATAGTTTTTAAAACTTAGAGTAAATTTTAACCTAAGTACAGTGAAATCAAAACTTTTGATGTATTCCTTTACCTGTAACTTTCAGCGTATGTTTTCCCTCCTCCTTCAGAAAATTGTATGCTTCCTTCAGTGACTTTGAAATAAGATGATAATAGGAACGACACTGCACTTTAGTCTGAAAAATGGATGAGGAGCCAAGGATGGAACATGTTCTAACGCCAAACCTCCCTCACACTTAATGTAGGAGCCACAGGCAGACATCTTTGCTCCTGTGCCTGTCTTCCCACCTATAAAATGAGAATAATGCGTTTTTTCCTGCTAAGTGAGTGAGATTAATTTGGATAATTCACTTTGAAGTTTAAAGTACTAAGTAGAAGAGATACCATATATAGAGAATTCTCATTTAAGCTTTGGAAAAATAGTAAAGAAGGCAAGAATTTCTTATTAAACAGACAGCTCATGTCTGTCTCTAGTTGCTTCATTCAGCCTTAAGTAGTTAGCACCTTTTTCCTTTTTAGCTTTTGTGAAATACCTTATAGATAATATTAGGTAATTAAGGTAAAAAATAGCAATACAAATCTATTCAGAGAATTATTAATGTGCAGATCTTTAGCATTGTAATTGTGGTGCCTTCCTGATCTGTACTTAAAACCTTAGGTAAGTCTTTTAACTTCTCAGCACCAGTTTTTCTGTCTGCAGAATGGATATAATAGTATGTAATGATGGGTAGTTATGAAAGTTAGATTAGTTTATGATTTTAAGGTGCTTTGCTGAAAATGCATTGTTATTCTGAGATTTATTGTGGGAAATATATGTATTACAGAATACAGACAATAATACATATATAATAAAACTCATAATCTGAAATAAATATAGTACAAGTGACATTATAATTTTAAATCATTTTATTCAAGATACGTGCCATAGCTGAAAGGATTTTTTTTTTCTTTTTTTTTTGCTTTTAAATTTAGGAAACTGTTTCTCTGTTTTCCTTAGACATAAAATTGCAGCTAATGTGTTCTTTAAACCTCGTATATGACTCACGGTGATCCTCCGTAGAAATTAAAGACTGTCACATTGAATAAAGGAAGCTTTTAAGAATTAACTGCTTCTGAGTATGCCTTGTGTGTGTTGGCTGGCTCTCGTAGGAAAAGGGCAAATATCTTTTTGTGATTCATCTTTTGGTAAGACAGAGGTTGTAAATTAGAGTAATCATAGATACAATTTGAAAATTAAACTAGTATATACTGGAACATATGTGACTTTGAATTTTAAATGAATTTCCCTCAAAATTTTTTCTTGTAATGGAATTTGCAAAGACCACTTTGAGGACTGTGTTAAATAAAGCATTTTCCCTATAGTTATATGAACACATGCTATACAGCTGCATGTTAACATTTTAGACTGCTTTAATCAAATACATGGACAAATTCCGTTATGGACCTTGACATTTATCGAAACATAATGAAGTGCTCATACACATTACTTTGGATTTGGCAGAAAAAGAAGGGGAACTTGCTACATTTCCTGTTACTTGAATGACAGAGGTTTCTCAGTATGGTGTGTTATAATGCCTGGGCGAAATATCCCCAGGAGTGTTTTAGGGATTAAATCAATACTTTATTGTTAGCATAAAAATGGAATTGTGAAACTGAATCTTAAACTTTTTGTAAACAGTAACCTCAAAATGGTTGGGAATAGGCATGAGTAGAAGAGGAGACAGAAGATTGAAAAGTGAGCAAAGCCATGTTACTTGAAATATATTTAGAAGTGATCATCTGTTTGTTACTCCTCCTTTCCTTATCATAAAGCTGTCACATGCCCTGTGCTCTATTGCTTATAAACGTGTTTATTCATTTGAACCTACTAATTTGTGTGCACTTTGTAGAATTTCCAAATCCTAAGATGTTGTTTTACTCAGCAAAGTACCTGCGAATTTTAAGCAAAATTCTGTTCTTTCAGAAGCAAGGAAAATATGTTCCATTTACCAAAAGCACTGAACAGTTCTTTGATGCACTTAAGGAAAGACAATGAGTCATGACTCTTACCCTCCTCCCACTGAAATTATTACATTTTGTGCTTAATGCATTATGCAAAAATTTTGCAATTATTTATCCTGTCACTGGAGTAAAACTTTAAGAATTTATGTATCATTTAATGAAGATACCGGGATATTGTTGAGTTTAGAAGCCAGTGGAAGCCAGTGAAGTCCACAGAAGACAGCTGAATTATCACTGGGATTCCAGGAGAGGATGAAAATCCTCAGGAAGTTTTATATTGAGTCCCCTCTTCTATGCTGTGGGCATTGCTATGTTTGCTCAGAGAATTGAGTTAAGAGAGGAAGACGCTGGTTGAAATTACTTTGTAACCCACAGACAGAGGGCAACATGCCCAATTATTTTGTTGCCCTTTTAAAAGGCAAGTGGAGTCCTGTATATTGGGTAGTTTCCCTTTCTGTAATCTACCTAGTTATGACCTTACCATGTCACATGTGTTTAACTTACTAGAATTTTAAAATTTTAGGTCTTGAGAATTGATAGCAGAAACTTTTTTTTAACAAATGAACTTTTTTTTTAATAGCAAAATACTGGGAAAAAGAACACCCTTTACATACTGTCTGAAAGCCAAGCAGTTCTTGCAACAGATGTTTGTTGTATTCACTTTGGGGAGGTGTAGTTACTACAGTTTTCCAGAATTTACTCATATCAACTATTTTTCTCTATAGAAAACATAATATAAAACTCTCTAATAATGTCAAGTGGTTCACTTGATTCATCAGGGAAAATTCTGGTGTAATTTAAATGATAAAGCTTTAAAACAAGAATCATCTTCAGGGTAAATAGGTTGGTTTTTTATTTGTATTGAATTGTAATTGTATCTAATTTGTTTTAGAACTCCCATAGGAGAGCATACTTCAGTTCTGAAGTTATTTAATAGATCAGGAGGATTTTATGAGAAGTTAAGTTGATATAGTAGCCAATAAATGTAATCCTATTTTCCTTCTACGTAGTTGCGGTTGTGGTTCTTTTACCTCCTAGCTTTTTAAAATCTATTTTCGTTTTATTGGGCATTAGCATGTCTTTATAAAATGACACATTTCGTCAACATGAAAGAAAAGGTTTATTCTTTCAGCAGTCTGGTCGGCTTTGATACTCGTCCATATCCCTAATCCAAACGTGTTTAACTTTTTCGGAAATAGTACATCAAAAATACTGTTAACTCTTTGTCAAATATTTTGCTTTAAAGCAAATATTAAGGAATATGAATATGGTGAAACATAGATTTTTGAAGTAGAATTATAAGGTCAAATGATTCTGTTGGTTCCATGGCTCATTAATTGTAGCACAGGAAAATCCAGCCTCTAAATTAGGATGTCAACATTAAAATTTGTGATCAGATGTTTCTCAATTTCATACAATTGTAATTCAATTTGTTATTGTGATGTACATAGAATGTGGTGGTGTAGTTGAAAAGAATAGAATATAAAGGGGGGAAGAATATTTGCAAGTATTTCTCTAATGATATAAACATTACTAACTTTTTAGACCATGTTTTGTTTGATTATAAATATTCATACCTTTTGGGCAATCCTTTCAATATTCAGTGTATCATGAGTAGTTTATTTAGTTCTCACTTTTTAGTGAGGCATCTTCCGGAAGAGAGTTCTTGTATGTGTTTTATGTTATTTAACTATTACACTTAAGTATAATTACTTCTAGTTAATAGATGATTATTTCTACATTGTGCACTTTTCCCCCTTTCTATAAAAGATCAGAGAGAATTTTGAAGGGTTGAAAATTTTGGACGTTGTTGGTCCATAAATAGTAAGCTCTAGTTTAAAATTTTTATTTTATGTTTATTCTGCTTGACAATAGAACAATTGTTTTTTGGTAGCTCTATGAAGTAGCAAATATCATTTCAGATTTTACATGGCAAATCTTTTATTAGAAAATGCAAAGCAGTGTTTAAATCATGTAAAATGCTTAGGTTAATTAAATATTACTTTCTGTATATGGAGAGAAATGTATGTGTGTTTGTAAGGTAATTATTGTAAAGTCATGGACTTTAAATCTTTACGGTCTTCCAAGTATCTTGACCTGCTTCTTGGCAGCATTTTCGAATACTGATTTCCTTTCACATAGAGCAGTGTACATACCTATTATGTGAGCAGTTTGAAAATTCCCTTATGGGACATATACTTACTCTAAAATGATATAAGAGATACAAATTATTTTTTGTCCATTCCTTACAGATGTACTCTACTCTATTACAATTTAATCTTGGGGAAACAATGTGAGGGTTAGGAAGTCAATTTTCCACTGAATGACTCAGTGATCTGAAAATGTTTACTAACTTGCAAGAGAAACTGAAATAGCAGTCATTTCCATAGTTAGTTACAAAAGCGTCGTCATCATAAATGTATTTCGAAGAGCAGCTTTTAGCTGAGAATACTAAAACTGCCAGAGTATTTTATTTATTGTACATTCATGTGCTTTTTCTTTTTCTATGCATTCCTTAAAAAAATCAATTTCTATACTTGATTTCGTTAATTCTAAATCTAGCCACCTTGATCTCACCATTGAAGGGAATTCTGTATACTGTGTTTTCTTGCAGCCACCAGGCAATATGATGAGAATGTGCCCTTCCCATTGAAAACTAATAAAATTCCTATTAACAAATACGTTACATAAGAAAACTTCATTCTGTCAAGAAAATTACTTTCGTGAGATAACAAAGTACTAATATGTTTGAAAGTGTAACAAAGTGTGCCCCCCAAAAATTCATTATGTTCTCTTATAAAATCCTCATTTCTTTCCACTTTCTTCCTGTATTCAGTGATGTGCATATCTTCATTTTATGTAAGGCTGGCAAATTTTGGAACCTCTTCCAATTCTTACTCTTGCTTACTTTCCACATCCAGACATTTAAGTACCCACTTCTGCCCCCTCCAACCCCCGCCTCTGCGGTACTTTTCAGAGCTCCCTGGTTGTTTACATCCCACATCTCCTCCTCCTCCCTGTTCCTCAACACAGACCAGAAGGAAGAGACTTCCTAACTATTTTTAATGATACTCACGTTAAAACCAGTACTATCTTCCAGAATCAAATGAAACGCCACAGATCTTATCTGTTAGTGTATTTGATGATTGAATTCCCTTTTCTTTTCTCACTCACGTCCATCTACCACTCACTCTTCCTGTTGCCCCAGTAAAACCACCTAGAGATGCGTCACATCAAGAAGTTTTCCTAGGGGGCCAGCCCCACGGCGTAGTGATTAAGTTCGGTGTGCTCCACTTCGGCAGCCGTGGTTTGCAGGTTCTATCCCTGACGCAGACCTACCCCACTTGTTAGCCGTTCTGAGGCGGAGTCCCACATACAAAATAGAAGAAGATTGGCACAGATGTTAGCTCAGGGCTAATCTTCCTCAAGGAAAAACGATAAAAAGAGGAAGATTGGCAACAGATGTTAGCTAAGGGCAAATCATCCTGAGGGAAAAAACGAAAGTTTTCCTGAACACCCGTGGCTGAGCTAGGTGCCCTTCTTCTGACTTCCCAAGGCATCCTGGGTTTATCCTAATCATAATATAGAATTAATTGCGTATCTACTTTTCCATCTGCCCCTAAAGACTGTAAGCTCCTTGAAGGATAGGAATCCTGGCTTCTTTATGTCTCTGTGCTCAATATATGTCAGGTGAACGAGGCCTACCTCTGAGGCTTATCTTGCATCCTTCCCTCCTGGCTTGCTGCCATCAGCTTGATCCAGATTCCTTTCTCTCTACCCAGTCTGATTCATCTATTTCTATCCTTGAATATAAAAATTTTCCTTTTGTTCTCCACCAAACCTGACCTTTGAATATTGCTCACGAACCACATCTTCCGTGAAACCTCACCACTCTAACCAAGTTAATAGTTTTTAAAAGCTTTACTCTGTTAATTAGCATATTTACAAATGTTTGTTTTCATATATTTTTATGTACTTTGTGTTTTTCCACTTGAGGACCTTGCTTACAGCACATTACTATTTTCTTCCCAAAATCCCTCATAGAAAGTGGCAAGACATCTTGGCTGAATAATATTCTCTTGATCTGTTTTTATTAATTGCCTATATTTTAACTTTATAGAGCTTATTTCAGTCGCCAGCATTGCGGACTGTCGTTTGCTATTTATATTTCTCACGCAGAGATTAGTAAATGATGAGACTGTATGGAAGCGTAATTGAGATGGGTTTTTAATTTTATTTTTTTATTGAGGTAACATTGGTTCGTAACATTATATAAATTTCAGGTGTGTATTGTTATATTTCAGTTTCTGTGTCGATTACATCATGTTCACCACCCAAAAACTAATTACCATCCTTTCAGATGATTTAAAGCAATGAATTCAATTTAACAGAAACAAATTTAGCTTTGTAATTAATAAAATTGTTTAGCACATTAGTGAAATTTGGAAGGATTGTTAAAATTCTTACATTTAACACTTTTTCATCCTATCCATATTTAAATATTTCACAATAATGAATTATAACTAATACAGTTAGAGTTTGATTTTTATCCCAGCAATATAGTTTTGCTTCTTTCTGGATCTTTTTGAAGCAATATGTATTTGAGTGGTTGTACTGGTGAACTTCATCCTTTATATCTGTATTTCAATTTTGCATTTTGTAAACCCTCATTCAACAAAGGCAACAAATGATTCTGAGTTAGAAGTTTCCAGGACCATTTCCTTGACCCTTAGTTCCATTTATTTATTTATTTAGTTAATTTCCAAAAAAAAAAAAAAAGGAAAGAAAGAAAACCTCAGTTACATACGTTCCATAACTTACAAAGTTAATAAAACATTTGTCAAGTAAAATTAATTTGAAAATAGACACATAGTTAACGTCAGTAGGTGCTTTGAAGATAAAAAGCACAATAAGCGTTAGTTATTATCATTATGACAATTATTATCATTATTATTATTACATAGTGTCTGCTTAAAAATACCTTTGGTTACTCCAGGATGGCTGAGACTAATGAGAGGGATTAATCTGCTGGATTTTATCCAGAACTAAGGACTTGAGACATAATACACTAAAGGTTTGTTTTTTTTTTCTTAATAGCTCGAGGTATGTTTGTTTATTCTCTGCCCTAAAGAAAAATAAACTTCCTGTAATGCAAAGCGTCAGAACTTATTTTGAATAGTTTGAATGTTTTCTTTTTTAATTTCTAAAGATGTCTGAAGAGTAAGTGTGGGTCTTCTGAAAAGGTTCTAAAAACATAGAAAACACTGATTTCTAAATAGTTAAAACTCTATTTCGTAACTATTTCTGAGTTGTAAAGAGCTAAAATTTAGAATTTTTGAAATCTAAAAAAGAATAGAGTATAATTATGGAAAGAAAATATAAAAACTTAATTCTTATTACAAATGAAAAATTACATCTTTGGGAAGTGATAAAAATAGCTGTAACTAATTAAATAAATTAACTCCACTGAGAATATTTTAAGGGGGATTCTTTAGATTATTCTTCAGAAAGAAGACTTCAAGGTTAAGCCAAATTCCTTACAAGATACTGCAAAGATTGTCATCACAAGTCAGAGAGAAAGGAAATGTTGAAACATTTTAGCAGGCAAATATATGAAAGTGAAATGTACACCCAGCCTCATAATCAGGAAGACATTAGTGACATGTCTGAAGAAGACATTCCCTAATATTATTGCAAATTAAATAAGAAAAGACCTCAAGAGAATGAAAAGAGAAAAGGTGCCTGGAGCCAATGAATTACAATTGACAACCTAAAGGCAGTTGAAGAACCAATTGCTAGAGTGATTGCAAAGCTATTCACAGTGTGCAGCAGACAGAGCACACAGAAAGCTGGAACAATGCCTTCAGTTCAGCAATATTGCTTCAAAAGAATGGAAAGAGGGGAACGGGAAGAGCCACTGACCCTGGGACCAATTTCCAGGCAGCTGCACAAACTATATACTGTAATTAAAGGTTTTGACCAGTAATCACAGCAGAGCCAGACTACAGAAAGTCTAGGGAACCAACAAGGTTTATAATGAGGCAGACATCCTTAACTTCAAGCGTGGAAAAAGCAGGTGAGAAAACCATCCATTTCTAGCAGTGACTTTGAGAAAAGCTCTACTGTGTTAGCACAAATATGAAAATCACATATTTTTGGCCTTCTTCCTATAAGAACAAAAACATGGAGTGAAAGATACCTGCTTTCATCTTCTGAGATGAATAGAATGCTGTGCCACTTAGAAACAGGCGTTTTCTCTCTGCCACTTTATTTTTTTCTAACCTACGAATTGCATGTGCCTTTGATGAAAACAATGAACCATGTGCAGAGGTACATGCAACAGACTGCGTGCCCCTTAGAAGTGGCCACTCTTCCAGTGCCTGTGGGTTCTGGTAGAAATGAACTGATCCACGCCTGAGCAATTTGCCTATAGAACCTCTTCTCGTTTTTGTTTACTGGTATCTAGAATCTCTCATTCTTTTTCTTTCTTTAGTAATATCTCTTTATGTAGAATTTTGTGTTCAACCACGGTTCTATTATTTAAATATTCCATAACCGCTTTGAGTATTTATATCTTGAGAAACGGGGGTATCTAGTAATTTTGACTGAAGGTGTGACAGAGACTTTCAATACAAACCAGAAGGTGTTCTACAGGAGTCTAATGAACAAAAATAGCATCTCTTTTTGCAGGCGCCACATAGTTCCCTTCTGGTGGGCCTGTTAAGGTCTGTGCTGTGTTTGATATCACAGTATCCAGTAGTGAAGTGGAAATTACCTTCTTTAGTAGAAATTCTGAAATCTAAATCTGCACACATATAAATCTTTTACCAAAAAAAAAATAAATTTACAAGTTTTCTACTACTCTGTTGTAAAGGAAAAGAGTCAGTAGGGCTTCGTTTTGTTTTATTTAGACTTACAATTTAACATATTCAAGTGTCTAAATTCAGTTGTGTAGTGTACAGAGATTGAGTTTAGTTCCTTCTACGCCTGAAATAAGATTAGGGCTTTAAAAGAATGCTCTATAGGGAATGTTTAGACAGTAAAAAGCTCCATAAAATAACTGGAATTGTTTTTGTAAATAAGTGAAACCAGCTAAGCCTGATGGGAAGAAGGTTCTATGTGTGAACTCTGAAATAATTTGGAGGTTGCATAGAACAATATAATTTTAACATGTAAAATTTGTAGTATAGACTGTGGTTATAACTAGTAATATGTCAAGCCAAAACAAGTCTTAGTGAAAGGGGCCAGAGTGGAAAATCTGGGTAACTTGTGTATGGTTTAGACAAGGAGAACAAAGAAATAATGAAATAAAAACAAGAGCTTGGCAGGGGAATCCTTAGAGAACAGGTGGTTGAAGAATTGGAATTGTTAACCATGCTATAAAAGAAAGATATTCTCTCATCATGCTTTAGTATATTGCATTGAAGAGAAGATTGTATAATCATTAGAGGGATCCTGAGAAATAGGCCAAAAGAGATCTTGAGATAGTACTTAGTGCATATAAATTATACCTCTATCATCATTATTATTATTGTTGTTGCTGTTATCATGCAAAAGCAAATCCTTGTACCCAGACAAATGCCCTGACTTTCCTAAACATAAAAAACATAAATTCTTAAGAAAGAACACCTTTCTTTCTTATTATATATCAAGATTTACATATTACTTAGTTCTAGAATAGTTACATGTAAAATGGTAGTTGTCAAACTCATTGGAAAGTTGTGTAAATACTTGAATTCTTTAAATATGTGGGTAGAGATTCATAAGTGTAAAAATGCATGTTTCTGCATGTTTTGGGCACTAAAAACATGATTTCCCATATTTTTATATTGACTTTGATGTTTTGCTTTAATTAAAGCTCAAGTTTGGACATCTTTTTGTTTTTCCTTCATTAATAATTGCTTTTTAATGCCTTTATATTAGTAAGCAAATTAAGCTCATTTTTTAGGTGAAAAAGGAAAAACAGACTTTAAGAGTAAAATGTGAGATCACCAGATTGCTTGAGCCTGTCATAGTTAGCAGAAATTCTTTTATTAATATAGCTATCTCTTTTACACTTTACCAGAAGCTCTTTTTTATTTTTATTTTTTTCTCATATTAAGTGTTTGAAACTATCCCAGCACAGTTTTATACTCTAGGGAAATACAGGCTTTCTCTAATGATTCTGAATGGGCAGCGTCCCTTTCACTATTTAGAACATTAGTTCTAACAGTGGGAGTACAAAAAGTATAGAATATTTTGTTGAATCTACACTAACTCCATAAGAGACCCTAGATAGTGCTTTTTTGGTAACGCACTAGATGTGAATCTGTGTTTTTGTAGTTTCATCTATTACCAGTGGAATACAAAAATCGTCGTTTCTTTAGTACTTGTTCTTATGTGGACTGTAGTTAGTCAAGATTTTGCCATCTGGTTCTTTAGCCATAGTAAAGCTGAACTGAAAAATGTTTGCTATTAAAAATGTCATATTTTCAAAATGTTAAAGTAAGAGATATGGCGGTAATTCCCGGGTTTACTTCCACTGAAATTATTTTTAAAATAAGAACTCTTCTCCAGCTCACTTTGTTCCCAAATACGTCCAAGTTTGTAACAAATTGTGTTTAAGATTACTTGACCCATTCTTTGTCAGTTAAGATTATGTAACTAGCATCCTATAGAAAGTGTACGTCTATTGTTTTCATTTGGATCTCCATGGAGTATTACATTATCTTTAAAAATCCACTCAATCTCATTTTAATTAAAAATGTGAATGATTAATAGAACCACATGGTACAACTCTAAGAAGGTACAAAAAAGTTTACAGTGAAAAGTATTCTCTTTTTCTCTTCATGTGCCCAATTCTGCTCTAATTTACAACTCTCAGCCTTCAGTTGAGCTACGTTATTACAAAACTTTGAATGTCAAAAGGTTAGAAACACCAACTTAATGAATTGTGCTTAGCAACATAATGAAATGTGGACTATATATTAATGAATATAATTATCTTAAAGATAATATTTCTAAGATACTTTCAGTAAGACATTATAATCACTTCAAGAAAATCAATTTTAATAATTTAGTCTGTAGGTTGTTACCATGACGTTTAAGCAGTTTATTGAGTCAAATAAGGGGAGAGGACTTAGTGGATATCAGGATATCCCTCTAAGGAGTCATACTTAAGTTATTTTAATTATGAAAATTTCAAACATAGATAAGTACCAAAAATAATATAACAGAGAAACTCATCCACCCATTACCCAGATTTCACAGATATTAATATTTTTATCATATTTGTTTTAGATCTTTTCTTTAAAGAAATAATTAAAGATGCTTTTAAAGCGCTTTCCCCTCACTTCTTCAGAAATGAATGTATCTTGAAGTTGGAGTGTATTTTTCCTAATATGCATTTTTATACTTTTAATACATATGCACATGTCTCTAATGTACAGTAATATTTTACATGATAAAAATTGATGTAAGTGGTGTCTTAAAGTGTATACTTTGTCGTGTTTTTTTAATTATATTTTTTGAGATTATCTATATGATGTGTGTAAATCTAGCTTATTCACTGTCACTGATACATTGTGTTCGAGGGCATGACTGCCATAATTTTATTTATTCATTCTTTTTTTTTTTGAGGAAGATCAGCCCTGAGCTAACATCTGCCACCAATCCTCCTCTTTTTGCTGAGGAAGACTGGCGTTGAGCTAACATCTGTGCCCATCTTCCTCTACTTTCTATGTGGGACACCTACCACAGCCTGGCGTGCCAAGCAGTGCCGTGTCCGCACCCAGGATCCGAACTGGTGAACCCCAGGCTGCTGAAGCGGAACGTGCGAACTTAACTGCTGGCCACTGGGGCCAGCCCCTATTCATTCTCTTATTGATAAACTTTTAGGTTGTTTCTAGATTTTTCGAGATTATAAACAAAGTTATTGATGAGCATCTTTGTACCTGTTTCCTTCCTAAGACTCTGAAGTCAGAATCTGGATTGAAATCCATCTTACTGTTGACCAGATGAGTAATATTGGGCAAAAACTTTAATCTGTTTCCTCATCTGTAAAATGAGTGTAATCCTAGAACCTACCTCGTAGCAAATAATGAGGGTTAAATGAGGATTGAGTGGGTAGAGAGTACTCAGTCGGTGTTAACTGCTGCTTAGTCCTCACCGTTCTCCCCCTCCCCAGACAGGGATGTTACGAGGGTTAAACGGCGCTTATAACTGTGTCTCATATGGCATCATGTCAGTCCTTGTTAAATGTACAAAAAATGAAGCCGAAAACAATCCGGTTTAGGCACAATATATTTATGTACTTTTGAGGGTGCTTGAAGAATAAATTATAAATACCAAAAAAAATTAAAAACAGCGGCCAGCCGGGTGGTGCAGCGGTTAAGTGCGCATGTTCCGCTTTGGTGGCCTGGGGTTCGCTGGTTCGGATCCCAGGTGCGGACATGGCACCACTTGGCAAGCCATGCTGTGGTAGGCATCCCACATATAAAATAGAGGAAGATGGGCACGGATGTTAGCTCAGGGCCAGTCTTCCTCAGCAAAAAGAGGAGGATTGGCAGCAGATGTTAGCTCAGGGCTAATCTTCCTAAAAAAAAAAAAGAAGTTACACAACCCTTACAAAGACGTTACACAATCCTTACAACTTTTGTTAGATTAAATTATAAGGCATTATTTTACTTTCATCCATATATAATGTTCTTGTCTAAAACTGTTTATTTTATCTTATTGAGGTCATAATAGTTTATAACGTGAAGTTTCAGTTGTGCAGTATTATTTGTCAGTCACCATGTAAATGTACCCCTTTACCCCTTGTGCCCACCTTCCCCAGCCCCCTTCCCCTCTGGTAACCACTAATCTGTTCTCTCTGTCCATGTGTTTATCTTCCACGTATGAGTGAAATTGCATGGTGTTTGTCTTTCTTTGTCTGACTCATTTTGCTTAATGTAATACCTTCAAGGTCCGTGCATGTTGCTGCAAGTGGGCCAATTTTGTCTTTTTTATGGCTGAGTAGTACTCCATTGTATATATATACCACATCTTCTTTATCCAATCATCAGTTGGTGGGCACTTGGGTTGCTTCCATGTCTTGACTATTTGCGAATGGTGCTGCAATGAACATAGGGGTGCATAAGTCTCTTTGAATTGTTGATTTCAAGTTCTTTGGATAAATACCCCAGAAACTGTTTTGGTTTTCTTTTTTTATCATTAGGCAATAAAATACCTTCCTCTTTTGTTGTGAGCAAACCAGGAAAATCAAATCTTTTAGTGACTTTCACTTGTGAAATTTGATACGACAGTTTGTTCTTCCAGATATATTGTTCTGCCTTAATTTTTTAATATATCAATTTGGCAGTACTGTTAATAGCTTTATCTTAAAAAAAAAAATATGAAAGCAAGCGTAGAATGTTATACTTTGCCAAAGTGTAAAAATGAGGGAGACGCTTGAACAAGCTGTGGACCTACCTGCAGATTTCTAGGTTTCTGTGAAGCCCCACAGAAGCCCGAAAATCTGCTTTATATAGCATGTCACTTGGTGTGTTCTCAAGATGTGATTGACAGGCTTGTTGTGGCCTCTCTTTGAAGGCCCAAGAGGTTACTTGGATTATTTTAGAGTGTTTGTTGCACCAATTCTCACTTTCAGATTTAAATAGAATCTTCTCAAGCCTTAAAGGTGGATTACTTTGCATTACTTTTGTTGCTTTTCAAGTGTTTTTGGAAATGTTTGAGTCCCCCTAAAAACTGGATTTCCTGGAGTGTGTTTTCTTTTGGGGGAAATTTTAAGGATTAGTTGTAGATGTTCCAGAAGCCCAAAATATAACAACCAGAAGGATGTGATTAAACAAATTATTGAATAATAAAAAAAAGAAAACAGGGCATAAGAGGAGAAAACCCTATCGTATCTCTGTATTCCTTATGATAAATCAGACCCGTGTGTGTTTTTAACAAAAACGAGGGTGTGCTTTTTTCCCCCTTCATTCTCAGTTTCTTTTGATCATTGATCTGGGTGACCCCACGCTCAGGGTTTTTTTTCTTCATTTGACATGGACAGATTTTTGAAGTATAGCTCTCCTTTGGGAACCCCGGGCAGTTCCACTTGACTAACCTGTGATCTAATGAGCAGTAATGCAGGGTTACAGTGGCCATTTTGTGTGCTTTGAGGAGGATGGCTAGACAGAGTGGGAGAAAGGCCATGTCTGCGGAGAAAAAGAGAGGCAGGGTGATCGAACAGTGTGAAAAAGACTTGTTAGCCCACATTAGTTTGCCTGATTTACTTCACAACAGGTCAGGAAAGGCCAACAGCAGGGTTGTCGTTAAATTGCAAAGTTGAAAATCCTGGTATTAGAAAGCTCTCAGATCTCCCAGAGCTATTAATTCCAAAGTTGATTTTAACTCACCTTTGAGTTGCAGCATCAGACTTTCCTGCAGTCTGACAATATGTTTATGAAATAATTCTGTGACCCTAGATTCTTTTTCAATGCTGTAAGCTTTAAACATGCTGGTCATGGTTGGTCCGTGGTACAATGAGCTTGGATGTGAAAGAGAAGACGAACACTAAGCAAGTTGTTGCACTTTTTTATGCCCTATGTTCAACCCTTAATGAGGTGCCCATACTTTCCACTTGGAAATGCTGTAAGTGTGTTCGTGAATTCATATCCTGATAACCGGAGGAAGCTCTTAAATTTGCCCCTGTACATCTCCTCTGATGTGTGTGTGTAAGTGTGCACACGCTTGTGTGTCCTCCTCCTAGAGGACGGTTGGAGTGTTAATTGAGAAAACCAAAGTAAGTTTAAACTTCCTTCTTTCCTCCATCTCAAGCTTAAAATGGTATATTTTACGTCTTACCGTTGTTCACGCCCTGTAGATGAGAGAGAATAGATGACTTACCAAAAAATGTCCAAGCTTCTGGAGCGGGTTGCCCAGCTTAAATGTTATTATAGGAACCTAAAAGTAGTTGCTTGAATTTTCAATCTTCTTCCCTCCACATTCAAAAAAACTTTGACATTTATATACTACAAAAAAAATTTACAGTTATTGATCACAACACTGCTTTTTTTGACTACCATTTCTGTAAGACTAGCCAAGAAAAGCCGTCTCCCTATGGGATTAAAGAACAGTTGGTAGTGCCAGCCTCTTGATTTTATTTATATACATATATATGTATACATATATATATACATACACACACATACACGCATACATACATAGGGAGAGAGAGTGAGTCTAGAGTCTTGTGTTTGAGACGAAAATGGAGGCCCCAACAAATGGCAATATTATTGCCTGATTGTGGCAGACATTGTCTCAAGCCCCATGATTGCTTCTTGTCTTAGGGCTATAAAATGTTTGCAGGCTTAAGTGTATTCTTTGTGTGATAAGACTGCACAGGAGATGGACTGGCCTACTCCTACAGTCCTGGTTCAGGTGCTTTGGCTGTGCTAAGGAGAATTTTGTTCAATAGAATAAAGGTACATAGATAGATCAATATAAGCCTTACACAGTGACCAATATATAAAAGACTTATCTGTAGAAACTGCCCTATTTGTAGATATGCCTGCCTATCTGCAAATTGGCAAAAGGGAGTTTCCCAAAGTTGAAAGATACTTTGGTTCAGAATTTTAAGCATATTTTAGTATTTTTAAAATTACATTATATGTTTAACAAGATAGCTATGTTCATTCTCTCAATCAATATTTTTTGCACCCTTGCTTTGTGCCAAATACTGTGCAAGGAGATACAAAGATGAATAAGATATGTTCCCTTTCCTCAAGTCACCTACATATAACAGATAAGTGTGGTGTATTATGGTAGGAGCCGATGGAGATATGTGAAGAGTACTACAGGAGCGCAGAGGAGAGATGAAATTAATATGAACTAACATGAGTATAGTACAAGGTATGTTTCACATAGATTATATCAGGTAACTCTCTCGACTGTCCTGGAAAGCATGATATTGCTTCCTCATCCATTATGTAAGTGAAGGTCCCAGAAATGAGGTAATAAATTACCCAAGATCCAACTAGTGACCTGAACGTAAGTCTTTGGACTTCAACTCATCCACTCTTTTCACCCTACCACAGCAATCTCTTGTCATTGACTTTTTTAAAAAATAAAAACATTTTATTGATTTGACTTTCAAAATATAACCTAATTTTATTTTTTTTTTTTTACTTTGAAGTCCTGAATCAAGTTTTTCTTGTGGATGTTACTTGCTACTTGGACAGGCCCCAGCTGCCAATTTGCAGATGGGCCCTTTTAACACCTAAGCTCAATTGAAAGGAGAGTAATATATTGAAGAATCTAAGCCAAGTATGTTTTTATATAGTTGTGAAACAGAGAGACTATTGTATTCCTGTGCTTGGGGGAGAAAACCTGCTGATTTGGGCTTAACTTACTGTCCAGTTCATCTTTGTTTTTAGAAATAACACAAGACTGCATTAGAGAACTAATGGCACTGAAAGCATTTTCTGTAAACACCTAACCACCTCCCTAAGCTTTCCTGTCTGTGACCCACCTCTAGCAGCTTGCAGGCTCCATTCATTCATGTATTTATATTCATCAATTGTATAAAGGAGAGACAAGAAAGAGAAGGGAAGATAGGATAGGGTCTTTGGGAGCAGAGAGAACAAGTTAAGAAAAGGAATGGAGATAACAAACAACATGTCATATTTTGAGAATTGTTAGCTAGTCGAGAGAGAACAATAGTTTTCTAAATGTAAACCTTTCTGTGCTTAAATGGGAAATAAAGAACCGTCACAGAGTTAAAAAGATGCCTCTGCATTAGATAATAGTTCCCTTTTTTGGTACCTCTTGTTAAATACTTCTACAATGCCAGGTAACATGTAATGAAGTAAAGACAGACTGGGATTTTAGATCAACTCATCTGACATCAAAGTGGCAATGGATTCCTAAATTCTCCTGATGCTGTAAAATGCTGCAGGCCCACTGAAGGATGGGACACATTAGAAACTGTTTCGTAGCTCTCAAAAGAATTGTCTTGATTTTACCACCGTTGTCTTCTTTGAATAATATAGCTGCACCATGTCTCTATTCCAGAAATAGTTGATGTTCTTCTTAAGAAGACTGCTGATCTACCTTTTATCGAGTCAGCAAATATTCACTGGGGGAAGGGACCTCTGTTTTGATTACTGATACATTTGTAGGTGCCTAGAACAGCTCCTCAAACATAGTAGGTGCTCAAAAAATATTGTCAGATAAATTATTCAGTGTCTGTGATGGGCTAAGCAGTGGACTGTGTAGTGATCAGTGTGGGCCAAGTCCCTGCCATTGTGTAGTGTTCCAAGTGGACAATTTTCAAAGCTATTTGCATCATAGTGAGATGACAGTAATTCACTTTTAGAAATGGATAATATGAACAAGTTAGATGATGGTGAAAAATTCTTAATGTAGCATTTCTAAAAAGACTTTAAAATTTTAATTGGATATTTAAGAGAAAATGGTAATAGTTGTTTAAAATACCTATCTGAATTCTATACCCTGTACTACTTTGTGGTTAGTATTGTTACTTTACCTTTGTGTAATCTCCATATCATGGTTTATTTTGGGGTTATATTATACCGTATTTGGGAATTTCCAGCTTTTACTCTTGAACTCAGAATCTTTAATATTGTTGTATTAAAACATAATTCAGGTATTTCTGACAAGATTTAATTTATTTAGTAGAATTGTTCTTTTTTTCCTATACTTTGAGAAATGGAAGTGCATTTAACGTATTAGGAAAATGTGGCAATTTTTGAGGAGATGTAAATAAAAACCTTATAAGACTAGGCATGGTGGAAGTCAGAAATTTGGTGAACATTAAGATTGACTGGTATGACATTTGCTAAGGCAGGTGGTAAATGTCAAAAATGTATCTCCTAGTCCTGTATGGCGTATATGCCAGTCTTGAGAACCATTGTGTCTCTGGGGTAATAATCTGAAATGCCTTTCATCTGTTTCACTAATTGTTTCACAGACTAAACCCTGAATAGAAACCTTCACTCCCAGACCACACTGAAAACACATCTGCACTTAAGGATGTGGATTTAAAAAATGTGTGTATATATCCATATAAACTGACATTTAAAATAGTCTGTTTTTATAGCAGACTCTTGATATTATCAGGATGTATTCCAAACGTCCCTCCAATAGAGAAGTCACTTAAATATTGTGTAATATTGATACTTAAGAGAGAAAAAAGTAAGTTAAAGTCATTTTTGCGCTTTTCCAGAGATCACCTTCCTATTTCAAGAGGATTGATAACCCAAAGCAGTCTTTCAATGGGTAGAATATATGTAGGGAGCAAGTAGGACTGGAGACCTTCACACACGCCTTCTGCCTTTGGATCATGAGAATCAAAATATCCACGAAAGCAAATCCTAGCTCTTTATTAGGAGAAGACAGCGATAAAATACAGAGTTGTGAACGTCTGCCAAAGTGTGTGGAGGGAGAGTCAGAAGGCCCTGCAACATCCTCACCCTGGGGCCAAATGCTGCCCAAGTTTCTTCAGTTCACGTTAGGCTAGGTTTGGGGTGCTGGTTCAGTCTCAGAGTGAGCCCAGCGGGATTCAGAGAGCACCCTAGCCCAGACGCTTGGCTCGATGCCAGGATGTCTTTCATGATCGAGTTGCACTATGGAGAATGCACCTTAGAACAGAGCAGACTCCCTCCACCAGACTTCTGTGCGCACTCCACATTCAACAATAGACGCTATTCTCAGTGATTACCAAGAATTCAATTACATGTCCTTTTCAACACTCAAGGGCTGCATCTTTAACATCAAAGCATGGCTTTGTGTTGCTTCATCCCTTGTCCTTTATGAATACTTCCTTTATGTGTCTGCATTGAAATGTGCCTATAAAATGTGTGTGTGTATGGGATATAATTATGAAGCAATAAGACATTTTTAAAAATACCCCTAAAATGTATGAATGCCGTCTCCTTCTAAGCGTAGAGGCTTTTAAAATTTATGGCACACTGTGTTGCAGGAAAAGTGCTAAAGGTTTAAATGGTATAATTTGGATCTTATTTTTCTATCTAAAATATATTTAGATTTGAAAGTTTATGCCATTATAGGATTTGACACAATCAAGATCAGCCTGAAGATCCTCTGGATTGGGATTATGTCTGAGTTCTGGTCAAAGGTACCTCTGGAACCCAGTCCAGTCAGGGGGAGGAGACCTGCTGAGGCCTGGTGCTGTAGTGACCTCAGGACTAGAGGACAGGAGAGGACGTGGGGCACATAGAGGTAAAACATTTCAGGAACAATGCAGAGATGAAAAGTTTGATATTCTCTATATCCAAGATTCCCTTGTAAGGCTATATTATATCAGCAATGCCTCGTTTTCTTCATTGAAATGGTCTTCTGGCTTCTGGCCTATGAGCCATACAAGAATATACTCATGCTTGGTCACCTATTTAATTATGAATTTGTCTAAGAACTATGAGAATTTGTTTCATCCATCCATTCGTTCTTTTATTTAAAATATATTTATTGCGAACTTGCTTAGATGGTCCAGGCAAATAAAATTTACTCTTTAGAACTAAACATCTTTATCACTGAAGGTATTGACAAGACTGTGCCAAGGAGTCGAAAGCCAAGTGCCAAAAGAATTCCAAATAGGTTTTGGACATCCCTTGGAATAAGTATATAGCAGAGAGCTTCACAAGGAAACTACTTTTGTCTGTATATTTTAGGCCTAAAAGTGCTAGGGTAAATATGTATTGGTTCCATATCTTAGTGTTATTTAAAAAAAAAAAAAAGTTTCAACAGTCTGTCCATTAGCCACATGTAAGTAGCTGAAGGCAGGGGAGGGTGAGGAATGTACGGAAATATGTCTGACTTGGGATGTCTCGTTTTCCAGAATCCCTGCCAAGGGCTGGCAAGCCCAGAAAGGCAGAGGCTGGCACGGTGCCCTGCCTCTCTCCGCCCTCCATGGCAGACCTCGTCAGACGCCTGTTCTAGGCGTCACCTAGACTTCCTAGTTGATGCCTGAGTCCAGCAGGGCCCATTGCATTTTTTTTTTCTGTTTCCTCATCTCTTCATCTCAAGTCTTGCTCAGCCATTAAGTTAAAGAAATGCTCCAAGAGCCTGTGCCAAAATGTGTCTGCCCTTCTCAGTGGCACACGCCCAACTGTCAGTTGACAGGTGGGCACGCCACCTGGGGAACAGTTCACTTCCCGCACCAGATGGAGTTTTACTGGTCCAGGAGAAAGCCCACAACTGGGTTGCTGGAACAGATGCTCTGCAGACAGTCTCTGGATCTCAGCTTTCCTCATCCTCCCTTCGCTGCACCTTCCCTCACTGCAGATGTAGATGTGAGGAGAGCTCTGTAGCATTATAGGAGATTTCCAAACTTCAAATTTCTCCACTACTCTGATGTTTGAGTAACAGTCTCCAGACCTTCAAAACTTAAGAAATAAACTCTAAAAACAGAGATATGTATAACTGTGGAATTTGAATAGTGACCTTAAAAAACATAGGTTATGAAAACATTTATATTAGCATTTGCCAGAAGGTTGTTTGGCTGGTGTTGGGAGTGTTGACACTTTAATTGGCTTTTTCATAGTACAATTTGGATTTAAATCTATTTGTGGTAGATGGTCATACATAAAAGTAGTACCTTCCAGATTTCCAAAGTGTGGGAGAAAAAAATTTCCTCTGTGGTTTCCTTGTTGTATTGCAAATAATAGAAAGAGAAGTGAAAGTGGATTCCTCTGATTTCCAACCTAGTACTTAAAAATTTTAGAGGAAATTCTGTGTAGTGAAACTCTTGTTTTTCAAATAAGAAAATATCAGTTTTCAGTTCTGCCTTTCAGCTGTAAACCATCTGCATTATGACAAATGACTCATCAATTTTAGTGAAAGGAATCTAAGTGTGCCATCTTGTTATAGCCTCTTGCAGCATTTATACCCTCATAAAAAACAGGGACCATGACAGACTTAATTTTTTCCTTCGCATCTCAAGGATTTTATAATTGCCCTCCCTTTCCCCCCTCCCTCCCTCATTGTGAAATATATATGGTTTATACATTTTTATAGTTTTCATATATGTAGTTTAAAGAGTAGTATTATTACAAATGCCAGTGTTCCCACTACTGGCATTAAAGAATAGACCACTACCAGTGTCCTGTTCATCTCTGTGCCCTTATTTGCATTTCTCCCCTACCTCCCCTACCGGAAGTAACTACTGTCGTGAATTTGCGTTGCCTATTTCTTTGCGTTTTATACTTCTGCCACCTATGTATCTATCCCCAAATAATATATTGTACAGGTGTGCCTGTTTTGAACTTCGTATAGCTTGGGAATCATATAAAATGTATTCTCTGATTTTTTATGTTGTGTGTATATGTATATATGTGTGTGTATGTATCTTATGTATGTGTACAACCATTTCACAATAGTGTATACCTAAGAATGCAAAGTTATAAGATACATGCATATTCAACCTGATTAGATACTGCCAAGAAATTTTCCAGAATATATAAAAATTCGCTTTGGGTCACATCCTTGTCAGTATATGGAATTATTTGGCTTTTTACATCTTGCCTATCTTTCCATATAATTTGACATTTTCTACCTTGCTGTTAAGCATAAGAAATTTACATTGGTAAATTTCTTTGTGAAGCATCAGAAATTTACATTGTATTTGATTTTTGTAGCCAGCTAACTTGCTGTCAGACTATTAATCCTTATGATTGGTCTGCATGTTCTATGATTTCTCTGCATGCACTAATTGCATCAGCAAATAAAAGTTTGTTTCTTCCTTTCCACGTGTTACTTCTATTGCTTTTTCTTGTCTTCCTGCATTGACTCAGGTCTCCAGGACAGTTTTGAATAGGACTGGTGACAGCAAGTCTTCTTGTCTCCTTCAGTCTTGTAAAGGGAATGCCTTGAAACATTTTTCCTTTAAGTATGACGTTGGCTGCAGGCTATTTATTTATTTATGTATTTATTTATATAAATGCCTTTGATCTAGTGAAGGATGAAGAGCATTCTTATAAAAGATGTCCTTTTCTATTGTGAAGTGGATTTTATTCTGAATGGATGTGGAAATTTATCAAATGCTTTTTTCATAATTATTGGGAGGATTATGTGATTTTTTTCCCCTGTTAATAGTAACTTATCAATGTGGTAAATTACCTAAACTTATTATCTATTATTTAATCACCCTTGCATAGGAAGGCCATGTGATGGCTCCAGAAGAAATGTCAGAAGTTCTCTACCCTTAATTAACTTACAGTCTAACTGAAGAGACAAAACATGATTAAAGTTAATAGACGCCACAAGGGTAGATTGTAATTATTTGCCACATTAATGGGGCTTTCAGTTCAGTTGGCAAAACTGTCACGGGCTACAGTGGGCTGAGCCAGCTTCCTGGAGGGAATCCTGGAGCCGAAACTAGAAGAATGGCTGTTTATCTTTTATGACACTTTGAATAGCATTTCTTTGGTTTACCAAATTACCTACTTGTTGAGATTTTAACACTGATTTCAAGTAATCATTCATATGAGGTCAGACCCCATATGAATGTTGCTGCTTAGTGAGATTTATTGCATTTTGTCTGACAAAATCACCCTTAGAATTTGCTCTGTTCCCAGCAAATAGTTTGCCGCTGCCCACTTTTTAGGTCATTAGTCTCATCCTGGGTTTGCTGATACAAAATAAGCTTCATAAATATTTGGACTTCTTTTTTCTTAATAAACTTTGATTCTCAAGACTGATTGGAAAAGAGGGCTAATTAAGAACAATTTAATTCAACAAACGTTCATAATGCACCTACAATATGAGAAGGACTCTGCTAGGCTCCTGTGTAAATAAATAATCATACTTGCCCTCAGGAAGCTTCCTGTCTACTAGGAAGCTTAAAATGCAGTGAGGTTGTGCTGTGCACTGTTGTCCTTGAATGTGAAATAATTAAAATTCTCATTCTTTTCCTCATTGAGAATGATTTTTGCCTTTGTGGTTCTCAACAGGCTGAGAAAATCATTTTCATGCTAGGTAATGGGGCAAGGACTAGTAGAGGCTTACCTTTCAATGGCCAAAACAGATGGTTTTTAAATTTTGTTTCAAAGTTCTAGGTGTGCACATATCTTCTGTTTTATTTAACTTAGTCCTGCAGGTTTTTCTTTTACAGTTGTTTTACTCCACATGCTCTGCCATTGTAGTCACATATGCCTACGCTAGTTTTGACAGTCCCGTAAGACCTCTTCAGTCAGTGCTGCTTCCTTCATGTCCTTTTGCCTTAGTTTATTCATATTTTTGTCCTGGCAACTCTTTACTTCTAGAATGAGTTGTTTTCTTCTCTTTGTCTTTCTGTGTCACCTTTCCATATAGTTTCTGGAGATAGCCATATTATTTGGCTGTGTATCTTGCCATGTTAACATGAAAATTTTAGTGGCTAGCTGCTGGGATACATATTTCTGTGGCTATACAGTCAGTCAGCTAATATCCAAAACACAGTGTCGTGATTATGCTTATTGATATTTGGAGCCATTTAATTTCCTTTCTCTTGGCTGTCAAAGTGGTAACAGAGTTTCTGGCTTCCTCCATGTTGGATTTGTAAAGTTGGTAAATGCCATTGGAAAGGAGTCACATGTTTATATTTTAGTAGACCAGAATATTTGTGGTAAATGCAGTTGTAGCCTAGTATCTCTGCCATTCCCTGTAGCTGTCCAAACGAGAGGTGCTACTTCCTGAAGGTGGAGAATTCGAAGAATCCAACCATAACATGCCTTTGGTTTTTGCTGTTCCAGAGATCTGTGACTACAGATTGCTAAAGTAGCATAATAGCATGGTTCAGTTTAGAAACTATGAGATGTAGTTTTAAGTTGTCAGCAGTACCATCTAAGGTTATATGACTCGGAATTCAAGCACCTTTTTTCTGCCTACCCAATTTTGAAATGAAAATTATCTATTAATCCAGCCTTGAACAAAGTTTAAAAAAAAATCATTAAAGCCGTAAAAATTATTTGGCTATAAAATATGTGTTGACTCTGCATATATAAATTCCTCATCCTTCCCTCATATCTTCTTGTTTGCCCTACTGTTTTCAAATTGTTATGTCATCTGCCTCTAGAAACTTGATTCTCATTTTTGTGAAAGCAAACCAAAAGCCTAGAAAAATGAAGGCCCAATTCACTGTACTTATCATTGGGCCAGTTGCCTTTGCTTTTACTTAACTCTGATTTCTTTTTGTTTCTAGCTTAGTAGACCAGCGTGGATTTTTATGGCTAATTAGCATACATATTTCATAAAGTGTTAGGATTAACTAATGATAAGGAGCAGTGGGGTTAATATTCTTTGCTTCCCCCGTCCTGTCTGGAGAGGTCATAAAATGCGCTATAGTCAAAGTCAACAATTATCACTTCAAGAAATCTCTTCAACTGAAAATTTGATGAAATTCACATCTGATGAATGTGCATTTAAGCTACTGCAAAATACATATGTATTTGTTTCATAGCCCTTCATTGCCTATGTGTCTTCAAGGCTTCTTTAATGTCGTGAAACATGTCCCTAAAGTTCCTGTGAGCAGGGTGAGGCTATTTGCATTTATAGAATTTTATAACTAAAGAATCATAGAGGGGATTTTTTTTAAAGCCTATGACTTCCAAGTGATGATGTGTCCAAGCGTTCATTAGACCTGACCCAGATTAGTCTGAAGTGTCTAGATGATAAGGCTTCTGTGTGGTACCCAGATCCTCAAGCCAGTTGGGTGAGTACAGTTATTCGTCAGCCTGCCTGCTCTGAGATCCGTCAGCCTCTTCTCTTTTCTTGAAAGCCCTGGTTACTACCGCTAGCACTGACCATTCTCCTAGTGAAACGTTCCAAAGAGAATAGAGGCAACTGAAACGTTCCCAAGGCCAACGACATCTTTATTCTGTATTGAAGAGTTCAAGTTAGAAAGTGTTGGTCTAATCAACTCTGTAGCAGTTTACATGTGAATAGCTTAAGGGAATTTAAAAACAGTTTACATGCAATTGCCAAATGGTTTAAACCAATACTAATCAAACTATTTGTGGTGAAGGGTCAGTTCTACCCCCTGCACCAATCCCATGCCAACCAATACTTTTGGTCTATATGTTCAATGAGATGAGACCACTGATCACATATTTGGAAGTCACAGCCATGTCAAATTCCTTCAAAAGTTTCTCGGTGCTTATTCTCATTTTATGCACTTATTACATCTGTGGACTGGCTCTTGTCCTCAGATCACACTTTGAATAGCATTGCTCCAAACCATAGCAAAAGATAAGGAAATGAGATCAATAGGAGTAAAATAAAGGAAGAACAGGTATGGTAAATAGATTTATGAGACTAGTTGAATGTTATTAAGTAAAACCACAGATGATTCTGTGGTATGTTTTGATCCCTGATAGTTTACTAAGCACTCTGAAGATCAAAGCATTAAAGCAATTCATTCTTTTTTTGCTATTCCCATATTCTATAGTGAATAGACACAGTAAGAGTGTCATTTCAGTTCATCCAAAGTGAATGAATTCAGCCTTGCTCAAAGTGTAGTATTCAATATATATTTTTTCTATAATTTCAATGAAGTTCTCAAATTGCATGGTTTATTAAAATCTATGTATACATACATTCAGACATTAGCCAAAACAATAATATCTGGACCATAAAACATCCTCACTAAGGATTCATAAATATGACCTCTCCTGCTCAATCATTTGCAAATCATGTTTGTCCCTTTAGCAGCTTCCAAGATGATGTTTTTCAACTCCCATTACACCCTAAAAATTTGCTTGGATGAGTGAAATCAGTTGCAGTCCTCTTTGCCAGAACATGGTGCCACACCCTTGGCAGGTAGGCAATGTTGTCTTCATATGTTTGCAAAATTACTGAGCATTAGCACTTTGTCCTCCAGAGAGCACCCAGCCCTGCCCCCTCAGCTTACAGTGCAATAATGCCATGGACAGATCTAGCTCTGGAGGGGAGATGGCAATGTCAGGCCTCCCCCTAGCCTTGTGCATGCAGGGTTCCTGCAAAAACGATGATGGTCTTACAGTCTCTCCCAGGGAGATGGGTTGAGGGTCGTGTTGAGATGGAAGGGCGGACATAATGATTGTTCCTTCCATTGTACTTTTCTCCTCAAAAAAAAAAAAGTAAATTTAAATAGACCACTTTAAGTTACAGCCTCTGGATCTTTTTTGAAGAAAGTCAACATCACTGAGATGGCCCCAAAACTATCCTGCTCCTCCACCCCTCTGGGAGTTTCAGATTTCTAAGATTAGATGAGCCCAAGAATAGTGTTACCTCACCAAGTCACTCTATCAGCAACCATCTGTGTACTGAGAATCAGCTCCCATTCTAAAGCATTACAGTGTCCTGAAAGGCCTCCTAGACCTCTTGTGGGTTTGGTCACACAGGCTGAGAGGGCCAGGGCCACTCACTAAGGTTAAAGGTATTAGAGCTTTCCAGGGGCCTACAGTGCCCTTCACTCCTAGCCCGGCCAATTTTCAGTGGTCTTCCCAGAAGACTTCCTGATTTCCTCCAATATGTGATTCCTCCCAAAGCCCCTTAGTTCTCATAGCACCCTGGCTATGGGATAAACTCTAGCAGTGTGAGAATTACTACCCCCACATAGATCACTGAGTCATTTTCTCTGTGTGACTGATTCCCACAACCCCTACCCTACACCATTAAACTAGCATGTGTTTAATACATCTTTGTTGAATAATGAACAACTGACTAGAGTGATAAAGTGCTTTCTGAAGTGTTGTTGCTCTTTGAAACAGAAAAAATTCCCCTATTAGATAGTAATAAAAAATCATTAGATATTGTGTAGAACTCATGGTTCTATATGACTATAGTCATATAATTATAATCAGTAATTTACTTGAGGAAGTTTTTGAGCTGAAAGTTTGGCAACTCAGAGATCCAGTATTTACTATATAGCTATTAATATAATGAATGTGTTTCTAAAGGTTCTAAATAAGGAGAAATGCTATTTCCTCCTTGATATTAGCTATAATTGGAGATGTTCTCTCATGGGAAAACTTTTGACCTGACACAGCAATATGTATTACATTTAAATATGTCCAGATTTATTTCATTGTCAGTGTCCCTCCAAAGTGCATTTAATTCTTGCACAACTGTCCCTGTCATAAGTTAGTCAAATGGGCACTCAGTCCCCATAGGATAGAATTTTCAAGAAAAGCATTTAAAAATTAAAATCTACCGTTGAATTCATTCCAATTGCCTTAGAAGTTCTCCCTAGTTCCATGAGCCTCCATTGTTTAAGTAGCCACAGTGGCACTATGAGTTAGCCACACAAGCATCCCATGAAATATGTAAGTTGTTCTCTTGCCTTTCTTCTTCTTTTTTAATTGGAAGGCATTGCTTGTGAAATACACTTCTTTGATTTATTCTCTTGACAGTAGAAATACAGCACGGTTATTTCTTCCTTGATAAATTAAGTCCCAGTGTTAAACATAACTACTGAGAGAAAGAAATGCATTGTGTGAAATCCTGACTTTTAGACATAACACGTTTGCTTACATTGTCTCCTCTATGTTTCCCTCAGATATTTTCACTCTCAAATATGAAGATGTATAGGCCTTCATCAGTCTCTTCACTTTTCCCATGTTTTCAAGAAAGGTAGCCACTTATCCAGAGTCAAAAATAAAATAGCAACATTACTTTGCATCTTGGTCTTTTAATATGCCCAATTCTTCAACTGTTTCCTTTGGCTAATATTTAACGAACAGATTTGACTGATTCACATATCATAGAAAGATGACATTTGCACGTGGTATTTTTTCCCCCTCTAAATATTGGGCTTGAGAAGGAAGAACTAGGCAGTAAAACCTCAGCTCCCTTCTCAGGGCATTCAAGGTCCAGGAGCCATGTGCATTCAGAGACAAACAGGAGAAAAACACAGAAGAGGAGGAAAACTTACAGGAGTTGGTGTTAGGACTTCCTTTTTCCTATCCTAGCTGAGAGTAGTTGAGTCGATGGTGCTTCTTTAGTGTATCAGTGGAAGACAGAATATATTCAACTTGGAACAGCAATTGCAGTCAGAAGAGATGCTTTTTTATAATGATAATACAAAAAATTTTATAAGGAGTTTTTTTCTTCCAAATGTGAGTGTCTGTCTATACACGCATGTGTATGTGTATATGGTTTTTAAAGGGATATAGCTTAACAATATGGTGAGTATTGCTCATCACCTTATGGTAGTTAAATACTAAAGTCAGCCTGTAAGGAAAACATCTAGCGTCAAAATTCCCTTTGAAAACCTTTTAGGATTTTCATACCATTGGTTTGTATCCAACATGGGACTATCTCCCTGTTTCTTCTTTCATGCACAAGATGCAGTAGTTGATTTGCATTCGTGGGGGGCAGGTTGAATAAGACATACTCAGCTTTAAATATTAGAGTTACACACTGTAGGGGAGATGCTCCCCCCATGAGGAGCCCTGACGAATTGAGACCTGGTGAGGGGATTCGTGTCTTCCTTCTTTAGAACATAAATGCATCAGATGGAATGGTTGTCAGGGACTATTTCAGTTCTTTTTTTCTCAAGTTTAATATGTTCATGGTACAATCCCATCCTACTAATTGCTCCCTGGCTTATTAGTGGAACATCCATAGAAGCATAGAACATAGAAGTTATTTCAAACAAATAGACCAAATACTTTTAACTGGCTTTTTTTAGCTTAAAAATCTCAAACTAAGGCTAAATGGGAAGCAAACAAGAACCAATAACTAAACATAAGAAAACTTTATATAATACATACACTTCCATGAATGACACAGGATCTGTATTTTTTGGCTTATGCTGTGGACTGAATTGGGTCTCCTCAAAATTCATATGTTGGAGCACTAACCCCTTATGTGAATGTATTTGGAGATGGGGCTTTTAGGAGGCAATTAAGGTTAAATGAGTCATAAGGGTGTGGGCCTAATCTGATAGGATTGGTGGCCTTTTAAGAAGAGAAAGAAGAGACCTCCCCTCTTCGCCCCCTCCCCACAGTCAGGAAGAAAACCTTCACCAGAAACTCACCATTCTGTCACCCTGATTTTGGACTTTCCATCCTCCAGAACTATGAGTAGTAAATTTCTGTTGGTTAAGCCACCCGGTCTGTAGTGTTTCATTATGGCAGCCCGAACTGGCTAAGGCAACTTTTAAACTTGAAATTTTAAAAGTTTTCAGGTTGCCATCTTCTCCCAGTAAGTAAAAAGAGACTTGTTCTATCTTCATGACTCCACAGTGACATTTAAAGGACCTGGTGCTTCCTCAGTGCTCAGCTGAGTTTGCTCTCAAGGATAAACTTCTCAGCATTCTTTTACTCCTTGTTTGATGTTTATATTTTATGAATTTTGAACTATTTTGAATATGAATATTGAAATTACTATTTAAATATTTGGTATTAAGACGTTTCTATGATTATTTCAAGTGAAGTTAAGGAAAAAAATATAAAACTTTAGACCTCTGTTTTTTTCTTGGGGATAATGAGGACAGGATTCAAGCAAAAATTAGTTTATAGGCATATCTAAATGCCTACTTAAAAAATCATTTGTAGGCTGAAATTGCCACCCCCGAAGGCATCTTTGAAAAATTACACATAAAAATGAAAAGCTTGACTACGTAACTGAAATCCTATGCTGTTTGTAACCAGCAGCACTGAATGAATGGTGTGCTTAGCAAAGATAGCTTTTGTTTCCTTCTCTACTCCTCTCAGCTCTCTACCTCATTTTTGTGAAGTATTTGGAAATTTTTCATCTTCAGGAATGTTCCTGTCTTAGAGAGTACCTAAACCTGTCTCAACTGTAGAATTCCTATGTCCTATATCTTATGGACAATGTTGACACTTTCCTGGAAGTACTTTCTAGTTCTATTGCATGTAACAGGGGGTCTTGTTCGTGGAAAGTGCTCAGAGAAAGTGGTTTCTTGAATAAATTAATATACATTTAAAAATTGATTTTATTGGGGCTGGCCCCGTGGCTGAGTGGTTAAGTTCGCGCGCTCCGCTGCAGGCGGCCCAGTGTTTCGTTGGTTCATATCCTGGGTGCGGACATGGCACTGCTCATCAAACCACACTGAGGCAGCGTCCCACATGCCACAACTAGAAGGACCCACAATGAAGAATATACAACTATGTACCGGGGGGCTTTGGGGAGAAAAAGGAAAAAAATAAAATCTTTAAAAAAAAATTGATTTGATTTTGAATTTCTGATGTTCTAACACAGTGCATTACTGCCTATATTCCCTTTGCCCAATTTCCTACAGATTATCTATCTGTCTATTTATCTATCTAGCTAATTCACCTAGAATGAACATCTAAAAAGGGGGATTTTTAAAATTTCTTTCTTTCCTCATCAACATTTCTTAATTTTCTTCTATTTAAAAATGAAAAGAGGGATTATTCAAAATGAGTTTCAGAAAGTGTTGATTTTATGTAAGTTTGCAAGTGAAAAGAATAATTTTTAGTCAGTGGAATTTTGGGTTAGCACTTGATATTCGGACCTATTTGCTTGTTGCTTGGTTCCCTTTTAAGATTCATGGTTATATTCCATCTTCTTTCAGTTCTTTATTCTGTGGTCCTTGGGTTGGATGGTTTTGGTTCTGTTCAACAATGGATGCTTTGAGTAATGGACTTCAATGCATAATTATCCAATGAAATCATAGCAAAGTGATGAGATGACAAAAAGCCAACTTATTTTCAGGAACTAAAAATAATGCCTTAATATAGGCATTAATCCATACATGAATATTCTAGCATCTGACTTTATCCTGATCGTTTCACGTCTATATAAATTAAAATTTAAGATTATGAATTTTTGAATTACTGCTTGCTATTCATCTTTATCAGTTACTTTTTTAAAAACACTAAATTTGATATTTAATGAAATCCATTAACTACTGAGTTCTTTTGAGTTAAATAAGATATTGATAGCAATTCATTTAAAAATCATTTCTCTTCCTTGTCACTTTAGTTAAGAGATACTTTCCCATATCAGTTAATCATCATAAAAATGTAAAATTATGTTTAGCTGATTTTCATGCTATCTGGGTTAACTCTGATAGAAATTTAGCTATGTAATGGTTATATGTGATCATTTTTCTTTATGATTTAATATTTTACATTTGTTAGAGTATTTTTGGTAGTTGGAGATGATACTTGTTCCAACGGTTTTGTTTAGGAAATGTGTAGTCAATCTTACTTTAGTGAGAATAGTCATTCTAACTATTAGTGTTAGGTCAGTAATTTTGGAGGAGACTTCTGTTTTACCTCATCTTGCAAGAAAGGGATAGGTGGAGGGTTGAATATTTACAATGGACCAATGCTTCTAAAACTAATTTGTGGAGTACCAGTATGCTTTCATATATATTTCTAAATAAAAGTTTAAAATAAAAGTCATTCCTGAGGGAGAGTTACTGAGCTTCAAGGGTATGTCATTGGGTGATTTGAAGGTTTTCTCTGTGTAGATTTGTATTGTTTCTTTACTTATGGTGTTGACCAGTGAATTGCATATAATGAGTGCAGCCACTTTTGGTGCCTGGCTCCTGCTATATTCTAAACTTTACTGTTACTCAGTTCAGCCTGTAGAGTAAGCACTATATAGCCTCAGCAAAAGGTATTCTGAGGATTTTGAGTTGATTGTGACACTCTGATGCTTAGGAGCAAATTAGGTTCAGCATCAAGAGAAAAACTCAACAATTTGAGTATAGGAATAACCCACTGTGCTTGCTTTTTTTTTTTTTTTTTTTTGTATTAACCTTAAGAGGGCATTATAAATACTGGAGAAATAAAATTAAATTCAAAAGAATCTTATGTGGGCAGTCCTTTTAAATACTGTAAATTCCATTGTTTGAAAGAAATAGTTAGTTTAGAATTTATTTAGAATTGTGATAATCAAATTAGCATAACCCAAGAAAGATGCCGTCATCATGTGTTTTTTCCATAACGCTTTATTAATTACGTCTTTTGAAAGGAGTGGTTTCTCAGATTCCAGAATCCACCAAAATGTTCACAAATGCATTATAAAATATCCTTTGAAATGTAGTTAAAAATCTGAGGTCATGATAGAGCCTCTCTTCCTCCCTTTGCCCCCCTTGCCCTGGGGCAGAAACCTCTCGTCTTTGCCAAGTAAGAGACAGCTCACCTGGATGTTGGAAAAGACTCTAAAAGTGACTTATCTGTTATCAGGACTAGCTGTTTTATCAGTTATTTTTTGCAGACCCAAGACTTTATCTTTACATGTTAATTAGAACTCCACGGGAACATTTAGCATAAATGCTTGAACATTTTTTTCCCTTGAAAGTTTTCCCCACATAATGTCTGACATGGGATGCTAAATTCCGTCAGACCTTTTTAATCCTTCATGCCTTGTTTGGAAGGTGGGTTGCTTTGCTGTGAGTTCATTACATTTACTCTGCTTCTGAGTTCATTTTTCTGGGGAATACTTCCTTGGAGTCGACAGCCACCACTCCAGCCTCTCTTCAGTGATGGACCTTTGAAAAATTTAATGAACTGTCTAACGGTGAATTTCTACTTGGACCTCCTAAGACACTTTTTAAGTTGCTCTTTGCAGCCATATTTTCTGTATTATTTTCCAGATATTCCTACCATGTTCTACTTTTCTTCCAGTAGCAGCCGTTCTTAAACATCACAGTTTGAGAAAACATCGCTTTATCCTTTTGCATTCCATCCAGAAGAAGGTCAGACTTTGAAGAGCTCAAAGGAATGACATTGAATTAATAGGCGTAAAAAAAGTTAATCAGTAGTCCTAATTTCTCCTTGTTGAATTTGTATTTATGATGATGAAGCATAACTTAATACCTTTAGGGTTACTTGAAAGATCCCTAATATCATAGAGTCTGTTACTGTAAGGGAAGCTAATAAGGATTAATCACCAGCTCAGTAACTGCTGTGGGAAGAGTTTTAGACAGATAGTAAATGGCACCTGAAGTGTTCCAATGGTTGACCCCTTCATGAACACAAAGAACCTTTTTAGGAATAACAGTGATGTCTGCCTCCACAAATGTTTTATTCATAGTCTGGAGGGTTTACCAAAAGACTGCTACAATGGACCCAATTAACACTGTGAATTTTATTAGTTATTTAGTTCCATCTTTTAAGTGTTGCAGTTATATACTTCAAGGAGCTATTAGAACTTACTAGCTTCTAACAAAGATTTCAACTAAAAATGTAATGTTTTGGCCTGAGGAAGGTGATTTTTATGAGATTTTTTTATTCATTGTGATTTAATTCTGTGGTGAGGATCACCTTCTCAAAGATACTTTATGGATATTCTTTGTCACTGTTTCAAAGAGTTTATCACAAAGGCTTTAATTTTAATATGTATCATGATATGCATCAATTTCCCATCACATTACCTTCTGTACCACCCTCATTTTTAGTTTGCTGTTGTGTGTCTGCCAGGCGTCATATGAAGTGTTGATTTAATCCTCATACCAACACTGTGATGTATGTGTGTGTGTATTATTTACATGCACAGATACACTTAGCCAGATGCATAGTTTATTATTAGTAGATATCAGAAAGCTAATGTATTAGAAGATGAACTACACAGTGAGTATACAGATCCTAGTCTGTGTGACTGCACAGCTCATACTCTTTCCTAGTAGTCTGTACTCTTAGCATGTGTTTATTTACCACATTTTATATGGTACTTAAATTTTTACCTGACGTTAAGCTTATAATTTAAATGCAAGGTTAAATAATTATGGCTTTAGAGACCCACATAGAATATATTCTAGTTTATTTAAAAGTAAACATGTATTGTTAACCCCAACACTATTTTGTTCTAACTTCTGTTTTTTCATTTTGGCTGTCTTGTGAATAAAAATCTTAAATGACTGTCACAGAAGAAGCAAGAAAAATAGTATTAGTCAAAACCTCATATAATTCCATATGAAGAAACTTCATGTCTCCTTGGGGGAGAACACGTCAATTTCCCCAAGTCCCTTGTTTGACTAGTGACAATAAGAGAATCCTAGGATTGGAAGGATCCTCTATGTTTGTCCTCCTTAACTTGGCAAAGATCATGAATATTGATTTTTACCATCTGAATTATAAATTCCCTTAATAGTGTAAGGACCTGAAATTGGCCACCCCAAGATATGTCTCTTTGGCATCAGGATTATTTGAGGCTGATTGCTTTTGATAAACTGGGACAGGGAAGGAGGCTCTGAGGAATGGAACTTGCCCTTCCTTAGGACACATTTACATTTGTAAGGTAAATCTCTATCTGTAAAATGTGCCGCCCTCTCTGTACCTGGAAGAAGAAAGGAGATGACCTTCTCTCTAGCAACTCTTAATCAATACCAAAGGCAAGGACTTAAATCTGCATTTTATTGTGCTAGTCTGGTAACCTCCTGTAACTGACTTCCCTCCCCCTCCCAACAGTTGGCATTTCTTCAAGGATTAAGCATCTTTCCTTAGGCTAGGAACTGATTGCTGCTGCACTCACCTGTGACCGCCCAGCTCCAGACAATAGACTTGCCTCCTGCTACGCCCACCGAGATAGCAGACCACTACCTGCTGTGTCCATCAAGCGCCATGCCGACAGGGCAATCTTGTGACTATTGTGGGAGGGACATTTCAATCACATGTGAAACACCCTGTTTGGGGGTATATAACCACTATGTGCACCCCACTTCTTCGGTGCCCTTTCTTCCTTCGGGAAGAAAGGCCCCGGGCCATGGTTCCTCATAAAGCTTTGTTTAATTTTCTCTTGCTATTCTGTCTCATGTGAATTTAATTCATTCTCTGGCCAGACGAACCCACATTTGGGAAGAGGAAATGTCTTCCTCCCCTACAATAGCTTCCTTGGGCAAGGAGACTTTAACTCCTTTAAAGCAATATGGTAGTATGGTAACCCATGACTTTTCTTGTTCTTCTGTATTCACTGCTAAGAATCATACTGTCAGATTTGCTTTGGGTTTTTCTGAGAATGTTTCTCTTCAGCTTGCTAGATCTTAGAATCTTCTGGTACCTAGAGTTTCACTTAATTTACCAGATCCACTTAATTTATATTTCTAGACCATTTGTGTCCCATGAGGACATAAAACCCCTGGGGATATAAGGACTGAGAGGCTAAAAAACATGGATACTTTGTGAAGATTGCTACCATTGAGACATTGGATGGTAAATATGGGCAAATGGACTCAATTAATTTAAAATTCTTCTTACTTTTTATCTGTTTATTTAAGTTTTATTTAACTTTTATCTGTTTATTTTACTTTTTATCTGTTTATTTATGTTTACCTTTCATTTAAGCATTATTGTACCAGTTATAATTTAAAAATAAAGCTATATAGTCAAATAGAGAAGATCAAAATTAAGAAGGAAATAGATTTATTTTACTTTCTACCTCTAATATCATTAAATTAAAATGCCTTTGAATTGATGAGTAGTGGAAACTGACAGCTCTGAAAACTTGTACTTTTTCTTAACGACATAGCAGTTTTCTTTTATCCATTCACTTGGGGAAAAACAATTAAGCTCACTTAGATTTCAATACTCTTATGCATCAAACTTTACAAAAGCAGAAAAGCAGATACAAATTAAAAGTTAACCAAATGCCTTTTCCTGTTTGGATCTTCATCTTTATTCTTCTCCCCTCTTCTCAGTTGTTTTTAAGCCTTCTCTTGAATTTATAGCATTTTATTGGCAATCTTTGGTTTATGAACTCTGTTATTTTCAGTCCATCACTTTAAGGAGGACAAAAGGAAAATCACAATCATAACCAACATTTTTGAATATTCATTAAGCGTTAGGCACTTAATTCTCACCACCACACCGTGAGGTAGGTGCCATGATCCTCCTCATTCTATAGATGAGGCTCAGGTTGTAAGCAGTAGACCTAGTGTTTGAATACCAATCTGTATAATTTAGAGACATGGAATTTTTTCCCCATGCCGTTTGAGAATGTTATGATCTAGATCTGGCATATAGTAAGATGCTAATCAAGAGTACAATTGCCAAATTAGAGCTAGAAAAGAGGCTGACACGGAGTGCGAATATTCAGATTATCACCCTATGAATAAAATCGTTCCACTCTGGTTTTCCTCTGCTGCCAGCACATATGAGACTGGAAGGCAACACCTGGAATGACGGGGCCCCACCCAGTCTCCATGATATATCTTGGCATTCCTACTGAAGCTGTTAAGAAGCCTGGAATGTTAGAATAACTAGCAAGCACACTGTAGTCAAGATGAGTTTTGTGCTTACAGGTACTGCTACATTCCCACCTGGCTGATGCTCATACATCCAATTGTAAAGTTTCTTGTTATTGCTAGTTTGGGCCACCTTCATGTCTCTTGGCTTTTCTTTTAATCAAGGGGACTAGCAGTAGGAAAACATTTCTTTAGGGTTTAAATGATGTCAGTAATTGGCAATAGGAAAAAAGAAATTTAATCTGAGATGATCACAGAGTCATTGGTCTTCTCCTTTTATGAGTAGACACCATTATACTATTTCCATTTGCTTTGCCCAGAGTGTTATATTGTTTACTATTCCATGTAGGGGCCAGCCATATTTTTATATGAAAGCATTTTTCAACCAACTTCTAAAGTAAAATGTTAACACTTTTACTTGTGCTCTGGATTTTAGTACATACCACAATGCATGAGTTTGCTGCAGACTTTGAATCCTCTTGTATATGTGGTGAGAAGTTCAAAATTACCCCTTATTTATACAGCCTCTGGCAGTTTGGGCAATGTGTTTTGTCACCTGTTTGCTGTCTTATGAAGAGCTGGAAAGTTTATGAAGAAATAGAAAATATGACTTTGAGCCCTTGACATTTTAAAATAAATGTACATATTGTTAGTGACAGATTGCTAAACTTGGCTTTAGACACTTAGCTATGTTTCTTGCCAAAAGTAATCCAGATGTGCATAATTTATCCGGCTGCCATATGTGCACTGACATGTCTTTCTATAATCAACTGTCTGTTCAGTATGGTTACAGTTAAATGTTCTTTTTTATCAACAATCTTTTGAAATACACTGACTCGATAACTTATTTTAAATTCACCAACTTCTCAAAAAGTAATGCACATCGAGTTTGGCTTTAAACCTAAGTGACCAGACATGTTTGAGTGTCTAGAAAAGACATTGACAATCCAAATTCTCTGGAGTCCCACGTATTTCAAGGGGAAAATCTAGGATAGCAACTTCAATGTGTGATTCCATTTTGCTGAGTTTCTTGGGAATATGGAATGGAAGGTACGTGTACCCAATTAAGTACTGTCAAAACACAATAAACCAGTAATGTTTCTAACAAGGTCATTTGTTTTGGAAAAGAAGTGGGAAAAGGAAATCTTGATACAGGATGAAATAAATATGTGGAACGAGGTCATTTCATTTCTTTCACTAACTCAGTATCTTCTGTGATATGTGCAGGCCACATTTGTGATTTTCACATGGGTTATGGAGCTATATGGATTGCCAAGCCATATCCTTTCTTGAAGAAAGGCTTCATTTTCCAGAGAAATTTTAGAAAATATATGTTTGATGGGAAAGATTACTTCTCTATTGCCATTTTTTAACGTTGATATTTAAATATCTCGGAGAAATTTATACCACTTGACAATAGCATTTTCTTAATGATTATACTATCCTTGAGAGAGAGTTACCTTGAAACCATGTCCTTGCTTTTTATACTTGGTGACACTGAGCCACCATCAAGTCTAGACAGAGGTGTTGTCAACCATGTGTGTCCTTGTTTGTTTGTCCACAGCTGCAATTAGGTTTTTCACACTGTCCCCATCTGTGGAGACTAGCTGCACAGTGACCTTGGCCAGTTCCAAATCTGTTCCACCAGGCCCATGTGTGGAGAGAACGCGGAGGACAGATGGTAGGACTGATGATGGGGAACTGTTTTATTAGTGATTGCAACTGATAGTAACCAACCTATCCTGTCCGCGGTATGATTTAAAAAGACGTCCTGCAACCTGCTCTAGTAGGACAAAACCTGGCTCAGCGTCGGTGTGAATGTCCAGCAAACACAAGAGTGATGCGATAGCAATCTGGGAGGGGCTCTATTCTTTGTAATCTTTGTAGCCAGTGTGTGGCTGTTATTTCCCAATCAGCTACCACTTTCCCCAACACAATTCAGTATGAGGTCCTGAACACTGGTACACCAATACAGCACAGAGGCCCGTAGGAATTCCAGGTTTCCCACTTGAATGCTCCGGCTTGGGTCCGACTTTGAAAACAGTCTGCATTTGGAAAAAAGAAATCTGATTTAGACTGAACTGTAACTGTTATTTACCCTGCCTGAGCTCATTTGTCAATTTGCAGTCTTTTGTGAATGATTTGCAGTTCTTCTTTACAAATTTGAGATGTTCAAGTTATATCTTCTACAAGCTGCCAATCATTTCTTTTAATAACTAAAAGCAATATATTGATATATCTGAAGATACAGTTTTTTAACAGACATTCATATACACACATATAATCATACAGTTAAGTTTTTAGAGGGAGAATTATTATTACTATCATCATCATTACTGTCACCATCTGTATTTGTTTGGCTTTTCCTCATTAATTTTGAATTAATAAAAATGTCCCAAATTACTAGATTCATCCAAATACAGAAAACTTAATTTTTTTTTTTACTTTAGGTAATTTTGAAAATGTCATGTTATTTCTAAGAGGCTCATGATTCTTTAAAAAATTATATGTTAATATAGCATTTTGAAAATAATGACGATGACAAAATAGTAATCACAGCAAATATTTATTAAGCATGTATATTGTGCTAGATACCGTTCTAACTGCCTTACATGGCTCGAATTTAGTCTACTAACAACTGGATGAGGTGAGTACCATTACTGGCCTAACTTTACAGATAAGAGTAGTAAGTTGCCTGAAGTCACACAGCTTGGAAATGGCAGAGCTGAGCTCAAAACCCAGAGAGTGTGGCTCCAGGACCCATTTTCCCAGTTACTCTGCTGTTCTGTCTCCTAGCATTACCAATATTAACATATCACCCTTACAAAGAGCCTGTTCAGGATGTCATTAAAATGAGATGGCGTGATCCTGATAAACATTTCTGGTTTTTGTACTTGGGAAATTACAATTAGGATTAATATACCTCAGAATCTCTTTTCTGCTTTGTTGAGGTTAATGACCCAGTCTGACAATTTGCTGCCTAGTATAGGATTTATCTCACCTGGCTTACCTTTTGAAGTCACTTTATAGAGGGACCCCTTCCCCTGGGACAGTGTCGTATAATCATTCATTCTTCCAACAACTTATAAGTTAGAGATACAGAAACAGACAAAAGACGATAGTCCTTTCCCTCAAAAAATTCACTTAGAATGGCCCAAATGGTCATGGTTGATTTTCCATAAATGTTGGATGAATTGACTTCCTAGAAACTATTTCTGAGGTGCATGCCCATTGTCCACATCAGTTTCTTGAATTTTTGTTTGTTTGTTTCTCAGTGTCTATACAATGGAAACCTCTGACTGCATGTTACCTGGCTGAGCCTCTAAAACTTCTTGTTTTGTTTTAATTCATACACTTCTTTTCCCACACTCTACCTCCACTCCCATTTTCTCTTCAGTTTGGTAAAATGGAGAGAAGATAGTTTGGCGTGAGATGTCCTTGGTTCAGATCCTGGCTCTATCACTTTTTAACTATGGCAAGTTTAACTTGACTGCAGGCAAGTCCTCTGAACCGTCGTTTCCTTATCCGCCAGTCCTATATTGAAGAGTAAATCAGAAACCAATTCTCAAGATGTGGTCTTCGCCCTTGAATTGCTGACACTTTTGTGGAAGAGATAGATGTACAAACAAATTATTATACCAGCAAATGATAAGTTTTATAGGGGTAGTATGTGCTGCATGTTTTAAGACCTTACAGATGGGTAATAAGTTTTGGTGAATGAATGAATGTAAGAGTAAAACTTAAGAAAGGGAACTGAAATATTTAAGATGAGGTTCGACACAACCCTGGATTGCAAATGGTATGATTTTATCAATGTTCATTCATTTGCATAATATTTATTGAGTCTTACTATAGGGTAGACAATGTGTCATTTACTGGAGATTACAGGGACCATGGTTATTGCTCAAGGAAAAAACTGACTTGTTCATTGCCTGAATGTTAAGTAAGAGCACTTGAATTTTCTCTGGTCAAATGATATAGTACCAACATTTGATGGATTGTGATTAGACCTTCTTATGGCATCAATAAACTTATTTAAATAGGTACTTTCTTTATATATTTTTATTTTAAAATCTCCTTGTTGATGTAAATGAACGAAGACAAAGATGAGTATATGAACAGCAGGTGCACACTTTCATGCCTGCAAGCAAGACGTAGAGACCTACTTTTGTGAAATCTTTAATCAGATCATCTGTTAGTATAAGTAGTTCAGTTCATAAAATGAGTAGTCTTTAAACAGAATTTATATAAGTGTAAGTTTTATGCTTCTATTTTTTATCACAGTGATGCAGATACTGGAGAAAATTGCCAGTAAAAATATCTCTTCCTAAAATGCAGTGTAAATAGCAGCATATATTGTCAATCTCAGGAATAATAACACCCATGAAGCACTACTTGCTCAGAGGAGTGAGAAAAATATTTTGATGTTTAGCAAATGCTATCCCAACAGTGCAAGGAGTGCCAATTTCCTGTTAGATGTTGAATCAGTCATTCCGACTGCGAGCGGTGACTGAGCAAACAGGGCCAAGTTGTAACCTATAAGTAATTTACATATATCCTTTGGGGATGTAGTTTTTAGTAAATCTAAGAAATATTTAAAAGGAGTTTATTTCGTAGACCCTACTCCAACACCCAGCACCATCCCCATATATATAATAACCTTCTATGTTGGTGATTTAGATTTAGTTTCTGTGTTACTCTTTTTTAGTAATAATTTTTTTTGTATCTGAGAAAAAATTTTATACAGTAAAACAGTGTAACATTATGAAAATGTGGAAAGTGGAATAGAAGCAAATTTATAATCCCGTTACCCTATTACAAGGTTTCTCAGTCTTTGCACTATTGACATTTGGGGCTGGATGATTCATTGTTTTGGGGACTGTCTTGTATACTGTAGGATGTTTAGAAGCATCTCTATAGCACCCCTTGAGATGTGACAACTGATTGTGTCTCCCAGTGTTGCCACATGTCCCATGGGGGGCAAAATTGCCTCTCATTCATTTGAGAACTGCCCTAATACAAAGCTATTATTCGAGTGTTCCCTATCTTTCAGATAGATAGATAGATCCTTTTCTGAACTGTAATAAGTGTATGCATAATGCCATATTCTGATTTTTATGTCATATAACACCTAGGCATTTTCTACTGTTAACTAGGTATCAAAATTATCACTTTTTAATTAGCCACCTATTGAATTTTTTATGAATAATGTGACAAATAGCGTCTTTGTAGATATACTTTATCTCTTTAAAATTTCCTTTTAAAATATGCACTATGTTGCCTGTGAATTCTTTTCCTCCTTTTTCTGTGGACATATGGGGGCTTAGGCTCAGGTAAAATGGAACCAAAATGGTTCTATTCCTGGGCGATAAAGCATTACTCAAATTGTCGATGAATTCTAAGGAAGTCTGTGCCCTATTAAGACTAGAGCAGGGCCCGGCCCCGTTGCCAAGTGGTTAAGTTTGCACGTTCTGCTTCAGCAGCCTGGGGTTCACCCGTTTGGATCCTGGGCATGGACCTGCACACGGCTCAAGCCATGCTGTGGCTGCATCCCACACAGAAGGACTAGAATGACTCACAACCAGGGTATATACTATGTACTGGGGCTTTGGGGAGAAAAAGCAAACAAACAAAAAAAGACTAGAGCACTTAGACATCCTACAAGGGGCCCTGCTGGCAAAGTGCTAGGTTCCCTTTGCTCATGGAGGACCCTTTCTCCCCTCACATTCCCCTGGTTCTCCGTGGCTCCTGGTACAGGAGAAAGCACCCAGGCTTTGGAATCAGACAGACACGGATTCTTTCCTGCTCTGAACACTACTAGCTTTGTGATTAGGGCAATATGCACTCTGAAACTTTCTCCTCATCTATAACAAGAGAGAAAATACAGCCTAATATACAGAGCTATTGTGATGCTTACAAATAATGTTGTAAAACATCTAGCAGATTAAGTACTCAATAACTGATGGTTAGAAGTGGTAATGATAATAATAATGTGGCTTATTTTCCTTGTTGATCTAAGCCAGTGCTGTCCAAACATAATGCAGACCACAAATGTGAGTCACATATGTAATTTGTTTTCTAGTAGTCACATTAAAATAAATACCAAAAATACGTGAAATTAATTTTAGTATTGCATTTTACTTAACTCAGTATTTCTAAATATTATAATTTCTACATGTGAACATATTAAAAATTATTAATGAGATGTTTTATATTCTAAGTCTTTGAAATGTGATGTGTGTTTTGCACTTATAGAACAACTCAGTTTGGACCAGCCATATTTCAAGTGCTCAATAGCCATTTACAGCTATTGGCTACCGTATTGGATAGCACAGCTCTAAGCAATGCATGAAAGATGCCAGGTTAACACAAGTGCGTTAGTGGCAAATAAAATGTTATTAAACATGATAGGAATTTCTCCCTTAAAGACAAAATAGTTCCAGTTATCCTTGACTTTCCCTTTTTTTTTTTTTAACAGCAGGAGAGAAAACTATTAAAACTCTTGTATTTTACATCAAACTTTTCAATTTTGTTTATAATTCCATGGTTGTCAGTAGAAATATCGTACGGGTATTATTGTTTTAACGTACATTATATCTTACTTGCTATTCAGTTCAGTGTTTGACTTAGTTTGTCCAAATTTTTCCGTGCAGCAAGAATTTATTGAGCACTTAATATATGTGTACTGGGTACTATGCAAGATGTTTTCTTCCATTAACTTTGTGGTCCTCACAAAGCCTCAATGAGGGCAGTACTGATCTCTCCGTTTTCCAAGTGAGGAAATTCAGGCACGGAGTGGTCAAATCACAAGCCTGAGATCACACATCCGGGACATGAAGGTGTAGGCATAAGAATTCAGGAACACTGGCTATATAGCTTTGTGCTCTCAAAAACTTCGTGCAGCGCTGCCTTTTCCTAATCCTTGTTTCTCTCAGCACAATCCAATTATTTTTATTTGTCTCATTGTCATACTTGGTCAGCCTCCAGACCTGTTATTCCCGATAGATGGTCATATCTTCTACTGGGTTTTCCTCATTTGCCCTACTATGCTTTATAAAAGCGTTGTATTATTTTTTTTTTTTTATTTTTGGAGGTTGGAGGAATGGGCAGAGGAATGGGTCTGGGGTGACGGCCACATTATTCGGTATGGATCGTGCCCTTTGGATTCTTTCTTCCTCTTTGGGATAATCCCTCCATCTGTATTTCAGCGTCCTATTGGAATCCTCGAGGCGCTTCTTTTTTACTTGCCCAGCGCAAGTTCCAGTTGGAGGAGGGGAAACAGATAGTGAAGAATAGTGCTTGGTTGTTACACAGCACCAATGCACTTAAGTGGGAGAAAGTGCTGCCTCTGAATTTCAGAGGAAAGTCAGAGAAAGAAATGTATTATGTGCGTCTGACTCATTGAGCTGAATGGGCAAGATAAATGGTGGGAAAACCAAAACCAACTTTTCTATGACCTTATGTGAAATTCTGCTTTGTGCCCTAAGAAAAATGTTAAAAATGATGTGGTCAGAGTGGGCGAGCTGCAGCCCAGAGACAGTATTGGAAGGAGAATTTCTATTTTTAAAAAGAAACCTGCTAACCTCATAGCCACTGCTAATGGCCATATAAATATTAATAAAGCTTTAAACACCTCCCAAATTAGCTTTATTTTTAAATCAAAAGTGCAAGACATAGAAGTGTCCGGCAGACACAAAATTAATTGAGATAAAAACAGGAAGTAGCAGGCAAACCCTTTGGGTGAAAACATAATGAGTTACACTAACTCACTTAGACAGTTTTGAGTGAAACATAATAACAAGAAATGAGTTCACATGATTGAATTGGGAGTTTGTCGTGTGTATCAACGCTCCTCAACAACAGAGTGCAAGTCGTCGAGGAAGCTAAATTCAGGTCCTGTGGCCTTGTTGCTTCCATCGTGCCGGGTGAGAAGCCACAGCTCAGGTACAGCTTTGGTTTCACCTCTTATTTTACTGTATCAAGGGTGCTGCTTTATGTCTGTCCGTAAGCTGGACAGGCAGGATAGCAGAATGAGTGTGGACATGATGAACACAGGGAAGCATAGGGATAATCAAGTTCATTGGCACCTCCAAGTCTGGTATGCGTTTCCCAGAACGATTTGGTAACACAGTGAAAACTGACTACGTTATCTTCATATTTCCTAGAGAATATCAATCTATCAATCCACAGACCCCTAACGTGTAGCCGGCCCATAGTCCTTCCAAGCATAAGCCGGTTGAACCTGCGAGAAGCTGCATCCTCCTGGTGCCCTGCCTTGGACAGGGTTTATTATCAAGCCGTTATTTGTTGTTTAGTTTGTTTCTCTTCCTAACATCCTATGCCTCATGTAGGAAGAATTCCTTTTTGAAGTTATGTAAAAAAGTGATTCTGCTGTGAAAGGATTATTGTGAGAGCTAAGGAAATGAGATTGCACAGCTGGGAATTTATGCATAAAAAAAGAAAACAAACAACCTCAGAGGAATTACTCCTAGAAACTATGATTATACAAGTCCTGGATTTCTCTAAGTTTAGCCACTGCTAAAATTTGTATCCTCCAATGGCCATTTTATTTCCTTCTTGCTATTCCTTCTCAGGGACTTCCTAGTAAGGAACCTGGGTTTTATGATTATCATCTCCATTTTTTCATTCCTGGGCCCAGCTTCTGTTCTCTGCTAACTCCTCCTATTAACTCAGCCTTCCTACCAGATTTTCTTCTGGTATAGAACCTAATAGAAGGTATCAGTTGTTAATAAAATGTATATTCCTCATTATCAAAGGTCTAAAATGTTGTGAGCATAGCCAGTGTTCTTTTCATGAATTGAAGTATGTTGTAAGTGTTTCTTTGTACAAAATCTTAGCTTGGAAAAAAACTTTTTGGCTACTTCCTAATGTTTGGCTAGAAGTAGAATATGAAGTACAAACATTAATTTTCCACAAACCTCTTTTTCACACGTTAATGACTACCATCTAATTCAGGACTCCTAAGAGAGCCAAATAACTAACATGGATCCTTTTAAAAATTAACTATACGAGACAATAATTTATTCTCAAAAATAGGTGAGACGTTACTATAAAGCTGAAGTCTCTTGTAATCACCCTGCTTTTCCATCCTACTGCCCGCTCTCTCTCCTTAGAGGTAACTATTATTGAGACTTTAGTACATGTCTTTCTAGAACTTTCTGTGTACTTTCTGACAGTTTACGTATATTCAGAAGAAATGGAATGTTTCCTGTCTCTGTGTTTTTTCATAAATGCTGTGATACCAATATATCATGGTCTTCTAACCAAGTGAGGATGTGAACACGTTCATGTCATTATTTAAATATAACTGGTTAAGCTGTCGCTTGAAAATTGAAATCCAGTCACTATATTGAAAGCAAAATTTGAAAAATGCCTGAGGACCGACAAGATCAGTTTTGGTTGATCTCACAGCATTCTCAAGGTTGTCATACTTCGAAGTGAAGATGGTGTCAGACGGAAGGGCCTGACCAGACGAGATCTAGATGTAGGGGCCTCTAAGCTTATGTGCTGTCGTTTCTTAGAAAGTAGCCATGTTATGTCACTTGGCCTGTTTAATAATCCCTGTGTTTCCATTAGGCTGAGACAACAGTGGCCTTTATTCTGTACAAGTCAAAAAGCAACTACAAGTGTCGATTAAGGAAGAGTAAGAGAGATTATGAGAGTGGCTTGGAGGTGATAGAGGTATATAAAGCCATTTCCTGAGGTAGGGTTTGGACTAGGTTTGAGGAAGGGATGTGTTGGGATGAATGTAAAGGAGTGTTATTAGACTTATTCCTTCAAAATGTACTCAGAACCCAGTCACATCTTGGCAGCTCCACTGCTACCACCAGCATTTCTCACATGCAGTTGTAGTGCTCTTCTATGCTCTGTTTTCTCCAGTAACCTGAGGAAGCTTTTAAAAATGCGAGTCAGGGGGCTGGCCCCGTGGCCAAGTGGTTAGGTTCGCGCGCTTCGCTGTAGGCGGCCCAGTGTTTCGTTGGTTCGAATCCTGGGCGCGGACATGGCACTGCTCATCAGACCACGCTGAGGCGGCGTCTCACATACCACAACTAGAAGGACCCACAACAAAGAATATACAACTATGTACCAGGGGGCTTTGGGGAGAAAAAGGAAAAAATAAAATCTTAAAAAAAAAAAAAAAAACGCGAGTCAGATCATAACTACAAAACTGTCCTGTGGCTCTCCATGGTAACAGCAAAAGCTCTCTATGATCTGGATTCGACTGCCTCCCTGACTTCATCTTCCAGCTTTTCCCCGTTTGCTCCATCAACTCTAACCACACCATCCTCCTTCTATTCCGTGAACGTGATAAGTATAATCTCAGCTCAGAGCCTTTGCACCTGCTATTCCCTCTGCCCAGTTATCCGCCTGGCCCCCTCTCTCACTTCCTTGAGGAATTTTCTCAATTGTCACGTTATTGAAGAGTCTTCTGATGCCCCTGTCCCCAGTCACTCTCTAGGTCTTTTAGTATTTTATTTTTTTTCATAGCACTTCTTACCTTCTGACATATTATATATTCATCTGTTTGTTTATTCCTTATCTCACCCCGTGAGAATATGAGCTTCTCCAGAGAAAGATCTCCATTTTTTTTGGTCTCCATCAGCCAGCACAATGCCTGGTATAAATTAGGGTTCAATAAATATTTGTTTGATTAATAAATAATGCAAGTAAAACAGCCAAGCTAAAAACTCTCAGGAAAAATTAAGATGTGAGGGACCTTTTTTAAAAATCAGTCTTCGTACAACTAAGAGAACTAGTAAATAAGAGGAGAGGGAGACAAAACACCATGGTGACGTCTTCATATATTATCAAATTATAGGGATTTGCGCCCATCCTGTCCTTTAAATGGTGACATACAACTTCTGTCTGTCAGGTCCCTTAGAATTTGAGTATGCTATTTCGTTATCGAGCCCCTGTTTAGTAAATAACCAAACACACAGTAAGGAAAAGAACATGTTAGGAATAGAATGTTCTTTTTAAATGATGCCATAGTTCTGCATCAATGCCTGCTTCATCACCTTAAAATTGGTTGCTAATCTTAAGGTTTTCATTTTTGAAGGAAAACTGTTGATAGTCTTTTAGAGGCTTCAGAAAGAACATTTATTTCCTTAGGATCTGCTCCAGGAATATTAGACAGAAAATACTGGAAAGTTTAAAGACCAGCCAGTTAGAAGAGAGGGCAAGATGAACAATAATTTTTAGTTGTATAAACATCTTTTATTCCTAAGGATCCCACATTGTTTTACCCACTGATATTTACAAGGTACTGTTCCTACTTCAGGCTGAGTATAAATCACTTTTCTGAAAATTTAATCTCCCTGTTAAAATGATTTCTATCTTCGTTTTTAGTGAAACTATATATTTCTCCTTTCCAAAACTTTCTTTCTGCCAATTCATTAATTCATCATTCCATCATTCAGTGTATGTTCATCACTGTTATCACCATTATCATCATCATTAAAAGCCTCTACATAAGTACGGTTTCCCATTTGATTCTCAAAACTGTTTTGCAAGCTAGGTATTTAATGTCCTCTATACTCAGAGGAAATTGACATTTAGAAAATTTAGTAATTTGCGCAAGAACATTTAACTGGTAAGAGACAGAACCAGGATTCAAAATCAGGTATGTTGTACTAGGTAGTACGGGATCTCTCCATCACGCCACACTCCTTCCTCAAGAGGCCAAGTGGCCTCTGGCATCTCCTCCAGTATCTCCAGTTGTCAGTTTCTTCATTTGTAAAATGAGAGGTTTGAATCAGATGTTCTTTTGTGTTCCTTCCCCCTACCCCACCCCTCCGTTTATGGCTTATATTACTGGTAATAATAATGGCTACCACTCTTGGCTTAATTCTTCACAAACGAACTTATTAAAGTCAATAATTACATGAGTGTGATATTATTATCCCCAAGGTTCAGATGGGACTTAGAGTAGTTAGGCAACTTTCCAAGTACTAAGTTTCAAATGCGGAACTCCTATGCAGACCCAGGTTTGGGATCATAACACTGCATTATTATATACTGTTCCCACACTACCGCCTACTCCTTTCATGTAGTAAGTGTAAACTTGACAAATTTGAGAAGAATTGACCCCTTCACTAGTTCAGCAAAGATTTATTGAGTAGATATTGTTGGTCAGACTCTTCTAAATGCTACAAACCCAAAAATGAACAAAGTTTTGTCCCTGGTCCTAGGGAACCCACAATTCACTAGTGGCTGGAGAAGGGGAGGTACACATGGATTATTATAATACAGTGTGAAAAATACAATAGTGGTGCTTAAACAGAAGGCCTAGAGAATTAGGAAATTGATCTCAGATTTGGGCATTGAGGAATGAATAGGAATTTAACAGAGAGCAGGACAAAGCCACTAATGACAGGAGAAACTGGATGTACAAAGGCAAATGAGTGTACCCATTTAATGGAATATTATTTGGCAATAAAAAGGAATGAAGTACTGATATATGCTACAACATGGATGAACCTTGAAAACATTGTGCTAAGTTAAGCCAACCAGTTACAAAAGATTACATATTATCTGATACCATTTATATGAAAGGTCCAGAATAGGAAAATCCAGAGAGAGAAAAAGTAAATTGGTAGTGGCCTAGGGCTGGGGTCGGGGTGGGAGGGGTAGAAGGAAATGGGATGTGACTGCTAATGGGTATGGGGTTTCTTTGTGGTGTGATAAAAATATTCTAGAATTGATTATGGCAATGGTTGCACAGCTCTGTGAATACACTAAAGCCATTGAACTATATACTTTAAATGAGTGAATTTTATGGTACGTGAAGTATCTTTCAAAACTGCTTTTATAAAAAGTAAAAATCAAGTAAGTGTCAAAGTGTGTAGGATGTTTAGGTAACTGTGAAGTCTGATGTGACTAGAATATGGGTTATGAAGAAGTGAGATAGACAAGGGAGATGGCAGTCTTGGCCAAAGGCCTTCTGCACCGGATGGAAACCTTTGCCTGTTTTCATCCAACATTCTGTCTTAAAGTTCATCCACATTGTTGTATATGGTCCATATTTTTCACTTTTGTGTAATATTTCATTGTGTAGTTGTATATATATACCACAATTTCCTTATTCATGGGTCTGTCCTGGCACATTTGTTTTGTTTCCAGATTTTATTCTTATAAACAGGACAGCAATAGACTTTCTTACAAATTATCTGCTGGTCCAAGTCTCAGAAGACAGTAAAGTACAGTACTATTTTTATAAAGTTCAAAAATGAGCTAAACTTTTAAAGGTATACCAGCATACATGTATGATACGACTACACCAAAACAAAGAAAGAAGTAATAAACACAAAATAGAGCAAGTGATGTTGTTAAGGGCAAGAGGGTGGCAGGCAGACAAGGAGAAGGGAGAGGGAAGGAGCACAGAGGATGGATGCAAGTTTACAGATAATGTTCTAGTTCCTGATTGGGTGGTACCTTCATGGGTATTTATTTATTATTAAAATACACTTTATTTTAGAAGGATTTTAGATTCACAGAATTATTGCAAAGATAGTACAGAAAGTTCTGTATATCTCATACTCAGTCCCTATTATTAAACTCTTACCTTACTGTGGGACATGTGTCACAGTGAATGAACCAATATTGTATACATTGTTATTAACTAAAGTTCATACTTTATTCAGACAGATTTTCTTAGTTTTTACCTACTACTGTAGTCGCTCCTTTTCTGTGGAGGATATGTTCCAAGACCCCCAGTGGATGCCTGAAACCTCAGATAATACCAAGCCCTATATAGACTATGTTTTATTCTCTACATACATGCCTATGATAAAGTTTAATTTCTAAATTAGGCACAGTAAGAGATTAACAACAATAACTAATAATAAAATAGGACATTTATAGCAATATACCGTAATAAAAGTTACTGTAGATTGTAGCAACCTCAGCATATGATTTTTTTCTTTCCTTATTGAGAACTTTCACCTTTTTGCTTAAAGTAAGCACTTTCTGGCTTCTCTTTGGCGTATCCAAATTGCAGCATCACTACTCTTGCACTTTGGGGCCATTATTAGGTAAAATCAGGGTTCATTGAACACAAGCACTGAGATACCTTGATAGTCGATCTGATAACCAAGCCAACTACTAAGTGACTAATGGGTGGGTAGCCTATACACATGGATGCGGTGGACAAAGGAAGGACTCCTGTCCTGGATGGGATAGACTGGGACGGTGTGAGATTTCATCACACTACTCGCAATGGTGGCAATTTAAAAATTATGAAGTGTTTATTTCTGGAATTTTCCATTTAATGTTTTCAGACCACAGTTGACCATGGGTAACTGAGACTACAGAAAGCAAAATCATGGATAAGGGGGGATTACTGTACCTTTTTCTGTTCCCGTATCCCATCCAGGATACCACAATACATTTAGTTGTCATATCTCCTTAGGCTTCTCTCAGCTGTAAAAGTTTCTCAGACTTTCCTTGTTTTGATGATCTTGACAGTTTCGAGGAGTTCTGGACAGGTGTTTTATAGAATGTCCCTCGGTAGGAATTTATCTGATATTTTTCTTATGATTAGACGTAAGGAAGATCACAGTAATAAAGTTCACATGATATCATATCAAGGGTGCATACTATCAACATGTCATAGCATTGTAAATGTCAACTTTGATCAACTGGCTGAAGTAGTGTTTGTCAGGTTTCTCCAATGCAATTATCCTTTTTTCTTCCTTTTTATACAGTCCTCTTTTGAAGAAAGTCACTGCACAGCCACACTGAAGGAGTGGGGAAGTTATGCTCTGCCTCCTTATGAATGGAGTTTAAATTATTTGGAGTTCCTCCGCATGAGAGATTTGTCTCTTCTCCCCCATCTTTTGGTTTATCTTTTGAATTATTTATATCAGTATGGACTCATGGATATTTATTGGCTACTTTGGATTATAATCTAACACTATTTTCTTGCTCAAATTGTTCAAATTTTGACTTTGGGGGGTTCTTTTAGTTGGCTCTTGTGTCCTTTCGACATACCCTCACCATTGTGAAGTTTTGGGTTTTGGGGCACTTCCTAACTGTCTGGCACTCCAAGATGTTGCAGACTTGTCTTGTATATTTTCTGCTCCAGCCCTAGAATCAGCCATTTCTCTAAGGAGCCCTGGTTCCTTTTATTGGAGAATGGAATTAGATACCAAGATCTGGGCACTCAGTGTGCCCATTGCAACTGGGGTTTTGTTACTTGTAGACAGAACAAGGAAATATGTATGTGTATATTAACCCATGTGTATATGTATGACCATGTGTATAGATAGATAAAAATATCTATGAATATTTCTGTATGTAACCTTCTGTCTATATTAAGATGAATATGATTCTTAATTATTAAGAATTCACGCTGATTCAGCTCTAATTCATTTCCATGTGAATCATTGTAGCCTCTTGCCCTTGCTTATATGTAACCTCCATCTCCAACATCGAGATATGTAGCTCCCACCATCCATTTACTTAATTGTTCAATTTTGGTATGCATGTCTAGTGGTTTCAAAATGGTTCATCTATACCTCTGTGAGAAACAACTTTATCAACTAGAATATAATTCTTACATATAATTCGCTTTACTTTTAGTCTTATAGACCACTTATTTCCAAAGTTAGCATCAGCATCTTATGCCTTCACATCTTGTAGTGAGATTGTTTCATACATTTTAAAAAGTTAGATTCTTTTGTCACTTTTTTCATTCATCTAGGATTTCTCGACCTTCTAGTTGATTTTTTTTACAGAAATTAAAATTTACTCCAGACTGTAAAGCTCTATGGGTTTTGACAAATGCTTAATGTCTTATATCTGCTTTTGCAGTATCATACAGAATAGTGTCTGTCACCTCCATAAAAAAAATCCCCCATGTTTTACTTACTCATCTCTCCCACTCTGAAGCCCCAGGAACCACTGATTTTTACTGCCTCTATATTTTTGCCCTTTCCAAATATCACATAATTGGAATCATACAGTACGCAGCTTTTTCAGTCTGACTTCTTCTACTTATTAATATCCATTTAAGATTGATCCATGTCTTTTCATAGTTTGCTAGCTCATTTCTTTTATAATAATATTCCATTGTATGGCTGTACTACAGTTTATCAATTCACCTATTGATAGGTATCTTGGTTGTTTTGAGTTTTTTACAATTATGCATAAAGTTGCTATAAACATTTGCATGCAGGCTTTTGTGGGAACATACGTTTTCACATCAGTTGAGTAATTACCTAGGAGCACAATTTCTGGGTCATATGGTAAGACTGTGATTAGTTTTGTAAGAAATTCCCCAACTGTCTTCCAAAGTGATTGTACCATTTTGCATTCTTACCATCAGTGAATGAGAATTCCTGTTCCTTTGCATCCTCACCAGCAGTTGGTGGTGTTAGTGTTTTGGACTTAAGCTATTTTAATAAATGTGTAGTGATATCTCCTTGTTTTAATTTGCAATTCCCTAATGTCAAATAATGTTGAACATCTTTTAGTATGCTTACTTTCCTGCTTGGTGAGGTGTCCATCAGGTCTTCTAATTTTTTTAATTGTGTTGCTTGTTTTCTCTTTTTTTGTTTTAGACTCTGTAATTCATATATGTTGCATGTATTCTTTTGTGTGTATCAAATAATATGATAAAATATAAAGCAAGGGAGCAGGAAAAGACTTTGAGCTTCATAGAGTAGATGTGAGAGCTGATTAAATTAAGAATTCAGGCTTAACTTTGAATTCTAGCCTTGCTATTTACTAGTCTTGTGACTTTGGGAAAGCTAGGTAAGCTCTCAGGACCTCAATTTCTTCATACTTAAAATGAGAGTGTTATTATCTACCTCACCTGTTTTTTGTGAGAATTTAATAGAAACAGAGTTAGCTAGAGATTGACCAAGTGCCAGAAACCTTACACATGTGCCACATAGGAGATGCTCAGTAAGTGTTGGTTTCCCACACGCCCAGCAATGAAGAGTTTTACTCATTCTTTAAACAAATATTTCTCGAGTGCCTGTTCTATGGCAGGAACTGTTCTTTGTGTTTGGGGAACATCCATGAGTCTCTGTAGAGTGGGATTTACAGAAGTCTTTTAAAGTGGATTGTGATATTTATTCAATTTAGAAAGTTAACTTGGAGGAAAAGACCAGGAGCAGAGAATTAAGTTAGTAGACTCTTCTAAAAGTTCAGGCAAGAGATTTAAGAACCTAAAAGGTAGAACTGGGAATGGAGAGGAGGGAGCAGCTGAAGAAGATGTCTCAGAAGTAGAATCCAGTAGCCATGGAGATGACTAGGTGATTATGGGTAAGGCAGAGAGTAGTGCCAAGGGAGAGATTATAGAACACTGGTTCATAAAGGAGCATAGTCACTTAGAATGTTTTGATAATTATCACAGCTTTAAACATAGACACAGACTGTCCCTGGCCCAATTTTCTTTTGTAAAACTCCTTAATTCAGAAGTGCTGATTCCCTAGCAGAATCTGAAGTGAAAACTAAACACTCAAGTCAAATGGGAAACCTTCAAGATTAATTTCCTGGACTTTTTAGCCACCCAGAATTTTCTGGGTTGGTTCTACTAATGGTATTGCCGAGCATTTTAAGGGACGGCACGGTATTCTTGCTTATCTAATAAAGTTGGAAGGTAAATTTTTGCTCGATGGCATGATTGGCTCAGCTGCAAAAAGAACTGCACAATTTCATCTCCGTTCTAAGTCAAACACAGTTGAGAGATAATTCCCCTGTGTATTTATAAGGAAGAGTTAAATCCCTCCCAGTGTAATATAGCACCAGATCGAAGTAAACAGACTATGATTTCAGTGCTAGACACAGCCTTAAGGCAGAAGAAATTACATTGTCATGTGGAGGATGTGTAGCTGCTGCTATTTTGGTGCTTGAGTTCTTTGTTGTCACATAGTTGAAGACAATCCAGATGAGAAAGAGTGTTAACCAACAAAAGGAGCAAATTCCCTGCACACGGCTAGGGGGATGGAGGGAAAGAGAAAAGATAGTACAATTGCCACTGTGAATATTACCAATCAGGGGTCCGTTCCAATAATCACTGGCTTCAACTTGTCTCCTCATTCTTATTGGAAGCAAGTTGTTCATGAGGCAAAATGCAAGCTAAAGTTTAAAAACTACACTTCATCAAATGGTTTATCTGCCATTGTAGAATGTAAAAATCATTATTGCTTCTTTAATTGAATTAGCTTCCAGTTGCTTATATAGTAAGCTTGGGAAAAATGGAACACCCACTTTCATGGTATCTCCAATACCTTGAGGATATTATTTAAAGTATATATTACTTAAGCATTATAATATTTGCCTCTGTAGGTCTATATCTTTAGGTATACGTGTAGACGTTATAGGGAGTTACCTTTAAAATCAAAGGACTAATTCTGAACAGATTAGACTAGATATATAAGAATTTTAATTGAAGGTAATTGAGTATGAAAATAGTATACTACAAGCATATATACAAGACAAAACTGAAATCATCTTTTCCGGAGTAATTACTAGAAACGAGACTTGTGAACCAGTAGAGAGAGTTGTAGGATAAAGTTAGCAATCATCTTAGCATTAGAATATTAAGCAGTATATATAACTTATATAACTTCAACATATCTGCAAATAAAAATGTAAACTCACTTATGTGGTAATGACTTAACTCAGGATAACATAATGAAATGTATGATCCATGCCTTTTCTCTGGTCTTGAATCATGGAAGAATTTATTCTGTCCCGGTGACTTAGTTTGCCTTCAGTGTTTGCTGGTTGTAGGGAATAAAACTGTTGTATTTCTGGCAATTCTTCTTCAATATCTTCTGAGAACAGCATCCCATATTCTTTTGAGACACTACCCCCTCCACAATTTTTTAAAAAGTTCTGCTGTACTGTAAGTACTCTACCTCCTGGTCACGGAGATGGCCAGTCAGAACCCTGTCCTGAGATTTTATATAAAGATGTTAGGATAGAGGTCTCTCTGCTTACTCCCTTCTCCCTCCCACTGCCCCATGATGGAGGGAGATGTTCAACATGCAGTAGGAGCGAATGAGGCCAGCACACAGAGAGAGGCATGGCTGAGATATTAATTTACTTTGCATACTGATACTAGTCTAGCTCCATTGATCTCTCACAGTTACTTGAGCTAATCGATCTCCCTTATGTTTCTGAACCTTTCAGTGGAACTACTCCTGACCAGCTCTGTTTAATGCAGTCCCTCAACATCAGCTGGCTAAACTATACTTCCTAGAATACCAAATTGTTCATATCACTCCCTTATTCAAAAAATTCCTCTGGCCCCACTGGCAAGAGCACTGACTTTGCAAGGCAGAGTCTGAGGTTTTGGCTCCTCCACTAATGAGCAAGTCTCTGCAACTCTCTCAGCCTCCTGATCCAAATACCTAGTTCCCTGGGCTACTGACAGAGGGAAACATGATGATAGAAATGTAAAGCCCTGGATGCAGATTCCTAGGGCACAGGAAGCACTCAGTGACTTCTGGGCATGACTGTCCAGGCCTCCCACAGTCAGGCCCAGTCTGCTGTGCCATCCTCGCCACCCACTCCTCTCCTCACTGAACTCTGTTGTCCAAACTGGCTTTCCTGCCACTCCCCAATAAGCCATGCATTTTCCCCCTATGTCCCTTGTCTCCTGCCCTTTATCCGCCTAAATTTAGCCCATTCTTCAAAGTCAGTAAAATCAATCCCATCTTTCCTATGATTTTTTTTGACTACCTGTTCTAAAGTGATTGTTTCCTTCTTCAAATCACTGGAACACTATTGCCTATATCTTTAATCTGGCATTAATCCGATAATGTCTGGGTCTTTTCTGTTTCTCGTTCCAACTGTTATATATTTTGCATTATTTTTGATTATTAAACTCTTTTATCCTATTTTTAATCTAATTGTATGCTCCTTGTGGGCAAGAACTACTTCTTTTATCTCTTTTTGTTCCTCATGGGGCTTACTACCTAACAGTGACTCAGTATGTTGGATTTAGTCATTCTCTTCTTTATCGATGTTTATTCTCAATCCCCATGTGAACAGTGAACTCTGTGAAAATTCAGATATTTTGAACTGTTCCTTTTATTACAGATATGATACTCGAAGCACCATTGTATGGGTAAAGGAGTCAGTCACGTGATGCAGGAAATATCAGTCAAGTAGGACTGAAAGAACTGTAGAAATTGTTTGGGCCTACCTAGAAAGCAGACCATTCTTTTATTCTGTTTTTAGCATTTCCTTCAGGGTCTTTGGCTCTTTGTATCCAAATGAGGAATTATACAGAGAAATAGTGACCAAAATTCATTGCCTATTATTGACTGAGAAGCAGAGGCAGAAAAGTTTCTGAACCTACCATCTTCACAAGCTCCGCTCAGCTCCGTATTACCTCTGTGACCTAAAGACTAAATAGGCAAAACTGAAATAATAACCAAGTTAAGGTGTTTTTTTCTTCTTAGTTCTTGACTTATTTGCTCTACGGTAAACAATCTCTATTTGACACATAATAAAATTGCCATCATTTATTTCTGTAAACAATCTGTATTTGACAGGATGTCCCTGGTAGCACACCTGTATTAAATGCATATCTGGTAGTACGCCTATACTAAATGAATAGGACGTAGAATTGGAAAGAATTTAGGAGAATTTTGGAGTTGACTTTAACAAATTTTGGTAAAGTTTGTGAAGAGGGTATTGTTTGTAGGCCCAACTTTTTTCCAGTCTAGACTTTCAAGCAGTCAGCTTTGTTATGTAGTTGCACCTAATGGTGTGTCCAGTTATTAAAGATCTTCATGTTCTGTGTCCAGGGAACCACTTTCTAATACTGGTTTTGGGAGTAGGAATACCATGATCAGCACAGGCAAGCTGTAGTGAACCAAGCTTTGACTGGTCCCCAGCAATTACGTTTCCAGGGACATGATGTAACTTCAGTATAGCCAAATCCTTGAGCTAACAAGTAGTGATATAACTGGGTTTACTGCAATCGTTCTGAATTATTGAGGAAACTTCTGAAATGTGTTCTTAGTCTGAAATTTGGCTTACCAAAATCTTGGCCAGAGAGGTGCATTTTAAAACAAACAAAACCAAGAACGAAATCTTAAATCCAAAATTGCTTTCTATTTGTTAAAAGTCGTTTAAAATAAAATTGTCGAGTTAAAAAGAAGAGAAATTCAAAATTGTCAGATGTTTTACTCTGTGATATCAACTAATGTTTGTGGAGATTTTAAAAACTTAATGTTAAATATTTTACAAACCAGGTACAGACCAATATTTAAAAATATGACAATACTACAATTTAAAATAGCCCAAGAAAATGATCTGAGTAGAACACCTCCTGTTATGGGCACATTGTAATTTATAAATACAGTGTATCAGATAGGACTAGAACATTTTCTCTAAAAATTGCATCTTTACCCTCTTTTGAATTCAAGATGTGATTGATTTAGGATGACCCATTTCTGAATTCAAAAATCAGAGCAGCTTGGAATGGGAATTTGCAGATCTGCAGTCTATCCAAGTCATGTCCTTACAGGAAACTTTTGTATGTTAAATACACATGTTACATGCTTAGTAAATTTCATGAACAAAGCAGTCAAGGGAATGAACGAATAAATAAATGAGTGAGTAACCAGAGTCAAGATGTAATAGGAGTAACAATATAGAATTTACTGGAACTGAGAGACTCAATAATTTTCATGTTTCCAGGTTTCACAGTCATTATATAAAGTAGAAATAATAGGTCAGCCTTATTTGCGGTGTTGCATTAAATGCAATAATATACACAATATGCCTAATAGTGCCTATCTCATGGTGGTAAATATTTTTCCTTCCTCAATGCTGAAAATATAGTCTTAATAAAAAAATAGAAATCTCCTTGTTATAACTGGAAAAAGACATCTTTGTTTCCATGACTTCTATCATGTCTATGGAGATCATTTCTAAAGGAAATTTTCATCCTTTACCTCTCTCTGTGATCACAAACTCATATTTCTAATTCAAGGGTTATGAGAAATGTTGCTCAAAAATATAAGAACATGATACTATTACAAAATTCTCTTAAATCTTGAATAGAATCCTAGAATGTCATAGATTACAAGTTGAAAATCAATGACTACCATTCACTCAAACCTTTATTGAGTTTTAACTGTGCTAATTGCAGGAGGTATAAAGATAAATAAGGCATATACCTGGCCCTGGGGAACTATAGGAAAGACAGGCTTTTCCAGCATTAACTATTTTAGAAGATACAAAGTGCTAGAAGAGAGGCATGTATGGAGTGGGAGCAGAGGGAGCACGAGTAATTCAGTCTTGGGAACTGAAGAAGCCTAAGTAGAGAAGGTTGCATTTGTTTTAGAACCTTGAAAAATGGACAGGCGTTTCCCAGCAGGAATGGGGAAGATGAGGATGGGTATCTAAAAGCAGGTGTTACTGAGCAAGGGCTCACTGCCCAACATGCATAGAAGCCAATACAATGGCACCCGCTCTTGAGAAAAGAGAAAGCTTTTATTGCGGGGTCAGCTGGCAAGGAGGCAGGAGGCAAAGCTCTCAAGTGTGTCTGTCTGATCCAGGGTTCAGGGTGAAATTTAAGGAGTTAGGGGAATTTCAAACTTGGCAGAAGCTGACTAGCTAGTTTCGAATCAGTCCATATATGGCAATCAAGCTACTTGGGCTGCTGGAAGCCAGGTTTTCCTTATTGACTGACTTCTCACTTTGTAAAGGGCTCTAGTGGCAACATTTCTGAAGATTCTTGGTTCTGGGGTCAACCGGGGGCCATAGGTTCCTACCTGGCACATGCGCAGTGCTGTCTGTGTTATTGAGCAAGGTTTGATTAGGCAAAACTAGTTTAAGTTGGTCAATGTCCTATGTGCTGTTTCACAGGAAGGCTCGTACTCAAAGTAGTACTTCAGACGTACCCTCATGCTCATGTGTGTCTGGAACAGTGGTTTTCTAAAGCTAACCTTTTTAAAAATGAAATCTTATATAAAATTTCACATGGAAAAGAGAGAAAAGCAAAGCTACCTTTTTAAAGCAGGGAGGAAGGCCTGGTGTCGTAGCTGGTGTCATAGCTGCTAGCTCTGTGATCCACCCACTGCTCTGATACTCGGAATACTGGAGACATTCTCAGAAGGAGGGAAAGAGTGGTGGGAGACCCTGTAACCACGGCTGGGGGCCAGAATATGTCACTTTAGACAAATTGGGCTTTGTCCTCCAAGAGTTTAGGAGTTATCAAACATTTTTAAGCAAGTGAATAGCATCAACTCTATTACAAAGAGAGCCCTAGGCACTCTGTAAAGTGGGTCAGAGTAAAAACCTGTTGATGGGGTGTTCCAAGAGTCCAGATGTTAAAGGAAGTGCAGGAACTAATCTCCATGGATCTGAGTTCTGATTTTGGCTCCTCTGCCAAACGGTGTCACTTTTTTTTTTTTTTGAGGAAGATTAGCCCTGAGCCAACATCTGCTGCCAATCCCCTCTTTTTGCTGAGGAATACTGGCCCTGAGCTGACATCCATCCCCATTTCCTTCTACTTTATGGGTGGGACACCTGCTCTCAGAGCATGGCTTGCCAAGAGGTGCCATGTCCACACCCAGGATCCAAATCTGCGAACCCTGTGCCGCTGAAGTGAAACGTGCACTTAACTACTGCACTACCGGGCCCGCCCCCAAACGGCGTGACTTTTGATCACAGAATCTTATATTTAAAAGGGACCTTTCATGTGTACTAATTCAACTACCTTCCCAATTTTCTTGTCCCTTTAACAGTGCAACTGACAAGTGATTAGGCCATTATATGGCCTAGAACATGTACATAGTATGAAGTACTCGATATTAGGAAGAATCCCATTCTTTCTTGGTAGCTCTAATTGCATTTCAAAACCTGAAGAAAAAAAGAAAAAAGCCTTTCTTTTAATTTCCAACTTGAGCAAATCTTCTGCTGGAGGATTTTACCAGGCAATCTTTGGATGTTTATACACCCGCTCAAGTCCTTGCTCTAGCCTTTTCTTTTCCAAGCCAGTCATTCAGAGTTCATGGGATACAAATTTCAGACCGGTGCTTTCTTGGTTGCCCTCTGTAGATGCTCTGTATTCTGACTGTGAACTGTTAAAACATGGAATCCAGAGCTGAAATAAGTTCTCCAGAGGAATGGGGCTGTTACTACCCTTAATTTGGAAGTACTACTTATAAAGAAGCATATGATTGCAATAATATTTTAATAGCCAGGTCATCCTTGTGGCTCATGGAGCCTATAGTCAACTCAGACCCTGTAGCCTTTAGCCTCCTGTCCTCAGGCCCTCCAGCTTGACAATAGGGTCACACCTGCCTCCTGTTTATGGTAATTATGGATAATATGATGTTAAATTAAATTTATAGGCAATGTTGTACTTGAAATTCAAGGTGACCTAGTTGTTGTGCAGATGTAGTTTTAAGAAAGACAAAGAGCCATTGACAAGAGAGTAATCTGTATCAAAAGCATATTAAATAGCCTCTGGAAAAAAATGTTTCCTAGGATTTTGTATTCTGTGACCCTTACTACTTCTGTTTGAGCAATAAAACATTTCGCCTGACTACTCTGATTTTCAATTTATATTGCCAGATCACACACAATTTGATGAGAGTGAAAATGATTTTCCTGAGAGGCTAGGTTAATTGGTTTATATGTTATTGTCTTGTATGTGTCTCAGTTTTTCCCTTGGCTTCCAAGCCTTTGAGACAATTGTTACTTTCTCCAACAGAATATTCTCTTGGCTGACTTGGGCAGAGGAGTGACCAAGTCTGCTCTACATTCGCTGGCAGAGATGTTGCAGTAATCTGAATAAAATAAGGTCCTAAGGAGAATCTGGCTCAAACAATATGAGTTACAAAATGAAAACAAACACGGATCCTTACTGTTAGCCCTCTACATGCTGGGAGCTGAACACTCTGACAATCACTTTCCAGTGCATTTTATGAAATAGAGCAATTTCCCTGCATGGTATCGACAAGACCCTCCCTCTCTCTTTTTTTGTATCAGTGGCATCCCCAAGCTTTTAGAAGCTACTTTGCATCCTTCACAGCAAGTCTAAAGCAGTTAGTGAACTTCATTATAACACTGAGACTAGGTTGAATGTGGTGGTAAACTGTATTTGGCTCTGAGGATTTAAAAAACATCGCAGACTCAGTTACCAGCTCTCTTATTAAAATACTGCTTCTCGTGTCTTGTTCATACGTTGTGGGAACAACGCACATAGAATCGAAGTTTTAGCTGCAGTTTTTTCATCATAAAACTAAGAAAAGTGGGATTCTCTGACAAAACTTATGGGCACTCTCTCTGAAAATTATAGCTGTATTTTCAAGATCCTCTTGTTGTTCCCATATTGATAGATCTGATATTTGATTTTCTCCTCTCACTGGAACTTTAGGTGTGTTTCATCAGTTCAAGCGTGAACTCTCTTTCATTGAGAGAGGGACAAAGTGTATTACTAATCTGCCATTGGCCACTTTTAAAACATGATTACTATCTGCCTAATGCTATTAGCCAGGAAAAATGTGCCATTGGTACCAGACAAGTCTAAATAAGTTTTAATGCATGATGAAATTTAAAGATAAGAAATACTGAAAAGCAAAAATTAAACTTTCATCAAAACTCTTCTGTGAGTCATGGAGAAAAATTACAAAGAAGGCTAGGGGTGATGTTTTGTCATTGTGTTGAACATCTACTTTAAATAATCTGTATTTCTTGTTTGAACTTTGAATAAATGGGTTACAATTTCAACCCTATTATGCTATAATTTTATGTGCATCATTTATACTCTATTGTGGTTTCCTCTTCAGTGGAAAGTAGTTTTGTGAATATTGAAATGCAAAAATGAGAAAGTAAATATATTTTTCAAAATAAATTTCTATCCATTTCTAACCATATTTGCTAACTTATTTACCTCTTAAAGAATTTGACAGTTCTCCTAAGTGATCGTATCTTTTTTTTTTTTTACACATCATTTCATAGTGTGTTCACTAGAAACATATACAGGAGTTGAGAGAGTAATGGAAATACACATAAGGATGAATAGCTTATCTTATAAGATGTGTATAAGCTCTTCTACACTTTGTGTTTTTCACTAATGTGATTTTAATTTTCTCTCCTTTCTTCTTCTCAGTCTGTTTTTCATTTACTAATCTTTCAGGTCTTTCTTCCTTGCTCAAAAGTGTGAACTTCTAGAGACTAGGACTGCCTTACTATCCCTATAATATATCACAGAATACAGTAAATGTTGGGTGTGTTTGGGTAGGTAGGTAATGCCTGAGTGGGTGGGTAAAATGAGTAGGTGGTTAGGTGGATGTATGGATGGAAGGGTGGATGAGTAGGTGGGTAGATAGATGTATGGATGGAAGGGTGGATGAGTAAGTGGGTAGGTGGATGTATGGATGGAAGGGTGGATGAGTAGGTGGGTAGGTGGATGTATGGATGGAAGGATGGAGGAGTGGCGCCTCTTCCCTGCCACCATAATTGCTGGAATCCCAGAGGCCTACTGGTTGGTCTGTAATCTCTGGCAATCTCAGAGCTTCAGGGTGGTCTCAAAGAAGTCTGTTGCATCTTAGAGTATGCTTTGAAATGACAAGGCATGAATGAAGAGTTTGGAGTATCTAACATCTTAAAAGAAATTGTAAAAGGCTTAGACAAACACTGTTAATTTCACATCAGTATAAAGTTTTTGATTTTTACCAAATGAATTTATAATTTAAAAGTGAGGTATGACTTTATGCAATGATATTGATTTCTCCAGAGACAGCAAATATCTCAGTATCTGGTTGTCCCTTGTACATCTGTCGATGTGATTTATATGATTTTTTATAAATAAGGCCAATCTATTTTGTTTGACAAAAGGTGATGTTTATAAACATTGGTTTATCACTAATCTTGCATGTAAATTCATGGAGTGAGAGAGAAAAAAATGGAAGTCTTGTTTATGTAATTTTGATTTTGGTTTACTCCACTGTTTAATGATTCCCTTGCCTATAAGTATTTTGTTTGTTTTTTTGATGTCTTTGTACTGGTTTTTACTTGAATTTTCATGGGCTCTGGTAGAATTGATAGTCCTTCTGTTAGGGATTTTATGTGTGTTTTAACAGTTTATTATTATAATCAAGTAAACTTCAGTTCAGCTTGGGACATCTGAGTTGTCAATTTGAAATCCTTTGCCAAGCCATCACAAGAGTATTGGCAAAGGTACACATTAAAATAAATCTCCTTATATTTTGTCTAGACTGCTAAGTACTAACTACATCTGCTCTGCAGAGAATCAAATTAGGCCAGAAGAGTCTTGTGTCTTCATTATGCTATTATTGCAGTGCATAGTGTTTTGATAAAATAGAATTTTTCCTGATATCTCCAAGCAAGGTATAAATAATCAAAAACTTTTTAGGAATGATAGCGATTTCATTACATTCACAGCAGAACCTCATGCATGCTGTCAACAAATTATCCATTCCTATAATCAGCCATAAATTGCTGTGTTTTAAATTAATTATGTAGATATTGTATATTCAGTTGGCTACTAAAGTATGATTGATTTGCATTTCTAGATATTGATTAAACAATTAAAATAGATTATTACATAAGAAATTATTTCTAAGATATATATGGTTTGACGATTAGGGCTGATAATTTAATCCCTTGATGAAGACCTGTAATATTTGCAGTATTTGGAAAACTTCAAATAAAAATGTTTGCATTGCTGCCAAAAAGTAATGGGAATAAATGATAGGTTCATTTTAGTTTGTTAGCATACCGTGATGTCTCCTTGAGTTGCAAATATAATATATTTAAAGGCTATAACAACTCTAATGAAATGGAGGTAAATACAGATGAAGTGTTTTAAGTGACTATCATCCATTTTCAAGTGTACTTCAGCAACTCATTATTAAATACCATAATTGTCCTTAACTCCAAATGTTGCCAAGATTCCTGGGTGAACTATGCTAAAACCTTTTAAATGTCTTCTAGAGTGTATATTATTTTTACTTGACAGGTAAGACCTAATGATGATTAGAGTGGAGGCATTAACCGTCACATAGATTATTTCTAGCTATTGCCTTTTTAGTTCAGTAGTTAGTTTTTAGTGTCCAGAGAGAGATCAACTTAAACTGTGTGAATAAGGAAATGGATTATTACTCTCTACATTTCATGCATATAAGTATTTACTAAATTTCCCTTATTGGTTATCATTCTTCATAAAAAACTGGGTAAACTTTTTCTTTATTTTGGGAAATATTTCTAAGTTCAATGTATTTTAAATAGGAAAGAAGTATAAAGCATAAAATATTTTCTTGAAACTGAGTGTTTACTTTAAAAATTTAATTCTTTAAGGTGATTGAGAAATATGTATTCAGTAGTTGAAGAGAATACTTTACTTTTAGTTGAAACAGTAAGATGGTTTTTGTTTGTTTGTTTAAAGATTTTATTTTTCCTTTTTCTCCCAAAGCCTCCCAGTACATAGATGTGTATTTTTAGTTGTGGGTCCTTCTAGTTGTGTCATGTGGGATGCTGCCTCAGCATGGCTTAATGAGCAATGCCATGTCCGCGCCCAGGATTCGAACCAGCAAAACCCTGGGCTGCCGAAGTGGAGCACGTGAATTTAACCACTAGGCAACGGGCTGGCCCCCTAAAAGTAACATGTTTTATTTCATGAATAAAAACTTTAAATATCGTATTCATATTTCTTTTGTTTTTTTTTTTTTTTTTTTTGCTTAGTAGGCTCAGTGTCATTTAAGATATTGCAATTTGAGTAACCTAACAGTAGACCATTTTCTGACAAATAAAATAGTTATGGGGGCTGGCCCAGTGGTATAGTGCTTAAGTTCACATGTTCCACTTTGGCGGCCTGGGTTTCACAGGTTCTGATCCCGAGTAGGGACCTACACTACTCGTCAAGCCATACTATCGTGGTATCCCACATACAAAATAGAGGAAGATTGGCAGAGATGTTAGCTCAAGGCCACTTTTCCTCAAGCAAAAAGAGAAAGATTGGCAACAGATGTTAACTCAGGGCCAATCTTCCACACCAAAAAAAAAAAAGTTATATTTCTAAGACATTTACATTCTCCATATTTTACTTTCATGAGATTCAAAACAAGAAAATATATCCTTGCGTATATATATGTGATGAATCCTTTGTGTAAATTTCCATTTAAAAATAGAATCATCACTTCAAACCTTGTGTCTTTGAATCTACTGGGATGTGCTATAATTTATCTTTAAAACCCTGCCTAAAATCATTGTTGATATGTAATCTGATATATGAAGTGAAACCTAAATTCATTTAATTTTGGAACTCAAATTTGTAATGGCAAAATGCCATTACATTTTTTGGACTGTTTTAAAAATTAATAATAAATTCTGATTCTGAAGTAATTAGGTTTTTATTAGCCTGAAAATAGAGCTCATCCCAGCCCTTTTACCCATCTGCCATGTTAATTATGTGATAATTTTAACAGGTGCTTCTCACTCAGCTTACACAAAGTATAGATTTGAAGGAAAACAGAATCCTACTCTTGGTTGCATCCTCAGAGTTTTTCTCATATTTGGGTAAACAGTGAAAAAAATGAGGTGTCTGCCTTCAGTCAGTATTGGAATATGTGGAAATGTGGCAGTAGAAATTGGACTGAGTTTTCCTTCTAAGGTTTTTTTTTAAATAAAAAGTATCCTGACATAATTACTAGTGCCAGATAAAAGACTATAAAATGATTTATTGGCTGAATTTTATTTGAAAATTTGAAAATGTTGCAAATGGTATGTAGTAACTTTAAAACGTAATTTACACAAGGCATATTTCATTTTGAATAGTTTATGTTTTTCTTTGATTCCCAGAATCTTTCTTATACCTGATCAGTTTTGTTTTTCCTTTTCTCTCTTTCACTGAAGAGTTAAAGTAAAAATGGTAATCCACTTACATATAACTTTTCTCAAGTAATTTTTCTTAACTCAATATTTAATAGACTTATAGTTCCTTTCTTAAATATTCAAATTATATTGATGAAAAAATATTTTGACTATGACTACTAAAACAAACAAAAGTTTATTGAGAATATACATTCATCTCTCAAATATTTAAAAGTGGGCTTTACTGTTCCATCATCTTTAGATATTTCTTAAAGATCTACTAATTTACTAGTGATGTGCTAGTTCCTGGGTATTCTTTTGTTTAGAAGATGAATGCAGATTTATTTGGCTCATCTCAGTTTGGAGAAAATCAAGTATATACTCTTCAAAACAGTCGTGTTTTCCCTTCTGTTACATTTCTGATGACCAAATATATTATAATTATCTTTAATTAATTTTGCTATTGCCTAAGGAAACCTACTATAAGGATATGTAATTCCTTCTAAAATAATCAAGGACTTTTGTAATTAATTTTAAAATAAAATGAATCATCTTTTGGCTTACATGTCATCCATTAATCCTGTGTGGGAATTTGATTACTGTGTCTGTACAGTTTTTCCTCCAGACAGTTCCTTTATTTGATATCATAACTACTCATCTCGGATTGAATTCTTAATGTTTTACCATGGCGAGTACAACAAAACTGTGAACTGATTTTATAAAGGTATCAAAAGCGTTTCCTCATAGCTGAAGAGCATGTAATTCAATATGTCTCAGAACTTAAAATATATTTTTTAAAATTAATTAACTGACAGCGTTTTTTGTTTTTTTTTTTAACTTATTCTATTTCATTTCATATACATATCTAACCTATATTCTCAGGCTAAAAGTTGTCTTCTTTTAAAGAATGCATGTGTCTTGACTTGTTAGAATTTAAGTATTTAGATTAAATCATTCAGAAAGTATATTTTTTTTTAAAGATTTTTTAAATTTTTTTTCCTTTTTCTCCCCAAAGCCCCCCAGTACATAGTTGTGTATTCTTCGTTGTGGGTCCTTCTAGTTGTGGCATGTGGGACGCTGCCTCAGCGTGGTTTGATGAGCAGTGCCATGTCTGTGCCCAGGATTTGAACCAACGAAACACTGGGCCGCCTGCAGCGGAGCGCACGAACTTAACCACTCGGCCACGGGGCCAGCCCCCAGAAAGTATATTTCTTGATAAGTTAATTTTTTGTAAGGTGGTATCTTTTCAGACCCACCAAATGATGTTTTACTTCAGAAATTTATGTTGGCCTACAGAGAAGAGAGATTTTTCAGAAGCGTTTACCTAGCAATTTGGTAGACTGGACCACCTTTTACTTTAACAAACAGCTTCGATTTGAGTATATTTTATTCATGGTGGTAGAAGGGAGTGATCTAAATAGTTTAATATTTGTTCTGTCTTGGTCTGTTGTCAATCTGAAGACACATGTAGTTGAGGAGAAGAGGTTAAGACTGCTAATGTCCTTAGTTTGGGTATTATTTTTGTAACCTATTAATTTATTTTAGCAAGGGCTATACAGGCAGTTCTGATAGCGTTTACTTATCTTTGTCACATGCATCCTGAGAGTCAATCCATAATGAAATGGACTAATCCTCCAATTTTAGTGAAAATAATTGGGGTTTCTTTAATAAAATACTGACTCCACCTTTCCTCTGTTTTTCGAAATATTCTGGGATAATAATGGCAAGATAACTGAAGACAGATCTCAAATAATAATTAAGATCCTGTTCTAAACTGTTATTTCTAAGGTATTTTCTTAGTAGAATATTCATCAACTCTAATACAGTTTTAAGATAATTGTTTTCAATCATTAAGCAAACGTTTTCTGAGCACTGTTGGTACAATCTCTTACTAGATAAAGCTATAGATTCTGTCTTCCACGTGCATAAAAAACATATGTCTGTGTACGCATGTACAGACATACTTACCTGAATCCAAGTAAGGCTGTCAAATAAAACATAAGCCAAGATTTTCAATTCGGTCTGGCCAATCAATCTGGGAAACAGAGTGCAATTAAAAAAAATAGAATTGAAAATATTGACCATCCAGAAAATGTCAGGGACCACAACTTTCAGTTTAATTCTAATTAACTTTGAGTCAGGAGTTTGAATAGTTCATTCTGTATGCCTAAAGTGATGATAACAAACATCCATATCCCTTAAGTGTAATTTTTATGAAACATTAATTTTATTCCCAAATTGAAACAACTTCTTCTTTTATCCTATAGTCTTCTTTGCATTGTTAGAAATTTTTCTGTTGTGTAGTTGTCACTGTACCTGACACATCTATATTGAGGGCATACTAAGTACCAAAAGAAATAAAGAATAAACAAATGTTTAATGAGACCTAAGAATAATTTAAAAGCCAGAAAATGATCTTTTAAATTACTCTCACTCTGTGGGTAAAGGCCTCACATTTTCAATTCTCAGACTTGATAGGGAAAGAGTAGCAGATTCCAGAGTTTATTCATATAGGCAATATGATGTAGAAAATATCTTTCCTGTTAACAAGTAGAAAGACCTCTCTATCTCAGTAATGCCAGACATATATTCTGTAACTATACATGACAAATGATTGGAATTTCGATGCATATATTTTCCTTAGGAATTGGGTGTTTCATAAATTTTCCAAACTTCTTTTTCCCCTTCCAACATGACCAGCCCAAGAAAAGTTCTGTCACTGGTATTATAAATCTACTGTGTGTGTTGCAGACAGGGATGGGGGAGATGTCTGTGTAATAGGGAAGATGCATTTCGTTTTTGCATTTTACAAAGTCTGGATGGAAAAACTTATTTCTTAGGCAACTGTGATGACAAGAACATGTCAATCATTGTTTTCGTGAATGGTGGTGGAATGATGGAATTTGTTTTGTGGAGGAATGGGGCATTTAGATGATCTTTTAAATGGTGCAGCTCTGAATAAACTTTCCATAAAATAACTTTTTTTCTTGAGTGAATAATACCACCATAGCAACAAGTCACATGGTGTGTTTCCCCCAGCACATTGCCTCTAGAGCTTGGCAAATGTTATCTAGGAGAGAAGGGCAATCCTCTTTTCTCATAAATGCCATGTATTCTGTTTACAGTGTTCCTGCACAAGATAAAACTTAAATGTTTTCTTTAGGACCTCTTCCAAAATCTTTCCATCATGAAATAGAATGTCGTCTATTCATCTACTTTGAATGAGTGGCCAAGATGACATTTGAGCTGGCAGTCCCAGGCACTAGAAGGCATCACTCTAATGGTCTGAGCATGGGCTTATCTTCCCCAAGTGGTGCATGAGAGTGGCTCACAGATGTTAATTTTAGTCTAGATAGTCTTAAATGTCTGTTTCAGTAAGCAGCTCATGATTAGTGGAAAATTCTTTGTGTGGCACAAAACCTTTTTCTCATTATGAATGCCTCAATAATAAAGTTTAAGCTTTTGTTAGCATAAGATTGGTCATGCCCTCTTCGTGTCTTCTCACCACGGTCCCAGGCTCTAGGGACTGATTCTGTACCCCTTGTTTTGAGGAGTTCATCTTATCACACCATGTATGTGGTAGCTTCCATATCTATAAATTTATGCTGTGTCTCTGTATCCGCCGTTTGCATTCAGAGTAGTTTACAGGTGGCTCCTCTTTTGTGTCACACCCTCTTCTTAAATTTAACACGTCCCAAATCACCATAATCATTTTAACCTATCATTACTTCCCATTTTTTCTGTTACCTTGAATGACACTTTCAGCCACTTAATGTTGTTCAATATTAGAATCGATTTTACTTCTGCTTCAGTGCTCTTTACCTTTCACCCATGTACGAGATTATCATCCTACTTCTAATTCTTATCTTGATATCATGCCACATGCCTGCTTAAGCCCATCTCAAGACTTTCTATCATCCTTAGAGTCAGATCCGAACTTCTTACCATGTCCTGTAAGGTTTTATGTAAGCTTACTTCTGCTTGTGTCTGCCTTGTTTGCCTGTCGCACTGGTTCCGTCTGTTCTTCACAGAAGTCAAGCTCATTTGCTGCCTCAGGACCTTTGGATTTGCTGACAATTCTTAGAATTGTCTTTCCTTGGATGTGTGTGTATCTGGCTTCAGCTCTCAGCTCAGCTAACTTTCTCATCTCTATCATCTCACTGTTTTAATGTTTTCAAGATTAAAAAAGCCTAAGACATGCAATTTAAAAGACTATTCTCTATTTTGAGTTTCTCTCCTCTCAAAGTTTTCCTTAATGTCCTTTTTCTTAAGAAAAGAATTTCTCTTAAATAGTATGTAGTAATATAATGTGTCTCTGGGTCAGTTCACAACTTTTTATTTTATTTTACTTTAAAAAATGTTATTCCCTTCTCTAAAAACACTGTGTTGAAGCCCTTATGTGTTTGATACATACCTGCTTCTTTGGCTTTCCTTGCTCATAGATATGCTTTTCCAGTTATGTCCTGTTCATTTTCCAAAATCTTTTTAATATGACTACTCCATTACTTATTTCTCTGAATGTCTGATATAAGAACCTTGTGTATGTGTGTGTTTATTACATAAGTTATATGTGCTTCGTACGTCAACCTGTGTTTCTGGAGAGTGGGGGCTTTCAATCCTTCCAAACTGAGATTGTTAACCTTTGAGAGCTGGACTGTTGGCGCCTCCTTAGTGTGATTCTCTAGGTATGGTGGTGGTGGCGGGGGTGCGGGGGCGGGGGTGGTAGTAACTATTTTTATAAATTAACTATTTTCCAGGCATTGTGCCAGGCTCTTAACAAACATGATCTCGTTTAATCCTGACAACCCAATGAACTAGTTACTATTATTACCCCCATTTCACATCTGAGAAAATTCCTTCAGGAAGTTGCCCAAGGTTATACAGCAAGTAGGAGGCAGAGTTGAGAGATTTGAACCCAAGCGGTCTGGCTCGAGAAGCCTGCATTCTAAAACGACTGTGTGGTACAGACTAGTCCATGCGCCATAGAGTCATGGTAGTTCTCAGGCTACACTCAGTGTATCTAGAGAGAGACGTCCAGTCCCGCTCTTTGCTTTCGATGGACTGAGGGCCAATTAAGTGTTGGGTAGCGCTGAATCAACTCAACATGTCAATGAAAATCTAAAGAAACACACTAACAATTTATTAGGAACTTGGAAAATGTTGATGCGTTTAATTTTTATATACTTAATCCACTGAAAGGAAGAGGGCTCTCAACCTGGTCCACTCTCCTGAGGGTGAATTAAAGAGGTGGGTTTCAAATGGGAAAAGAGAAAAAATATCCAAATCAGTGAAAGAGTTTTTGAGGCACTGAGGTTGTTATGGGACTTAGTATTAGGGAAAGGACTGTGAAATTATAACATATGTGTCTATAAGGTAAATTGCAAATCATTTAATTTTTGACTGAGGGTGATTATGAAACTTGGAATGGTTCATCTTCATTTATGTAAATTGTTACTGCCCTCCCCAATAGAAAAAGTGGTTATTACTACCTGATTAGTATTGGAATAAGTATACTTTAATATACATATTAATGGTGACGACCTCTCTTCTCAGAATGTTCAGTTCAAAATGCAGGGAATGGTTGTTCTTTTTGACCTAAGGGGCTAGTATTTGATTGAAAATTGGTCGTGTAGAACACCGAGGAGGGAAGAGTATAAGAAAAGTGCCCCTTCCAGCTGCAAATGGCTAGGTTGGGTGTTGCAGATGGTATACAAGCATAGATCAAAAAGGTGAAAGTAAAAATGAAACAAAATAATAAAAAATATCATTCAACCAAATGATGGGCCGTGCATTTGTAATTGACAGTATCCCACAACTTTATAGTTTAAAATTCTTGTTTAGCACTTAACTTTTCTACCATTCAGTAAATAGTGACTTTAGACTTGTTGGTATTCATAGCAGACCTCTCAACATAATTAATTCCCCTCTGGCACATACCATATTCCGCAGTTTAGTTCTGTGCTGGGCTGCAGAGCCTCGGGGAGTACACCTGAATTTCATTAAGGAAGTTTAAGTAATTAATATACAAAGGAATCACACCATTCACAAATGCCTTCAACTGGTTAAGACAAGATGAGAAGCAATTTTTTCAAAAGTTTTCTAGCATCACAGCTTTATCGCATATTTTTTTGTGGCAAAATATTTGGTCATATTGATTTTCTACACAATCCTACTGTCTATAAATATGAGTGACTTGTTTTCTTTGTCCATTCTCTCCTGTTCACAGTTTAGAGCGCTATAAGCCAAAGGCTTTCACGTGAATTTTTTAAAACACCACAAACCCACTCATTTGAAATGAATGGTAAGGGAAGAATAATAACGAAATACCCTTTAGTCACAAGAGAGGTCATCTTATATATCCAGAAAGAAAATCTTTAGGTTATTATCATTTCTGTGCCTTCCATAGTCATGGTTTATATGCTTTATCATCTTAGGAAGAGAACTTTGCATCCAGGGCTAAGATAAGTCTGTCAGTAAGAACTTATAGAAAATTCTTTATGGTAGCCTTCTGTTACTGGTACATTGGATTCTCATTGCCCCCCAGGATAGAAATCAAGAGAGACAACAAACGGGAGTAGAAAAGTAAAAGTTTGTTAGCTTATGCACAGGCGAGGCGCAAGGGAGCTGGTACAGAAAGGAAAGGGGCAGGTGACCAGCTCCTTAGGGAGCTGGATTGTGGAGCTTTTATTAGGCAAAGGCTGAGCAGGAGGGCCTTGTCATGGCATGCAGAGGTAGGGTTGTGCTTGCGCCGTCTCGTAGCATGCTACTACATGCGACACTTGTATCATTAGCATGCTAGCTGTCCACCCGGGGCGTGATTTTTTACTATGCTAATGGGGCTAGGGTCACCTTCAGTGGACTCCTGGGTGTTAGGGTGCATGCGTAAGCCCAGGAGAGTCCCAACACTGGAATGTGGATCTTGGTGGTCTCTATCTGATTCTCCTAGCTTGCGGATTGGTTGGGGCTTTATCTTGTTAGGCCAGGGGACTTGCAGATGGCCCTGTCTCGTTAGGTTGGTTCCTGTCTCACTTCTGGTAACTCAGTTCACTGGTTTGTCACAACCCTCAAATGCCCAGTCTTTTCTCCTGTTGCGGCTTATTCCTTGGTGTCTCTCTTATTGTTCTTTAGGGACAGGTGCTATTCCAAAGATAATAGCATAATGGCTGAGGCAACATTTATGGTGATGGAGGGGCTCAGCTGAACTCAGATCTCCTATAGTCCCACTTAGTCTCTGTAAGAAAATCAGGAAGTTTACTCTGTAGAACTGGAAGAAAATTTCCTTTCGCCTTTTTGAATGTCAGACTCAGAATTATAAAATCAAAGCTATGCTTTTGCTATGTAACATAATTCATTAGGTAGACTTCGAATTTTAGTATCTGTTAAATATGATCTTTTTCATTTATTTACTCTGTGATTATTTATTGAGCACTTACTATGTGCCAAGCAAAGTTGGAACAAGTTAGTGAATCTAAAAATTCAGCATAACTCAGTGACTAGTAGAAAGTATAAGGAAATTATTTAACGTGCAATTATGATAAATGGCTGTAACCCTGATGCTGAAAATTTGTTTGAGTTTTCTTTCTTTGTTTTTGGAAATTATCCCATCAGGCCCTCTGCTGCTTGGTAGATGTTGAGATAGCATAGGAAGATGGTTTTTCTAGTATTCCTGCCAAAGAGGGATGTTAAGAAATCATAAGACCTACAGTTTGAAAAGTTCTATAAATATTTCTAAGAAAAAGTGCCAAGAAGATTAACACTACTCTGGTTTTTATGGCAAGTAAAATATTTCCGGAAATTAATTACTTTTATAAGATGAAACCAGTTAGCTTAAAATATTCAAAATCTCATCCACATCAATTTGTCCCCAAGAAAAGGCTTTCTCACTGATGGGGTCAGATTTTGTAATTATTAAAACAAACAAAAAAACCTGCCCGTAGTGTAGGATCTTTCACACTGAAATGAGGAAAGAAAAAGAGTGATTATCACTTTGCATTGCTTTTATTCAAAAAGAACCACGTGTGTTGTGGTACTTGGCACTTTCCAATTTTTCAATCCTTGTTCATGAAAATGTGATCATGATGTATTAGAAATTTGCCTCAGGTTCTATATCAATTTAACATCTCATGTTCAAGGTTCCAATTAATTTTAAGAAATTGAATTAAATTATCTGTTTCCTTACAGAATCTCCTCCTTCATAAGCCATGGTATTAGGTTTGCTGTTCTTGGCATGGGGAATGCTTTCAATACATGACTGTTGTTTGCTTTTCCCCCCTTTGTCTCTCTATAATCATATCCTATGTGTGTATTCAGCAAGCAGATATAAGAGAACTCAGGTGAAGGTGAACTGAAGTTGTCAGTTCCTATCCTCACTTTCCATTTGCTTCACAAAGAAAGGATTGTTTCATCCCAAGATCACTTCCATTTAGTGGCAGAAAAGTGCTATCATATTTTTCTGAGGATATCAAACCAGCTTGGGATTTAGCCCTTCCTTCCCTTTATCTTTACTGGTTCTAAGTTAAAAATTTAAAAATCACTTTAAAAATATATATGTATAACATAAACACACACATGCTCAAAATACGCATATAAGACTCACCTTTTTCATTTTTTGTATCACTCTATGTTGAACCCTTCATGAATTGTTGCTTTATTTGTCAACTTATGTAGTAAATACATATAGAGATAATTTTTGCCTCTTAAATGGCCTTTTCAGAAGGCTTTGGATTTAATGTTATATTTTACTCTCTGAGTGTTTATGTTAGCTATAGATGTACCTATGTATGTGTTTGTATATGTATTTTTTCTTGACACGACATACTCTTTATCCAGATTATTGAGTAATGGAGTGTTATTATTAGTTCTAGTTAAATAGGAATAACCATATTTTGTTTAGATATGGCAAAATAGGGTTATATGTTTCAATGAGCATAAATACAGTCTTCTTGAATATTTGCAGAGTAACTCATAGACTTACACAGGAACCCCCCATTATACACATTATTTTATTCCTGGAAAAATAGTAATTATATGAATTAATATCATACTGATCCTAAAGTGACAAGTAAAATTATATCAGATACTAATTTTGAAAACTTGTCATTCTAATATACCTTATGGAATTCAAAGTATTAAATTCTGGGTAAATCTAACTTTACCATACATGTTAATCATGCGTTAATTTCTCTTCATGTATCTACACAGGTACCAGAACCTTCATATAGCTTTATATTACATATTTGTCCTTGATTTATTACGTATTTGCCATTGATTTTTATTTCAAAATAATTATAGAGTCACAGGAAGTTACAAAGATAGTGCAGAGAGGTCTTATGTAATCTTTACCCAGTTTCCCCCGAGAGTTCATTTTATAAAATTATAGTACAATATCAAAACCAGGAAATTCACATTGATAGTATATGTGTCCAGATTTCCATCATTGTTTTCACCAGTGTAGATTTGTGTAACTATCACTGTAATCAAGATACAGATGGGGCCGGCCCAGTGGCACAGTGGTTAAGTGCGCACGTTTCACTTCGGCGGCCCGGGGTTCACCATTTCAGACCCAGGTGCAGACATGGCACTGCTCATCAAGCCGTGTTGTAGTAGGCATCCCACATATAAAGTAGAGGAAGATGGGCATGGATGTTAGCTCAGGGCCAGTCTTCCTCAGCAAAAAGAGGAGGATTGGCAGCAGATGTTAGCTCAGGGCTAATCTTCCTCAAAAAAAAAAAAAAAAAAGATACAGAACTGTTCCATCACCACAAAGATCTCCCTCATGTTGCTCCTTTAGCATCACCCCTCATTTCCCACTATTGCTGTGTTAGGGCTTAAGTCTGCCATTTCATGTTTTCCCTTCTATTTCATCCCTCTGTTTACATTTCACTGTTTTGTTTTTCCTGCCTTCCTGTGGGTTACTTGAACATTGTTTAAAATTCCATTTTTATTTATCTGTAGTGTGCTTTTAAGTGTATCTATTTGTGTAGCTTTTTAGTGGTTGCTCTGTGTATTACACTCTATATCCATAACGTATCACCGTCTACTGGTGTCTACATTTTACTAATTTAAGTGAATTTCAGAAACTATCTGCATGCACATCCTTTTCCCCTCCCTATTTGTAACAGAATTGTCTTAAATGTTTCTTCCATTTTTTCAGGCTGCTTTCTTTCTGTTGTTCAGATTGCGTAATTCCTATTGTTGAGTCTTGAGATTTTATTAATTTTCCTTCATCTGAAAATGTCTTGATTTCCCCTTCATTTCTGAAGGATTTTTTGCTAGACACAGGATTCTGGCTTAACAGAGCTTTTCCTTCAGCACTTGAAAGTATGCCACTTCCATCTGGCCTCCGTGATTTCTGATGAGAAATCTGCCATTTAAGTAGTTTTTCTCCTTTGGATAAAGTCTCATTTCTCTCACTGTTTTCTAGCTTTGTTTTTATTTCCTTAAGTTTGATTATGATATGTCCTGGTGTAGATTTCTTTGGGTTTATCAACTGTTTGGGGTTCTCTTAGCTTCTTGAATCTGTAGGTTTATGTCTTTTGTCAAATTTGGGAAATTTTCAGCCGTTATTTCTTAGAAAAATTTTTCAGCCCTATGCTCTTTCCTCTTTTCCTCTGAAACACCAGTGACACAAACGAGATCTTCTGTTACTGTCCCACAGGTTTCTGAGCCTCTGCTCATTGTTTTCAGCCTGTGTTCTCTCTGTTTGTCAGACTGGGAAATTTCTATTGTTCTGTCTTTGAGTTTACTGATTCTTTCCTCTGTTCTTTCCATTCTGCTGTCAAGTCTACTCACTGAGTTTTTTTAAATTTCAGTTATTGTAATTTTCAGTTCTAAAATTTATGTTTGGTTCTATTTGCTAATACTTTCTATTTTTTGTTTCAAGTGTCTTTATAATTCTCATTAATGCATTTTTTTTTAAGATTTTATTTTTCCTTTTTCTCTGCAAAGCCCCCCGGTACGTGGTTGTGTATTTTTAGTTGTGGGTCTCATTAGTGAATTTTTATGGTGACATTTAAAATCCTTGTCAGATAATTCTAACATCTTTGCCATCTTGGTGTTAGTCACTCTTGATTTCTTTTCTCATTCAAGTTGAGATTTTCCTCATTCTTCATGTGACAAATGATTTTCCATTGACTCTTTGGCATTTAGCTATTATTTTATGAGAGCTGGATTTTATTTAAATCTTCTGTTTAGTAGACCTCCTCTGATACTGCTTCCCTCCTTATTGCTGGATGAGATTAGAGGTCTGGATTCCCTACCAAGTCTTTGTTGGCACCTGGCAGGGTAGGAGTGGTACCTCATTATTGCTTGGCAGGAGTGGGAGTTCAGGCTTCCCAGGAGACCTCTGCTGATACCACCCTTGCTGGGAGAGGTGGGGATTCCTCCTTACTGCTTTGAGTATGGTCTCTATTGACATGGCAGAGGGTTGGCTTTGTTTCTGCCGGGTGGTGATCAAAGTCTTGATTCCAGCAGGCCTGACGCTGCTCCAATAGGGAGAGGAGGGGCTCCTCATGACCTCTGGGGGAAGTCAGGTTCCCCATACAGTCTAGTCTCCACTGACCAGGATGGGATGGGATGGGATGGGATGGAGGGAGCACCACTGATTTTTGTAAAGACTCATTTTAGTATTTTAAATGGATGATTCTAAGTAACTTGAATAATTCCTATGTTTACTTTAGTTTTGGGGTTTTTTTCCAGTTATATTTCTTTTGTATCTAAAGATCGGTATATATTTCGTTTTTGTCAGACTAGTTTTAACAAATCTCAAAGCTTACATTTTTGTCTGGTGTTGTAGCATCACATTTGAGAACTGCTAATTTGCTTTTCAGATGTGAGAAGAAGAGAATAAGTGCAAAGTGTGCTGTAGATGAGAGAGTTTAAGGCTTTTCTAGGTATTTTGTGACAAACAGTGAAATTATGTGTGTTTTTTTAAAGGAAGTAGACAGTGCTTAAATTCTTACTTGATTCTTTGATTTATAATGACTCAATTAGAAATACTAGTTTTTGTTCTAGATTTATGACAGATTAAGTGTATGTGTTTGTATGGGACTGTGTTTGCATGAGCAACAGAATGTCGTATTGTAAAATTCACATCTCCTCACATTTTGGATACAGTTGGTTATATTTCTGGAATTGTGTATACAGGGAGATGTAAATTTGAAATGTGAGAATTTGTAAACACACTCAGATTTCAGTAATTTAGTGATTTTATGGCCCCAATATACTCAACAGTTGTCCAACGTGGTATTAGTTGGGGTCTATTAATAAATCCTTCCCCAAAATAGTAGATTTATAGGTACAGCACTCTGCAGCTTCATGAAGCAGTATGTTTTGTTGCTATGAAGATTCTCAAGTCATTTGCTAAGAGAAAGCTTCCAAAAATAATAATGCAGAGCCTTTTAAAAATAAAGAATAGCAGGGAGTTCCTTTAGCCTTATCTCTAAGCAAATGTGAACCTACTTAAACAATGCAGAGTTTACTTACCTTTGACATACATGGGTGAGGTCATAAATAAAATCGCTTGTTAAATATAAAATCACTGTTATATGACAAACTCATGTACTTCTCAGTTGGATTAAGGACATGGTAGCTTAAAAACTAAAAATGTTTATCCTGTAAAGGGAGTTTCAGAAAGTGCTTTACACTTCATAATCATAAATTCATAAATTTTATTAAAAAAATTTTTGTCATTAAATTTAGTAGTGAAGATGCCAGAAGCATTTCATTGACCAAAACTGTTAAAGAATAAAGAATGGAATAGTACCAAATTAGTAAAGAATCTGATCTTGTTTCTTAACTTAGCCTACAGGCATTATCTTAGAAGTGTGCAAATCATAGAAAAAATAACATTGGGAACTAGAATAGATGAATCACTCTGAGTGTTTAGTTCTGTTTCCTTAAAGAAAAGAGAGCAACTTTCTTACCATGTTTGTTGCTTCTCTTCACTAACTTAGGGGCTAGACTTTACGGTTTGTTTAGCTGTGAAGGGATGACAGACTTGGGGGATGGTGAGGGGAGCTTAGTTTTGGAATGTAAATACATGTAGAGCTTGCCTCCTTTTGTTTAGCATCTCTTTAAACTAAGACAAAAAAAATCAGTGAATGAATGAATAGCAGCATGGTGAAATACCTAAATGTTTGAGTTAAAATTTTTGGATGTTTGAAATCCTATTTGGATCCTTTTCCCAGATCACGGTGCATTCATATGCACTCAGCAGGAAACTTCATGGAGATGCACATTTGGGCAGAAGGTCTTTGACGGTGCCTTTTTCTTAACTTGTGCCTTTTCTTCTTTAGAAAAAAGTAATGGCTTAAGTCTGACTGAAGAACAATCTTTTTTGTATGTTCCTTATAAGAATTTACTTATGGTTCACAGATCTTTACCCACCATCTATGTCTGCAGTCCTTGGATTTAAAATAGCATATATCCTACTGCAGACTACAGGAAACGCCAGATTAAAGACTTAATGACATACTGCTGAAAAAGACAAAAGGCGACAAATTATAAATCAGTCCACTAAACCTCTAAAGTGAAACTCACAGGGAAAAAAAATGTGCATTTGAGGTGTATTTTTTTTTTTAAAAAGCCTTAGCATTTTGGTGTTCGTGCGACAGGTTAACTTAGTGGTACCGTTGAGTTTGACTCCAGATATTTTGAAAAACAGTGACGAATCGGAGAAATGTGCTTCATCCGTGGGCAACAAGCCCCTAGGTATTATGTAGATATTTCAGCACTTATAAATTTTGTCTGTTTTAAAAATGTTTGCCTCTTTTTCTCATTTTGGAATTACTCTGAGGATCATGCTCATTTATGGTGTCAGTATGTCTAGGTAAGGTCGGTGGTTTATTAATTTTCCTCCTCAGGCTTGCCTTAGCCATACTCAGGTCCATTCCAATTTTCTTGACTCTTAAGGAAGTAAGAGTGTCTTTTGTCTCTTGCTTAAGTTCTGGGGAAGGGAGCGAGAACAAGAGGCTCCGGGGGTTAATGGAAGGGTTAGAGAACAGATGGAATGGGAAGGAAAAGGAGGCCTTTTAAAAACTACTTTTCAAAAGACCCCCGTTACTGCTTCTGGCTCATTTTTCCAGCCTTCCTTTTGGGAGGGTTTCTTTCACAAAGGCTCTGAGTCCTCCTTAAATTCTGAGAAAATGTGCTCCTTCTGGGTGGTGGTGTGGGAATGTCGACATGGGCTGGAGACAATGCAGCTAGTAGTGAAGCTATAATAATAATAGCAGGGAGGGTCCTGGCCTCACCACCCCTGATAATTCTGAGCTGCGTTTGGTCCTGGAGGTGAGAGAACTCTATGCCACTGCCTCTTGCCAGGAGGAGAGCCTCGCAGATATGTACCAAGCTTAAAACACGGAGGCACAGTCAGATCTCACTCCATTCCATTTCAGTTCATTTGAAGTTAATGAAAAAAAAGAAAAAAACTGGTTGCAGTGCACGAGCTTGCACGTGAGTTAACACACACGCACCATTTTGGAGAAATATGTCAAGCCTCAGCTGTCCCTTGTGCTCAAGGATGTGATTCTAAGGTCACATGCATTGATGAAAATTCCGTACACATTGGTATTCTTATTGTTGTTACGTGTCTCAGTTCCACAGAGAGCTAGATGCAACACAGGGCAGTGGAGACAAAGACAGATCAAATCAAACACCAGAATTTAAGGCAAAAGTAGAGGACACACCGGGATTAAAGAGCTAGCAAGTGCACTTTCTTTGCTGTTATCTTTGGTTTTCCTTGGCCTACAGTTATTTAAGGCATTGGTTCTTCCAGCCACAAAATTGAGCTCTTCATTCTAAGAAATTTGTTTTAAACAAGGGAAAGAGAGATAGGTGGCAATAAATGCAAAACTTTGTAGGATATGTTTTGAGAAGATATTTTAAGAGAGATTTTAAAGGCACTTGACTCATCTGAATAGTAGGGAGAAAATATTCAATATGTAAACATAGCATAAAGAGGTTAACATGAAAAATAATGACATGAGAAAATGAGATTGCAGTTGAGTGAGGTCTGTAGTGTGCTGTTATAAGCTTCTCAGCAAGTAGCAACAAGTGAAAGAGGCCTTAGGGAGGGCATAGAGCCCTGATTTTATTGTTTTTGCGGCTCTTCTAGAGATTAATTAATTGATGTGGGGAGGGGAGGTCAACCACAGTCTGAAAATATTAAATGGAAAATTCCAGAAATGCGTAATTCATAAATTTTAAAGTACCACCATTCTGAGTAGTGTGATGAAATCTCGCACCATCCCGCTCCATCCCTTCCAGGATTTGAATCATCCCTTTGTCCAGCTTATACACACTGTATAGGCTACCCATTCATTAGTCACTTAGTAGCTGTCTCGGTTATCAGATCGACTGTCGAGATATTGCAGTTCTTGTATTCAAGAAACCTCTATTTTACCTAATAATGGCCCCAAAGCGCGAGAGTAGTGATGCTGGCAATTCGGATATGCCAAAGAGAAGCCATAAAGTGTTTCCTTTAAGTGGAAAGGGAAAGTTCTTGACTTAAGAAGGAAAGAAAAAAGTCTTGTGCTGAGGTTGCTAAGATCTTCAGTAACTTTTATTACAGTATATTGTAATAATTGTTCTATTTTATTATGTTAATTTCTTACTGTGCCTAATTTATGAAATAAACTTTATCATAGGTACATATGTATAGGAAAAAACATAGTATATTTAGAGTTCAGTACTATCCCCAGTTTTAGGCATCCACTGGGGGTCTTGGAATGTATCCTCTATGGATAAGGGAAAACTATTGTATATATTTGGAGGAAGCCCAAAGAAAGCAAGAAATGTATATCATACACACACATGCACACATACAGCAAGTTTTTTTTTCCTAACAGACGTAATTCTCTAAATTAGTAAAAATTTTTGTCAGAATTGAGGGAAAACTAAATGTGTTGTGACCATCTGAAATTCTTACTATGTCCATTGTAAAATGATTAATATAATACTGCTAAAAATTCTTTCAGCTCTAAGATTTTGTGATTCTAATGTCCATAATAATTTATATGAAGATTTATAATTTAAAATCCTATCTAATGTTTAGCTTAATAAAAGAGTAATTCATATATGGATGTTAGGGAGATCTTTAAAATGAATATTTAGTAATAGAGAAATTTTTCAACTTAAATTTGTAGCTTGTATGTTTGTAACTTGGAAAATGAAGTAAAATGGGCTAGCTTTCTATAATCAATTCTCAGAACTAATAGAGATGTCAAAATTGAATAAAAAAAGTAAGAAAAAGAAAAAATGTTAGCTTTTATTGTTTTTTTAACTTATCTTCCAATAGCCTGAGTTCCATGCCACCAATGAGTATTAATTCAAAACCTCAGTCATTCAAGGCAAGACTTAATTACTGTCTGTAGTGGTATGAAGGAGAGTGACCAAATAAGAGTTGGACTGAAATCAAAGCAGGAGAGACTTCAGCAGGACGCTTAGAAGCATAGAACCCACAAAACAATGAAATACCGTGATGAGGTGCATAGGCAAGTCCTAGGATCTTCATTTCTGGAAGATTTCCACATTTGCTTGTGTAAAGGGATGGACTGCATCTCCTCTCATATCCAGAGCTATGATTTGAACTGAAATATTACCAGGATATAAAAGGATTTTGTAATGTATGCATGTCATTTTAGGCACACTTAATAAGGATGTATTTAAAATATATGGTTGTTTTTGTACTAAATGATGATATTTTGTTAATAACCCTCTAGAAATGCTGCTTTAAATTTACAATATCTGTTCTAGTCTATAGCTTCTTCTTTAAGACCTCAGCAAAAGCAGTTTACGAGTATTACCCCCACTGCTTTTGATAGAGGGATTGTGTTCAATCTTTCTTTCCCTAATTCTCTAACTAGGCAAGTCTTTTAACTTCCGTGTCTTAGATTGTCTTAGATTAAATGATTTCTTAGAAATGAAGTTGAAAATGGAGCTCATGGGATTTCTCACTCCAAGTGCTTTTCTAATCACCAGATCAAGTTTCTTCCACTCATGAAGAATAACATTTCCAAAACTTACCCTGTTTTTACATTTTTATTTATTAAAAAAACAATTTAAAACTCTCTTCTGACAACAAAAGAAATGTGCTCATTTAAGAAAAATTTACCCATTAAAGAAATAGGTCATATAGAAAATGGAATTTCCTTGTAATTCAACTTCCTTGAGGTAATAGGTAGGTGAAGTTTGGTGAAACATTTAAATTTTATATTTTTATAATCCATACAGCAACCATGTATAGAACTCTGGAGAACTGAACTCACAGTCTGTGTTTCTGCAGATTGAATGTCTTATATGACGACTTCTATCAAGACCACATTTCTTTTTGAGCTGGAGACCTGATCTTAAATGGGTAACTCCGCTGATAAAGGTCTTTTCAACCTTCTGCATAGATTTTTGTCTTGTGATTTGGCCTTTTATTACTTCTCTAGGACTTCTTAACATTAACCACAGACTTTGTTAGAGCTAATTTTTACAAATTATTTTACTGATTCTGTGGCATCGTTCTTGGGATCAATAAAACAATATTTGAGATAATTCTTTCAGAGACCAGTGTCTTCTTTTGGTGTCCTTCATGTTGGGCAGTCTTGGACCTTACATAGCAGGTTATTATTTCTTTATTAGCCTGCAGTTACTCAGAGCCAAGTCTGGTGAATATATTTAATTATGTTGAATCCCTTCCAGACTGAGTCAAAGATGAGGCAGAATCTATCAGATAATCAGATGAGGCTGATTTTCTTGAATGTCTTGTCAGCTGACCCTGTAGGTAATTCCAATGGAAGAATATTTTTTAAAAATGAAAAGTAAAAATGTTTAGGTGGGGGCAGTATCAGCTGAAATATTGCCTATCTGGAGAATTTTTTAAGGCAGTATTTTTGGAGTCTTAAATTTGTAGCTTATTTGTTGAAAAGTCGGTCTTGTTGTTGTACTTTGGAACCTCTCATTGCTTTGACACTCATAAAGTACTTGCTAACTGTAAGGCGAGGATTATTATTATTCTGCCTGGCTTGTTTAGCAACAAGTCTCCTCTTCAGGCCAACTTTTAGTCGTGGTTAGTCTATCGTTTAGGAAGAAATGAGGTGGGGTGATGTTTTGTGCTTTTCTGGAGGGCTTTCCTTTTACTCCAGGTCTCCTAAAAGGATGCAGAATCAGTTCAAAACAGTCATCATTCTCCCTCTCTTTGCGGCCTCATGTGTTTGTCCTAATCTCCCCCTCCCTCTCTTTCTTTTTTTTTTTTTTTTTATCCTGCGTAAATGGGGAGAGTAGAGAGAATCTGCACTCTGTCCTCCCACCCCCTCCCCTCTCTTTCTCTCCTCCATCTTGGAGGGTGGGCTGAGAAATCAGGAAGAACCTTCAGTCCTGCCCTTTGTTAGGAGCTCCAGTGACTAAAACTCTTGGAACATTGATTGCTAAAATGAGCTTTGGAGACTTTCCCCTCTCTCCTGCCTGCCATTGCCCCGATTACTGAGGATTGGCTCTGCTGCCAAACAAGGCTGATAATGGGCCTCAAATTTTGAGCCATTTTTCAACGTTTGACTTAATATAGAAGTTGTAAGATTTAGGAGTAAAGCAGTTATTGTTCTTATAGCAAAAGTTAACTGCATGCATGCTGAACTCCATCTCCTGGGCTGAAGACAGAGCAGTTTTTGCAGAAGGCCCACAGCCCCTTGGGTTGTAAGCAGTAGTGGCTGCAGCAACAAGCAAGCTCAGGGTTATCTTTTTTCACCTGAAACAGTTATCCAGCAAATGTAAGACAAAGCCTTGAGTATTACTACCTTTAGAACGTGGGACATTTCATAACTAAACAAATCAGTAAGGTGGAATAATATGCTTTTTCAAAAACCTGCAAACCTATGTTTGAAATGAATAAAGTAAATGTTGTAAAATTTACGTTTTTATGGAAAACGGATGACTGGTAATTTTAGGTTGATTGGTGGAGGAAAATGAGGGCAACAGACCTGTGAGTTACTGGTCTGAAGTTGATGCTGGTACTGCTGTCTTCTCCCAAGTGTTTAAGAAATCGAAAGCAACTTTGTGATCAGGCAATTTACCAATGATGGTGAACAGAGCAGTTCAAAGAGAACTTGCATTTCGACTGTCAAAGATTTGTGGGAATTAAGATATGTGTGTATGTACGTATATACTATGAGCCCTTTTTGTTTTATAGTTCACAAATCCTGATACATTTTATTTACAATGAAACATGAATGCTGCTGCCAGGATATGCTAATGAAAATGATCAGATCATTCTCAGAACCTTAAGATAACTTACACAGAAAGAATTTCTAATGTGTCATTCTCCTACATTAAAATAAATTTTTTCTGAGATCTGCGATCAGCTACGATACTGAAATGATGGTGTCAAATATAGATAGTGGCAATGCTAAATTATTTCTAATTAATGACATTTTATTTTATTAATATAAGCTTTAACATTTTAATCTAGCGGAGGAAAGAAGACTAAAATATTAAAAGAAGAATTCTCTGGAGCAGTTTACAAACATTTGGGGGAAATGGAAAACAAAGATGAAGCACGGGGACTGGTAAAAGGTTTCAGTGTTACTCTTGTTCACATGACAGAGCAGCAATCAAAATACACCCCTGTGATTTGTCGCATCTGGTAGAAATGCTGCAGTAGCTGAAGGGAGATCTCTGGCTTTGGTGAAGAAACGAGTAAACAAGACAGTGTAAAGAGAAAACCCTGGTTAGTAATCAGAGGCCACATTCCCCAACCCCTAAAACAAGTCCTGTGATGCCAGAAGTAGGGAGGTCAAAAGTCTGAGAGAACTTTTGTTATGAAGAGCGTTTGTTTTGTATTTTTAAAATTTTGGATGACATAGCCCAGTGCTCTGGGTACAAAGGTTTGAGCCACAAGCACAGTTTTAATAATCCACTTGCTAGCAGCAATACATTAGCCCCCAATTGGATGGATTTAAGAATGCGATCCAGATACACATTTCACTGCCCACTTGATGTTTATGAGGACACACCTTTTCTCCTTAGATACCTTTTCTCACCATTCCTGTTTGAGGGGATTATTCATCTCTCCTCACTCGTATGAAATGTTTTCAAATTTTGCATATGTGCCCAGAGGTCTTTTGGCACTTAAATTAGTTTCACAATATTAAAAAAAAAAAAGAAAATCTGTTTCTGAGTTATAGAAGTTCTTTAGCTCCTCTGACACATAAGGCAACATCAGCCACAGGACAAGGAAATATAGCTGCTTTTGGAGACAACAGAGCTAAAGCAGGAGCCAGTCCCAGCACTCTTCTGTGACTCACTGAGGTACTGAAGGCTAAGTCTCGTGCAGAATTTAACCCTCTCTCTCCTGAGAGTGACAGTGTTTCCATGAAATCTACACTTCCTGTCTCAAATGGTGAAGGCAGGCAAGACCCCCTACATTGTGAGCTGCTTCTGATTTGAAAGAATCTGGAGTAATAGAGGACTCTGGCTTCTGTGTCCTTATTTGGCTCGTGTGTGGGTGTTTCTCAGAAGGAATGTCCATAAGGAAAGTGTCAATATTTGCTTCTATGCTAATAAAATTTTCTGATTTCCTTTTCCGTAGTTCTTTTATAAAAAAAATAACTTGAATATAACACATGTAAAATGAGAAATAGTTGTTATCCCTGTATTTAAAAAGTAAAAGAAAACCTGATAACATACCAAAAAATTAGCTTCACCGCTTTTTATTTTAAAATTTAAAGATAAAAAGGTTTCATGTTAGGCCAAAATCAAATGTCATTTTAGAGGGTATGAAAATCTTAAGGTGAAGTAGGAAGAAAAGTTGTTGAAAGACTATTTGAATAAGATGAATGTATTCAAATCTAGAGGTTATGTTACTTATATTCCAGGGTAGGAAAGAAATTGGCCAAGTTTATGGAAACACCGTTGGTCATCAGTTTCGAAAACCACAAGAGGGTTACAGAAGTACGTCAGGCTAGATAAGAGCCCAGGGTGGACCAATATTTATTTATTTATTTATTTATTTTGATGAGGAAGATTGGCCCTGAGCTAACGTCTGTTGCCAGTCTTCCTCCATTTTGTATGTGAGACACCGCCACAGCATGGCTTGATGAGTGGTATATAGGTCCACACCTGGGATCCGAACCCACAAACCCTGGGCTACCGAAGCTGAGCTCACAAACTTAATCACAACACCACTGGGCCAGCCCCCGGACCAATATTTTTAAAGGGAGTATTGGGACCTGGAAACCACAGACCTGAAGTTGAGCTCCTCTTCCTGAAAAAACTATTTTTAACAAATGAACCTTAACACACACAGAACAAAACAAAATCAAGCAAAGCAAAAACAGCCCTAATAGAAATCTGATTTTTAGAAGGGGTAAAATTTTATTTCATTTAACTTTTCGAATGGATGATGCACTCACCTGGTACAAAATTCAGAAGGCACGAAAGGGCTCTCATGGTGAAAAGGGAACCTCTCTATTCCCCACGTTGTAAACAACAACAATCTCATTTGAAGGACATTTAGGTGAGATAAATGATGTCATTTCATGAAATCAATAAATGTTCTTCATTTTGCCTGAACAAGCCTTTTTGATTCAGTTCTGCACAAAATATTATTTAAAACTGGAACAGTATGTTCTCAATCTCTGTTTTTCAAGCTGTTAGTTGCAACGTGATTAGGGAGTCATGTAAAGACTTTCATGGTTTTCATGTTAAAAAAAGAAAGAAAGAAACTGAATTGAATAGAAAATATCAAAATGTATTATGGTAAGAGAACACATTCCATAAAATTTTTTTCTTGTTATGCATATATATTCACACACATAGACATGTGTAGTGGCTTTCACTATCAAAAGTATTTCTTACGGTGAATCATAGTTAAAAAGTTTGACATCCTTGATTTTGCTTTTATTTCTGTATTTCTGAAATGGCTCTCCAGGCACTTTTGAGTGCAAAACTCATTAAGGATTCATAGCCAGGGGTATATCTATGAAATGTCACCCCATTCGTAAGCCAGAAACAATTGTGGCCACAGGTATAGAAGAGAGTGTGAACACCGAGACCATTGATGGCACCAGACTTCTGGATTCATTTTAGCCACTAAGTTTAAAAAGGTTGTCTGTACTTGGGAGATGTGCTCTATAACAATCAATGAAATATTCTTAAAAGTGGTGAGACAAAATACCAAGAAGGTCCATCATATACTCTGCCATGGAAGACAGAAAACAATCTAGGGTCATAGTGGATCCTGAGAACAGTTTAGCTCTCTGAGACTTTGGAAACTAAAGAAGATGACAAATGGGGAAATAGTGTTGGATACCAGAATGCACGATCAGGGCAGGAGTGTCTCGTCTCCTGCCATTCCCTACCTGTGTGGCATTTAATGGTTTGTTTAGCCTTGCTGAGCGTCACTTCCCATATCTGCTTTAAAAACAAGCCTACGTTAGAAATAAAAACTAGAAAGACAACACTTGTTTCTCAAGGTTGTGAAGATTAAGTTAGGAGAACACATCACACTCTGACTAGCACTGTGTAGGCCTTCAATAAAATGTGAATTTCTTTTTTCCAGTAAATGAACTCACTGAAACAAACTTCAAGTGTAACCCATCACACACTGGCACAGATACAGATGCACACCCACCCACCCACATGTAGAATTTTAATCACCCAGCAGCATTCGTTGAATGTCCTCTAAATAAAGTTCTAGTAGACTCTTTGAAATAATTTATCAATAAGTGCAAATGACTCTGCTACAAAGAGGCAGTGATACATAAGTGGCAAGGAAGAATGATCAGTCAGTCACTGAAGGAAAGGTTTTCTATGAAAAAGTGAGGCTTTAGTACAATTTTGAGGCGAAACTAAAGAGAGACTGGCAGAAAACAAGGAGAGATTTTTCTTCACACTTGTGTTATATTGTTTATAGATTCATTTTGATATTCCCCTTTTCATTTTTAGATCCAGAAGTCTCTGTTTCTTGTAGTTAAAGTTATTGACTGACACACTTTAGTTTCTGACTGATTTTTTTGTATATGTTTTTGGTTCTTGCTTTTAATGAAATACTCTTATTAGCTCTTTTTTTTATGAAGAAGGGACACAATAAAGATGGTTCTGAATTTTATAAGTTGAGTTCCAGGCCAAAGGCAGTGTATGTTCTAACCGACATCCCAGTCTCTTTAGAATAGATTACAAACAGCACAGGTGAATTCTTTGGCAGCTTAAACCTGTTTCCATAGCTCCGGCATTGTTGAGGGGAAAACAGTTTGATTTTGGAGGGAATTTTCAAAATTCTCAGGCAAGGCCTTCAGCTCCATCATAGATCTTCATATGCGTATTCTTTTTATAACTCCTCTATGTAAAAATCCACACTGTTGAGAAATATCTGGCTCATAAATGTGACCAGTTTAAGGATGTGGGGGGTTGTAGTGTATAGGTGGCTATGGTGTTCCCACCTCATGTGTAGTTCTTGCTAGAATTTGAAGCAGAGAGATACTGCTTCATTCATAGTTGTCTGTAGTCATTCCATTCTCCCTGTCACCTTTAGATAAGTCTTCAGTTGTCAATATCACCTCTCCCTCCACCCCTTCCTCTCCCCCTTCCTCCCCCTATGGTGCTTTGCGTTTGTAACTTCCAAAATAGGCAAGTTCAGAAACTGAGTTCTGAGTAGGAGCCTGGGAACCCATTTGCCCATTCAGTATATGTTTTAAAATCCACACCCTCTGTCAGAATGCTTCAGGTGCAAACCCAGAGTTCTACAGATTCAGTCCATTTCAAAAGCAGGGCGTTTTCCATTGACTACTTAGTGTCAATCCATTTTGCTCAGTTTACACTGAACCAAGAAAATAACTACTGAAGCCTGATTTAAGGCCTATCTTTGGGCTTTCTTACAAAGCAGTATTTGACTGGTCAATAAAAACTGACAGAGACACCCAGAATCATTTAGTAATAAGTATAGTTAGAAATTCAGAAACATATATTCCAGGGCAACAAGAAGAGACCTGTGATGCAGAGCTTGTCAGCTTGGTTGAAGAAATTTGCAAATTTATGCATCTGTTAGCGATCAGTCTCCTGACTTCATAGACAAGTTTAAAATTACTGATTACGCTGATGTGCTTCTGATTTCTTTTTGCAAAACAGATGAGTAGTTTTTATTCCAAAATTTGTTCCAAATCCTATTTTTTGGCAGCGTGCTAGGTTTAGTCACAGTGTGAATAAAGTATGCTCCCCATTTCTTGATTACTCTGCCTAAAATATCTCAACACAGTGTACATTTAGTCCTTCTTAGATTATTACAGCTAATGTTAAACATCAACAAGTTCTTCTCTTAAGCTAATGAAAATGTTGCAGTTGAGATTCTTGTTACCCTTCTGACACCTCCCCAAGTTCAAATTAATCTTGCCAATTCCCCACTGTTCTGAACAGCAAATAGCTATGCTGTTACTCTCCTGGTTCACACCCTTTGCCCCTCAATCATTGCCTTTCAGTTTTGTGTCCCTCCGTTAATATTCAGAGGACAACTGATATCTCCCCTTCTTCTTTGGATAAAGGACATCGTTGTTAAATTGGCTTTTGGTTTATTCCATGTGTGTCCTGGATCTCTCTCCCCTCATAGTAGCCAAGGACACATTTCTGAGTTCTTTATCTTGATGCTTGCCAAAATGGGAAAAAGAAAATTGTTAAACCTGGAGTCTTGTGAGATGCTTAACCAATTTAGTCCATATTTTTCATATAAGCAGCTTTTTATCATCCAGTGACTCCAACCATGGAAACTGTGGAGTATATAAACAGTTGTTTGCTCCTTGCAGCGTTTATCTTGGATATAGTTATCTGTAATCAACTTGAATCATAGGATATAAATCATGTCCTTATAAGGAGCCTTAAATGAGCCAGCATGAGAATCTAGCAATAGTACAAGGTGTAACAGTGCTAGGAATCTGAGCTGGAAACTTGACCTCAGCTATTTGCCTCTGGACCGCCAGAGGCTGGTAGTTACATTTGCTCCCTCTGAGAGATAAGCATTTGGGGATGTTCCCTCAGCCATTTGTTGACTCAAATTAAGCATTGCATGAAGCAGCATTCAACTCTTAGGAAAAGTCACTTGCCATGTTTTGGAATCTTAGGTACTGGAACAGTAAACTTTCAAAAAATGCTTTGATGCTCAGATTTAACAAAAGTTGAAAGGAAATAAAGCCCTTAAAAACAAACCTAATACCCTGCCACTTATCACTGTTTTATTAATATGAAGTGTTTTTTCATACAATTATTTTTGTAGCCTTCCATACAAAGAGGAAGTAGGTACTTTATAACATTCTGGGAACCACATATCTTTTATAATTTAGAAAAGATACAGTTGTGGTCATCTTGGAAAAGTTAAGAATTATCTAATTGGGGTGGTATATTGACTTTTTACAAATATTTACCAAGTACCTTCTGTGTCCTTAGCACTGTCTTAGGCGCTTGTGTATAAGGAGCTTGTGATACAGAGATGAAAAAGATCAAGGCTCCCCCTCAAAAGTGTTAGGTCCATAACACAAGAAAATGAATAATGGAGAGGGTGGAATACCCAAACACACAAAACCCATGTGGGGAAGAAAGGTTATAGGCAGGGCTGGCTACATAGTTTGCAGGGCCCAGTGGAACTGCAAATCCTTTTGTTCAGAAAGGAAATGTCAACCAAGGAAAGTCACTACAGTTTAAATAGCAGATATTTATTTGGGCAATTAGAATTGCAATTCGGGAGACACAGATTCAGGAAGAAACCCAAATGTGTTGCAATTGCAGGACAGGGGCTTAGGGTTTTTATAGGGGAAATGGAGGATAAGGTGAGTTGTATTAAAGAAGAGTTCGTTGGTGCCAGATGGGGTGAGGCTAGGTTTGTATTTCATAGGTTGGCTTGAGATTTGGTCATCGGGCAAAAGGCTAGACTTGTACTTCATTGATTGGTTCGCAATTTGGTCATCAGCAAAGTCCGGTTTTATCAGTGCTTACAAATAGGATAGAGTTGTCTTTACTGACATCTTGGAATGTTGGTAGTTTGGTCCAGTTTGGAAGATAAAGAAAACAACATGTGCAAGGCAATTCCTCTGAAAGAGCTGCTCTGGTTCTGTTTTAATATGGCTCTACGCATGTACTCTTTCACACAAGAAAATGTGCCATTAAAAGTACTAAAATATGAAACTTTTCCCTTTCTTCTGTGTGTCTCCTCTGCTCATGCACATGCTCCACTGTACCATCAGACTTCACTTACGAAACACAAGTTCAAAGATAAAATTGTTGAGAATTTCAAGAGAGTGACAGTAGAGTATTAAACTAAGCACAGGGCCCTTCTGAGCCTGGGCCCCTTTTGAAAGTGGGGCCCTGGCAAGTGCACAGGTCGCACACCCACAAAGCCAGCCCTGGATGTGGGTGTGATTACTATGAAATCTGGCGTGTCAGCACTAAACCCATTTTCAAGGAAGGGTTTATAGAAAGAAATTTGGATAAATTTGTACAAATCAAGACAGACATGTTTTGGATAAGTGTATGTTTTATGTTTTTTCAGTTAGGAACGGAACAGGAGAGTTTTTGATTCCTATATGGAGGGAGAGAGAATAGAGTATGAATGACTTAGAAGTAGCCGACTTGGAGGAACATGGCACTTGTAACATGGACCCCAGAGAGAGGCTGGGTCATTTGTTAAACTTCAGCTGCAGGGCTTGCTGTCTGGAATCTTGGTATACAGAAATGTGGGCAACCATTCTTAGGAAGCATTTTTCCTAGTGGATTGATTTTCTTTTAAAATGGAAGGTATGTTATCTTTGTCTTTGCTTTAGAGGAGCACTAAGGAGAGGGGAAAAATGACCAGTCAGACCCCACCTTGGTCTCTCCAAGTAGGATTGGGCCGTGGCAGTTTGCAAGTCCTGGCACAGCATCTTGCCCGCAATGCGACATGGACTTAGGAGTGGGGAGGACTGATTTTAAGTTCCTGCTCTGTCACTTATTGGCTGGATGACCTTGTGGATGGTATTTAACCTCTCTGGGTCTCTTTTACTTTCTACATATAGTAAGAATGATCATTGGACTAGCCTCCTACAGCCAGGAGGATTAAATGAATTAATATGTGTAAAATGAACTAGTGCATGTAAAATGAGTTCATACATACAATGTATGTATCTTTCTATACATACACATATATGTGTGTCTTACATACATTGCAGACACTGGAAATAATATTTATTAACTGCCACTTGTAGCTGGCTTTCCCAACATAGGAGAAACAATATTCATCTTTAAATAAGCAAACTCCTGCGTCTGTGCACCTTGTAGCCCACAGGCTTGAGTAGTTCATATGAGAGGCAGTTCAGACGTCTATCACCTCTCATCTGCGCTGGAGGCTTGGATTCCAGGGACATATTGGAAACCCATCTGCTTATTTTTCCTGTGCAAGGTGTGTTATTATTTATTGCACATCTTTCTACATCAGTCATCACATCGGCCTCTCCCTTTTCCTCAGTTTCTACTCTTCTGGAGGGTAGCTGTTTGTCTCGTTCCATAAGAGCCTGACTGACCAGCCCAAATGTGCCCAGTTGTGGTAAGAATCCATCCTGGCCCTACTGCAGGTAGGCCCAAGGTCCGACACCACCACGTGTAGCTAGATGACCGGAAGAACATCTTTCAAAAGACTGAAAACCCCTTCCGTAGAGTTGGTGTCTTCATTTTTTGTTGGTGATAGACAGTGGTGAGGATTTGTGCAGGCTCGTCTCTTTTCCTTGCCCTATCAGCCTGCTCAAGCCTCCTTCAAACTCAAAGAAAGAGTGTTTCTTGAATCTATAATACCTCAGCCTACTCTGTAGCTCCTCCTTCCCTTTATTGCCAATTTTCTCGAAGGAAGATCCTCGTGAACTCAACACAGATATGAGGTGAAACTGCTCTCTCAAAGGTCTTTTATTAACTGACTGTCAAATCTTCTGGCTACTTTTCCCTCCCTACCCTACTTGACATCTCTGCTCCCGTTTAATTTTGAACACTCCTTTCCTTTCAGAGTTCTCTTCTTCCTTAGTTTCTTTTGGCGTTGCTCACTCCTGCTTCTTCTCCTACGTTTCTTTCACTGTCTTCTTCTCTTAGTTTTCTTTGCCTCTCTGTCCGTGGAATGTAGACACTTGCTGGGTTTTGGTCCTGCAGGCTTCTCTTCATTCTCTGTTCTTTCCCCCTGGAAGCTTGCTTCCACGTCATGTTTCCACCTTTGACAACATCTTAGTATTGATGTCAGTGACTCTCTCCTGACTCCGGATCCAAATGCACATTTGACTGAACAATTCATTGTTCCAATTGGACTTTAATCATTCTCTCTCCTCCCTCCCCATCCCTGCTTGTTCTGACATAATCCCCCTCCTGGTTCGTGTTCTCTTTCTCCTAGGCACCAAGGAGAGACATGTCTGTCTCTCCTTTCAGAGTGTGCACAGGAGCCATGCCTTTTCATTTTGTACCTGCAGCATCTAGTACAGTGCCTGGAACACAGGCAGCTCAAACAGTGCTCGTTGACTCAACTAATTAACATTGAGTGGCTTCTCTCTCACTTCCTAGTCAGTTCTCAAGTTTAGTTGATTTTAAGTCAAAGACTTTTCATGCCGTCATCTCTTATGTAAATATTCCACTTCTATTCTCTTGCACCTCTGATGTGTCCTTTACATTTCTGCTAGAGTCATCCTCCTAAAACACAGAAGGCCTTTCAATACAGGGCTGTGCCTCACTCATCTTTACATAACCCAAGTGCTGAACCGCACTGCCTTGTGCACAGTAGCCACTTAAAGGTCTGTTAAACTTAGCTGGAGCAGAGCTAAGAAGGAAGGAAAGAGATGTGAGGGGGTGACAGATTGAAAGGAGGATTAGAAAGATAAAAGGAGAGAAAGGAAAGGGCTGAGGCCAGCCAGTCTGTCTGTAAACATTCCATTAGTCTTGGTGTTAGAGTGAATGAAAGCTGGATTTTTTTGCTGATGTCCCTGGACACTTTTCCCCCTCTTTGGAAAAGAAAGATACATTATTCAAGAGATGGAGAAAGTGGGCTCAGTCCCCCACTCACAAGTATCTTATGAAGTCTTGTTCATAGAACACAAAATTTTGAAGCCAGAAAATATGTAGTTCTCATTCTACAGACAATCTGGAAACTGAGGCATGGGGAGGTTAAGGAGCTTAGCAGCTAGCTAATGGGAAAACCAGCAGTAAAACATGAATCTCTTTATTCTTTCAGCACATCCATCAGTAAATCACATTTTCTCTTTTCTAGGTGGCCTAGGCCGGTTTTTAAAGCGAAGGATTAGAATTACTAAGACACTAGGCATTTAAAGATACTTTGTTAATCACAAATTTTTGCAAAATTCACATCAGGCTCTCTTTAAAGAACTCAGCATGTTTGGAAATAGATTAGCGGTTTTCCATTTCTTTTTTTAAGCAGAGATTTCCACAGCACCATCCGTCTATGTTTTTATTTCCTTTTAAAAATAAAATTGTATTTACCATAACTAGGAAAACAGATGAAAGTGGAATTGTTATGGTTAAATAGGAGGTGAGAACGGACTGTAAGTCCTGTCCCCTGAGGGTCCCCTCTCTGTCAGCATCCTTCCTCCTCCCAAGGTGACCGCTGAAGAATCTGAAGAGCTATTGGATCAGATGGTCTTTAAAGTCCCTTCCATTTCTCACAGGCTTCGATGCTATGATTGTGGAATCTGTTGCCACTTAGATCTTTCACTGAAAATTCTCAGGAAATGAAGATTTAGGGAAAGAGAAAAAGAAGTGGCGTGGGAATGTCTGCTAGTCATCAGGAAGTGAAAGGCACCTTCCATTCAGTTCTGAGGAGGTAGTCAGGAAAGGGAACTTTTAAGAGGGCAAAGAGAGAATTTGCACTGTTTGGAGATGTTTTGTTTTATTTTATTTTATCTTTTTCTTCCTCTTCTCCCCAAAGCCCCCTCCCCCACCAGGTACATAGTTGTAGATTCTAGCTGTGAGCTCCTCTGGTTGTGGCATGTGGGATGCCACCTCAGCATGGCCTGATGAGCGGTGCCATGTCCGCGCCCAGGATCGGAACCGGTGAAACCCTGGGCCGCCAAGTGGAGCACACAAATTTAACTCTTCAACCACAGGCTGGCCCCTGGAGATGTTTTAATACTGTAGGTATTAATATTTTTTAGTGCTGTAGTGATGAAGACAACTGTCAGCAATGGGTACATATCAAAAAATGAAGAAAGAGGAGTTCGGAGATTGGGAAAATCAAATTAGGAAACTCTTCTGAGCCCAGGAAATAAAAAAAGAAGACTGAGATTATGTGGAGGAAGGAGTTTGTAGGATGTTTGTGAATTGGATTTACAGTGTAAAAGGCAGAACTTGGTTGACTTGGTTTCCAAGTTTCAGCAAAAATAATTGCATTACAGCCTAAACTGGTCAAATGGTAGATAAGTTTATTGTTCATCATATTGAGTTGGTAATGTTGGAAAGAGATCTTGCTGTATATTGCAATAGAGTAAAAATCTAGGCTGATTAAAGAGTTTGGTCGATTTGAGAGCTTTTTGAATAGCTGAGATTTCTTCATAATTTGTTTTTGTAAGGATAGGCTCTCTTAGTAAACTTTAAGTTATTGATGTATTTGCTTGGCTCAACCCATGTTGACTGGGTTTTTAATATCAATTTTGTTTTTTAATCAAATAGAACTTATAGCAAAGTTAATCTGACACACGTATTCAATCTTGACTCTTTTCATGTGCCTTCCCTCACAGGAAGACTTTCTTAGATCCTAGGATTGGGCTCCCCTGTATCCCTGAGACTGCTGAACGTACTGCAATCTATAGAATTTAACACAGTTTTGAAAGGATCCAGTGATTTGTGTTTTCCTCCCAGCACCCAGCAGTGCCTGACACAGAGCAAGAGCTTAGTAAATGTTTGTTAAACTGCACAGAATATGTGCCAGTCACTTAACGTCTCTGAACTTCGCTTTTCTCCATTTGCGAGAATCTGTAAAAAATATTAAAACCCGTCCTGCCTATCTCACAAGGTTATAGCTATCACACAAGTTAGCCTTGTTAAGGATGGGAACCTTGTCTTATGCATCTGTTTATGCCCATAGCACCCCGAATAGCGCCTGGAATAATACATCTTTATTGACTGTAGTTGAAAGTGATTTATAAGTGGAAAAGTTCTGGATTCACCTAAGAAATGGTCATTAGCACAAATGGCAAGTGGTTCATCAGCATCTGTCTTTTGCAATGAAATTGAGCATTTCTAGAGTCAGCCAGGTGGGTAAGGAAAGAGGAATGAGGCAGAGCAGTAAGTTTTCCAGAGAGGTTATTTACAAATTCTCAAGCAAGATAACGACCCAGAGACCTCACTTAAATGGGGGGTTGAGTTGTGGCTCTAATAAAGGAAAGCAATGCTTCTGTGGCCCCATCCCATCCCTGGTCCCCATTGCAAGTATTGATTGCTGCCCAGTTTGCCTCCCCTCCGTCAGCAATCATTAAAGCGGCTAGGCTGCATTAAGTCAGTCACCTATCCCAACACCTGCCCTTTCCTGGGAGTCTGCTTCAAGAAATTCTTGATCAATCAAGTAAGCTCTTCTATTTCATTACAGTTTGCCAGCTATTTACTACTAGTTCAATCTTTCTGAGCTTTGTTTTCCTCCGCTATGCTTGAGGGATAATAATGATCGTTGCTTCACTGTGTGGCTGTAAGGATTACGTGAGATAAGGTGTGTGAAAAAAGCTCCTTGTAAGAGCCAAAACATTATTCACATTTAATTTGATAATATTTTCTTCACCATGGTTATCTCTAGGATGGAGAAATAGGTGGTGTAGCTGTTTAGGTGTCCTTGGCATATCTAGGAATTGTCGGAAAAGCTGCAGAAAATTTTTATGCCCAGTCCAATATCCCAGTCAACCCTCAACCTTTCGTTGAAGGTACTACATTTGTTGGGTACTACAAATGCTGGTTCATCGTTTTTTTCCAAAGTACATTTATATATACCTAATATAGATAGAAAATGTAAACTGTTTTCCTTCAATCTCTTATTTCCCTCCACCCTGCCTTGAAAGAACATGAAGTAGAAATTGGTTTGAGTTAATGAAAAATGCCAAAAGGAGGATGAAGGGGGAAAATATCAATCTTTCAGAATATAGTATGATTTGAATTAATCAGATTGCTTTCCTAACATTTTGCTGTTGCATCAGAAATGTTAGTGGGACAGGATCAGAAAGGAGGCCTAAGTTTAGAGATGGGTCTCTCTTGCTGGAAGGGAGAACTGGGTAGAGTGCCACAGCAGGGAACTTTGGGTAGCCAGTTGGCTACACAAGGAGACTAAGTCTTGGGAGACAGCCCTGGGCTGAAAACAATAGTGCAAAAAGATAGGTGGTTGAGTGTGAAGTTAGCAATTTGAATAAGTTGGACCTGTGTTCACCCAACCTCTTTGCCATAAGGCCAAGCAAAGCTGTCATTTAAAATCTTGGCACGTCTCCAACGTCTTTCTTCTCCCCGCTCCTTTCTGGTTACAGGTGTTCAGTGTTAGCCTGCCATTATTCTATTTTTAGGAAGGGACTCTTTGGGTTGGTGGTTTCCAACTAGAGGCAGTACTGTTCTTGACTCGGAGACATTCAACGAATCAGCCTCAAAACCTGTTTTTAGATGACAAAAGCAAAACCCTTGCCAAGACAGACCTAGATCTTAGCTCCCTATCCCAAGCTGAAGGGATGTTGCACTGTTGGGTCTGATCACACAGGCACCAGTGTTGTAGTACTTGAGTTTCTTCAACAAGAGGCTTCTCTCGGAGATGGCAAGTCAGTTTCAGGAGGCACTATTCTCCAATCCCATTTCCCCTGCCACCCTCCCCAGCTAGGAAGCCGAGGTCAACCAGAAGTATAAGAGATCTGGGTTCTTTGCTGACTCCTCTAGATCTGCTTTAGGAATGGCATATCTGCTTCTCTGAGGAAGCCTATGAGAACCATTGATAATGTGTGAGCCCCTGGGAGGAAAGCCTTTTACAAATAAACTGAAAGATGAGGAAGTAAAGTTACACACGATTATTAAGGAACCACCTCCTTCCCACTTTAAACCACATAAAGAAGATTTACCAGACCTCACCATGATTCTGTCTTTGTTTCTGTTTTTAGCAGAGACTCTTTGGGTCAATGGTTTCCAAGTGGAGGCTGTACTACTCCTGCCTAGGGAGCTTTTGGAAATGTCAGGGAATGTTTTGATTACCAACTAGGACCGGGGAGCACTACAGGCATTTTGGGGGAGCAGCCAGGGATGCCAGGACAAAGCCAGACCTGCACAAGGAAGAATTATCCTATCTCAAATGCCAGTAGCACCCTCACTGAGAAACACTGAGCACTTTGATGAAAACACTCTCTTCCTTTGCCATCTTCATTTTGTTGATAAATGACGATAAGCTACTCTCGAACATGGGTAACCTGTAACTATTTGCTAATTTGGACATTACCAGCAGAACTCTTTTCTCTGACATTGGACACTCAGAAGGTGTGTCAGCCAAAATACTCAAAAATATGAGTAGTGAGCCATCAGATATTTAAAGCAAATGTTTTTATGTTTTATACATGAGCAGTATACTTTTTATAACCATTTATTGTACACTCCTGACGTATACAGATGTTTATAAATACCATTTGAATTAAATGCAACTGAACCCTCACATTTTAAAAATATTTCTGGTCACTCTTAAAGAACAGCATCAGTATAACGCCTTTTAAATAGATAATTCTAAAAATTTTTGCAGCAAGGCAACTGGTATATGGTCTACATTTAAATTCGAGTTGGAGTTTTTAAATGCGTCTTCACTGTTGGTGGTCTCAGCAAAGTCACTTCAGACATGGCAGGAGTGGGGGATGGGAGGGAAGAAAAGACATTTTCATTTTCTTCATGTTAAATGTACATTACCAAGGTCCCAGTTTAAATGTGTCTGAGATAATTGGAGCCCCTAGGAGGCACTTTGCTAAGCAGCTAATTCAACCCATCTTCCCCAGAGAGGATAATTGTTGTTAAAAAACAAAAAAGTAAAATGTGTTGTTTTCTCATGTAATTATGTAACTGACATCTTTATATAATAATACATTTGGGTGGTCTGTCCCTGAAACACTTGGTTTGTTAGGAAACATTACAGTTTCCACAAGTAATCACTTACTCCTAAATATTATGAAAGAATTTGGTATTGTTACATTGCATCATTGCATTAGTCAGAAGCTAAACTTTCTAAATGAGTTTGGCACTGGAAAAGGCTTCTAGGTTTTTTGCTGTTTTTTTTTTTTTCTTAAGTGTCATTATATGAGCTAAAATATTCCTGAGATAGAATACTATATGACAGAATGTTTAAAAATAACAAAACACAAATCTTCTCGAAGAAAAGATTAAGGGCCCCAAAGCTGCTGTCTTTCCAATGATTACACTGTGATACCCTTAACAGTGTGGTTATTTCAGTCTCTTTCAGCACATTTCAGTGACCCCACTGGATTGGGTTAGGACCTATGAACTTCCTTGCCTCGATGAACCACAAATATCTTAACAGTGGACACCCTGCCATTAAAATTGAGTTCATTTTAATCCATGTTGGTAATAAGGTTCTGTGCCTTGTTGATTAAAAAAATGCCACACTTAACAAAACTGAATGGAGTTTTCCCTCTAATTCTGCTCCCCTGGGGTTGCAGACTGCTTTGCTTTGCTCCTGAGACACCCATCACTAAATCCCAGATTCAGCCAGGACCTGACTCTAACTAATCATGATGACTGATTATTCCACCCAAGGGCATTCTTTTAAATTGCTGTTACCTAGACTTGTGTGGGAGGCTTTTGCAAAGAAGCAGAGAGAGGAAAGGAAGGGCACAGACAGATAAAACTCTGAGGAGGGAGGGGAAACCCGGGGCAAAAGCAGTGTGAAGTGAACATGCAGAAAGTTGAAATAGGCAGGGTGAGAGTTTAATGTAAGGCTGGAGTTTGATTTCAAACGTAGAAAAGGAATCTGTGAAATGATAGCAAAAGTAGCAGTACGTGATTCAATCAGCACTTTATCCTCGGCAGCAAATGAAAAGAAAATGGCAGTATGCAAAGGAAGGAAGAGGATCAACATGTCGGTTCCAGGAGTAAAGACTGGGAATGGGATCATTCTATGGTTAATACCCTCTCCTTGAGCTTACTGGAGAAAAGTGTCTGAAATGCAAGATTTCTACTTAACATCATCCTGAATTAGTGGTTTTAACGTCTTTTTCACAAAGCAGTTGACAGACTTTGTGACCCTTTTACACAATGTACCAATGCCTTTCATCCATTATACCCGAATGTGAGATGGATGGGCACCCATGATGGTAGACTCAATAACGTTGCCATTCAACATCAGGTTATACTGCAACACAAAACTGTAGTTATGTGGGAAAATAGCATTTTTCCCCTAGTATAAACCAAGTTAAATCATTGGCCAGATACGTATTCATGGAAGTAGATCTGAAATTTAATGGTATATTGCTTTTAAATGCATTTAGGTAGGTATTGCCATAAAGGTATTGTCTTTAAAAATGTGACCTACATGGCACGGTAGTACTTTTAACTGGGGATAAGATGTATGTAGAAGCAACTACAGATTTCAGCTCTGTGCATATGTGTGTATATTGAAATCTTATGACATGGGTCAAACAATTCAGGAAAATGGAAATAGTTTTCTTCTTATTGTTGAACTTATGGTTCCCAAACTGTGTGCCAAGGCACCTCAGGGTGCCACAGTCAACTTATAGAGGATATTTTATGGGATATTTTTTATTTTTGAGGAAAACACGGTAATATTTGAGGTCTGTCAGACACCCAATGAACTACTAGCTTAGGTAGTTCACAGTTTCAACATTAGATGGCGCTACATTCCTTTTGATGATATCATATCTGTCTAAAGCTGGGTGTTTGGAGACTGAGGTGATAAAAAGTAAATATCATGTGGCAATTAATGTGGAAGAGAAAATGAGACTGGCAGTATACAATCTGATTCGAAGACTTGAGAAGTTCTGCAGTGCCCAATAGGTGTATACACCCTTTAGTAATTTTTGTTATTTAAGAATGAAATAAAAATATACTTTTTCCTTTCAACTTATGAATATAATTTTTCCAAGCTACGATCAAGTTGTTAGGACATAAATACTTACTAGGTTATTTGACTCTAGCTACTTAATAAATGAACCATTAGGTATTTCTTTTGGCCTAGAAGCACTATGAAAAAAATTACTGAAAGACCAAAGGGTTCATGAATCAAGGAAGTTTGGGAACCTCTGCTAAACTGTGAAACATTATTCAGTTTCTTGGAGTTGAAGCAAATATGTCTGCAGCAGATTTTCTGCAAAGAAGCCTAAGTTCCTGATTTTGCCCTATCCATCTACTGATCAAGGCTGAGCAGCAAAGCCAGGATATTTACATCCCTTCACTTCAGTTCCTTTTAAGTCAGCTGTGTCAAACGGCACATAGGGACACCATGCCCCAGATCCCTTTCCTTCTGCTTAGATCTAATAAAATCCGTATTCCCTACCAAGTAGAACAGAAGAGTTCCTAAAATTTGACCATAAAATAAATTCCGGTAAATTCAATTAGATTATCCCATTGGCTTCCATTTCAAAAATGGAGTTATATTCATGGGATGAGGGGTGGGGTTGGGGGGGAGTGGGGGAGGGTCAGAGAATTAGTCCCAGAATACATTAAAAGTTTATCCTTAGGAAGAAAAGGAAATATTTCAAAATTAAATATACAAAGAAAAAAATCATTTTTTTAAAAAAGTTGTTCAAAATAAGCCACAAAAAGCAAGCAAAGAATTACAAAACAAAACCCAAAAAGTCAGTGCAGCATGTAAATTAGAGGTGCTTTTTCAATTCATAAAATAATTCTTCACTTGCAAAAACATTCATGACAGGGTTCCCTGTGATATGAGCCTCCCCAGGGCATTTGAAATATGATTCAATTTTTAAAAATTCTATTTGTACCCAATTTCTTCAGAAGCAAAACTTTGGTCTTAAACAAGGTGCGTCTGTTTCCAGAAAATGCTTTCCCATGGAGCTGTGTGTAGAAGGGTTGTGCTGCATCTGGAGATCACTCTCGGCTAAATCAAGATTCTCTTTGAACATACCAAGCTTAGGAGCTAAACTGTCTTGGCTGCTTGCTTGTGTTTGATCCTGTTGGGAATGAGGCTAATTGTTTAAGAATTTATGTCCTGGTAAGGCTGTTAGCACTTTAAATTGATTTGGAATTTTTAAAAACTTATTTCTACTGAGCAACTTGGCTTTCCACAAGCTAAAAAATTTGTATTTCCAGATTTCACCTGGCTTATCATCTGCACAAAAAATGTACCCTAAAAGCATCCTTTTTCTTAGCGATTGCAGTGAGTTTTCCATATTATCTTTTTAGCAGTGTACATCTGTATCTATGCTTTCTTTCAAACTTTTCTTGCCTCCCAGCATGCCAACTGCCCTGTTCCTAATCTAGTCTTACAAATCGAAGTGCCTTTAAAAACATTTACAGTTAAAGTGCCTTTTGCACAAGGATATGAAAGTTCTTTCTAAGCATTAATTAATTTACATAATTCTGTGGAAGGAGTCACTCATTTTTCCTTCTCAAAATAATGCTTTTGATCCTTTGGCCTTGTGCACCTGTCTTCCTGCAGAGACAAGTTGTTGGTTTCTCAGGAGCAGAAAATCAAACTATGCACAACTTTGTCAACCCCACATTACTTACCATCAAGCTTTGCAGTCAGTAGGGGATAAACACGCACACACACACACACACACCCCCTCCTCCGTAAAGGTTTATTGAGGATGAAGATGTCCTACTTCATATTCAACGGTGCGTAGATAGATCTCAATATTCTAGAAGTCTGTCTGATGCTCAGGATGAACTTTGACTCACATTCTAAGAGGAACCTGGGATGAATCTTTTTTGTAAAACAAAATTTTTTTAAGGAAGATTAGGCCTGACCTAACATATGTGCCTCTTTTTGCTGAGGAAGACTGGCCCTGAGCTAACATCTGTGCCTATCTTCCTCTACTTTATATGTGGGACGCCTGCCACAGCATAGCTTGCCGAGCACAGTGCCATGTCCGCACCCGGGATCCGAAGTGGCAAACCCTGGGCTGGCGAAACAGAACGTGTGAACTTAAATGCTGTGCCACCAGGCCAGCCCCCGCAAAAAATCTTTTTGAAATCTGAAGAATTGTCTTTTAGTCAGCTGTGGGATAACTATACCTTAAATTTGGCAATAGGTATATTTAACACACAATCATGGAGTCTTATGAGAATGTTCCATTAATTGAGTGTCTGTTATATGCCAGATAGAAACATTGTCTTCCATCCTTCCGGAGCTCTACAATGTACATTTTATTTTCCTAATTTTACAGAGGAGAAAATGAGAACCAGGGTTGTTAAGTGCTTTGCCTGGTAGGTGGTAGAAGCAGAATTCCAGCCCAGGTCTGACTGACTGCATACTCTGGGCTCTCTTTCAATTATCACCTTCCTAGAACCACGAGGGCCATTTAAAGATTAGCTGGCCCATCAACCTTGCAGATGAGTAAACTGAAACTGAGAGAGACAAGTAACTTGTGCAAGGTCACCTCATGTGCAGTTCTTGTTGATACCTCTGAATAACCTTGAAACGTGTTCAATAATGTTCCATGTTTATCTCAGCTGATTGGAGCCTTTCAAAAACTCACCATCCTCCCAAAGGTTGAGATGACAACCAGAATGTTTGGTAGTATTTCTGGAATTCTAGGGAACCCATCTATCAAGCAGCACCTCAGTTCTGGCATTGAGGTTCTCTCGCATATTCTATATCCTTATTGGCTTCTCTTCTTCAACTTTGTGTTCCTGCTATAGTCTACCATTAAAATCCAGAGACACGATACTATAAAACTGTCTTTTGGAGAGTATCCTGTTGATTTTAAGCATGCCAAAATGTGCCCTTTAATAAATTTACGATCTTGGTTCAATGCTAGGAGTAAGTTATCACCAAATAAATATTAAACGATCAACCATTCTTCCTTTTTTCTTATTCCTGATGATGTGTATCCTAACCCTTTAGCAGCTAACTTTTATTGAGCAACTGTCATGCATCAGGCACTACAGTAAAGCAACTTAAAACTCAACTCATTTGATTATTGGCTAACAACCTTAAATGATAGCTACCATGTCTTCGATTTTATAGTTGAAGAAAACTTAAGATCAGGGAAGTTAAACAATTTCTGGAAATACACAAAGATCTCTTCTAAATGGAGGGAAACTTGACTTTTGCCACCCATGAGTCACTTTTCTCCTTTAAAGATTCCTTAGCCACAAAATCTTTAATGTCTCCTTCTCACTTTCTTTGAAGATGTTAAGATGCTCCAAAAGATCCAGAAGGTATGAGTAGGTTCTCAAAAGGCAAGTAAAAAGAGTCTGGGACTGGGAGCCCAATTAAAAGCTTAGAAGCTTTGGGTCTGGAAGGAAGATGGTGTGTGTGAGTGCATGCATGCATGTGGGGGTGTGGGTGTATACTTTTTCCTCAGATCGGATGGAAGGAAGAGGCTAGATCTAGATGAAGGGAAGACAGTGATACAAGGAGCTCACACCAGATGGACTTAATTAAAAATGCGTCAGCCTGGCTACATAATTCTGGAAGCAACTCAATGTCCATTTCTATGTTGACCATTTACACATAATCTCTAGTATAGTTCAATTTTAACCTGCCTTCTAGGAAAAAGATGACCCTGTTGATTAATATCTTGGACCATATCTTGAAATTGTGTCATATTCCTACTTAAAAGCCTCAGAGGGCTTCCCACTGCCCTTGGGATAGTTGCTGCCTTCTTTTTAGCCATCTCCAATGCCCATTCTTAGTTCCCATCCTCAACTGCTCTGTCACTGAAGCCTGAGCCATTCCAGCTCTTTCACTAATTTATTTTGTACCACCCTACCCCTTCTAATCTCTTCTTTGTCAAACCTGGTTCTTCTTTCTCTCTCTTACTATTGTGTGAGCAGTCCCCTCACCATGAGAGATGCCCAAGCCAGAGGCCCCAGTTTTCCTACTGTTTCTTTCCTTCACGCTCTGAAAGGTCTTCCACTTCTGTGGCAAAGGTTATTGTGTCTGTGTCCTTAACTCACAGCACTATCATCAACTCTAGCCTCAGCTCTATCCCTAAACTCTGTTCTTGTTATGTGTAGCCCATCTCAGTTTGGATCTTTCATAGCACAGTGCTTGTCAAGCTTTGATGTACACATGAAACATCTGATGATCTCGTTAAAATAAAGATTCTCATTCAGGAAACCTGGATAGGGCCTCAGATTCTGCATTTCTAACAACAGTATTGCCAGGTGATGCCAGTGCTGTTGATCCAAGGACCACACTTGTTGAGTAGCAAGGTAGCACTTAAATGTGCCTGAAAATGACACACAGCTGGTTCCCTTTCCAATTTTTCTGTTAGCATCCTAGAACTCCAAACTGTCTTTTCGATGAAGTCCTTTCAAAGTCCTTTGAAGACGAAGTTCACATACATTCGTCTTTTAGTCTATAGCCCCCAACTAAGTTTTAATTATATACTTTATTGTTCACTATTGGTTGTCATGGCTTAATCTTGTCTTCCTATTAATGTGTGAGTTTAGGCAGTGACTAAGTCTATCCAAAGAAAATCGGCAAATAATCCTTGAAGTGGTTCATTGGATAAGACACTGTATATTAATTCTTCTTGTGTTCTCCACCATGGCCATCATTGTGCTGTACGTTCCGTAATACCATTCCCTCTTTGTTTACGGTGATCCCTCCTTTTACTCCTGAAATCCTGCCCACATAGACTCTGTGCTCCAGTGAGGCAGGGCTCTGTCAGACTCTTTCACCACTATGGCTCCAGGACCTGAAACAGAACTTGGCCCATAGGAAATGCCTAATAATTTTTTTTTTCAGTGACCCAATGATTGAATGAAAATTGCAGAGTAAAGTTCATATTCCATCTCTGTGAAGCTGTCCCCTCAGTATCCCAATTGAAAACAACCGCTCCCTTTTCAGAATTCTCATAAGGACTTTGTGTTCCTCATCTAAGCCTTCAATGTTTTTCAAAGTATAGTCAGAGACCACCTGCATCAGAGCCCTCTCGTGTGCTTAATGCAATGCAGGTTCCTAGGCTTCACTCCAGACCTGTGGAATCAGAGTCTCTGGAATGGGACCTGGAAGCCTACAATTTTAACACTGATTATAGTACGTATTAAATTTCAAAGACCTCTGATCTGAGCTCCTAGCTCTGTTAGAAGGGGTGATGAAAATCAAAATAACAAAAGATTGTCAAAATAGAAAGGAAAACAAATGTCCTCTCCCCAAATAATTATCAATTACCTTTTTGGTTTATTTTTTCCAGTTTTCATTTTCTCTCTAGCAGTATCTTATTTGTTTGTTTGTTTGTTCCAAAACCTTGCCTCAAGCCATTTGAAAGTTGAAGTCATGACCACTTGTAAGAATTTCAGAACAGAGTTAGGCAAAAAGTCATTCAAGGTAAAAATACATGTTTTAAAGTCAGGGTTGAAAGAAGGTAGGTACTCTGTTCTTTTTATTTGAACTTCTGGCAGAATTTTAAATGAGGGGAGAGGAAAAAGAAAACACTAACAAATTAGATGAGGACATGTGTTCTCTTAGCTCTGCAGTTACAGGGGAGTAGTGAAGACGAGATCCAAAGACTGGTCACACTGGGTGTCATCCCCAAGGCACACTGGAAAATTGCTATAACGGACACCAAGGACTGCCTTTGGAGCTCCGAAGAAGAGAAATTGAAATCTCGGATCCTTTGGATTTGGGGATGACATGTTAAAGATTGATCTTGTGGAGTATTTAGGGGGTCAGTTGAACCAATTACTCTACTTTTGTGTATGTTTGAAAGTACCATAAAAAAGAATGATCTGAGCCCAGGCTACTTCAAGATAGGGGGTGGGGTGGGTGTAGGAGGGAGGATGTGGGGAAGACCTGCTGTTCTTGGAGGAGGGGAGCGGTGGAGAGGGTTGGTTCATGCAGCCTTGGGAGCACCCTGGGTATCGTGCGGGCGATATTTGCAGGTCACCCACTCTCTATGTAAACAGATGGGTTAAAATCTGGCTACATAGTTATTCCAGTCTCGCCAGTAACTTAGATAGGAAGCTTTTTACGTAAATAAATAGAGAGTCCTATATTTAAAAGGAGATTTCCTTAACTAGGTCCTGCTATAAAGGAAACTGGATTTTTGTGTGTGAGGGAAAATTGGCAGGACAAGTGGCCATAATTAAAGGTCAAAGGAGGGGGCCTAGCTACAAGTTCAGTTCTTTCCAATTCTGAATCTTGCAAAGATTACAGGAATTACTTTGACAGTGAAGAAATAAGTATTTAGGGAGGTTAGGCTGAAGGTCTAAATAATTTCTCAGTAAATTGAAGGCAGAATAATCCAACCTTAACAAAGAGGGGGGAAAAACACTATAAATTAATACATAGGAAAATAATCATAGCTAAAAGGTAGGTAAAAGAGTGTGTTTGGCTGGAAGTGAAATGGCAGTGGAAAAAGGCCAATTAACCCATGGTAGAGAAGATAATACATTGACCTTAAAGAAAAGGTGGTGATGGTAGCTGTTGATGGCAATAATGTTAACTGTAGGAAAGTGGGAAATGGAAATCCTAAAAAACATCACCATATCAACTAAATAGGCTTTGGGGCCTCAGAAGAGATTTTTGTCATTACCATTATTCTTGAGCTCACTGGCTTGACTTGAATGACACCTCTCCAGAACATAATGTCCAAAGAGGAGTTTGCAGAATGAGAGAGAAGAGAAGGGAAAGGAAAAAGCAAGCTCTGTAAGGAGGACAGAGGGAAAATAGGCCCAGAGTTGATCTTCATCAAGTAAGACCACACCAGGAATAGTTTGTTCAGTATGAGCAGCTCGATTCCAGATGTGGAACAGCTGGAGAGGGTTCAGAGGAAAGCAGCGAGAAGAGAATTAGACCAAACAAAGAACTGGAAAGAATATAAAAGACAGAAGCCTTTGAGGATGAAGTTCATGATTTGAGTCCCTTTTCTAATTTTTATGGCAAGGGTTAAGAAGGATCAGAAGTTCTTTTCTACATAGTTCAATTTTCCCTTGATATCCAAGGCAGTCGTTCTCTAAATATGTGAGTGCTTGCAGAGACAGGAAGAAAAGTTTGTGTATGTAAGAGACATTCAATAGTCTGGGTGGGCCCACTACTTTATAGTGAGATGGAGGACCATGAGGTTAAGGGGATGTAAATGAAACAGCAGGGGGACAACTGTCAGAGTGTGGGCCCCCAGGTTATAGAACAGCCTCTGGTGCAAGTGTTAGCAGTTCCATCCTGGGAGGCAAATAAAAAGTATGCTGAACTGGTCCTAGAAGTTTTATTGTTGGGAATCATCCTGAGTCTGGCAGGGAGCTGAGTGAGATTACCTAATGGGTCTCTTCCATCTGTTTTCTGTGATTCATCCCCCGCAGCCTCCAGCAGTACATGGTTGAGTCACTGCCGAATGCAGATATCTCATTAAAAGGGGAATTAAAGGCTATTAAAAATGATTTGCTGTTAGTCCCAGATTAAAGAAAGTAGACCAATTTGGAGTTAGAGTTGCCCTGGTCCTAAATACAATGTGAATTGTTGAAATGAGGCAGCTGTAGGGAAATGGGAGTGAACCAGAGCACACCTCCTCGCATTCTTTTGAGAGAAAGGAACCCTGAAAGTGAAATTTCTGAGACACTGATTTAAGCAGCCATCCTTCGCCTGCTATGGAGACCAGAGTCGTCAAACTGAAAATTACAGTTCTTTGTAAATCTGTAACGTAAATTTGGAATGTGGATCTAGACAGTGAATTCTCTGTATGCCTTTAGGATGCAAAAGGATTGAGTCAGTTAATGATCTTTTTAAAAGAAAATTTATTTTAAAAATATACTTATGTGCAGCAGAGCACCCTAATAACTCAAAGTGTGTTTAGGAGTGTTGTAAGAATCTAAAAATTGCATAAACAACATTGAATGACCAAATTTTTAGAGTATCTTAAGAAACATCGCATTGTCCACTACATGGCATCCACTACCAGCCTGAAATGAATAGGAGCCGACCAATTCCATAACTGGCAGTTTATATCAGAAGAAAACGTGAACTCCAAGGGTTACGTTTAATATCTGGAGAGACCAATTGGAAGTTATTTAATTAAATCCTTCATTTGTGATAACTTAGCCATACTTCCCAGCAATCCTCAAAAATGATGTCATCTTTTTAGAGAACCCTATTCTTGATCCTACCCCTTCTCACATGCCTGCGACATCTCTCAAACATAGCCCATATGCACTCTGTGTGAAATAATTAGACCAGCTTATTAAAACACTTTTGCCCACTGGCCATTTGGTCCCCTGAAAATTAAAAAGAAACAATTAAAAACCTGAGGACATTAAGCAGTGAGTAAAACCTAGAAGTGTCCGGTCTAGAGCTAACTTTCATCCCGTTTCTGCTGCCTCCAAAGTGTCCAGGTTCTGCTCACCTCCTCCTCACAGCCCCCCTGGTTCCAAGATTCTCCTTCAAAACCCCTCCTACTCATAAACCTTAAGTAGTTTCTTCCTCCCTATAAGATAAGGCCGGGCTCCTAGCCTACCTTAGAAAATGCTCTGTTATTTCTTCCAAGAGTTCTTACACATACTGCAAATAAACATTTTTCAGGTTTTCAAACTAGGAAGGAGTCCTGAGTTCAGAGTGATGAGTTTCATCATAACTGTGCTGAAATATATATACCGCTTCTCACAGAACATCAGTTGTGTGGAGATGTGTTATCAGAGTCCTGATCTGAACGTGCCCCAGGAAGAGACTGAGGCACTAGAACTGCCACTGGTTCCCACCCTTATTCAACAACCAGCCTTCAGGGTGTCTTCTGACTTCCTCTACATCCAGTGTTGCTCTAGGTTAAAAAGCCAAAATGAATAAAACCTAAGGACGACTGTGTTAAGGTAACAACAATACCATTCTTGTATATTCTTTAATTCATGTTAGTAATATTTATTCTCTCATTTTTCACTAGCAAATTTAAAATTTAAAAAAAAAAACCATGGGGCTGTCCCTGTGTTGTGGTGGTTAAGTTTGCGCACTCCATTTTGGTGGCCCAGGGTTCGTGGGTTTGGATCCTGGCCACAGACCTAGCACCACTCATCAAGCCACGCTGTGGCAGCATCCCACATAAAATAGAGGAACATGGCACAGATGTTAGCTCAGCAACAGTCTTTCTCAAGCAAAAAGAGGAAGCGTGGCACAGATGTTAGCTCAGGGCCCATCTTCCTCACCAAAAACAATAACAACAAACCATATGGAGTAGACATTCTGTGATTTTTTTTTTTTCCTGGATATGGCCGTTGCATCTTCAGTTTGTTGACATAGGAGATTCTCCTCTGCCACTGTGACCCAATCAGGGTCCCCTCTGAAGGAGCCAAGGTCTGTTTGAATTTAGACTAGTCTGCTAAAAAGTCTCATTCCTTCAGGAATTCCTCCTGCCAAGGGTGCAGGGCAATTTTAGGGAGGCCTTTCAGTGTATTAGAGGGGGAGGTGATTTTGATACAGATACAGGGCTCTGATTTGGAGTTTTCTTTTTTCTTAAACATTCTAAGTAAACATACCTTTGTTTTAGGAAAGGAGATTCAATGCCGTTGTCTTAGTTCACTGTTATTGCTTCTCCCTTAAGTCTGAGGGCTTTCTGAATAATTCACAATCCTAAATTCTTAGCTCTGTGGGATCAAAAGTGAATTAAAGTGAAGTGAAGACAACTGGAGTTGAGCAGGTATAGAGTAGTAAATTCTGATAGCTGCTTTTATCTCTCCATCCACCTCCTTTACTTGAGCCATTTATCTCTTCTGACAAGAAAAATTTGTGTTTGTGTTCTGGGGAGGCGTAGTGTAGTGCTGAAAATTGGGGCTTAAAACCAAGCCTAAGTAACCAACAAACCTCTGTTTGAATCCTACGGTAGAACTCTTTCTTCATCTATGGAATGGAGACCAAAACCAACTTAATAGCTTTGTCATAAGGAATAAAAAAGGTAATACAAATTAAGTGCTTCGCACATTGCTGGCTCTGCGTAGATGCTGGTTAAAAGAGTGACTGCAGGTGGCTTTCAAACTACTAGGAATGGGGAAACAGAAGATAGAGCATAGTTTGTGTTTGAGTTGCTTAAGTATTTTTTTTTTTTCAAAATGGATGTTGGAGAAGATAAACCAGGAAGTGCAATAAGGAGGATAATTTAGGAATTGTGCATTTATTAGCCTGGGAAATTAATAGTGCCCAAAGAGAGAGATGGTAAGATCTAAACATTAGTTGAAGAAAGAAACTAGAATCAAGACTTGAAACTGTGGCGCTGAGGAAAAGCTACCAGGTAGCTACTGAACAAATTATTTTAGCATCTCTTGCTGGGGATAATTCTCCAGTTTAAAGTACCTATTACCTTACTAAGAGGCAGTGTTGGTATAGTGAGGGAGGGGGCTTTGGAATCAGGCCAGCCAAAATTCTCTCCAGTTCAGTGGCTGTGCTCTCAGAGGCTCCCCTACTAAAAATAAAGTTTAAAAGAGGTGTGCTGCCTTGTGAGGTTTAGTAATAATACACACTAACATCTGGAATAATGCCTAGAACCTAGGAAGTCATCAATAAATTGTAACTGTTGTTGCATATGATCGTCTATGCTTTTTTTCCCCTGTTGACAGAGCAGGTCCACCTACCTCTAGATAGTCTCGATTTTCTGAAAGGCTTTAGACTCAGAATGACACATAGTGCTCAAGGAGTGACATGACCCCCACGGTAAAGTAGGATTACTGACTCCCTTGATAGCGAGACGGAACCTCTTAATGCAGCCATGCCTCCGGTTCTGGAAATTCATATTCTCCCACTACAAATGTTCACCACTCACTGTTTGTACAGTGCTTTAGATCTTACAAAACACTTTATCAACAAAGGAGATTTTTGGTGTATTTTATAAACACATTTTTATTATTCCCTTTGCAAAAAGTATAGAAACTTAACCTCAATTTGTTGTACTTCTGCCTCCTTCCACCATCGTATGTGGCCTTCTATGTGGTCTCTATCTTGAGGTACTTTGTTCCTTTCTCTCTGTAGGATATATTTTCTTACATGAAAAGTTTGTGTCAGAATACTGGACCTTAACATTTCTCTCGCCTGAGATTTTTCTTTTAGTCACTGCAACAAGTAGATGAAGTAGGAAATAGATAATAACACCCAAAGTTTCTCTGAACCTGAGGAGGTATTTCTAATATTGAGTCTTCAGAATACCGGGCTACATGTTAAGATTTAATGTCAGGAGGGGCTGGCCCCGTAGCCGAGTGGTTAAGTTCGCGCGCTCCGCTGCAGGCGGCCCAGTGTTTCGTTGGTTCGAGTCCTGGGCGCGGACATGGCACTGCTCATCAGACCACGCTGAGGCAGCGTCCCACATGCCACAACTAGAAGAACCCACAACGAAGAATACACAACTATGTACTGGGGGGCTTTGGGGAGAAAAAGGAAAAAATAAAAATTAAAAAAAAAAAAAAAAAAAGATTTAATGTCAGGAATCTCTTGTTCTTATTGTAAACCAAGTGGTTCCCTGTGACTGAGGAGTTATATCTCACATGTGACAGACACCACTATTTTTCACACATGTGGATACTCTATGGTTATTAAAAATACAAATTCATGGGAGAAATATTTGCAAAAGGTACTTTTGATTATACAAAGAAGTCTTAAAACTCAACAATAAGAAAGCAAGCAACCCAGTTAAAAATGGGCCAAAGACCTTAACAGACACCTCACCAAACAAAACATGCAGATGGCAAATAAGCATATGCAAAGATGTTCCACATCACATATATCATCATGGAAATGCAAATGAAAACAGCAACAAGATACCACTACACACCCATTAGAATGGCCAAAATCCAGAACACTGACAACACCAACTGATGGTGAGGATGTGGAACAACAGGAACTCTCATTCATTGCTTGTGGGAATGCAAATGTTACAGCCACTTTGGAAGACAGTTTGGCAATTTCTTATAAAACTAAACACACTCTTAACATATGATTCAGCGATCATGCTCTTTGATATTTACCCAAAGGAGCTAAAAACTTATGTCCACACAAAAACCTGCACACGAATGTTTATAGCAGCTTTATTTATTATTGCCAAAACTTGGAAGCAACCAAGATTTCCTTCAGTAGATGAATGGATAAACTGTGGTACATCCAGGCAATCTAATGTTATTCATCACTAAAAAGAAATGATCTTCAAGCCATGAAGAGACATGGAGGAAACTTTAATGCATGTTACTAAGTGGAAGAAGCCAACCTGAAAAGACTACGTACTGTATGTTTCCAACTATATGACATTCTGAAAAAGGCAAAATTATGGAGACAGTCAAAAGATGAGTGGTTGCTAGAGCTTGGGAATAGAGGGGAGAGAGGAATAGGCAAAGCACAGAGGATTTTTAGGGCAGTGAAAATACTCTGTATGTTACCATAGTGAGGAATACATGTTATCATACATTTGTCCAAACCCACAGAATGTTCAACACCATGAGTGAACTACAATGTCGACTCTGGTCTTTGGGTGATTATGATGTGTCAATTTAGGGTTTCTCAGTTGTAGCAAATGTACCACTTGGGTGGAGGATGTTGATAATGAGAGAGACTCTGCGTGCTGGGGACAGTGAGTATATGGGAAATCTCTGTACCTTCACCTCAATTTTGTTGTGAACCTAAAACTACTCTAAAAAAGTAAAGTTTTAATTTTGAAAAAAGCGAACAGCATGCAAAAAAACAATACAAATTCACTTGCAATCATTCGTGAATTGGCAGTAACTTTGGAGCATTCTGTATGTTCTCAGACTACAGATACTAAACAACATACCACTAAGGTTTGATTGTTCACTAGCTTCCTATTCTTCCTTTTTTACGTTGAGATGTTTAGGATCTCATGACCTAGGCCTGTGTTGATTTAAGTATCAGCTGGGAGTAAAACCACTAGATAAAGTTTTTGTCTCCAGGATAGTAATGTGTTAGTGAGTCTTTCCTCCTATTCTGAGTGAAAAGCCTCAGACTTTCCACTTAAGTACACTTTGTATCTTTCATCTAAAGAACATAAAATACTTTTGAAAACTCCACCTGGTGATAGGAGAAAGAAAATGAGTAAGTGGGGGCAAGGGGGCGGGAATTGCCCAAGGTCACACAGGGCGCCAGTGGAAGCATTGGGTGGAGAGAACCAGATTCTCTTGACTTGGGTTCATTGTTCTCAGACTCTATTTGCAGAGACTTGATAAGACTTTTCTGCTCTAATTTCGTCATCAAAGAGCTTGAGTTTGAAATACTTATATTTTGTGCTAGTATCTTTCAAAATATGATATCTTCTATCAGTGGGGTCAATCATTTGGGTTAGTTTATTTTGGCAAAATTGTGTAGGCTGAAGGTCTGAGGTTATATTGATCTATATTCCATAAAAATTCAGAGTAGGTATTCATGACACAGATTTGATGGGGGAACTTTCAGGCTAAATAGGAATTAATCTTAAAAGTGAAGTTATTCACTGACAGCCTTTTAGTTCCCCACGTGGGAAAAATCACTTTGCGAAAGAATGCTATACTAAATTAAAAAACAACAACTATTAGTAGGATATTTTCCTTGCCTATGTCTCAAATTTCCCAGTATTCACATTGTAATTTGGAGATAAAAGTATACCAAAACTCTTTTGTAAATATCTTGGTAATTAGTTTGTTATAAAATTGAGAACAAATGAAATACTGTAGTCCAGAAACTAATCAAATCACCCATGGGTGTAAATACTACAGCAGAAAAAAAGTCCACAAAGTTAGTCACTGTTGAAATCCATCATCCTGGAAGGGACTATCAATCTTTATAGCTGAACAATACCCGCATGCTGATACCTCCCACATCTGCCTCCCTCCAGCTCTATACCTACGTTACAGTTTTCCTCCTAGATACTGACATGTCTAAGCTGCTCTCACCACCTCAAGCTTATCATGCCAAAAATTGAGCTCATCTGCTCTTGGATCTGTTTCTTGTCCTGTTTGTTCCATTTGAGTGCATGACACTTCAGTCTACTAACTCCTCACTTGGGACAGTCACCTAATCTAGTCATTAGAGCTGCTTGCTAGCCTTACCCCCTCCACATTTGTCCAAGTCATTTTTCTCTGTTTGGATATTTGATCATATTAATCCTCTGCTTAAAACTAAGTGGCTCCTCATAGCCTTTAGTATCAAAGTTCAAATGCTTTGGCATGGCACATAAGACCCTCAGCCACCTCCTTACTTATTTCTGGCCCCTCTGGCTGCCATCATGTCACAGCCCTATGATATGTAATGTTTCCTAGACGGGTCATGTCATCACTCTGCTCTTAGAGTATTTGCAGTGTTATTCTCCACCTGCATGCCTACCCTTTATACATTAGATTCAACTAAGGAGTGTCTTTGACGTGGCACTTACTCAGCTACTTTGGTGCTCATGGGCTTATCTACCTCCTCTGCCATCCCACCCCACTAGACTCTCAGTGCACGGATTATGTCTTATTTGTGTTTCTACTGCCTGTGTATAGCTCAGTACCTGGGACATGGAAGGTGTTCAAATAATATTTATTAATGGATGAATGAGCAAAGAAATCAGGAAATCTATTTCTCTCCTTCTAATAGACAGAACATTGATGGTACACAAACTAAATCCAGGACATTGCAATCTTCAATGCTAAAGGGAGTCATGAGTCTATGATGAGTCGGTAGCTTATCTTGATAGCAAGGTATGGCCCCGTAATTTCCTTTTTGCCATTTTTATTGCTATAGCTGCACAGCCAGATGACCTATGCAGAGCCAGGGATTCTGGCCAAACAGCTGTACTGGTGTTCCTAAACCTATCAGCAGCCTTAGATGGGTCAAGTCAGCATGTTCTGCTCACCCACCCACCTGCAAGCCCTGTGGATGGTTGTGTCTCACCTTGCTTTGCTCCTTCCCCAGAGGAGTCATGTGGACACTTTTCCTTTAATTCCTTCAATTTTCAGACTCTCTTAATAAGACCCTTCACATTGCCATGCCCCATCAGCCTAGAAGCCCTTAGCATCTTTGTGTTCAGTATTAATTATGAAGTTACTAAACACTGCCATGAGAGGAAACAGAATTAGACACTGAGCATTTCACAGGCCTTCGCATGCCTATTCATACAGCCCTGCATCGTGTCCATGTCAAACACTGACTGAGGATTTAGGGTGCCCTCGAAGGACAAGATCCTTGAGAACTTCGCAGAGATGTAGTGTAATAAGCGGAAACCTGTGCGAGCACTCTGTAGGCAGGCTCTCTTTGAGAGCTAATGACACTGTGATCCTTTCAGCAACGGGCAGACACCAGATCAAGCCCCAGCTGGTGGAGGCTGGAGGTGTTCTGAGTGACTGTGCTAACTGGAGGCTGCTTAGACAGCATTTCTGCCTCCTCGTTTCTTGTTCTTCTCTTATGGGAGGGAAATCAAAGAAGGAAATACTCAAAAGGAGTGGGTAGGTGGGAAGACTGAGATTGTGGGAATGAGAAAAAAAGAGATGCCGTTTTAAGGTTGGAGTAGAGGATGTTGCCTCTCAGGAATCAGGCTCACACAATCCCCTTTCTCAACCCAGTCAACACCCAGGGCTTCCCTGATGCCTCCTCCACAGCTCTCGCTTCTGACCTGTCTGAGGTTCACATAACCAAATGACTTTCCTCACAGTTGCCATTCACCTCCTTACAGCCCATTGCCGTCTTATAGACGAAATAAAATAAAGTAAAATGGAGGAAGGCTTGATTTCAGTAAAGAAGCCAGGAGGGCTTTCTTCTCCCAGATCTAGGATGCATGCCCCATGAAGGACTCTCTCAGGATCCAACCAGACTTTAATTAATTCTAGAATTATAGTTGCCTCGAATTCTGTGTACAAAGGCAGAGTCTATGTCATTAAATCCATTAATAAACTGGACATTTAAGGTCAATAAGAACATGTCATTTTGTTCATTATTTTGTTCATTTCCAGAACAATGCTTGTAATGTTTATTCACTTAAATATTTGTCAGGTGATTGAATTTATAAATGAATAAACACATACCCAGATGGTATTACAGTGTAATTTATTCTGCTAGAACAAGTCTAGGCAAGAGAAAAGACTAAAAGTTACATCTGGCACCTGATATAGTGGCTTTCAGAATGCTGCTATTTTCTCTAATAACTCTGCTTTTTTCTTCTTTTTTTGCTGAGGAAGATTTGCCCTGAGCTAACATCTGTGCCAATCTTCCTCTATTTTGTATGTGGGCCACCGTCACAGCGTGACCGCTGACAAATGGTGTAGGTCCGCATCCAGGAACCAAATCCAGACCACCGAAGTGGAGCATGCTGAACTTAACCACTAGGCCACAGGCCGGGCCCGGCCCCTGGCAGCTCTGCTTTTGACCTCTGCTCACAGATAACTTGTTTCCAAGCAGGAAACATTGGGCACAGAGAAGCCTTTGTTTGCTGTAAAAATAATTTATATCTAGTGATAGATGAGAGAAATTCCTCCAAGGGGCAGGATATGTTTTATATATTATACCTAAGGGCAGATTATTAAGGAGAAAATTACCTAGTAACTTTATAGAATGTCATTTTTCTCTTGGATTAAGTCACAAGGAAAGGAGACTTAATTGACAATCCCATGCACTTACAGTCACTTAGCTGCCAAGCCGCTGACTTTGCTCAGTTTTCTCTTGGGCTAGACCAGCCTGGACAGCATGATGGCATCTAAGGCAACTTGCCAAAAGACGGGTACATGACAGCCTTTTGCTAAAGAGTAGGCTGCACCCGACTTACAAATGAGTTGAAAAGTTAATAAGTGATTTGTTTCTATGGGAAAATCGAATCTCGCTTGCACACAATGTTATTTATGTTGAATCAATTTCCCAGACAGACCACAAAGGCCAGTTCTCCTAACAACAGAGCTAAGGCGTACTAATTATGACTTCAGATTCCTCCAGGATCTCTGAACTCCAGTCCTGTGTTTTCTGGGGAGGTCTCTTGTGAGACACAGGCATGTTGCTCAGGCTGGGGGCAGGTGAGGGAAGTCAAAGGAGCAGGGTCTCTTCAGTGTTATTTGTATACAAGACCCTGACTGCTTGTGTACCGTTTTCTCTCTGCCAAAAAAAGTGTCATTTGCTCCTTCATTCGTTTATTCAACCAATATTTATTGAGTGGCCACTATGTAAGAAACACTTTTAGAATCTATGACCAGTGCACAACACCAGCAAAATGCCCTGCCCTCAGGAAGCTTGTGTTCTAGTCGGGAGAGAGAGTTTATAAGCAAATGCAGGACGTGTATCAGATGAGATATCACACGTCAGATGTAAATAACACATTATCAGATGGTGATAAGTTAATAAGTCAGAAGGAGATAGTTCAAGCAAGGAAGGGTGTTAGGGAGGGCAGGGTCTCAGTGGTTGGGGGTGGCTACTATTTAAAATAGAGTGGTCGTCAAGGCAAGCCTCACTCAGAAGGGGACGTTTGTGCAAAGCCTTAAGAAAAGTGGGGATCAGTTGCCAAACCATGATGTGCAAGCATGCCTGGAGTGTTTGAAGAACAGCAAGAAGGCCAATGGGACTGGAAGGAGTGGACAGGAGAGGATGAGAAGAGATCACATCTGGGAAGTAAAACGGGGGGAGCAGGGCCCTATAGCACGTGTGAGGGCTTCACTTTACTCTCATACCTGTGGAGGTTTGGGAGTGGAGGAATGATGTAAGCTGACACATGTACTGAAACAATATCTGGCTTTCCTTGGCTGCTGTTGGCTAGAGGGGGACAAGGCCAGAAGCAGCAAGACTGGTCAGGAGGCTATTGCAATAATCTAGACTAGACTAACCATGCTGGTGTAGACCAGAGTGGTAGCAATCAAGGTACTTCAAAGATGGAAGAGCCAACAGAATTTCCTTGGGGCTTAGATGTGTGGTTTGAGAGAAAGAAGAATCAAGATGGCTTTGAAGTTGGGGGGGCCTGAGCAACTAGAAAATGAAGTTGTCGTTTTCTGTTATGAGGAGTGCTTTAGGAAATGCAAGTGTAGGGCCATGTTAAGTAGGCTATACCTGTTAGACATCGAAGTGGAGATGCCGGGTAGGCAGTTGGAGCCAAGGGAGCAGGTGAAGATGGAGAGGAGAGGCCCAAAGACTGAGCCCTGGGGCACCACAACATGAGAGGTGAGAGAAGGAGCAGCCAATGTGGCAGAAGGAAAACCAGGAGAATGTGGAACTGGAAGAAGCAGCATGTAGGAAGAGGAATGATCAATGAGCTGATGGCTGCCCACAGTATTCCTGATTCTGCTGTGGCTGCAGCCTTGATGCAGTGAGAGGGAGGGAATATAAACAAAAGAATGACTCAAATGCTCTGTTACTCCAAATACATTTCATTTATTTGGATGTATATTTTGTGTATTTGGACATAGCTGAGTTACAATGTATAAAAAATTGTAACTCAGTTTTATGTTAAGATATTAATTAACTTTTAACCAATTGATCTGAAAAAAAATGCCTTATAACGATCTCATCGTATCGATGGAATAAGTGACCAGCTATTTAAGAGCTTAAGGTCTCTATTAGTGTTATGTCTATGCGGAAAACAACAAAAATAGTTTGTTATATTGGATTGTGAATTGTTAACCTCGATATGTAAACCAAGTAGTTCTGTATCACCTGATGAGTCTGGCTTCTAAACGAATTTTGTTTCATTAATTTTGGAAAATAATGGACTTTCTAGGATGTGAAGATACAATTCATTCTTCAAATACAAGGTTCCCCCCCATATAGTTACATTTTTGTGTTAAAAATGGAGCTTTGAAGTTCAGCTCCAGCTGATAGCATAAAGAGGAATGTATGGTTTTAATTTAAATTTGAAGAGTATAGGAAATTAACAGAGACAAGATTTATACTTAAAAATCGAGTCTTTTGTGTAGCTTTATTAGTGTCAAGGCTGTGATTGTTTTTAAGAACTGTGTGTCTTGTCTCAGTAGCTTTGGAATTATCAGAATATGGTTTTTGCTATTAAAATTTGGACAGTGAGTTGCATTCTGAACTTTTATTGCCAGTGCTATCTTTTACACACTGCTTCTTTTCCATTAATAATCCCCTAAAGGGATGCTTTTTGGAGGAGTGGAAGTGTTTACTATTTAACCTTAGAATTATATAGCTTGTTTCAAAGTGAGCGATTTGATTGTGATGTTGGGAAAGTAACCGTGGCTTAGGCACAAAACCTGAAACTCAATTAAATGAAATTTCAAAATCAACATAAAAACTTTAACACTTTATCATTTAGCCACAAATACAAAGGGGAGAAATCACTAGAAATATCTTAGTGTTATTTATTCATATTATAAAAGACTGTATCATTTCAGTTTATAATGCCTTAAAAAAAATCCCCTCATAGTAACTAAAACATTATTTAACATCAGTTAAGTCCGTGTGTATTTTTTGATACTAACATTTTTAAAAGCAAGTTTATATCCACTATAAATTTTCATATTTTGTTTATCTCTTGGACCTTTATACTTAGATTTTTTTGCACTCAGCTGTGCTTGTAAATTGTAATCCCTCAGCCATCACTGTCATTTTCATCACTAGTAAATAATATTTATTTGGTGCACTCATGCTTTTTCTACAGCTGTTTCTCCAAGTAACATCACAGTTGCACAAACAAGCTGAATGTGATAAAGTAAAAAGCAATTAATATTTCTAAAAATGTTACTTCATGTATTTTCAGGCCATCGCAAAGTAAAAATAACAAGAAAACTGGGAGCATGGAATAGTCATTGAAATCGTTTGCAGTAGATAAACAGTTCAGAAGGAGACATACACCTTCACAGGGCTTTCATTCCTACATACTCCCTTGACATTGAAATCCCACTATAATACTGATATTGGTGGAGGAGACCAATTCTCACTTGTAATGTACCTGTTGAAATAGCTTCCTATTTTATGTTCCACAGAAAATGCCCATGATATCACTAAATCTATAAAGAAGTTATGTGACAATGGTCTTTGGCTCTAAATTCTCTAGAACAAATAAATCATAATTATAATGTTTTATATTAGGTTGGACCCATATGAAATTGCCACAATTCAACTGTTTCACATATTCAGAAAAAAAAAAAACCAGAAATGTCATCTGGTTCAACCTAATATTTGTATGATGCTCTGTGAAGCAAACATAGGAGATATCAGGACCAAGTCTCAGAAAGATTAAATGACTTGTTCAAGGTAATGTGGTTAGAAAATAGCACAGCTGGCACTGTAGAACCTGAGTTTTCTGACTCAAAGTTCAATCTACTTTCTGCTATTCTATACTGTGCTTCTCGGAAACAAATTTAAACTATCACAATAATTGTGGTATGGAAAATATCCAAAGTAAGGAAACTATGTTCCTTTAGGGAAAAACAGATTGTCAATGTGGTTGAGTGGTTAATCACTGGAAAATTAGAAAGTATGGGAGAAGCTTCATCTATTTATATTTACAAGCCAAGAGGTAATTTTTGTTTTGTATTTCTGCTTTTTTCTCTTAACTTTAAAAGAATTATTGTAGGAAAGTCAAACTTTTGCAAAAGTAGAGAGAACAGTCAAATGAACCCCATGTACGCATCACCCGGGTTCAATAGTCAGTCTCATTTCATCTATTCTCCCACGTACTTTCCTATCCCGCGCTGGATTATTTTGAAGCCAGTCCCAAGTGTTATGCTATTTCATCCATAAATATTTCAGTATGTATAATAGATAATTCCCAATCCATACTGGAGGCTGATTTGGGGAAATGAATACTGTAATTGTTGATAAGCAATTAAAAACCATTAAGAAATTGAGCAGAACCCATGCAAGGGTTGTTTAGAACTAAAAATTGCATCACATCAACAAGAATTCATTTACCAAATCTTCCCTTTCTGGCCTCTCTGCATCAGATACTAGCTGTAGGTATGCCAAGGCATGCATAAGGAGACTTGTTATTGAACGTGTTGTTGAGAAAGTGCGTACTGAACGTGAGATCTAACATATCCAACTCAAGTAATGAAAGGCTCTCCTTTTTTTTTAATCACTTCATGTGTTGATGTGTGCATGCGTTTTTAAAGAAATAATTGTGTATAAATGAATTAGCTAGTTTACTTGGTAACTTCTGGACGTATAACTTAAACAGTATTGCTATGGAGATAGCATTCGTTGATTATGAATATTTTTGTTATTGTTCTTTCAATTCTTTTGTTGTCTAATTGGAAAACTGGTAAAATACTATCATTTTCCAGATAAAGTTCTTGGCAAGTTTTCTCTCTTTCAAACCTCCTAGGACAGTGCACAGCTCCATGAAAACATGAGTCAAATACATTACAAATTTCCCAAGGAGAATCAACATCTTTTCCAGCTGTTTGGATAGTCTGTCTAACATCTGACCAAAGCCCTCATCTCCCAGTATTGTTCTGGGCTTTTACACTTTGACTTTGATTTGTGCAATGTTATAATTTAAAAACCAAGCCAATAGTATGAGTCTTCAGTTTTTTCTTTAAGACTTTTAACTCTTATCACTTACAAAAATAATAATAATTTAAAAAAAAAAAGCTCCAGCCACAGAAGATATTGTCTCCCTAGGTATTTCTCTTTGACAATGCAAAATGTTTCTTACTACTATTAAACTTCTCTCTCTCTCTCCCTTTTTGTTCTCCCTAGGTAATTTTTCTATTATTTATAGAGTAAAATGTCTCCCAACTATAACATCAAAAAGAACTAAACTGTTTTGATTGATTAGTTTTGGGTTTGCTATTTTAAATGTCTTTTGGCACTGGCCAGTGTGTTTCAGTTTATTCAGAAGGAATGCATTTGTGATCATTCCAATTAATCCCTTGTCTGTTTTGTCTGGCATCTGTGTGAAACTAGTTATAATAACTTTAAAGTTTGGCAAGCGGTACGGTAAACTGCCCAAGGTGGGATGTAAAACTTTCAAGGCCCAATTAACAAAAGTCAACTTGTCCTTCAGCCTATCTACACAAAATCATCTGTTGCTTTGCGTCGTCTTTATAACCGTTAATAACATTTGAGGAGTAGTTCAGGGCAAGAAGGTGAAACAGAGCAACTGTGTCAATAAGAATGGATTCCAGAGTTGAAGACCAAATTTCAGCAAGTAAATGTGGTGTGTTTACACACACGCTGTTATAAAGCTTGGAGCGAGGAACAGAAGTAAGCTACAGAAAACCTGGAATTTTGCTCAAGCTATTATTCAAAGAGAATGTGATTTCAATTTCATATGTATCCTAGAAGCCCAGTTGTAAGGATTTTTACACCCACCTGTGGACCCACCTGAAATTGGTGCAATGATCACGATTCCAGTATACAATTCAAAATATAATTATTAAAACAACCCAATGCTTTTTATAATCAAAACTCATTGCATTATGTTTAATAGTTCTTTTATTTTGTTTTCATTGACTATCTTTTGTCTTTTTCTTTTTTAACTTAAAAATGGAAATTTATTTCAAATTTTTTGACAACCACATTTGATGTCATTTTGGGGGCATCTCCCCTCCAAATTCCTCTGTAGCCTGTGCAATATTAAAGTAGATGCATACTTGGACATGTACCGCAGTTTGGACTTACCCCTTCCAAGGTTCTCCCTCATGGCCAGCATGCAGCCACCTTTCAGTACGCCAAGAGGTGGACATGATTTGGGGACATCAAACAAGATTTTCATTTAGATATACTCGTGTAATAAAGGCAAAGTTATCTTAATTTATAGTATTTTAAATGTCTGAGCCCATGGTACCACCACAATTTCTTGTATAAATATGAATCGTTTTTAACAATAAAGTGTTTTCACTTTTCACATTGTTATTACCAAAACAAAGAAAAGGTCTTGTATTTTCCTATTCCTGACTATTCTAGACACTTGGGGAAAATTAGCAACTTATAAAATTCAGAGATCATTATCCCACTGCATAATGAGTTTCATAGCGAGTTTTGTTAAGATTATTACATTCAAAGAAAAACTCGATTTTTTTTTAATGTTAAATGTAAAAGAGATGCCTGGAAATAGGAACAGGCCTGCTCTTATCTCCTTGATAATTCTACCTGATTCACCAGAGCATGTACCTAGATTAATTCATCTTTCTCTTTGTTCACGCTGCATTTGCTCCTGGCAAAATGTGCTGAAATCACTGTTGTCACATGTTTTTAATTTTTGAAAATCCATCTTTCTAAGATAGACACAGAAAGAAAAACTAACTGCGCAGAACACCACATTAAGGGGAAAGTAGTTGAAGTCCTGCCATGAATAGTTACCAAAAAAAAAAGTATGATCCTATTTGGCCTCATCTCCCTCGCTGGGGAATTCAAACTGTTGAATACCTAATAGTGCTTTTGTAAGTATTTCACTTTTTAAAAATATGCTGTGGTGGACAAAGCATGCCTGTTATGTAAACATATAGTTACTAAAGATACTAGGACAGATGTGAGTATTTTGAGGTATAAAATGTGCTCAGATAAAAAATGAAGTGTGTTTAAATGTTCTATATCAAGAGATTAGCTCCCTTAAACACTGCAGACTCCTTCAGATCAGTAGGATGCTATGACTTGAGCAGACACAGCAGCATACATTAAATACTGATTTCTGGCTACTTTCTTAACTAAAATTATATCTAATTTGTCAAGATAATAAGTATGTATTTGATTTGGCTATGAAATTTTATTGTTAGTTTTAAGGTGTCTTAATGAAATTGGTCTCAGTGAAGATGTTTTTGTATTTTGGGGTTCTTTGGCTTGTTTTTTGCACTCTATCCTCTCCCAAATGTTTAAAATTAGCTTGATATTTTAAATTTCTGTTTCAATATGTGAGATTTTAGATCATTATAAAATAGAAAAAAATTAAGAGCAGATCAGATATGCCAGGTTTTGCTGCTATTTTGTTGAGTAAGATATTAAGTAATTGAAAACTGTATTAATTTATTCAGACAACTAGATTTTTTTATAGAATAACAGTGCACGTCATGCTACATATCATTTCACTTCAGCGTGCTTAACTCTCTCCTATATCAAGATAAACAGAAACCCGAAGCTCAGTCTGATGTCCCCAACTAGCCGCTCACATCTCTCATTTCTCTTGTCACAGCCAACCTTCTTGAAAACACTGTCTACACTGGCTGTCTCTAATCCCTCACCTTGTCTCGACTCCTCCGCCCATAGAATGTGGCTTCTCGCTCCACCCGTATCCTGACCACTGCATAGTAACTGCTTTTTACAGGTCACTTCTTTGTTACCAAATTCAGTGGCACTTGCCAGTCCTTACCCCTTTTTTTTGAACCGTTTGTACCTTTTTTGTCATTGTTCAATCCCCACCTCTCTACTCCCCGCTTCCTGGCTTCTGTGGCACCATATCCCACTGCCTCTCTGCTTACTTGCTTTCGGTCTCCTCCAAGGATTGCTCTTCCTCCCCTGCGTGTTACATGTTGACATTTCCCAGGATTCCTTCCCCTGGCTTCTTATCACTGGACAAGTCTCCCTCCGTGACCACATGGCCTACCCTGGCGTCAGCTACCACTCGTGCAGATGATCCTCAAATCTGTGTAACGAACAGCAGATGTGTGTATCCAGTGCCCTATGGGGACATCCCACAAGTCTCTCAAAGTTAGGTTTACAAGACTGAATCCATTTTTACCTATTGTCCTACCTACTCCTTTTTTCCCAGATTCAGTGAACAGCACCACCATCCCGACAACTCAGATTGTGCCTTTGATTCCTGATACCTTTGTCTCCTCCATATCCAGTTACTAAATCCTAATATCATGAAACCAACCGCTTTTCTCTTCATCTTCTGTCTTGAAATCTCTCATCTGCTCTTGGCTCTTCCCATTTGGTTTGATTTTATCATTTAATATGTTTACATGTCTTTGTTGTCATTTTGGTGTAACATTCGGAGAGGGAAAGGATAAAACTTGGGTGATGAATTCATCGTGCTTAAGCAGCAGTTCAAACCAACTTAAAAGTTTTGAACTGTTAATATTTTGGAAAAGTTAGAAAATACGAATAAATAAAAATTTTAAAATGAAATAAACAAATTATAATATGCTGAACACAGATTAATATTTTGTCTGTAACATTGCAGACTCTTCCACTTAACTTTCTGTGATAATCTTTTTAAAAATGGTATTGTAATATAAGAACTGACATATTCTTCCAATATAGCCTGTGCATACTTCTTTGTTGGTAATTATAGATCTGTAATGTCATTGTTACATGGCATTAGTATATGGCAACAGCATAGCTTATTGAACCAATGCTCTATTTGTGGATGTATAGAATATTTCCAATTTGTAATTATTATTAAAAAAGCTTTATTTGTACATCCTTCTGTAATTGTCCATATATTTTCTGAGGACGGATTCCTACTGGTGATATTTGTCAGATTAAGGGGATGCATTGTTTTAGGGCTTTTAAAATAGATTGCCAAATAGCTGTCCAGAAGGTTCATGCTAGTTTATATACTATCCTTAGCAGAATATGAGTTTGTCTGTATTCCCCACACTCACAATTATAATAATTCTTTTCTATTTTTAACCGATTGCATACATGAAAAATGGTATCTTGTCCATTTACTCTAATTTCAGAGAAATTTCTAAAATGTGTGGTCATCTGGTTGCTAAACCCACAATAGATCAGAAGCAGGAAATTGGAAGAAGAGAGATGAGTTGCTATAGTCAGAGCCATTGGCAGCAGTATGAAGTAATAGCAGACAGAGTAACAGTGAGGAAGGATTCAAGAGACTTTAAAAACCAGGAATAGAATCCCAAACTGCACAATGCATGGCCCATTTAATTCAAGGCCTGGCAGCCCAGCTCCCCTCTGTTGTCTCTAAGGCTTTCACCATTATTTCAACACAGTGTCCTTCATCTCAGCATTTTGAAATCCTACAAAGATAATAAAACCTTGGCTCATAGAAACAATAATTAGTTAAATGTCAACTGTTGTCTATCAGTTGCAGATTGCTAAAATAATATTCTTTATTTAACCTCTTACAAAAATAAAGCCTTTAAAACACTTATACTATGAGTTGCAAAATTTTGACTCTCCACTGAACCGTCTTCCACTAAAATACCATAGATAAGTTTTGTCCTTTTAACCATTATATCATTTGCTAACTGAAGGATATGCTAATAACATGTAAACAAGAAATATAGTCTAAGGCATCTTCTCAGCCTGGAGAAACGAATGCTTCTAGTAGGCATCTTGCCCAGCTTTCAATTTTAAGGAACTGCTGTGTGCACATGTGCTTACTTGTGTCTTTCTAGAGAATACGTCGCGTAGGCGAAGTCAAAGGCATGGCAGGTTTCTGTCAAGGATTTTTTTATGAAATGTTTTTCGAACTGTTAGACCTCAAAGGGGTCTTAGTGATCAGTAAGTAATAACTCCCGTGTTTTCAAGATAAGAAAACCAGAGCCCAGACTAGGGTAAGCGGCTTACCATGGGGAGTGGAGTGGAGCTCCAGCTTTCCCAACTGTCCTCCAGTGCTTTTTTACTGTAACAAGGTACCCCTCACAGGAGGTCTACATTGACAGAGTGTTGGGTGAAAATTCCGTTTCTAATTGTCAAGGATGTTGTAGAAAGGATTTCTCCATTAGGAGGGAGTAAGATTAGAGAACTGTACAAATCCCAACTAGTTCAAAGATCCCATCAATGTTTAAAACCAGTCTAGAAATACCTACAGGTGTCTTTCTCAAAGGGGAAAATACAAAAAAAAAAAATTTTTAAAGAAAAAGCAGAGAAATAAAATAACTTTATAATGGAATATTGCGCTAATTGATTTTGGCGAAGGCCTTCCTTTTGAAGTAAGTATTCTACAAGTGAGATGACAAGTAAGTTTCAACTCTTGTCCAAGTGGAGAGGGAGGAGGAGGTGATGTTTGCTGAGGTTCTGTGGGCAGAGCCCAGCTCCTGGGAAAGAATGCCTCAGTCCTCTGCAGAGTTTGCCTCAGCTGTGTTGGAAGGCAGCCCCTCCCCATCTGCAATCTTCAGACAAGAAGAGGAATTATAAGGTCAAGTCTAGACGAGCCTAGTACTTAGAGTGTTAAAAAAGAAGTCAAGTTTCTTGCTAAGAAGAAATAACCATCTGTTTCCAGAATTTACCTGGCAATCAATTATCAAAGATCTGAAAAATTCAAGTTGCATTTTAGAGTCAGTTTTATATTCTTGAGTTTTTACTTTTTATGATTTTTTTCCCTGAAGTCTACAAAATTGAGGGAAGGCATAAAGCTAAATCTTGCCTCTCACGTCAAAAGACCCTATGAGTTTCGGTGGTAGTTCCTCTGGGAAAATGCTATTTTTCACCCAAAGCAAAGAGGTTAACTGCGATCCTTTAGTTCTAGAATAAGGGTTTCAAGATGTATTTTACCATGCCAAAGTCTGCAAAAGTCTTGGAAAACCAAAACCGTAATGTGGAAATCTGACAAGCTTGCACTGTGATGTGCTGCTCTGAAGATAACATGTTCATTTTTCATTTGAGGGACGGGAGAAATGTGCTAAATAGGTAGTAAATTTCTTTTGCAAATTTCTCCCATCCTTTATTACCTTTTTTCTCTGTATCCTTAGGAAAATGTTGTTTGTTTCTTCCTACTTTTTTAGATCTACTCTTAATACCAGGGTAATAGTGGCTGTAGATTGATAGCAGCCCACATGCATGGAGCACTCTCTAAGCGCCAGGTCCTGGGCTAAATGCTTTGTTTACACTACATCATTTAAAGCATAGAGAGTTAAGTAATTTCTCTAAAGTCACACAATTTGTGAAGAAGCTGAGTTGTAGCTCCACAGGCCTTACTTCTTAAAAACCTTATTTAGATAACCGTCTCTTTTAGCCACTACCTTCTACTGTGTCCTCTCTTGTGATAGCCACAGGACGATCATCTTCATAATTTAAAATTCACTCTAAAGTATCCATATATTATTTTGACTTTAGATCCGATTTAAATGAGCCAAAGTTAAATGATGAAAACTTTTCACATCCCTTGAATTGAACACTTCTGTGAATTATTTCTCCTTACTTTTGAGGAAAATAGAAAATAAATTTAATATTAATTTCTGATCAATTCTTGCATAGAGACGATAAACGGATGTTTTGGTTTTGAGATTTTACGAGCAGATTCAGATCGATTTCAAAATGAAACTTAGTATTCAAAAACTGACACACTCAACACACTCTTACATGGTTCCAATTATGAATACTGGGCTGGCCTCCAGCTCCCAGGATCGTTCTTATAGAAGGTTCTCTAGCAAAGAGTATGAATTGTTTTCTCAGTGAATTAATGTTGTTTGGTGACAGGAAGTTCCAGGTATGTTGTGTTGTAGTTAATGGTAATTATTTATGTAAATCATAGTAGTACCAAAGACTGGGTACATGGACTAGCATATATGCAGTAAGTATAGTTTATGCTTACATCAAAGCTTTTAATTGCATCTACTTTTTTTTTTTTTAAAGATTTTATTTTTTCCTTTTTCTCCCCAAAGACCCCCCGGCACATAGTTCTATATTCTTCGATGTGGGTCCTTCTAGTTGTGGCATGTGGGACGCTGCCTCAGCGTGGTTTGATGAGCAGTGCCATGTCCGCGCCCAGGATTCGAACCAACGAAACACTGGGCCGCCTGCAGCGGAGCGCGCGAACTTAACCACTCGGCCACGGGGCCAGCCCCGCATCTACTTTTTTTTTAATTGAGAATTTTTATGTGTACATCTTAATTTGACTTCTGTATGCATCACAACGGGCACACCAGCCAAATCTGGTTGCCATTCATCAACGTGCAAGTGACCCCGTTTACTCATTTCTCCTCCCCCTGCCGTCCCTCCCCTGCCCTCCCTCTGGTAACCACCAATCTCTTCTCTATGTGTGTGTTTGTTGTCGTTGTTGTTTTATCTTCCACATGTGAATGAAATCATATGGAATTTGACTTTCTCCGTCTCACTTATTTCCCTTAGCATAATGCCCTCAAGGTCTGTCCATGTTGTCACAAATGGCAAGATTTCAGCCTTTTTTATGGCTGGGTAGTATTCCATTGTATCTGTATACCACATCTTTATCCATTCATCCATCCACAGGCACTTAGGTCAGTTCCATATCTTAGCTATTATAAATAATGCTGTAGTGAACATAGGGGCGCAAATATCTTTTTGAATTAGTGTTATTGTATTCTTTGGATGGTACCCAGAAGTGGAATAGCTAGATCATATGGTAATTCTATTTTTATATATATATATATATATATATATATATAATTTTTTTTTGAGAAAGCTCAATACTGTTTTCCATAGTGGCCATGCCACTTTACATTTCCACCAGCAGTGTACAAGGGTTCCATTTTCTCCAATCCTCTCCAACACTTGTTTTTGCTTTCTTTGATAATAGCCATTCTAATGAGCATGAGGTGATATCTCATTGTAGTTTTGATTTGCATTTCCCTAATAATTAGTGACGTTGAACATCTTTTCACATGCCTGTTGGCCATCTGTATGTCTTCTTTGGAAAAACGTCTGTTCAGCTCCTCTGCCTCCTTATTTTTTTTTTTTTTTTTTAAGATCGGTACCTGAGCCAACAACTGTTGCCAATCTTCCTTTTTTTCTAAATTTTTCTCCCCACAGCCCCCCAGCACACAGCTGTATATTCTAGTTGAAAGTGCCTGTGGTCATGCTATGTGGGATGCTGCCCCAGCATGGCCCGATGAGTGGCACCGTATCCACACCCAGGATCTGAACTGGTGAAACCCTGGGCCACCAAAGCAGAGCACACAAACCCAACCACTCAGTCATGGGCTGGCCCTCCATTTTTTAATCTGGTTGGTTGTTTTTTTGTTGTTGAGTTGTATGAATTCTTTATATATTTTGGATATTAAACCCTTATCAAATATATGATTTGCAGATATCTTCTCCCACTCCGTAGGTTTTCTTTTCATATTGTTGATGGTTTTCTTTGTTGTACAGAAGCTTTTTAGTTTGATGTAGTCCCATTTGTTTATTTTTCTTTTGTTTCCCTTGCCTGAGGAGACATATCCAGGAATATATTGCTAAGACCAATGTCAAAGAACATACTGCTTCTGTTTTCATCTAAGAGTTTTATAGTTTCAGGGATTATATTCAGGTCTTTAATCCACTTTGGGTTAATTTTTATGTATGATATAAAATAGTGGTCTAGTTTCTTTCTTTCACATGTGGCTATCCAGTTTTCCCAGTATCATTTATTGAAGAGACTTTCCTTTCTCCTTTGTATGTTCTTGGATTCTTTGTTGTAAATTAATTGTCCATAAATGTTTGGGTTTATTTCTGGGCTGTCAGTTCTGTTCCCATGTCTTTTGATTAAAAGTATTATGGATATCATGGTCCCCAGCTGTTTGCTAGAATAAAAATTAGGCGAGCCTTTTAGGGGGCAATTTGGTAATACCCATCAAAGTTGTAAATGCATATTCCCTTTGATGCAATACCCTTACCAATAATTCTCCCTAGAGATAGACTTATAAAAGTATACCAATCTATATATACAAGGATGTTCACTGAAGGATTGCTGATAATAGTAACAAACTGTGAACAACCTAAATATTCATCATGGGCAACTGCTTAAATAAATTACATTGCTTCTATACAGTAAAACACCATACGATACCTGAAAAAAATATGGTTGATATCTATGCCCTGCTATTGAAAGGCCTCCAGGATAAATTAAACCAAAAAAGCAAGTGTCAGAAATCCAAATAGTATGAGTTGATTTATGTATGTTTTTCTTCAAATATACACACATTAATTAATACACATAAACATAGTTTCCTAAAACTAAAAGATTTATTTTTTTCTGGAAGGATAACAGAAATATAGTACATATGATTAAGAGTAATTAAGTTTGCGGAGTGGCATGGGGATGGTAGATGAAGAGGAGGTTTTTACCTTCTGTCTCATGCCTCTCTCTACTGTTGGAGTTTTCTGAGCCCATGCATGTATTCCACCTTTTTTAAATTGAGTTTTCACTTTGGTCATTTGGGTGGTGGGATTGGGCACAATATTTTTCTCTTTTAAGATTTATGCATTACATGGAACAAGTAAATGTTATTTAAAATATAAGAAAACCCACGGAAAGGATTTTTTGTCCTTTTTAAGATCACACTCGATCTCTGAGGCTAGAATAATTTCTGATGTCTGTGACTGTACTTACTAATATTTTCCCTAGCCCAAACAGTAATTGAAAAAATTTCAAGCTTGTTTAAACTATGTTGTTTTATATAGAAGCAGTTATCTTAATGCCTATTTTATCTTTGATATTCCCAGTCCTTGACTGGAGGTAGGTGGAGATTGAGCGCAGGCAAGATGCCTACAGTCCTAACACTTGGGCCATATAGCACGAGGACAGGATGCAGGACCCCAGCAAGAACAAGCCTCTTCTAGTTCCTGCAGTCATGTATGCTTTGGGGAAGGCTAGAAAGACAGACAGCCCCAGGATCCCACCCACAGTGTTCCAGAAATATGTTCCAGAAATACTATCTTTTATTATGGGAATATAAAAGGCACAGAGGATTGACAGTAGTGGAATACTGTCTGAGCTGGACGTTTGGAAGCCTGGGGTCAAGCCCCAGCTCTGCCACTCACCCCACGACCTTGGACAAGTCACTTAACCCTCACACCACAAAGATGTGGAATGGCCACTTATCTTGGCAATAAAACAAATCAGACATAGTGATATTTGTGTTAAAAGTTCAGCCTTGCAACTTAGTCACCTAGTGTACAAAGTATCTTGCTCTGTCTTAGCAATACAAAATTGCTACAAGAGAGGTCAACTTTGAACTGAATGCTGTCAAAACAGAATAAGAGGGAACAAGCTATCTCTACTTTATTAGGTATTCTAAACTCTATCCTTAGATTAATTTAGGGCTTGAGAAGTCTTGGTGCCCTCGCCCTCATTGGTTTGGACTGCAAAATGCTTTCACTGAGGTACATTGATTTTTTTGTCCACCCTGAGCTGTAATCAAGGGCCACAATAAGAAAAATCACTGTTAAGGATACATAGTTTCATTATGTTTTTCAATGTGCTTGTAAGAAAATGTCCAGATATTAAATTCTCTTTAGAATTTGCACTGGGAGAATGTTTATCTTTTCTGCCAGCTAACTTGACTTCAGATTGTGAGATAATGCGAAGATAGTGTATACATTATACATACTCATTTTACCCTGTCTGAACCGATTTCCACATCTTTAAGTTGGAGAAACTAATACTCGTTTTAATCTCCTTTGGCTTTCAAACTTACATCTCCACTTTAGGCCCTTTTACTTGAACTCTAAACCCATCTACCCATTTGTTTGCTCAACACCTGCACTAATTCATTTATTCAACAAATGTTTACCAAGCATCTACTACATGTCAGGCACTGTTCTAGGCATGGAGAATGCAGTGCAGATCAAGACAAGCCAAGTCCTTGACCTTGTGGAACTTTCAGTGCAGTAAAGGAGAAAGATAGTAAACAAGATAAAGTAAATGTGTCATGTTTCCTTTTGTGTATGTTTTTCAGATGTTTTGTTAGCGGTTACCCTGGGGATTACAATTAACATCCTAAATTTATAACAGTCTACTTTGGATTGATACCAACTTAGCCTCAATAATGTATAAAAACTTTGCTCCTGTGCAGCTCTCTCCTTCCATTTATGTTGTTGTTCTCACAAATTGCATTTGTACATTGCATGTCCATTAACATAGATTTTAAATTATTAATTATTCTTTTATACATTATCTTTTTTTTTCCTCTTGAGGAAGATTAGCCCTGAGCTAACTACTGCCAATCCTCCTCTTTTTACTGAGGAAGACTGACCCTGAGCTAACATCCATGCCCATTTTCTTCTACTTTATACATGGGACGCCTGCCACAGCATGGCTTTTGCCAAGCAGTGCCATGTCCACATCTAGGATCTGAGAAGCGGAACATGCAAACTTAACCACTGCGCCACCGGGCCAGCCCCCTATCCATTTATCTTTTAAATCATGTAGGAAATAAAAAGAGGAATTACCAAAAATGTAATAATATTAACATTTCTATTTACCTATGTGGTTACCTTTATCAGAATTCTTTATCTTTCTGTTATGCCTTTGAGTTACTAGGATTCTTTCGTTTCAGCCTGAAGGAATTCCTTTAGCATTTCTTGCAGGGCAAGTCTACTGACAATGAACCTCCTCAGCATTTGTTTATCTGGAAGTGTCTTCCTTTCTCCTTCGTTTATGGAGGATAGTTTTGCCAGATATAAAATTCTTAGTTGACAGTTTTCTTTCAGCACTTTCACAATGTCATCCCACTCCTTTCTGGCCTCCATGGTTTCTTTCTTTTTTTTTTTTTTTTTTCCTTTTTCTCTCCAAAGCCCCCCAGTACATAGTTGTATATTCTTCATTGTGGGTCCTTCTTATTTGTGGCATGTGGGACACTGCCTCAGCATAGTTTGATGAGCAGTGCCATGTCCCCACCCAGGATTCGAACCAATGAAACACTGGGCTGCCTGCAGCAGAGCGTGAGAACTTAACCACTCGGCCATGGGGCCAGCCCCTGGCCTCCATGGTTTCTGATGAGAAATCTTCTGTTAATCTTATCAAAGATCTCTTAAATGTGACAAAGCACTTCTCTCTTGCTGCTTTCAAGATTCTCTCTTTGTCCTTGGCTTCCAGTAAGCAGATTATTATGTCTCTTGGTATGGATGTCTTTGCAGTGATCCTTCCTGGAGTTTGTTGAGCTTCTTGACTGTGTAGATTCATGTCTTTTATCACATTCTAGGAGTTGTCAGTCATTATTCCTTCAAATATTCTTTCTTCTCCTTTCTCTCCCCTCTTTTTCTAAGATTCCCATTATGTGTATGTTGATACGCTAGTATGGTGTCCCACAGGTCTCTCAGGGTCTGTTTATTTTTCATCATCCTTTGTTCTTTCTGCTCCTCAGACTGGATAATTTCAACTTGACCTATCTTTAAGTTCACTGGTTCTTCCTTCTGCCTGCTCAAATCTGCTATTGAAACCCCCTAGTTAGTCTTTCATTTCAGTTATTGTACTTTTCAGCTCTCAAATTTCTGTTTGCTTCCTTTTTATAATTTCTCTCTCTTTTAAGATTCTCTATTTGTTAATATATCATTCCTCTAGTTTCCTTTAGCACTTTTTCCATGGATTCCTTTCGCTCTGTGAGCATATTGAAGACAGTTGATTTAACGTCTTTGTGTAGTAAGTCCAATGTCTGTGTTCCTCAGGGAAAGTTTGTTAATTTCTTCTGTGAATGGGACATATTTTCTTGTTTCTCACATGCTCTGTAATCTTTTGTTGCAAACTGAACATTTTGAATATTATAATACAGTAACTCTGGAAATCAGAGTCTTCTTGCTTCTCAGGGTTTGTTTTTGTTATTTGCTGTAGGCTATCCCTGTTTGTTCAGTAGCTTTTGTAAACTGTTTTTGTAAGGTCCGTATTCTTAGTCATATGTGGTCTCTGAATTCTCTGTTCTTTGTGTTCAGCTAGTGTTTTGACAGAGATTTCTTTGAATGCCAGGAGCTGAGAGAGGGAGAAGGAGGGGGCAAAAAAAAAAACTTTCAGGTCTTTTCTGAGCATGTGCATGACTTTGTAAGTTCCCTGATTTATACAAGTGCTTTTGAATTCTCTGATTTCTCAAACAAACTCTCTCTAGCTTTTCCTCCCAGGCTTTTGGCACTCTATCACGTGCCTCAGTTTAATCTTTTGCCCCAGGTGACTACAGGCTTTTTGTTTGCCTTAAAAGGAGGTCCACCCTGAGTAAGTTCCAAGTTAGGTGAAACAAAGGCAGGCACCTTGCATCAGGCCTTCAGTTAGTCCCCAGGTAGTTTAGAATAGACAAACGTAGTTCTTCACAAATAAGGTCTGTTCTGTTCCCTCCAGAACCGGGACCAGCATCCCATCCTGGTAATTGGACTATAAAAATATCCTGGGGCCAGCCCAGTGGTATAGTGGTTGAGGTTGCATGCTCTTCCTCAGCAGCCCAGGGTTTGTGGGTTCAGATCCTGGGCATGGACCTACACACCGATCATCAAGCCATGCTGTGGTGGCATCTCACGTACAAAATGGAGGAAGATTGGCACAGATGTTAGCTCAGGGAAAATCTTCCTCAAACAAAAAAGAGGAATTTTGGCAACAGATATTAGCTCAGGGCTAATCTTCCTCACCAGAAGAAAAAAAATCACAATGCCTTCCTGACATTTTCAAATTGGCTTTCTGTTGATTCAGCATTCATCTGGTTTCTATAAACCCTTTTTTTTTTTTTTTTACAGAGTTCTGAAAAGTTGATTCTGACAGTTTTTGCGTATCTTTTTCAATGTTTCTTTGGGGTATGGGGCCCTTGGATTTACCTACTCTGCCATTTTTGCTGATGTCATTTTTCCTGCCCTACTTTAAAATGTAAGTTTTAGATATGTATTTTGTTTGTCAAAACATTCTTTCTTAAACTGTAAAATATTTCCCAGTGTTAGAATTTTTAATTACAGTTGTAATCCTAATGCCATAATATTGCTGTTGGTGCACTAGGGATACTTTGCAAAGTATTTACGTATTTATAAAGCTCTTTAAAGAGCAAATGGTAAATCTCATTTTATTAGCTTGGCACAAAAATGATTAGATAAAAAATTTCATCCTTTTCGAAAGTAACTTCATTGTTGATTGAAGGAAATTATTGTGCTATTGGGACTAAATGGAGGGATGTAGACTCTTCTCCAGCTTCTCTGCTGTCTCCTTTTCATTATAATCCTTAGCTGAAGGCAGGTTCTTCAAGGTGTCCATTCCGGGAGATCTGTGGGGCCTGGCCCAGTGTATCACATGAGAGGTGCTTAATCAGTATTTGTGAGATGAGCTTGAAATTGACTAGGACGTTGCTATTGTGTTCAACAAAAGCAGGAGATGTGCCTTTCCATGCTGGAAGAGTGTAAACACTTTCACCCAAAGAATAATTTCTTAGGCAAGTTCCAGAAGATTGTGTTGGAGTCTGGCACCTGTTACCAACAGCAGGTGCAATGTGGAAACACTGGAGTGGAGGTTAGAAATTAGACTGATGGTCTCTCCATAAAATAGTTTCCACTTTACAAACAGTGATTTTAAAAGGAAATATGCTTTTTCTTATGTGAGGAGCAGTGTGGTCCTATTAAGCAGTGTGTTGGAGGCAAACTTTGGATAATAATGCCTAATTTTCCTGACTGTTTTGAGTATTAAGTAAGGCCATGTATATAGAGAAACATTTGACCTGAAAGCATAACACAGTGTCAGTTCCTCATAATGTAAGCTCTTTACATGGGTCCTTAAAGTGGAATATGAGTTTTTACTCACTTTCCAGGCTATCGGCATTTGGTGTGACAGAAAAGCTGTTCTGGGGCAGACATGGAATGGTTGGCAAGTATGGGTGACAGGGACATGATGTGTAAGGAGTGGATGGTGATCCAGCAAGGAATTAGGCCATGGAACATGGAAATATTATTAGAAAATAATTATCTTATTCTTTTCCTTTCATTGTAGTAATTAACTTATTCACCTCCAAATAATGAGAAATCAATGTACAAGTTCTGTGCCCTTGACATAGAGCTTAGATCCCAAGAAAAAGGAATGTATTTCCAGATGATGAATAGACAAAATGTACGTAGCAACTTTACTGAAGTAACTGGGCCTTCTTTGCCTGTTTTCATGCCTTCACCCTTTAAATGTGTTATCCAGACTCTAAAGGATCCCAGCACTGGTTTCCCTAACATCAGGATAATTCCACCACTTGGAGGAATGAGAGAAAGCTCCCTTGTCTTTGGGGATTTTTTTTAAAAAAAGGCGGGTCGGGGAGGAGGCCAGCCCTATGGCCTAGTGATTAAGTTCAGCGCACTCCATTTTGGTGGCCCAGGTTCAGTTCCCAAGCACGAACCTACACCACTCATCAGCAGCCATGCTGTGGCAGCGACCCACATACAAAAAAGAGGATGATTGGCACAGATGTTAGTTCAGGGTGACTCTTCCTCAGCATCAGTAAATAAATAAATAAAATTGTTTTTAAAAATGGAGGATGAGAAATACCTTCTTTAGAGCAGAGAAGTCTCTGAACCAGTACCTATTCAATGAAAGATCTGAAATTAAATTATCTTAGATTTTGAAGGTGGAAAGCTGTTCTCATACCATAGGTTTCATGTGCATGTGCGTAAGGTTAAAAAAAAATCCAATACCATCACATAACTTAGTTTTAACCCTGAAGAGGAAATTCTAGTGTTTTCAAGGTTCGTAGATAAGACACTCACAGAGTGATGTGTTGCTTGTGGCTTTTGAATCCACAAATAAGCATATTATGATTGGACCAGAGACTTTTTGATATGTCCATATTAATTGTGATTATTTAAACTGATTATCTCATTAGATGAGAAAAATGTAATAATAAGTGGGATGTTAGCTTTGCTTTCACCTTCCCTTGGCTAATTCCTCCTCTTCTTCAGATGTCAGTGTGAAAAAAAAGACAATTCCCCACCCCTGCCCACGTCCATCCCCACCTCCCTAACCCCACCCTCTCTCATACTATGAGCATCCTCCTGTTTCACACTCTCATAGCTCCTTGACCATCAATAGCACCTACCATGACTGCCATTAGTTAAAATTTTGTGTATAAATTGTCTAATAAGGTTTTTCCCTCAATATGCTTCATGCTTCAAGAAATAGTGATATCGTTAGAAAAGGGTATTAAAGTATACAAAACCCAAAATTTATAAGTACATATTAAGATTCTGTTAGCACTCTACTCAATAATAATAATCCCTTCCATTTGTGTGGTGCTTTGTAGTTTGCAAGACACTATATTATCTTCCTTAATTCCTCTGAGGTGGGTAATATCTCATTTATTTTACAGATAAGAAACTGAGGCTCAGAGAGGTTGAGTGACTTACAGAGAGTCATGGAGCCCAGTACCTGGCAGAATGAGGGCTCCCATCCAGCCCCAATTGTTTTCTCTGTCGCAGCTGCATCTCTTAGGAGTGGTCTAGCTCAGCATGCATGTAAATATTTATAAACATTATGTCATTGTTCTGAACTAGTGTATCTTACTATGTTGACTGTTTTATGACAGTGGAGCTATGTAGCAAAGTGGACATTTGCAGAAGTTCAGTCTACAGCAGTTTAATATTCCCTCTGCTTTGAAATTTTCATCCTTTGCTAACAAAGTACTTCTGTAACAATAAAAAAAGAAAATAGTTTCCTATTGTTATCTAAGTGTTCTTGTCCCATGCTTCGCACACCTGGAGTTACTTTTGTGGGCTTGCCTTTCTTCTCACAGTGAAATCACAGCGCTGCTGCTTATTTGAACATTTGGTCATCTGACACCTAATAATAAAAAATCCCTTGGCCCTATAACGGAGTTTCATCTTTCTTAATGTTTAAAAACGTTTAGAAATTATTTTATTTTTTAAACAAAAATCACAGCAGAATTAAATAAGCATTTCCCTTGGGAGATGAAGGCTGAAATTTGAAAGGAAATCACTACTAACTTTAGGCCAATAAAAAAGTTTCATGAAGACGATTTTTTCACATTCATTTTTTTAATGCAATGCTAAAATGAGGGAATGTCCTGTAAAACAAGCCCAAAGCACTCTTTGTACCTAGCTGAAAATTACTTTTGTGGCCTTTGACATATCAAGGGACTTTGCTATTATAACACAAGCCTAAGAAGAAATCTTCTCAACCTTCTAAAAATTTAAACACAAGAAACTGTTTTTGCCTGTGCAAGGACTCTGATTCTTTCACACGCAATTTCCAAAATCACAGCACACATTGTCCAAAAAACGTTTGTACTAATTGTTTTCATTATGAAATTTGAGTTATCATTCCCGAAAGCATAAAATGTAAATGAAATTTTTTTCCTTTTATCCAAAGCTTAAGAGACCAGTAAAATTTTTGTATAGTACGGGGTGTCGGGTAGTGGGTAAAGGAGAAACAGTTGTTATAATTTTAAAGGATAACGCTTGAAGAAAAAAGATCTATGGGAAAACTAATTTTATCCAAGTGTGTATATATTTATTTACTAATATTTTTAGTGGTCACTATATCAAAAGTGCGAAGGGAATGCAATGAGATTTTCCAAGAAGTTTCTTGCGTTATCTAGATCTCTCCTTTTAAAATACGGTCTATGGACTGATGCTACTCCATAAAATGTACCAGGATGCAGCAGGATAAATACAGAAGTGAAGAGTAAGCGTTTAAGAAACTGATAGCAATTTAACATTGCTGCAACATCCAAGTGAGTGATTGTGTGTTTTACAAAAGCATAGCTTTATCTATGAAGGACTAGAAAACAAAAAGCAAACCAGATCTTTCATCACATGATATTAGAAGCTCTGGGGGAGCTCGAGGTCCACATACTTTTTCATTAAAGACTCCGATAGTGAATATTTTAGGCTTTGTGGGGCATACTCAGAGTCCCAACTACTCAGCTCTGTGGCACATGAGTACCATAGACAGTATCAAACAAATGAGTGTGGTATGTGCCAATTAAACTTTATTTATAGACATTGAAATTTGAATTTCATCTAATTTTCACGTCTCAAAATACTATCATTATTTGATTTTTTTTTCCTCAACCATTTAAAAGTGTAAAAACCATTCTTAGCTCCTGCGGGCTGTACACAAACAGGCAGTGGGCTGGGTTTGGACCCCGGGCCCAGCTTGCTGACCCCTGAGCCCCGTCACCGGTCCAGCAGTCTTCAGTGACAGATGCTGTTGTTTCTTCGTGCCAGCATTCCGCTCTGTCTCTGTGATTTTAATTGCTACTTGCTTTCACTCTGCAGTCTGGGTTATTATTCAAGAATACCTCAGAGCGCTCATAATGCTTAGAACATTATGTTTAATAAAGTCCAGAAGGAAAATGTTCCAAGTATCACTGTGGGAATAAGTCTTAGGATTCCCCGTGACCTACCAGCTTACATGAACTTTGCTTAAAAAAAAATCTAAGAGTAGGATGGAAGATGTCTTTTTCCCGTGCGTAAGCATAACAGTGGATTATTTTAATTTGTTGCCTGGGATGGGTAATGATAGAGCATGAGTTGAAATCTTGCTTGTTCTTATCCTGAAATGGAGAAGTACTCTGTTTTGATGTTAATCAAATGACCAAAAGCTGTGAGTCGATTGTGTGAGCTTAGCATCCAAAATAGAGAATTGCTCAGAATCCCCGCTTTGTCTAGGTCCTTTTTCTCTCATACTGTTAACAGAAACCCAGACCCTACCTCCTCCCACAGCAAACCAACCATCAGAAAGCCATCATCATATTGCTCCTCTCGGAAATCTCCATTTGGCTTATTAGAAGTGTTTTGTTCCTCGCTATCTTGAGCGCTATGTACTATTATATGTTTGAGTACTACATAATTTTATTACCCGGCAGATCTTTCATATAATCATCACATTATAACATTCATGTTACATGGTTATTATGGTTTTACTTATTAATTTTTTACATTAATGTAGCACATTTTTCTCCACCTCACTTAAAGTTTGCCACCAAATTGCATATGGACTGAGCAAGCCACTATGTGACCACATGGACACTGAGCAACGGCACTTATCATTTTTATTATTCCAGTTTGTTAGTCTTTAGTCCTGACTTAACGTTGTTGGGGTTTTTTCACTCTTCACATATGCAGCAATCTTTTGGAAAGAGAGTTACTTGTAGTATTTCAAACTTGGGGAAACCTTTCATCAAGTTGAGAAAGTTCAGTGTTCTGAGCTAATATGATAGAATCTCCTGTCAGAGTGTATGTTCCTTTTTTGTTCTATTTCAAAATACAAGAAGTTAACTTTTGTATGCATGCCATGGCGTTTTTGGACTAAGTCAAGCCCTCCAAAAAAGTGAGAACTATGAAACAAACCAGTGTTCAAGGAGACATATCCTTGGAATAGGAGCAAGCCCATTAATGCTGTATTTTGAGTAAAGTGGGTTTGATTATATGCATGCTCTCTTCCATGTCAGCATTTTAAGTGAGGAAGAAACTATACCTCCTGATATTTGAGAACAAACTGCAAAAGCTGGTTCCCTGATTGTATTATAAATGCATAAAAAGATGCATTTTCAAAAGCAGTAACTTTTTTTTTTTTAAGATTTTATTTTTCCTCCCAAAGTCCCCTGGTACATAGTTGTGTATTTTTAGTTGTGGATCCTTCTAGCTGTGGCCTGTGGGACGCTGCCTCAACATGGCTTGATGAGCAGTGCCATGTCCGCGCCCAGGATTCGAACCAGCAAAACTCTGGGCTGCCGAAGCAGAGCTCTCGAACTTAACCACTTGGCCATGGGGCCGGCCCCTAACACAGTAACTTTTTAAATGGACAACTTCCTATTTATCATTTGAAAATCAAAGTCAGCTACCATTGTAAGTGCTTTCTTCATTAGTCATATTTAATTACATAATGTCTTATTCTTTATTATTTTAGTGTATTCGTGGATCACATACCTTGTTCTGTAGAAATTTGTATATTGAGGAGAGTTCTGGTTACATAGCTAGTCTGTGAACAGCATGAAGTGCAGGGCACTGACTGTAGTTAGAAATTTAGAGTCCTCTACCATGCTGTATCCAGTGGGAATTAAATTATTAAATTGTTGCTTTGCATTTATTGAGGGTTATTCATCCAACTAATGTTGGTCAAGCACCTTCTATATGGCAGGTGTTATGTAGCTCTAAGTATTTAGCAAGATTTTTTTTTTATTATAAATTTTTTTTCTTTGAGTATTATTTGCAATCTGAGACACTTCCAAACTTAAAGAAAAACTTTAAAACTAACGAGCCAATTCTCTTCAGAATGGTGGTAAAAGAGAGTTGGGGAGTGGGGTTTATATGTGTGCGGTTTTGTAAATGTCCTAGAGCTCCAGGCTGTGTTCCTTTATGTCCCAGTAAGATGTCTCGTTAAGACCTTTAGCCTCGTACTTCTCAGTGATCCAAGTTCTGATCAATGTGAGAAAATAGTGAATGGGCATAATTGTGGCTCATTTGATGTGAATATTACCTATTCTGTGCTACTAGAAAAGTATTTTAGCAAGTGTGTGACCTTTAGTTAATGAAAAAATGTAAAACTATATAGAAAGAAATTAACTCTCAATTGTTCTCAATAAAAATGTGTGTACTAGGAATTAAGAACTCTATTTTAGTAACTGTAGCTGCTTTGGAAATCTATTAGGTAAGGCTCCAACAGCATAAACTAATACTTTTGTACTATCAGATTGCTTCTAGGTATCTCTTTTATATTCACTGATAAGAGTAGTGCATAGGCCTGAATTTCTACTGCTTCTCTCCAGGAGAGGCCCTATTAGGCGAAGACCAGATCTATGACCCTACAAAACAGACATCGGGGCAAGTTTTACAAAACCTTTCCGTTTATTTTTACTGTTTACTTGTATAGGGAGTCTTATATAAAGCCAAAAGAACCATAAAACATTGTTTTTATAAATGATGGCAGGAGTTAGGTGGGGAGAAGTTCAGTAATGTTTGTTAAGGGAGCTACTATTAAGTTTGAGTTCTGTGTCGATGCTGTTAGTGGTTTGTCGTGATCTGTCCTCCATCCTGAATTGCCTTAATGTCTCTGTCATTACCTTATGCGTTCGCTGTTATTTTCTCAAATTTCCAGGGTTTTTTGGAATGTCACTAATACTCTCACCTCTGCCTATCCTGCTTCTTTTCTCATTTGTCTATTAGTTCTGCGGTAGAATTGTTTTGTTCATTGTTTCCTTACTTCTGCCATCTCCCTTTTTTTCTCCTTCCTTTAACTTATCTCATTACTGATATGTCATTTAATTCATACTTTCTTTAGTCATGTATTCTAAAAGTGCTCATGGAGATGGGGAGAGAGGGGCTATATTTTCTTCCAAGGTGGATTCTTCCTTGTCACCCCTTCCTCTTTCTTTCCTTCTCTCTTTGTTCAGTACTCCTGCTTACTTGTCATACCCTCTTCTGTTTGTTAGACTTCAGTTTAATTGGAACGATTCAATTAAGAACTTCTCTTTGCTCCATAGTGATGGTGAGTTGTCCTTGTTTTCCTTTTTTACCTTCTCTGATTAGACCTTGGTGCCTTGTCCCTGGAGCTTCCTTCAGATGAGGATTTGAGGACCTGAGACCACATGCTGGGGAAGGGGTGGAGTGAGTTGAGCTGGGGTTTGTGCAGGTGGCTGTAGGCTCTGGACTTCGCTCTTCCTCAGTAATTGCGTGACATGCCCTGCAGCAAGGTTGGCTGTAGTATTCACAGATGTATCTCTAGAGGAGAGAGGATATGGGGGTTTGTCCTCTCTGGCTCTGGATTATTCCTACAATTTAAGGAGGTCTTAGCAAGGCTTTTTCTGTTTTTGTTTTTGTTTTTTACCGAGAAGGTCAGCCCCCAGTGTTTCCTTCCCTTGCCAAACCCTACTTACCTCCAGCAGGTGTCCCTATCCTTTCCCAACTAATGGAGAAAAGGGGAAACCTGTGTGCTTTCACAGCGGCGTATGGATCACAGAGGAGCAAAGGAACTTCACTAGGGGTTCTTCTCCCCCTCATTCTCTCCCACACCCAAAACACACACACACACACGCTTATTCAGATCTTATTTTTTCTTCTCTTTGGCTAAACCCTTGTTTACTGCTTGAGATACAGTAAACTCTGATAAACTAGTGCACCCATGTTAACACAATTGGCAATTGGCTATCCTCTTTCCTCCAGCCCAGCCCTTGTCCTTATTTCATTAACTTTACAATAACGAGATCCCACATACGTAATTGAATTTGTTAGACTCCTACATGTAGTGTTATAATGACGTTGGGCTGTAATTAATTAGCTTTGCTTGATTATGACTCATATCTCTTTTCTTCTCCTCCTTTCCTCCCAGGCATGGAAAACCAAAACGGTGAGTCCTGATTGCTTTTCTGTGTCTGAGGAGATCCTATGATGGCAGGGAGGCGCTTTTACTCAGGATGGATTTTTCCATCTTTTCCGCAAGTTGCCTAAATACCACTTCAGATCTATTTCCCAAAATTGGGGGCTGTTGATGATAGTTTTTAGGATTTTGTCCGCCTAACTTTCCCATATCCAACCCAATCCTTTGTTTTCTTGCAATTCTTGTACTCTTAGGCACCACTGTCAAAGATGATGGTGTTTCCTTTAACTTGGTTGGTTTCTGTTAACGTTTTTTACTTTATTTTAAATAGTAGTTTTAAGTTTATTCCATTAGGCTTTAGGGGAAAGATTCTATAATCTGACTTTATTCTGCCATCTTAGCCAGGAAGTTCTGTGCTAGGCACTTCACATATATTATCATATTTAATATTCACAATGCCTCTTTAATATACTATAGCTGATATTATCTCTGATTCACACAGGAGGACACTAAGGTTGGAAAGAGTGAAGTTTCCCAATGTCATTCAGCTAGAGGTAGAAGATCAGGGTCAAAAGCAGGCTTGTTTGTCTCCAAAGCCTATGGTTTTCTCCCTTCCACACTGCCTTCTCACGCTGCTGTCTGATGCTGAGTACATCAGTAACCCTTCTCTGGGCTTTACTTACTGCATCTACAAAATGAGGGAGCTGGCCTCTAAGGTCCTTCCCAGCTCTAAACTTCTGTGTTTATGATCAGTGGAACAAGAAGACTACATTTTACTTTAACGTAAATTTATTTGACTTTACATTTAATAGGAATGGCCATATATTTCAAGTTTAAATATATATTTACATATTTCTGCAGTCGGGAATTTTAGATTATGTAAACCTTTTTGTTTTCTCAACTCATTTTTCAGGTGCTTTGGAATTTCTCTGCTGTTCTTTTTAACGTATGGCATTTGCAATAGCAAAGTTGGAAATTTTTATTCAAATTGTAATTTTTTTCCTATATTATTCTGTGTCTGTTTAATATTTCTCAGTGTGCTGAGAATGCCTGAATCCAAGGTACTTTGAGGCAGTGAAGCGAAGCAAAATAAAATAATCCGTTTGGAGATTAAACCTCCAACCTCGACCTAAAGAGAGTTAACTAACCACGGATTACATTAAAGAGACTACAAATCCCTGCTTCTAAGAGTTTATAATCTAAAAGATAAACTGACTGATATCAGTGTACGTCTAACTCACGTGTGGGTACTCAGTAAACAGCAAATATGTCTGTTCACAGCTGCAAAGTAATCATGGTGCAGAAGCTAGGATTACTGTGGAAAGAGTGGTGATCTGTTAGCACAGGAAGTGGAGAACGTGGGAGACAACGGTGGACAGAATGGAGTGGCTTAGAGGGGAGGTCACGCTTAGTCTGTGACGAGGCAGGGTTTTGAAGATGAGTGAGTCAAGGAGAGAGCTGACCCACATTTCCTTGACCACTCCCAGGCCTCTTCCACCGTCAAGTCCTGTCCAGCCCTGGGTCCACAAGACAGCAGCCTCTCTGAGCTGTTGGCGAGGAGTCAACATTCAACATGTGTCTCTCACCCCTTCCTTTCCGAGAACCAATTCCATCCCTAAGAAGGGATCCACAGAAGTATCGAACTCGCCTCAGCCTTTCTCTGAATAATGTAACTTAGTTAGGCTATTTCTAACTGTGCTTTTCTCATCTCCATTTTGTTGATCTGATAGTCTTTGAGCCCCTTATATTTGCCAGACACTTTGCTAGGCCTTAGGTAAACCGTGAGGACCAAAAGAAATAGTACCTGAGCTGAGGAATTCCTTGTAGGTGAATGAGAAAATTAAAAAGTCTAGAGGGAATAGAAATAGTAAGAACAGAAATCACAGAAAAGGTGGTGGTACTGGGAGAGAAAAGAGCTGAGGGTGCAGTGGGGAGCTACTCACTGGTGATAAGGTCATTTCTCTATTTTATCCTTTTCCTCATATTCCAAATCTCTTGCTCAAACTATTTGACCACTCCCTTCTGGACTTTTCTTAAAGCCTCATATCTAGGCTATCTGTCTGTGGAATTGATAGTATTTTTAAACTCCTTTTAGTTAAAACCCAAGTATTTGTTCAAGCTCTGTTACTGTTTGCTCTGTGCCAGACATGGTGGCGTTTGCTGTAAGGATGTAAGATCCCTGTGAGGATTTTAGCTATTTTCTCTCCTTCTGTCCTAGTTCTGCTGATTCCTCCCTCATGACATTTATCTCCCGTAACCCACATACCGCAGGACCAGGAGTCAGGGTAGCTGTCTTCCTTTTCCCCTACTACCACATCCAGACCATTTCTCTTCCAATCGAAAATCCCAGTTCCTTTGTGTCATAAGCTCTCATACTAGTCTACCTGCTGCCCTCCTGGTGCATTTCCCACAACCTCCTGTTCATTCTGCCCGTCAGTCACTGATGCTTTTAAGCACCTGGTGTCACTCATCCTCTTCCCATGGCTCAGTCTGTCATTAATGAAACTCCAGCCTCCAGGTAGAAAATTCATCCAGCTCCCTGGACCCTCAGTTCCTTGAGCTCCTTTCTTCTAACACTCTTTCCTTCATTCTACCTCAGCCACCCTGTCTGAGGCCATTCTCTACTAGACATTTTCATTCATTAAGAGTAGCTGCTCCAAGGGCTGGCCCCCTGGCCTAGTGGTTAGGTTGGGCATATTCCACTTTGGTGGCCTGGGTTTGGTTCCCGAGTACAGACCTACACCACTCGTCAGCAGCCATGCTGGGGCAGTGACCCACATACAAAATAGAGGAGGATTGGCACAGATGTCAGCTCAGAGCAGATCTTCCTCAGCAAAAGAAAAAAAAGCTGCTCCACCTGTAAAACCTCATTTTCAAGCACTATAACTTTGACAATCACATCCTATCTTTTCAACTTGCTTACTCCACACCTGCATCTGAATAGCTGAGCATGACAGGAGGAAAAATCAACAACAGTCCTGACTGGCCTCTCATCAAATTAATAACCATGAGCCTCAAGTAGCCCCAAATTTCCTGGCAATCTTACTGTGTTTATCTGGTCAGTTCTCTGGGAAAGACTAGTTCACACTTTCTTTCCTGTCACAATCCTCCAGTGTCCCTGCCTGCTTCTCAGTGGATCACTTTGCTTTCTGTTTCACTGAGGAAATAGAAACCATCAGAAAAGAACCTTCGTCTTCCTGTGACCAAATCTACTAGCCTGCTTTCCCCACTGCCTTACTTTGTGTTGCTTTTCCTTTCACCTACTGAACTTATACTTCATTTTTGGCATCGTCAGTTTTTACTCCTCTCTAGTGGAATGTTCCAGTCAAGATACAAACATGCTATTATCTGGCCTACTAAAATTTTTTTAAAATTTCTTTTCCACCCCTCTGTCCCCAATCCAACCAACTCCTTTCTCAACTCTGCAAGCATGCCTTTATAGTAAAACCCTTGGGAAGAATATTTATTCTTCATTTGCTGCATCCATTTCCTCACCTCTCATTCCCGCTTCAAGCCACACCAATCAGTCATCTTATGACTTGACTCAGCAGTCCACAGTAGATCCATCCTTTCCTAAAGCACTTTCTGCACTTGGAAATGTTGGAATGCAGGCCTCATTTCTTGGACCTCTTCTCCTTCTACACTCATATCCTAGGTGATCTCATTTTTCCTGCAGTTTTAAATACACTGATGACTCCTGTACACTGGTGATTCCTACATTTGTATCTCTAGCTAAACCTCTCCACTGAGCTCCAGACTGTTCCTGTGCTTCTTCAGCATCCCCACTGGGATGTTTCACAGTATCTTACATTTAAGGCCAAAAGATTTCTGGACTTCCCCCAGCTCACCCCCACCCAAACCCAACTCCCCTTCCAGTGTTTTCCATCTCAGTAAAAGTAGCGTCCTTTCTGTATCTCCCTCCCTCATTTACCCAAATCCCAGGCACCAATTTCTCTTTATTTTCAAAATATATCCCAAACACATCTACAGTATCACCATCCTCATCCAAGCCACCATTCCTACCTGTGAATTCTTGTAACTGCTTCCTACCTGGTCTCTCTGCTTCCGCTCTTGCCCTCCTGCATTAACCCAGAGGCCATGATCTTTAAGCATGTAAATCAGATCGTGCCACTTCCCTTGATCCAGGCCTGAAGTGATCTAGCCCTGCCTAGCTCTCTGACTTCTTCTTTCTAGCTTTCTACGTTATTTGTTAAATTCCAGTTACATTGACCCCTCTGCCAACATATGTTTTGTTTGATTTCTAGGATAAGACCAAATTTTATTTTAGTAAGAAGAAAAACCCACCTTAAAGGAACAGTCTTAACTTAATCTTCCTGTGAATATCTCGCTCAGTCTTGCTCAGGTTTTTGCTCAGGTGTCACCTCCTCAAAGAAGGCTTCCTTGATACCCTCTCTAAAATAGCTGTCCCAGGGACCAGCCCCATGGTGTACTGGTTAAGCTTGGTGCACTCCACTTCAGCGGCCCGGGTTCACAGGTTTGAATCCCAGGTGTGGACCTATACCACTCATCAGCCGTGCTGTGGTGGTGACCCACATATAAAGTAGAGGAAGGTTGGCACAGATGTTAGCTCAGGGCTAATCTTCCTCAAGCAAAAAACAAGGAGGATTGGCAACAGATGTTAGCTCAAGGCTAATCTTCCTCAGCAATCAATCAATCAAATATAAAATTAAAAAAATAATAAAATAGTTGTCTCAGCCACTCCTGCCTCCAAAAGTGCTCTACTTTCTTATTGTGCTTTAATTTTCTTCAGAGTACTTATCATCCGAAATTATATTTTATGTATGTTCCTTTTTAAAAGTGATGTACTCGCATACCTTTAGCACCCCATTAGAATGTTATCTCCAGGGTAGCAGGGACCCTCTTTGTCTTATGGCTGCACCATCTCCCCAGTACTTGAAACAGTGCTGTCACACAAAAGGTCTCAATGAGTCTTTATTTAGAGAATCAATAATTCTATCTTCTCCCACTTAAAAATTTTTTCTTAAAAATAGGCTACGATATACTGGAATCACAAACACCCCAAAATTCTAATGTCTTAAAGCAACAAAAGTTTCTTTTTCCTTCATACTACCTTCTCATCACAGACGGACAGGAGAGACCATTTGTTCTTCTGTAATCACACAGAGACGCAGACTGAGAGAGCAACCACCATCTTTTTTCTATTTTTTTTTTCCTTCTTCTGCCCAAAACCTCCCAGTACATATTTGTATATTTTAGTTGTGGGTACTTCTGGTTGTGGCATGCGGGACACTGCCTTAGCATGGCTTGATGAGTGCTGCTTGGTCTGTGCCCAGGATCCAAACCAGCAGAACCCTGGGCCATCCAAGCAGAGCACACAAACTTAACCACTCAGCCATGGGCCGGCCCCAGTGTCTGCCATCTTGAACACTGCCATTTATAATGGCAGAAAAGAAGACAGCTGGGGTGGGGATAGGGGTCTTTAATTAAATCCTCCACTTACCACTTCCACTTACAAGTTCTTAGTGAGTACTGGGCATAGAGTCCCATCCAGCTACAAGGAACCAGGCGGTCTGTCCTACCAGGTGTCCAGAGGCAGAGAGCCAGAAATTTGAGGGAAAAGCAGTGACTACCACCACAGTCGTATTACAGAAAATCTGAAAGCTAGAAAAAGAGGAAAAGCCCATTCATTGCCTTCTCATCTTGATATAACCCCAATAATCATTTTTAGGTATTCCCTGTCCTTATTTTTAAATGTTACATATATATTTTTTTCTCTTTAGATTATGAAATCTGTAATTTACGCATAAAATAACGTAACAGACTCTACAGTCTTAATAAATGTTGATATTTTGCCATATTTATTTCATAGCTCAGTTATTTTTTAAATAGAAACTTAAGAAATAACTATTTGATTCTGTTCCCCTCCCTACCTTCTAAGAGGTGACTGCTGTCCTGAAGTTAGGGTGTATCATTTTGTGTTGGTTATGTTCCTATAACTTCCTTTTAGTTCACTTTTTTTTTTTTGAGGAAGACTGGCCCTGAGCTAACGTCAGTGCCCACTTTCCTCTATTTTATATGTGGGATGCCTGCCACAGCATGGCTTGATAAGCAGTGTGTAGGTCCACGCCCAGGATCCAAACCAGCGAACCCCGGACTCCCAAAGTGGAACACGCAAACTTAAGCACTATGCCACTGGGCCAGCCCCTTAGTTCACATTTTTTAAATGCTGCATAAGTAATTCTTGGTGTGAAATTACCACAACTTCCATTTCTGAGTATATTTCCCTTGTTCCTAAGTCTGTCTCTGGGCTACTAGAATGCTCTACCTTCTTTAATCACTTACTGTGTCCCAGCCTCTCTGTACATTTTCATATACCTGCACAAAAACTTCTCTCTTCAAATCACTTACTTTCTACTTCTAAGACTATCCTATGGTCTGATAGCCGGCATAAGTAATAGTTATCTGTATATTGGCATAATCTTTCTACTATATTGTCTGGAAATATTGAACATGTTTATCTGTGATATTAATCTGCCTTATAATTCAAGCTCCGTGTGAACCATATCTGCAATTCTCTCTTCTCTTAGACACCAGACACAATTAGGCACTAAAATGCGGTTGCTAGAGATAGGCAGGGGTAAGCACCCTGCAGAGCAGTGGGCCCTCCTCGAGGTGGAGGGGAGGTAAAGAAAAAGCGGGAAGAAAGGGAGAAATCACTGACAACTCAGAGAGGAACCACCAAAAATATATCACCTGTGTTTCATTGAGAATATACATCTGGCCTGCTATTATCTAATAGTTCAGATGTGAAGTGGACTTGGACTAGCAAATGCTCTGTGGGTTCCTGTTGTGGAGAATTGACCCAGGTCAAGATTCATTCTGGCAGAGCCGTTGGAGTTTGTAGTTTCTGGTATTCTTTGGCAAAACCAGAAGTGGGCATCGCTTACCTTCATGTACTTGGCTAAAACCCTTGAAAAACTTTTTTGACTCATAAGAAAACAATTTAAACCCAATAATCCTTGCTTCATTTATTTTTGATGACAAGCCCGTTCTGTAGGGTTTTTCCGCATGAACTTACCCGACCTCCTTTAAAAAGAAAACTCTACCTCAGATGTGGAAATTTATTTATCTTTTCCATTCCATTCTTCTCTAAGAATGACAAGTTTCCCATGTATTTTTGTATACATAATTCTTTTTTTAAGGATTGTGGGCACATTTTATTGTGAATTTGGCCATGGCTTAATGATGTGTAATGTTAGATTTCTTCATATTTTAAGTTTTTTCTTTTAAAAAATCATCTAAAAGTAAAGGGAAAGGAGAAGGAGGAAAGGAAAAGAATGACTAAAGCTTTGGTTTGACAAATAAATAATGTTGTGAAATAAACCACTGAGATTTTGCAAGGTAAAAATCTGCCAAATCTACTCATTATTATGAAAATAAGTAATAAAATATTCATCTCACAGGCAATTCAAAGGAACCCCATTGACTAAACTTGGTAATTAATCATTAAACTTTAATGAGCAATATAATAAATTTTTTTCTTGTAAAAGCCTGAGCTAGTACAATTTTCAGTGAAAGAGTTTGCTTTTATAGAAAATAAAACTACAAAGACATCTTGAGAATTAAGTCAGCTGCATGATGTGATTATTAAACTATTCGCTGTTAAATGTATATTCAAATGATTGGAAGTTCAAAAGAATTAACGTCACATTAGAAATGCTTTTTCGATTTTTCAAATTGAACATAAAAGTTCCATAAGTTATGGGCATAAGTGAAGTGTGTGTGTTTCTTTCTCTCCTTTTCTTAAAATCCATAATTGTTCTCTGTTCAATGTGGAAGCATGACATCTAACTTCTATGTCTATAAAAGTTTAAAAATAACCTACAGGCATTTAATGTTACACTAGACCATGCATAATGAGTGAATTCCTGTTAACTTAATTTCACGTGGAGGAAAAATTCTTCAAATATGTATAAGTTACTCCCACCAGAGTAGCTGGCTTTTTCTTAGCCGTCTGTGGCATTTCGGGTTCTACTCTTGATCTCTTTCAAAGTTTTATTTTATTAAATTTGTCAAAAGTAGAGAGAAAGTTTATGGATTTTTTTTTTTCTTTCAACAAATTAAGAAAATGCAAATCTTGCTATATCCCTCTGGGAATTAAGCAGTACAGTAGCACTGGTTGGTCTGCTTTTAAAAATTAAGGCCTTTATTTGTTTTATTTTCAAGCAAAAATCAAAATGTTTGGTCTCTGGGTAACATATCTAAATTATGCATTTCTATACATATTTGTTAGAATCATATAATGCCTAATTTTAGTCTTTCATGATTATTAACCCACAGACTTCAAATCTAAGGAACATTGGGAATCGTGAGTGATATAATATCTAACTTTCTATTTGCAAAACTCAGATATTATGACTGAATATTTTCCTCAGTCTGAAAGCCATGCTGGCTCCCTACTGATCATTTGTATTGTTAAAATCCTTTCCTGCCTGCGGTATAGCCAATATGTATTCTAGGAGAATTGAATGATACAGAAGATGGGCTTCCTAAGAAACACTCAGTACACGTTGAAAGTATTTGAGTTCCCTAACAATTAAAATGTGATCGGCTACTTTGTTTAAAGTCTTTGAGAGAACTAGACTCTTAAAGGTCTGACATGCCTTTGGGATGATTTGTATCCGGGCAGTATTAAATTCCCAACTCATTTTGTCTGTGTTTAAATGACTGTGAAAGACAGGATATTTGTGGGAAGTAAATGTATTTGAGCGATCCATTCTTATGACTTTGTGGGGCATTGGAATTGGCCACCCCAAGATATGTCTCTTTGGCATGAGGATTGTTTTGGGCTGGTTACTTGTAAAAACTGCAGACAGGAGAGAAACTGAAAAGTAGAGGTTACCCGTTGTAAGAGACATTGACATTTGTCAGGGAAATCTCCATCTGTAAAGGTGTCTCTCTCTCTGTACCAGGAAGAAGGGGGGATGACCTTATCTCTAGAAACTCTTACCAGTGCAGAAGGCAAGGACTTAAATCTGCATAATAACCTTACTCTTGTTTACTGTGCTTTTCTGGTAATCTCCCATAACTGATTGCCCCCACCCCCAACACCCTCCTTTGCCTTTAGCTGAGGATGGTATTTAAGATGAGAGCCTCTGCCATTTTGGCGAGTTGCTCAGTTTTTCTGGGTCTCTCCCACGTATACATGTTATAAAGCTTTCTTAATTTTTCCTGTGTTATTCTGTCTCATGTGAATTTAATTCGTAGTCTAGCCAGAAGGACCTAGAGTGGGTAGAGGAAATGTCTTCCTCCCCAACAACTTTCAAGCAGCATATTTTCCATAATACCAGACAAATTGCAAAAATTAAGTATGCATTTTAAAGTTCAAAAGGTAAATATGTACATGAATTCAAACAACATAACTTTTAACACAAGGAAACACAGGAAGGAAAGCAACCTTACACAAGAGTAAATTTGTGAACAGAAGAACTTTAATGCCATTAGTAACAAACTGTAACGTCAGTAAGGTGGAAACTGAAATACAAGCATTAACATGAAATATAAGACTCTGGGAAGATAAAGAAGATAGGTAATACTTTCATAAGGAAATTATTACAAAACAATAATTCCCCAAGTGAAAGGAAAAGGTCAAGGTACTTGAAGAAAATAACAATTACCTTTTTATTCACCATGACAGTGATTGCACTTGGAGCTCTTCCTAAACCTAATCCAATTAATGATGCTTGAAATATGCTTCATTTGGGTAGTTAAGGGAAGTATATTCTAGAAGAAATGTAACCAAGATTTCATTTGGGTGTGAGTCTAGGAGTCTTCACAGTAACTGACCTAGAGGAAATCTCTGATACCTTAAAGAATTTTAGTGTAATTTTATGATGCTGGGAAATCTGTGTGGAAAAAAGGGAAAGATTCATATAACCACAGAAAACTAATTCTAATTCATCCTGATTAACTCTAAACATAGAAATGGAACACCAAGGCTAATGTGGTCAGACAACAAAGTGATTAGGACAACAAACACCAAGAAGAAGAACTTTTAGAAAAATGTTTAAAGAACCTGGTTAAGAGGATAGTTGGAATATCTAGGACAAAAGATTGACATGTGCAAAATAATGTAACGGTTATCGGTAAGAAAATGTATGCAGGCTATTTTGGAAATATGGTTTGATTTCTTATTTCTTTGTACAAAAAAGTAAGAGTATTTACCCACATCTGTGGTGGGAAGTTTTCCTAGAGTAAGTATGTAGTACAGTACTTCACTGCTCACCAAGCGTTCTTGATGTTACAGGCATTATAAGCTAGTTTAAATTTTAAATTTTTTTTTTTTTGGCAGAATGTTAACCAAAGGAGAAATAGGATAAACCACCTTTTGTAACTTAAAAAAAAAAGTTAGATAAGAAGACACATACAAATGGGAACAAAATAAAACGTTTTGCATGTTTTGTTTGTAGTCTCCCCTAAATTCTGAATACCATGTTATTTGAGGATGTTTATTTTCACAGTCCTCTGGATCGGGAGAAAATCATTTCAGCATTTTAGTATTCTGAGTGTCTCTGATAATGAACACTGACTGTTATTTCTACTCCCATGAGAACAAATATGAACACTGATCTGGCCTTGATATGAACAGCCCTGGGAATGGTTCACCCCTGGGTGGTGACGGTGTTGCTGTTGTACCGGTCGTGCACTGTTTGGTCTGGGAAGTCCCTTAAAGCCCATGCTTTCTTTGCCATTCCGTAGCCTCACCCTGATTGCGTAGACTTGGCAGGTCATTGTTGGTGTTATTGTTATTTGATACTTATGTAGCGCTTCCATGGCAGTATTAAAAGTTGTTTCAACAACTGACCTAAGAGTTATCCTAGAAAAGAAAAGCCAGTGTAAATGTGCTAAAAACTAAATGAGACCTTTTTTTTTAATCCCATGTCAGGCCGCGTGTGTGTCTGTGTTGTCCTTATTCCACAATAACCTTTTATCTCCTGGACACTTAATTTGTCATTTAGGACATCTGTGGTTAGGAATAGAAGGCCCATTTTGTAATTGGTCACCATGCCAGAGGTGAAAGCCATTGACATGGAGCCTCCGGGGAGGGAGAACTCTTGGCAGGGTCCCCTTTCAGTGGGTGTTTTTTTCAGTTCTGTCAGGTTCTCTGCTCCCTTGGGGGAATTTGTACCCAAAGAGTATTGAGGGTTTTTTGTTGATTTTTTTCCAAAAGCATGTGTTTTCTGCATTCCTATTTTACAGTTCTCTGCGAAGGAGGAACAGTTCCTCTCCTTATTTGGTTTGGATTTGATTAGCAATGTTTGGGATTAGTTCTTTTTAAAAAAAAAAAAAAGTAAGACAAGTGAGAGGTAGCAGAGGGTGGTGGAAATAGCAGTGGGCAAGGAAGCAGAGTCCTGGTCCTAGCCTTTTCCTCTAGATGACCCTGGCAGAGGAAGCGCACTGCTTAACTGAGTCCCATCGTCAGGTCATATGCAGATGAAATGCATCAAGAAGAGAGAAAACTAGATAGTCAACCCCTAAGGAATTTTAGAAGTCTATATTCCTTGTCAGAATAACGATTGTAACAACAGTAGCAATAGCAGCTGTCAAGGACTTTCTAGCCATTGTTTGAAATTCCCACAACAACCCTGAAAGATAGGTATGTGTTATTTTTCAGATAAGGATGCAAAGGTTTGCTCAATATCATACAGGCAGCAAATGGCAGAGCCGAGAGTGAAATTCAGGTTGGTCCAACTCCGTGCAATTGGCCCAAAACTCTGATTTTTCAAGCTAGACAAGTTTTAGAATTATGCATATAAGTTTTAGAATTAGGCAGTTTCAGGTTTAAAACTCAGCTTTACCACTTTCTAGCTGTGTGACCTTGGGCAAATTACCCTTTCTCTGAGCATTGTTAAACTGTGACGTGGGGTAAATCACATCTATATCATAAAGTTGTCAAGAATAAATGCCCAAAGCCCTGTAAAGCTCTAAAAATGGACAGGAGTGAAGCAAATGATAGCTTTTGCCCTTGGCTGTTTATTTATAATCATTATTTCTAAGTAAAAAGCCCTATCATGAAGATATTTATATAAAGAAATACTGGTTTTTTAGGTCTATATATGCTTCTTTCTAAATGCTGATTTTTCATAAATAACTTCTTATTTTTTCCTTTTATTTTCTTTCTCTTCTCTGAGATTACAAATGTCTGAGATAATCTAGGATTCGTGGGGGTGTTGCTGTTTGCTTTGGAGGAATTTGGCTATCACAGTGTAAATCAGATATGAATTAATTCCCCCCGCTGTCAGTTGACCCTCTGCGCTCCCCAAATATACCCAGGAATCCAGAAAACATTCAACCATGTTTCAAAGGATTTCTCTCAGCAACTCCTCGAGAGCTTACTATCTGTTGGGCACTCTTCAGGCCCTGAGGTTTGGGATATTTCCAAATGTAAAGGTCTACTGACTGTGCTAAAACGAAAGAATGATGTGTGCTAGACATCATGGAGAAATGGAGAAAAAATGGAAACCTGGCCACAGGTTTAAAGATGATAGGCTTGCTTTTGTACTATTGAGTCAGCTAGTAGCTCAATAGGATTCTGCTGATACTTATTTTCTTTTTTGTCGATAACTTGAAACTATTTAAATCAACAACTTGTTACTTTTGTTGCTCACAAGCGTGGATCTGCTTATGAGCAGACACTGCTCCTGGATGAGAGTAGGTGCAAAGAAAACAACTCTCTCAGTAAGTGGGAAAGTAAGCCAAAAAAGAGTGTTAGGAAGTGAGTATGTTTACATCCGGGGACTAGTCTTATTTAATAGCTTTTTGTATATTAGTTTATTCAGTGGTTTAATTCTTTACTCGGACACTGCTCTGCACCCACCAAGTGGTTATCATAGTCTTCTCTGTGATCCACTCTCCCTTTTGGTCCCTGATCACTCTTCAGTTCCATGTCTTTATTAAGGACATTTCTGAAAAATGCCACCTCTGGGAAAGGGCTCTGGACTCACCCATGTGAGAACTCTTTTCTGCATAATTAGCCTAATTTTTTTAAGTCTGATCATAGCCATCATTGTCCCAGTATGTTTTAACTCTGTGATGTTACCAGTTTGAATATTGAATTTGAGGCAGAAAACCTTCCTAAAGAAAGATGTATACTGTGCTTTATGCATCATCACTGAAAGAATTTTGCTTTGAAGCCCAGTGTGAACACTTAATTTTTATTTGCTATTATAAAAGAGTCTCTTTGAGCTGACAAATATGAAAATATGACTGTGATTTCGGCAGGAGTCCAGAAACTTTAGAGAGAATGATGCTTTTATCTTTTGAAAGTCTTTTGACTACTGTATTATTCCATTAATAGATGGAGAATGGGTAATGATATCCTTCAAGGCCGTCTTCTGTTGGAACTGGTCTTCCTACAAACTGTAGGGAAAAGATGCATGTGTCGAGTGGTAGGAGTTTAATGTACATTTATTTAAATCTTCTGCCTTTGGGCAGCTGGTAAATTTATTTAAGAGCTCTGTGTGGCCAGGTTTCCATTTTTCCTCCATGTGTATGCTGTCGTCCCTGGAATTTCAGTTAAACAATAAAATATTATACTTTTAAGTTGATGTGCAGTTGCATACTTCAGATTTCTCATGAAAGAACAGTAAGGAAGCCTTGAGCTAAATGGCTGCTTCCCCAGCATCCAGAATTCTGCTTTTGTCTTTATAGAGTCTGCCGATGTGTCCACCTCTGGGTGCAGTGCCATATAAAAGCAGTTCATCTCACATTATCTGTTATAACAAATGATTAAAGATTTAATGAAAGGTTAACACTCAAGAGGGAATATTTTCATAGATCAACTAAATGCACATACTGATCATAGAAAACATTTCTATGAACATCTGTCAAAAAGTCTTTAAATAAATAGTTATAATAATCTCAATGTTTATTTAGAACCCTAAGTGAAATCTTAATGATTTCCTTTTCATGAAAATGGTCAGAGTAAAAGAAAATTAAATTATTTTACTAATCTGGACTGATTTTGAGGTTGAGTTTACAGTGTCTTGCCCACACGATGCTCATTTTAATAAGTTTGGAAATCTTCAAAATCTAGATTTAGCTTTTGGACATTGCTTTTTTTAATTTTTTTATTTTTTGAGGTAACATCGGTTTATACCAGTGTATAAATTCCAGGTGTACATCATTGTATTTCGATTTCTGTGTAGACTGCATGATGTTCACCACCCAAAGACTAATTATCATCAGTCACTGTACACATGAGGGCATCACTTTTTAAGCCAGATTTTGGAAAGATCCTGCAGATGTTATTGTGAAAATATGCTATATCAGCCATCATCTTCTAAAACCGAACTAAGCAATTTAGAAGAAAGAATAGATTCTCATTGAGAAAGATCCTTGAACTTGATGTCTATTGAGATGAGCTTTGTAAATGTTCATTCTGATACATTTGAATGCTTTTTCTTAATCTTTACTGATAAAAGGAAAGCTTTCTTTTGATGGTCAAGACCTGTGAGGGAATGCTGTTCAAACTGTACCCTCCCTGTGTCCGCTATCTTTTTTCTTTCCAGCTTCAATTAATCTCTTTTCTCAGAGGTAATTCTACCCATGCCTCCATGCCCTGACTCTGGAAGATTCTTGGAGAGCATGAAGCAAAGGTGGGTAGGGTTATTGTTTTTGGAAAAGGCTCGGAAGTTTGTCCCAAGAAGTAATGTCAAAAGAATACAGCAGAGATGCTTGGCCCTGTTCTAAAGAAAAGTTTTTTATTTGTGTCTTTGTTATAAACCACAGCATTGACTCTGTGATAACTCTGACCTTAAGTCTTCATGCTTATGTAAAACCTTTCAAATAACCCAACTGTACCCAATAAATTTGGAGACATTTGGGAGATGGGGCTGGGGGACGGTTTATGGGAAAGGGCTCTGTTTGATAGAGGTGGATCAGAAACTGATAGGACTTTAAGTGTCCTTTGCCCCAGCTCTTCTACATTTTACGTTTAATTTCTTGAGCTCCTGCGTCTTTGACAATCTCACATTTAGCCTCTATTTGCAAATCTCAGTTCCCTGTGGCCTGCTTTGTCATTGCCAGGCACTCCTTCAGATCTCAAAGGCTTCATTAACTTCACATTGACACTGTGTCCAGCATTACCTATAACCAACATAGCAGTGAATGATAAAGACCACAAACATTGGCTGCGTCCTGCTTTCAGTTTCCACATTTGGCTTTCACCCAGTACTTTTGATCAAGGCACAGAGTCTTCCAGAATGTTTATAATTTTGTAGCACCACTTCATTGGTGTAAATTCGTTCCTCAACCCAGATGGTGATCCGCTTACGAAGGTTTTTTTCTTCCTTGCTTATTTGTTATTTAGAAAGCCTGGGGTTGGGAATAGTAGGCCCATTTTGTAACTGGTCTTTGTGCCAGAGGTAAAAGCCATTGGCAAAGCCCTTCAAAGAAGGGGGAGCTGTTGGCAGGGCCGGGGGCTGGTGGGCGTTTCTCAGTTCCATTTGGTTTATACTCCCTTGGGGAAATTTGTACCCAAAGCATTTTAAGTTTAGTTTTCTACCGCCTCCTCTTGCCCTCCCCAAAAGCATATGTTTTCTACATTCTTTATGCTGGTTCTCTCTTAAAAAGTGAAAGTTCCCTTCCTTATAAGGTTTAGATCTGTTTGAAAACATTCCTGGCTGTGATTTCCTTGTCACATAGCAATATACAGGCATCGAGGCTGCCCCTCCATAGTTTATCAAGTGAATACAAACACTGACTTACAAAACTAAATTTTGAGATCCAGCAAAGTGTGGAGGAATCTTCAGAAACCATGCGTTACATAAAATAATCATAAAGATGAGTGGCAGCCTAAGGCCAGTAAGCAGTTTAGGGTAAGCCTGACCCATCAAAAAGTATTTTTTCAATTAAATAGCTACCGCGCCAAGTGTGGGAAGTACAGAAGATAGATAGGACATAAGCCTGGTCCTCCAGCCTGCGAGCTTCTTTGGAAGACAGTTATAAACAAAACCTCTCTACTGTAATGGAGAAAAAGAAAGCCTTGTGGACTAGCATTAGAAGAAATGAAGTGCCTGACCCCTGGGCATTCTCATTTTGTTTGGTTGTCATTGGGTTTTTATGCTATTGAGGAAATTGTGTATAGCTTTTTATAGTATTCCTATGATAAATGATGGAAGAAAGTCAAGGTGCCAAAGATGAAGGAGATAAGATTGGCACTCGTAAAGGTGTCTATTGCTACAGCTTGCTTTAGGAGGAAGATCCAATTTGAACATGCCTGCCTAATGCTGAAACTATTCTCAAAGCTAACATATAATAGAAAAATAAAAGCAAGCTCCCTAAAGACTTTTAAGGGACTACATTAAGTATCCTGTCTGCCTTGATGGAATGAAATTATTTAATCCTTCATTAAATCTTAAATTATTTGTTTCAACAGAGCAAATTGTATGCTATGTGTACTTTAAGTGGTAGGAGCATTGTTCACATAATAATTTGTGTGAATGGCATCCTGGTGTCACATCGTGCAAGGACTGTTGCACTAGAAGCAGCAACCCTAGTTGGAGGAAAGATTAAATTTGGGAGAATTTTTCCCGTAAGTTTTCATTATAATATATCCCCTTTTTGTCAATAGCGTATGTTAATAGTGTATGGCTAACATTAATCTTTCTTTCTCTTTATAAGCCAAAGCTATACATTTATGTTCATAAGGATTTGATTTTGAGCCTATTTATAATCATGATTTGTGATTTATGAAAGCATTAATTTAGGAAAGGTGTAAAACATTCCATATTTATGCTGTTCCCTTTGCTCAATTGTTAGGAACATCATCATTTATTCTCATGGAATCCTTTTTAGTTAGAAAAAAATAAAAACATGGAAGGTGAATCTTGTGCCCAGAATTCTTGAAGGAATCTGTGATAGTCTTTCCACTTACTTAAATTGCTTCTATTTCAACCAGATCTCATTTCATTAAACTGGCATAAATACAGCTTAATTCCCTAGGCCAATTTACATCTTTCCTATGGGGAAACCACTTGAATGTTAAAAGTTGGTGTGATACTGTATGATAATGGATAATTTAAAGGAAACAGTGATTTCTTCCCTAGTTGCCTTATTCATAGGAATGTCTTCTGTAAACAGCATGCGCATTAGTTGACCTACAACAATATTCCCCCTGGAATACTGAGCAACCTAGAGTGTGTCCTTTACTTAATTTTGAAATGAACTCTAATTCCAAAAGCAGTATCTTCTGCCTCTTTCCTACTAAATGTATCTCTTGCATTTAGCAGAAGTGGTGTCTATTTTTATGGAAGATTCATTAGGCTCATTGAAACTTACATGATGTGGGGAAACATTTGCCAAAGGATAGTAAATTTCATCTCTCTCAAGTGACCCTTTCCTTTTCAGGCTCTTTGGAGATGCCAAATCCAAGAAGCCCTGAAGAGATCTCTCAACTGACAGAGAAATGTCAGCAGGTTTTTAGTAACAGGAAGAGATGCCATAGGCTGCTTGGTTAAGATGGAGGTCTCTGGATAACATTCAAGTTTTCAGGGATACAACTATAAATATGTCTCCTTCTCTTTCTGTCTCTCCTCACCGCCCCCCCCCCCCCCCCCCCCCTTGGTCTTGTCTTGTCTTTTTTCTGGTAGCCAACACAACATACATTCAGTGGCAAGAGGCAGCCTGTCTGGGTATGTGATTTTTAGATTTATTATGAAAATATTTTATTATTAAAAATTTCATTTGAGCAGGGCTGGTAACCCATCTTCATTGATGCCAGATTCTCCAGGTATTTAATATTGTTGGGCTTTAATGTGAAACTCCTTATGAAATTATTAGGCTCCCCATTAGTGTTTAATATAAAAAGAACTCATAGTAAATGGATCAGCCCATCCTGAGAACAGGATGTAAAGAAAGAGAACACTTCACGTCAGCACCAAGTGTGCCCATACTAAACTATCCTGTGCTTTTTTTCCTTTCTTGCAATAGAAGAGTAGAAGACTTTCTGTGCCTTTCTTTCCCATTTGCAAGCTGCCACACTTGAGCCTTGCAGGGGTGCTTTGATTGAGAAGCCAGACCAGCATATGCATCCTCCAGGTCCACGGGTCTGCCCATTTATAGTGCCCACTGGGCCTTCCACCCAATCTCCCCCATGGCCAAGTTCCTCAACACTGCTATACATAAAATGTTCTGTTTTTATAGTGCTCTCAAAGAAGAGAATTATCTTTTAGGATCTAAATGTAATAAAGGAGAATTAATCTTACACAATGATTTTTTAAAAAGCTATTTTTTAGATTAGCTTGCTGACTTCTGATTCACTGGATTGGCAAAAAGATTCACAATTATTATTTGCTAACAAACATGTATAGTGGGCACTATAGTGTTATAGTTTTATAGTTTTCGATGTGCTCATTTTTTATAACACTTTTTGAGCGGTGTAAAGGGCACTCAAAATTATCGTGACTTCTGTTTGACCCATAAAAGAAATACACATTCTGGTTGTGCTTTTCTCAAATAACTACAACCACCAATACTTTACATAACTCTTGACTTTTCAGGGCAAGGCATTTAGTTTTAAAATACTCCCATGGAAGGAAAAATAATATTTACCCCCACTTCTTCTCTCTGTCCTTTGTCTTCCTATCTAACCAATCTGCGTGCTTTTATGTATTCATTTTTTTGAACTTATTCCCCTATCTGGAATGCTTATCTAAACAAAGAATTAGATTGCCCTGATAAGTGACACTAAGAGAATTGTTTCCCTCTAACTGCATACAAACGTTAAAGATGATCTTCCATGGCTACTCTGTATTTCTGTTTATAGAAGCAGAAGAGGAAATTTCAAAAACAAAATTACAGTGCTTTTTCTGAAGTATAAATACATAGGCCCCATGCAAACTGGCACTTGCATTAGCCTTCAATCCGATATCCAAACTATTGTGAGTGTTTGGATGACACCATTTTTACAGTAGGAAATCATTTCATTCTGAATGTGCCATGGGCATTGGTTAGAGCAGTGAGTTTTATATGGTGTAGACACCTGGAGGTGAGAGAAGAAACAGTGCAGAAGCTTTGTGTGAACTCTCTTGAGCATTAATGATGTTCTTCTGGCACTAGTCATCCCAGCAGCCATTTCCTTGAATAACAAGGTCTCTGGAATATTTTTTCTCCAGTTTAGTCCATACACTTACAGAGAGAGAGAGAGAGAGAAAATGTGTGAATGAATATCAGTGACAATTTGTAGAATTGGGGTAGCTGGCTGTATTTGTTTATGAAGTTCTCCAAGTTGAGTCTCAATTCATGCCTGACACTTACAAAGGGGATTTAGCAAAGCCTCTTCCTCTCCTTAACCTGAATGATTTTCTGGATTTTAATTAAACCTTTGCTTATCCACACTTCATAGTGAGCTTAGAGAATTAGAAGTGAGGAAAAAGATCTGAGGACCCGAGGGATCCCTTATAGAAAGATCATGGCCAGAACAGTGACAGTGATTTTCACCAAATGCTTGCATTTACTTTCTAATTAAAAAAAAATTTTAGTCCAAGCACTCCTTCTAAAATACTGCCTTCATTTAATATGTAAACTACACAAGAAACTGTACATCACTCCCCATCTCCTAGAACCTTTTCTGGCATTCATATTCCTCTATTCAAATCCGAACTATACTCAAAGGTCCATCTCAAATCCAGCCTCCTCTATGAAGACTCCAGGAACTTGAGCTACCATCAGCCTGTCTCTGTGCCAATGGTGAGAGTGGAGCTCACTGGTATTAGCTGACATTTGTGCAATGCCTCCTACGTGCCAGGCACCGAGCTAAATGCTTTCACCTCGTCCACAGGATGGCCTAAAAGGCTACGTGCTCTTGTTATCACCATCTTACAAATGAGGAAACCAAAGCTCAGGGAGGTTAAGAGACGCACCCAAGGTCAGGTGGTAGTAAAGGACAAAGCCAGAATTTGAACCCAGGCTGTCAGGGTCCGGAGACTACCACTCTGTAGACCACCATGAGTAGCCACAGCCTCATTCAAATCACAGATTTTAGGTTCTTAATGATGATCAGTTTTCACCTCTTTATAGTTGGTCCTGCATCCTCTCTGTTACATGCTTTTAATTTTGAGCTCCTAAACACAACTACCAAGACCCTAAGCTCCTGGCCCATGCTCATTTTTCAGGAGCAGGACGTGGTCCAATACCATTACTTTTCCACCAAAGAAACTGGTTAAGTGACTTGCGTAATGTCCCAAAGTTAGTAAGCACCACAGGAAAAAAACGAAAAGAGGTTCAAGAAAAAAGTTGAAGTATCTGTAATTTAAGGCAAATAAGTAAGTTAAAGATTAAGAATTAAAAAAATCTTGAAAACTGATACTTGAGAGGAAATAGCTTTTATTAAAGGCAGTTGAAGGAGACTTCCGTGAAAATGCTAAAAGACACTACAAGCACTTTTATAAGCACTTTTTGACGGATTGAATTCTTTATTATGTCTAATATATCTAACTTAACAGTTTCCTGATCTGACTGTATTGCTTACCTTCTCCTTAAATTCACAAACACTGCTTTAGGTATTTGGGACTCACAAATTGCATTGAATTTGATAAGAATTGGAAGGAAGAAGCAGCAGCATACAAAGGAGAAAGGAAGGCAAGTAAATGCGTGTGCATTCTTGGTGGAAAAGAGCTGCAACTCCCTGGGCCACCCACCAGGTGTTACCATTAGCCAAAGACAGCTTGGTTGCTGTGCCGTGTTGGAGAGGAGGGGCAGGGTAGTTAGAGTGGGCAACCTCTGAGTGGGAATGAGAAAAGGACCAGCAGTGCAGATTTGGCCATTAGTAGGAAGAAAATTAGACAACGTGTTAGGAGTCTCTGTTCATGCCTAGAACCTTCTTAGCTGGCCTTGGGTTTCGTTGTTTCACCCACCTGGGTCTCCTTATCTGTAAAATGAGAGTTGAAATCAATGATTTGTAAGTTCCCTTCTGGCTCTCAAATTCTGACTCTAAGAATATCTTTTCCATATCAGTTCTTTGGAATGAGTCTTATTTTCAATTGATCTAAACAGTTCTAAAATGCTGTTTAAAATAATTAAAGTAACACTAAGAAAGGCTTGAAAAGCAATCAACAAAATTGTGAGTATCTCCCATAATGTCGTTTGTGTGACAATCTGCTAAAAATTTTTAAGCTAATAAAAGTAAAAGACAAATACCAAATGAATGCTTTTTAAGAAAGCTAAGGAGACGTAATGGCAACTTGCCAAATGCTGCTAAAGCGCTCAGTCTGCTCCTCCCAGCTGTTACTTCTCAAGGTGCTCATGGGCCTTAGGAAATCTGACACAATGTCAGACAAATACCTTTCTCCCGACGCTTTTATTACCTCCTTTTCCTGAAAGTCATAATCTAACACCAGGAAGAGAACTCATAGTTGTGTCTCATTTATCTCCAATGCCCTGCTTTCTAATTGAAAATTTTCATTCACATATTTTTTCAAATAAGATCTTAAGCTTTAGTTGGAAATGTTTATATGTCTTTTAATTTTATGTTTACCTGGTCTGGAAAAATTATCAGGTGGGTTTTTTTTTTTAATATTGTTTAAACAATAAAACTTGATAAGTGTTTTGGATATTACAAGATTTTTATTTTGACTTACCGAAGAATATACCAGCAATGAAAGAATGTCACAGTCTAGGTTACTGGTAAATGAGTTGCTTTTAAGTAAATCATCCTTACTTGAAAATGCTTTGTGCATTTGACAATTTTCAGGATGTATAATTCATCTCTAGCACTCAAAGATCATTTGACCAAGTAGCCTTTCCAAGGGATGGGGGTGGGAGGGTGGAACGGCCTGCCCATCGGAAGCAGCTGCATCATATTTTATGCAGATGTAAAGTTTTATGGCCTTCAAAATCAGATCACAAACACAAACTTGTGTTTCAAGTTGGGGAGATGTAAGGATGTGTTTTTCAGAGGTGGGGGTGGTTATTTGTTTGTTTTGAGTTATATGCGTTTTCATTCTGTCTGACCCTTGCCAGTGGCAACTGATGAAGACCAGAACTTGACTGACGAAGGGGGAAGGCACTCTGCAAAGCGTGTTTGATCCTAAGTTTGAAGTTACCTATCTCTTCACAAGACTTCATTGGGTTATAGTTAAGATTCATACTCATCTCCAAAAGGCTGCCTTTTTAATCAAACATCAAAATAACAGCAAGTTTAATTTGGGTCATTTGTATTTTCTTATTATAAATTTCCCAGAACATGCTCTTTATACACTGGGCATTCAATAAATGTCAGTCAATCACCAACGTTTATTCAGTACTGCTCCACTTGAAATGCTTATAAAGGAAAGCAAATGTTCTCAAGAGAATAGACAGTTTTCAGGGTGTCTTTCTCTTGCATTTCTGGTTCCAGAGCTATATGACTCACTTGTCAGCAGAGGTGGAAAGGTGGCTCTTCTTTTCCCATGGAGGTGGTGCTTACAGGTCTGAGTTTCCATCACATACTCTAGGGCAAGGCAGTAGTCTGTCAGTTTGCATCACCACGTATGGACCAGTTGTTAAAATACTGACCTATCCCTGTAAGTGCCCCCCTGTTTATCTAACTGCATTGGTCCTTCCCTCACAACCTCCTGGGCTGCGCCACAATCCTACAACCAAAGGGATAATTCCTGACTTAGCAGGGAGCCTCCAGAACCGTGCTCCAGCACCACCAGCATCCATTCTGATTGGTTAGTATCCATGCCATACCCCTTCTTGAGTATTTTAAATATTCCCCTTGCACTAGACATTATCTACACGGAAAGTTAAGGAGCCTTCATGAATGATTGCTCAAAGTTACTGTAGTCATTGACATTTAAAAAAAAAAAACAGATTCAGGGACTAACTGAACTAGTACAGAACAGTGATCCTTTTATGGTGAAATATTAGATTCTTCTCCTGGTCCCAGACAGGGACCAGGTCTGAACCATGAAGCATCCTCATTACTAAATACAGGCAAGGGGACAGGAAATGTTAACTGAGCTAAACAGAGCTGAATATAGACTGCAGACCTAAAGAAGGAAAGAATTGAAATTTGAGAAGGCCATGCCAGAAACTCAAACTGATGACACATCAGAAGAATTAGTCTTCTTCATTACAAAGTGGCTGGCTGGTGAGGATCAGTAATTAGACAACAAAACAAATGGTGCTACTCTACAAGTTAAGTAAAACAAGAAGTGGTTTACTGAGCAGGCATTCATGGCTCCATCTTGTCACTCAGGTCTTCCTTGCTTTAAAGGTACACTAACTTTCAACCCATAGCACTCATATGTCTATAAAACTGAATCAAGAACTTAGCAAGATATTAAAAAATAAGAATAAACCTGAGTAGCACAGTACTGAGGAATATGATGTGACACAGTGGTTTTCAAACTGCTTGTTCCTGGGAACCCCACCCTTGCTTCATCAAAGCAGTCCTGCTTTTAATGTTTTATATATGTTAATCTGTCACTCCCTGAGTAAAATCATCTACAAAAGTTAGTCCACGTTAATTTTTACTAATCTTCACTATAATTAGTGGGAAAATAAAATGCTTCTATTACTAGAACGTAAGTTCAGTGTTAAAACTGGAAATGTCCTATAATGTGAGTTTGTACTTACATAATTATAATGACTATTAAGGAGGCAGTAGACTGCTGTGGGTAAGAGCATGGGTTCTGAAGTTAGACTGACCTTGGGCTGAACATCAGTTTCATCACCTGTTAGCTTTTTTCCCTTGGACAAGTTACTCACCTATCTGAGCCTCAGTTTCCATATGAGTTAAATTGCAGGTGATAATACTATAATGAGAATAAATGAGGTAGTGTTTCTTTATTGGTTGGGGTGAGTGACACGAGTTGCTGTAAAGCCTACAACCTCAGTGGCTTGTGGCTATAAGTTTATTTCTTGGTCACCTCACAGTCCAGTATGGATCAGTGGGAGCATTCGGCTCCTTGTAATTATTCAAGGATCCTGACACCTTCTATCCTGTGCTGCTCTCCTCTAGATCCTTGGGGCCCACTCTATTCAACCTCTCATGGAAGGAGATCAAGGATTGTACACAGCAAAAGGGAGCATCCCAAAGGTTTTGTTTGTTCCAGGAGTACAAGGGATGCGTATCATTTGTGCTCCCATTCCCAGGACCCAGTCCCCTGGCCACACCCAACCATGGTGGAAGCTCTGGAGTGTAGTCTAGCCTTTTACCCTGGAAGGAGATGAGGGCACAGATGTTGGTGTGTACTAGCAGATGATGCCACAGTTATCTGAGGCACTTACCACAGTACCTGGCACATAGGAAATAGTCTGGGTTTTTTTCTAATTCCAGGAGCATCCAGGTAGCAACCACAGTGATGCTCACCATTTTCCAGTTGCTTAGAGACTATGCAAATTAGCAGAAACCCATGGAAACACTCACCTTGTGTTGGAGAGCCATTCTTACTCGAAATGACAAGAACGTAAATTATGAAAGCCAACCAAGCAGAGATACACACTAAGTTAAAGCCAAGAACAAAAAACATGATGTGGGAGCCTTTCATTATAGCCGCAATGACACTCCAGCCTTAAATATATGGGGGGAAAAAGTTTGTCAAGTTGGGCTGTTTTTGGCAAAAGAGCCAAAAAAAATTTATGAAGATACTTACAGAAAAGGAAAAACAGTTTGGGGCTTTGGCATGAGATTTTATTTAAAAAAAAATTCTTCTGTTTTAAAAAAAGTCAAGTTGGGAAACCCCTAAGTGGAAAAAAACACAGTCTTTAGAGTTAGAAAACCTAGTTTCAAATTCCAGCTTTCTAGAAAGTAGTTATCAATTTTGTTCATAAAAGTATCCAGTTTTGAGCACCTGCTTTTGATAGTCACTGTGCTAAGGACCTTGCCTATATTTGTATTCTGTCTGTACCAAAACCCTTCAAGGACAGGTGTGTTATTTCTCTATTTAAAAAAATAGGAAACTAAAATCGAAAGACATGAAATGACTTGTTCAAGATGACATGGTTAGAAAATGGCAGGACAGTGATCTTTCTGGTTCACAAAGCAGAGCACGGATATGAGGAACAAAGGCAGTAACTCCAACACCAGGTTCACCCATTGGTATAAGCAACAGGTGGAGTGACTCCATCATGGGGTGTTCTGGAGCCTGACATGGAGAAGGTGCTGAATAAACATCAGCCCCCTTTGCTCCTGCGCTCCCCTCCCTTTCCATAGAAACATGCAGCTGCCATGGATCTGTGATCTGGAAATCTTAGCTCTTTCATAAAGTGCACACACAGGTGTGCTGCTCAAAGCTTTGTCATCATCTCCTGCTTCCCTCAACCACTTCTCTCTTCCCTTTTATATTATTGCTTGTACAAGCGCTGGGTTATCTTTTTCCTTTTCTTCATTCTGAGAAAGGTAAATACATTCATGCTAGTCACACTCACTGCAGAGTGAGCCCCTTGGCAGGACTGTAGTTAACTTTTACAAGGGGTGGCTAGTCTTCATTTGTCAATTCTACTGTGAATACTCAAAGGTCCTGCACACCGTTCCACATTCATTTCAATGGCAACCCTAATTTCTTCCAAATCGAAGGTATGTGCCTGGGAGGGCTCTGCTGCCCTACTACTCAGTATATTATCTAACACCTTGGGCACTCACCTATTGGAATTACAATTTAGAACTCGAACTTGTTAAAAAAAACTGCGTGACTGCTGATCTTTGCAATATGGTCCCTGTTCTCACAGAGATTGGCGGTGATCTATAACAAAAGTCTTGATAGGAAGGTGTTTTGAGGTGTGTATTATGCCCTGTATGGTTGTCCAGTGAGTGTTCACCCATACCAGGTGCTTTCAAGATAAACCACTGAGGTTTTCCTTCCCAAATGGGAGGAAATAAAAGCCCCGTAGAAATCCAGAAGTGATAGAGTTAATTGTATATCTATTTGTATTCATTTAACTGTGCAGTTGGGTTATGGATTTGTGCTGATACTTCTAAAGTTTAATGGGCCTTCAAAAGGGATACAGTTTTTTTACTCTCAACCTCACCGAGTTCTATCTCTCACCCTTGAATGTATACGTTCCAGTCAGTTCTTCAAATGAAAATTATATTTCCAAATCTTATCTGCTTGGCATATTTAACCTTCTTTCAGACACTTAGACTCTTTGATTTCATTTGCTAAATGTTTGTCAAGGGCCTGTGTTGCTGGCTGTTACTTTAGAACCAGATTTTAAGAGCTTCATATTTATTAGTATGCAATCCCCTGTTTGCAATTTTAAAAGCCGTACTATCATCTTTGATAATTGTTGAAAATCTGCTGAGTTTGAGAAGACTCTCATCCCCGCGCCCCCCAAATCTAATCACTCTCATTGTCGCATTTACGTAAATATTTTTGATGTTACCCAATTGCCAGATACCTTTAAAATGTCTGCTTTTTCCTCGCTCGGTCTGTATTTTCCTTCTCTCGGCAAATTCTCTGCATTATTCCTTAATTCATTAGTAGTTATACACTTGGATGTCTAGTTTTCTTGGCTGTGGTACAAATTGAAGCCTCAGCTATCTCAAGGCCATATGTTCTTATTGCATATGCCATGCGATTTCTAAGAATGGGAAATTCAGAGCCTCTTTCGAGTTTCAGTTTAAGATTGATAGCTCAGAATACGCAATATGGGTAAGCACAATGCTGTCTTATGTCTATTTACCAAAAGCGTTTTGAGGAATTTAGCTTCAGTTTTGATTGCCAATTTCACTCCTGGCAGACTCATAAAATAAGAAGCAAAAGGGCCCCCTCACTCCTCTGGTGAAGGAGTTTGATAAATGACAGACTAGAGCAATGTTCAATGCATCTGAGGGCGAGGCATAAAGGATATCCAACAGCTTCTCTTGAGGATCCGAAAAGGCTCATTGTAGCTGCTCTTCTCAAGCCAGAAACTTGACGAGCACTGTTTTCTGGATCAATAAAGATTTAAGGATACAAACTGGTAACATTTTTTAAAAGATCTGTTCCCTGGTGAGTAGCCTCTGGAATGAGAGTTGGGGGTGGGGTTGCCTCCTCCCTTTGTACGTTCCATGAAGGCAGAGATGTGAGATTTTGTGTGTTTGGTTAGTGCCTGCAGAGTATGTCTGTGGACTCCTAATAAACACTGATGATAATGTTGATGGAAAGTTCTTAATTTGAGCTTCCATTTCTGAAGAATGAAGCCCTTGTCTAAAAGGTGTCTGTATCTTATCTCTACCAGGATCCCATACAGGCTTGAGTCTTTGGAGTAACTCTCCATCAAATCGCCTATGTTCAAATTCCTAAGAGAATTGTTTGATGATTCAATCTATTGGTATGTTCCACTAATCTTCATATCTGCAGTGATATCAGAGACACCCTTAATGAGTTGCAGCTCTCAAATAAGTTGCTACAATTGGACCTAAAAGGCTTTTCTCAGGCAAGTCCAGATATCCACTTTCCCTTATCTGCTTATTTTCAGGGCCTCCTAGAGAACAAATGGCTGGTCCTTTTCCAAAGGGACAGATTTTCCTATCTGATGCTTTTGTTCCCCAGAAAGAAAAGAAAACAAAAACTGTTGTCTTCCCCTGGGATATTGAATCCAGAGCCAACTGAAGCTTTGTGGGTTTCTTTTGTAGTGGTGTCCTTCATATAAGTATGAATAGGCGATTACTGAATATCAGAGATTTCGGTTAGAGGTAAACCATCTCTTTGATGTGCAGAGCAAAATGAAATGGGAAGACTGTCAGATGTTGGGATGTGTGAGTTCCCTAAATGACCTGTCAGGACTTAATTTGCCCACTGTAATGCCTTGTGTCTCCTTGTGATGTTAACAGCCTTTAGGGGAAATATGTTGGGTCTTTACCAATCAACTAGCCTTTTTCTGGTTTCAAAGGAGATTCCAAGTAACTTTATTTTTCTTTCAGAGTGTTCTAGGTTAGCTGTGTATTTGCTAGGCAAGCTTAGTACAAATGCCTTAAAAGATGTTTCACCCACTTCTGTCATAGTAAAAACTTTCCAAAAACGTAATACTTTGTGTTCTGGAACCTACTTTTCTATTTTTCTTTCTGTATTGCATTTTGACTCTTCACCTGCATACAGCCCAGTTGAATTTAAGGTATTCTCTTAATTAAATCTGTTCTGAGTGTTGTATGAGTAAGTTTTAGATTTCTCCTGTGGAATAGGAGAAGCTAAATTAGGAAGCAATAAATGAACCACATAAAGTCACCTGGCAAGTCAAAAGCGAACTTGAGAATAAAATAGTTTATCTTTGCTACTCAATGTAGTGAAATTCAAAATATACGATGCCCTGGTTCAAACTGTTTTTCTTGGATCAACATCATTCTAAGGAAAAGGAGTGAATGTGACAAGGATACAGATTTAAAATTTCTTCCTTTCACTTTTTCCATTTTTACAACTAAAATAAATGAATAGGGTGGCAGCTGGAATAGGAATCTCTAATTGATTGGGTCATAAAAGTAGGCGCTGTCAGAGATAGCATATCCTCCACAAAATAAAATAATGTAGACATTGTTTAGACTGTTTAGTGCTAGACATGAAGACTATAGTTTTAAAGGCCTTTTATATTATTTTCTCATAACTTATAATGAACTCTTGAACAGGTTAGCTACTGTCACGACAAGTAAACCTCACACCCTCCTAATGTGCGCGCACGTGCACACATACTTCCCACATGCAGCGTTCTTCATTATAATTATTATCTTTCTTACCCAGTAGCCTACCTTGTTTGTCTTTCTGCCTTACAGTGTAGTGCCTGGCACTATAATAAAGCTGCCTACCAAATGAATCAGTAAAAACTACAGATAATCCTAGCCAGCCTGTTTTAAGAATCATTTGTGGCTCTCCTCCTCTCTCTAGTAGTTTGCTTTGGTCAGCTCCCTGCTCCAGCATCTCTGCACAGAAGGCAAGGGCAGGGAGGAGAGAAGGGACCGAAATCCCTTTGATTTTTCTTGATGGCAGCTCATTCAGTTCCCTTCAGAGAACACCCCCTGAGCATCTGCCCCACATCAGGCTCTGCTCCAGATGCAGGATTTGCCAAGATGAGTGATAGGGCAAAGGGCTCTCAGCCATGTCCTCTTCCTGGAGAATTTGCACTTTAGGAGAAATGAAGACCTTAACAAATAATGAATGAATGAGTAAATGAATATACAATGTGTACGTGCAAAACTTGGGCTGAGAGACCAATGAATTCTTGGGGGTAGGGATATCAAAAACAAAGAAGAAAGATGACAGAGCAGGAGGGAAGTTCCAGAATGGATGAGTTGGAAAAGTAGCAACCCCAAGGTGTAAAAATACACGGTCTATGTGGAGAGACAGGACCCACTTTGAGGCATAGATTCAAGTAGTGTTGGGGTTCAAAGTTGTTTAGTTAGAGGTGTTTTTCTACCCGATTTAGATTGTGGGTCCTGGGAGGACAGGAACTGTGTTCTCCCTTCTCTGTGTCCCATACAGGCTTTTCTCCAGGAAGGAGATCAGATCAAGAATGTTGGTAGACTTAAATTTAATGAACGAATAATGTAGAACTATAAGTAATGTGTATGTATGTGCTCTAGTTTCTCTCCCATTTTCTTGTCCTACCACTCTCTGGTGTATATGAATAATGAACTGATTAAAGCACTCAACAGGAGGGAAGAGAAGGAGATAAGGAGAAAGAAGAAAAGTTTGTTTAGTCTAAACCCTCAGGGGTTGTGACTTCATGGGAGGAGGGGTTGTTTATAAATATACATATAAATAATCCGCACTTCAAGATAGTGTGAATACTTGCAGTGATAAAGGGCAAATCCCACTGGAATGATAAAACCAAGGGACTACAGATCTTAGAGAAGGAACATCTCTCCTTCAGCTGTTATGATTAAGGATTGAGCAAGTGGCATTTGAGTTGGGTCTTAAGCACAACTAAAAGCAGATTTGTGGTAGTGGTTATGGGATAATGCCGGGCACTTTTCCAAATGCTTTATATATCCTAATTCATTTGAGCCTCACAATGAACCCTGTGAGGTAGGCATTATTCTAATTGTAGTTATTATTACACTCATTTTCCCAGTGGGGAAGCTAAGGCCTAGAACAGTTAAGAAATTTACCTCAAGTCAAACAGCTAGTGAATGGTAAAGCAGAGATTTAAACATTGGTAGTTGTGGCTCCAGTCCAGTTAACTGTCATTATACTAAACTGCCACCCACACAGAGACAGGGCAGCAGGCCTTCTAGGAGAAAGAAATACCTTGACCAAAGAGCTCATCTATGGGAAGGGCAAGATGGGTCTAGGGAGTGACTAAACCCAGCTGGACTAGAAAGTTAGGGACATGGGAATCTGTGAGTGTTGAGAGATGACCACCCTATTTTGGCTTGCAGACCTCCCAAGCACCTTTCCTGCTTCATCTTCCTAGTACTTCATACCATAGTCTAACATACTGTTTAGTATTTGACTGATTTATCACTCTCACTGTCAGTCTCTCTCTACTAGAATGTAAGCAGCCAGAAATTTGGAATTACTCTGTTTCATTCACTACTGTATCTTTAGTTTCTAGAACAGTTATCTGGCACACAGTAGGTTTCTCATGAATATCTATTGAATCGATGAATGGATAGGTTGAATCCAGATCGTAGAAAGTCTGCAATATTCTACCAATCTTTGGCCTCTTGGAGACTCCATGTTACATAGGAGGCTGTCAATAAACCTTTACAGTTTCAAAGTGTTTGTCTGCCGATGCATTCAATGCTGCCCTTGGGGGAGTGGGTACTGTAAAGATGATAGTGAAGAAATAGTCAAAATGATTCTATGGTCAGAAATGCTTTGTCCTGCTTAGAATACTTTCAAGGAGTGGCTGTCTCTGTGGACTGATGTTTGAGGGACTTCAGGAGGCATTGCAGCCAGGTCTTATCCCAGCCTTATTATAGGTGCCTGAAGTTACATGCTGTTGGATCTCATTTCCTTTTATTAATCATTAGTCTTTCCACAGAAACCCACTTCTTTGTGGCTGGTGCTCTCAGTGTGCACCATGCTGATAGTCAGCATAGTTCTGCTATACACAGGCTCTGGGGCCAGACCACCACCTTCGTGTCCTGCTCCCAGAGCCCGGACACACCACTTAACCTCTGCAAGCCTCAGTGTCTTGGCTTTGAAAAAAGGAATAGTAATAGTATGCCCCTCAGTGGTTGACGTGAGAGTTAATGAGTTAATATATTTTTTGTTGAAATCTTAAAAGAATGTGTGACACATAGTAGGCATATAGAGAGATTTGGAAGTCCTGGGATTGCTGATAGGAATTATTGGGAAGGAAGGTGAAAAATGAGGAGTAAAGGCAGATTTTATTTATCTCACAGAACCTGGCCAAAGTCCTATGGCTAAAGATACTTAATTTTTCTGTTTTTAGATTTTCGCCCTCCCCCATTGGAGGATTATTTTTGACGGTGTCATTGGGTTTGATCATGTGGCATTACAAATGCCAGATGACATCTGATGTCTGATCTAAAAGATACACCACAGGGGAAAAAATTCTATATGAGCACGACCACCATCTAAAAAAAGAAAAAAAAAAAAAACCCTGAAAAATGATGTTTTAAGCATCATTTGTTTTATTCAGTAAAACTATTGAACAGTCCCTTGGATTTTTCTGTAAGGGATTTGACCTACTGAAGAATTTCTTCTTACCGTGGTACATAAAATCCATTCTTAAAATGAATTAACTTCAATTGAGGTTTCTTGTACTGAGACAATTCTGATAAAACTGGAGTCCATACTCCGTGGTCATAGTGGTGACAAGCACTTTTAGGAAGCTCCTACAATAGTAGTAATGACTCAAGACTGGTGACTTTCGATGAAGCTATTGTCTTCCCTTCAGTACCAATACCAAGCCAAGAGATTGGATTTGTCATTCAACTCCAGATGAAGATGTTTCTTTATTTTTATATGTCTATATAGTCCACTGCTTCTGTCTACAAAGAACTTAAATTGACCCACATGAAAATAATAATAATAAAAAATTGAAATAGAGGATCAGGACAAAGAAAAGGAAACTGTAATAATGCCAACCCCATGGGTCAAATGGCTGCTCCCGTTGGGCTTCACTCAGTGCTCTGAGGTTCTGAAAAATAAAAAGATGGGGACTCATGATCTGTGACATATTTCTCGTTATTGGAAAAGAGGGAGGATGTGTCTTCCACAGGGAAGATAAACGCTGCTGTAGCACAGTTCTAAGAGAATTTTCTACAGGAGACACTGACCGATTTATTGAGTAATCCATGACAACATTTTTACAGTAAGTGTAGTTCTGAATTTTTTGTGGTGACATTAAATAAAGCCCCTGGTATAAAAACGCAGGGAGTGAAGTGATTTTACAGCTTTCAGCAGGCTTTACTTGAACTTCCTTCAAGGATAGCATTAGACATCCTGCAGAGGAAGATGAATGACCTGGCCCTTTCAATGATCTTCTCTGAGTTTTCTTTCTCTCTGAAGGGGGTCTGATGAAGAGTGGAGAGTAGGAGGTTTTCTTTCCTGTCCAAGACCTGAAGCGCTGCTATAGCTGATTATGGAAAATCCACATAGGAACTTTGCAGCCTGGTGAGAGGGTGTCAAATGTTTCAGTCACAAAGGTTAAGAGTCCTGAGTGGTGTTCTTGCCTGCCTGGAAGATCACCCACCTTCCAGAAGGGGACACACGCTTATCATTTATGTAAATTAATATCGATTTAAAATTTACATCCCCAAAATGCTTGATATCTTATGGTTCAAAAGCAATTATATTTCTTTTGTCACATGAGTAGATACCAACATATGAGGAGAATTTTTGTCAGCTATTGTTTTCTTCACATTCATGCATCAAGTGTTTATTAAGCTTCTCCTATGAACCAGATTACCTTTCTGTATGTGTCTCTGCATACAGGCATATTTTAATTTTTTTAAATGCTCTTTTTGTACTCTGATTTGTTTATATGTATGTTTTTACTGTATTGGTTTTTTAAAGTACAGAAACTGTAGGAGCTTATTGTTTCAAGCCCAGTAATTCAGAGGTATAAGAAAAAGTTAATAATCTCTATTCCCTAATGTTACCATCCAATGTTATCAGTTTGATGTGGCTTCTTCCATACCTTCCTCTATGCTCAAATAACTTTCTTAACTGTTCATATAATGTGTCTAAAAGTTAACATATAATGTATATAGTTAATATAATTTTGTTAATTTTTTAATTAAACCATATTTATTATACTGACAAGTAGGAGAAATTTCCCTCTAATTATAATTCATTTTCTAGAGGTACTTTCTTTGTTTGTCTTGAAGGAAGGGAGCGGGGAGGCATTGTTCTCTCTTCCAGAATAACTTAGACGCTAAAGACCCTACCTTCAAACAAAACCTTTCCTATCTTTAACAGAATCAAACTTGACAGGATGGGATAAGCATGTACTTTTCTCATGATGTCAACTTTCCTCCAGTGTCTACTTTTGTGTATGTGTGTGTGTGTGTATGTGTGTATAATACAAGTTTAGATGTGCTCATTAATTTTGAAACTGGCTCCAGTATCACAGTATCAGATCTAAATACATTCTATACACCCTTCTCAAAATTCAGTGCTTGAGAATCCTTTCATTGAGCTTTCATTAAACAGGGAAGTAATCTGTTTTATAGTTTTACTTACCATGCATTTAGTGAGTATACAGAGTCCTAGGAACAGCGTGACCCTAAAGTTGCAAAAAAGAAAGTCTTAGAAAATCTGAATATATAGTTATAACATCCCTTTCCTGCCTGTGATAATATTTGAGGATGATAAGTCTGAAACGAGATGGTATCTTTTGAAAAAACCAGGACTACTTCAAGTGGGAAAGCTTCAATAGCAATGGTGTTTGAAACATTTCTAGACGCCCAAGATGTTCAAACAGTCTCTGAAATACTGTGTGCAGAGCCTTTCCCATGGTTAAGTCATTAGGTATCGCTAGTCCTTACCCAAGAAAACCAAATACACACATATACTTTCCAAAAATTTTACTCTTGAACCTGAAGACCAGTATTATATTTATGTGTTAGATTATGTGTTAGTAACTGAACATTGTTGCAAGAGATGTCTATAAAGCAAACTTCAGTGTTCCCATTTTACATGTGGGGAAATAGATGGAATGTGGGAGGCATGGGAACATAGGGAAAAGAGTTCCAAGGTGTAGTGGCCATTTAGTAGTTAAGTGAAAAGTGCCTTGCTAGGAGACTGTACTTGCTGGCCTACCCTCAGTGAAGCAGTGTGAGGATGGCCATCCTTTCCTGGAAACTTAAAGTAACCTGAAGGAAGAGGGAGCGGCTTGATCGCATCCAGTTGGTTAATCCCCTCTCTGTCAATCATTTGTGTACAATCTGAATAGACTATAAATTCACATTCCTGGAGCCACATGGTCAAAATAGCACTTTATATTCAGTGTGAAATTCTTAAAATGAAACCCAGCTGGCAGATGGGAAGGATTCTTGGTGTGGGAAGAATTGGGGAGGGGAATATTGGGTGTGCAAGGGGTTCAGGATTTTCCAGAGAGTGGTTTGCTTTGTGCAGATATAGGAATTTTTTTAAACATCTATGATGCAGCACCAATGAATTTCTTACACCTGAACTGTGACAGTCTAATTTATAATATTTCATAAAACCATTAAGACAGTTATGCAAGCCATTCCAAAGCCTAGCTGTAAGGATAGAGTCATTTGCTCATTTAGGGAACTCTTTTTTCAATTCTTCCATGAGTGCTAGTTAATAAATTCTGTCTTTCAGTGCTTTAAATAAGTCTTTGGCTTAATGACCTAATTTAAAAGAGAGAGAGAGAAAACAGCCAGTTCAGTTCACTTCCATCTCCATCTCGTGTTAAGAACTTTCACCCATTATATTGTACATCTGTTTATCTGTTCCATTTCCTTCTCTTTCCTCAGGTTGTGTAGGAAGTATCCTGTGTCTTGGTGGTTTACAAAGTGAGTGGTCATGTCAGAACTGGGCAAACCCCATTCCAAAACAATGCTTTTAGTTACTGATCCAAGCCTTGCAACCCCTTACGTCATACCAAGACAGTTTTACCAAACCAACTTGCCCCTTCTAACAGCACCAAAAAGCAGTTCAACCTGTAACCAGGTTACCTACATACTTAGTGTCTGTGACATCGTAGAAATCAGAATTTAAGTATTTCAGCAGCTGCAAGAGATTTTAACTTGACCGTCTATTTTACGAAAACCGTGTGCTCCAGTTACATGTGTTGTATGTCTGGAGGAGAAGCTGGAATCAAGTAGGCAAGAATTTACTTGCCGTATCTTTATTTCTCTAGAGCCACGTCTTCTTTTTGGGTGAAAGATTAGATGTCATGAATAGGCACCTAAAATTTACAAACCCTATTTCGAAGACTCTGAAGTCCAAATCCTCTTATGTTAAATGTAGTGAAGACAAGATATCAGGTAATTCATTCACTGCAAATAAATTTTTGGACACACAGAGGTAAATGCCATTTACATGCATCATTTTATATTATTCCATTATTGGCACTTACCTTCTAGTTAAAAATAGATAGCACAAGCCATCATTTGTCAGGCGTTGGTATGATATGATTTTTATTTTCAAATGCTATGATACAATTGCCATCTTACTGATAGATAACATGATAAGCATGGAAAGAAACAGATAATAATTTCAAGGTAAAATAGGACCATTCTGCAAAGCGCTAAGATTGCCTGCTCCCCAGAGGACTGTGAGTGAGGGAGATAGTAATCCCGGGCATAGGCCAGGAAAAGGTTCAGGGAGATCTTCCTGCTGGGTATACTTTATAATTCTGTTTCCATTTCTGAATCTAGAAAATGGGACTAAGTTCTCTTTAGAAAATATTTTACAAATACATTCAGAATAATGTAGTGTGTAACGAGGTATCCAGTTGTAACCATAATATACTTTCACAGATGTGAGCATTTCCACAGGAGATGGCAGGGGTGTGGGTGTGTGTGAGTATGGATTTGAGTGTTTTAATTTTATTTATTTATTCTCTGCTTTCTTTCACAAACGGATTTGAGGCAATAGACTCTAGTGTTGATTCTGACAGTGGACATGATTTTATGTAAAACTCTAAACTTCAGCCTGAAGTGGGTGTTAATGACTTCCCCTCAGAGAAGGAGTTTGATTCAGACAGAATAAGAAGTGTGATTTGAAATGTACAGTTAGAAGCCCATTATTTGGCCTGATCTGGACTGGTAGTTGAACACTTAATCAAGGATTAAAGTGTCTTGTCATTAAAAAAATAAAATAAATTTACACCCTGAATAACATTTTTTAACTTAAAACATACAAATGGTACTAATCTTTTGACATTGGGCCAAGGCCTTTGCTCTGAGTATGTGGCCACTAGTCAGAATTCTGTTGTATATTTCTTGCGTAAAACACAGCCATTACCTTTGATTTTCAGCTCCTGTTTCTTTAAATTACAATCATAAGTTAGAGATCTTCAAGAAGAGATCTGCACCTTTTCCTCCCAGTCCTTTATAGTTGTCTTACCTAAATCTAATTCATCAGCAGTTTGTTTTCAGTGACTTACCTTTATTGAGTTTTTGAACAAATTCTATTTCATTGTTCGTAGAAATAGAGATTCTCTTTTCAAGTTCATATTTCATTCATTGACGTCACATTTAATTAAACCTCTTAATGATAATAACAAATATGATTGCCTTAATGGTGAAACAACTCAGGAGCAGAAAGGAGCAGACATGCCAGAGAGCAGTTCACCGGTCATGAGCATCAGCGTGTGGCCAGTGTCATTCGGATGCTGTACCCACCAAGCGTGGACACTGACTGCATGGGCAGCATCAATTGTCATCTTGGGCCAGGGGAATGAAGAGTCTGTTGGTCCTAGGCAACTAATGGAGGTTAATCAAGAGAGCTTTTATTGTAACTATATGAAGTTTTGTTTTGAAACCATTTAAAGATTTGTCCTTATCTGTGACTGCTTGATACTTAACCCATCATACCTTCAGTCCCTCTCTTGGATGAGCTATAGGGCAAATGTTATTGTTGCTGTGGTGCCTTCTTTTTCTTCATGGCACTTATTTCTACCTTACTTTACTTACTTAGTTCCTACTTACTTGATATCTGTCAGTCTCTTCCACGACTATAAGCTCCATGAGGCCTGGGGCTTGTCATGTTCACTTTTGTCTCCTCAGAGCCTGAAACAGTGAATGTGTAGAATGAGTGAAAGTGGGCTGTTTTCTCGGAGCACTTGTTTCAGCCCAGTTTAATGTTCTGACTCTTCCCCACCAAAATCTGCTTATTTCCACTTTGAACAAGAAGGAAGGACAGAGAGTATAAATCGTCCACCTGTGCTGCTCCCTGCCGGAGCTCCTTGTCTGCCTTTCCAATCCAGTTCCTAAATCTCCTCTTGATTCCAGGGAGGGAGCCCAGTGCTAGTAAACCGTCCCTTGGATCATTAAGAAGGCCTTTGTTCTCCAATTTTGCCTTAAAAGATCAGTTCAGAGCAGAGTTTCTCAACCTCGGCCTTATTGATATTTTGGGCTAGGTGGTTCTTAGTTGAGGGGAGAGAGGAAGGTGCTCTGTGCATTGGAGGATGTTTTGCAGCATCCCTGACCATTACCTACGAGATGTTTGTAGCAACCAACCGCCCACCCCTGAGTTGTGACAACAAAAATATCTCCAATCATTGGCAAATGTCCCCTGGGGGGTATAGTTGCCTCCCCTCCCCTCCCCTGTTGAGAACTAGTGGTTTGGACTAGTCCTGAGATGACAGCTAGGACCCAAGGCCACACTAATACTGCTGTGGTAAATCCAGTCAATGGCTTTTTGAACCTTCATTTCTGGTGTTCTCTTTGTGTCTGATTGTAATGTTCTCCAGACTTGTCTTTCACAGGCTTTATTCTGAGTTCAACTGGTCCTGTGTGGGTTTTTCTGGCTAAAATTCCTCAGGACAGATTACCACTCAGCTTTTCTTTTCTGAGACTGCCTGCCAGCCTCTCTCCAAGCTCATATTTCTCAGTTGCCAGGATATCAGGCTCCTGGCTGTATTGCCAGCAGGAAAAGAAATTCTCCCCCCCTGACTAACAACATGGCAGTTTGCTGCAAGGCCATTTGTTACCTGTTCCCCTTGCTCAGATGTGTTATTGAGGCGGCTGTCAGCTTTTTCTGCCTTTTTCTCCATCTCTCCTCGCCTTCCTGTTTTCTCTTTTCCTCCCAGTGTTTCCATGGTGGCTCCTTGCTGGAGCCAAAGGACAAACTGCTGACAGGAACATCCCTTGAATATCTCTGCATCTGGACAGAGCCGTTGGCACCCTCCATTGGCGGCTGAGCAATGCATGGCTTGCCATATTTGTCTGTCTCCTGTTTAAGGCCCAAGAATTTGAATCTGCTCCAACCTCTGAATGTTGTCGTTGTTAGGACAGAGCGCTGCCATAGTACCACAAGGCCAATATTAAACATGTTTATTTGGGTTCCATAGATTAATATTTCGATTTGTTCCTCCTGCTCTTGCTTTCTCACACCTCGCAGCTACAAGACTGAGATAAGGGACATATAGTCCATTTCAAAAGCCAAATAAGCTGGAATATATAAACTATTTTTAAAAGATTTTTTGTCTTTAACAAGCTTTAGCAATTGTCTAAATGTATTTTTTTCCCTGATAATTTGTTGAGTCAAAGAAACCCTTGAGTTGGCCAACTGATGGGGGTTTAATGAGGAGCACTCAGGGCACCAGCATTGAATAAGCAGGGAGAACAGCTAGACCTGGCAAAATCAAAGTGTGTTTTCCTGGTTGTCTGAGCAGGTGGCAATGGGTTGAAGTCTGTGGCATGGAGCCTTGTAAAACAGAAAAAGTTGAATATGAGGCATGGCCAAAATCCAGTTTTAAAATACACAATCGTTTTTTTAAGAAAATTCAAAATATGAAATAGTATCGTGGTTGTCAATCACATGTCAGCCAACATCAAGTTACCTCAAATGTTTCAGTCAAGTACGTCTTTGGGGGCTGAAACTTGATGTCCACTCCGAGGCAAATGTTAGATTTGGAAAATACCAGCTTCCCGGTCTTCTCTCTCACGTGCTATTTTATAGAATCGCAGGCTGCGGTGGGAAACAGTGCCGTTCTGTAACGCAAAAGTGTAAATTCTCCACCTTGGAAGGTTCTGGGGGCCCATCCCCCAATCCCAATCTAAGCGTTTAGCAAGGCAGAGGAGGAATACTGTATTGGCGTTGATCCATTTCAGTTACTGAGGCAGACACAAGTGTTGGTACTTGATGAGTTTCTTGCCCCAATACCTCTTTACCTCATAAACTATGAAATTCCTATCTTCCACCTGCACGTTGCGGTATCAGGATATCTACCCACCCTCCCGCCCACCCGGCCATTTCAATATGCACAGTTAATGAGTATTAAGTTAAAAAAAATAACCTTTAAAGAATCAATTTCATGGTGAATGCATCTAGTTAAGCAAGCCATTTAAACAACATTTTGCTCGTGTGTAGCAGACCATTTTATAAGTCACTGATAGCTTTACAAGCCTGTGTTTCAGACAAGCTAATTGGTTGTCTCCGATGTGTTTGGTGCACTCATTCATTAACTCTCCTTCCTGTCTAGCACGTACTTGACTAGCTCTCATATATATAGGTAGAACTTTTTAAACAATCATATTCTATTGCCAGAAAAAAGTTTTTCATAGATAGATTTCTTCCCACTTACCATATTTGCTTTCTTGAGATAAAGGTAAATCCTCAGTATTATCTCAAACATGGAAGATACAGAATCAAGTATAACACCCTCCTAGTGCTTGGTACCAAAAATGAGTGCTCTTTCAAAAGAGTCGACTAGAAATGACCACAGAAAGGAAAGAGAAGAGAGAGGAGAAAAAGAAACACTGACATGCCATTGAAGCCTGGCTGCCTCTGTAATTAATGACTGTGTTATACATGCTATTGAAAACTCCGATGCCGGCACCTGCGTGCAAAGACAAGTGCACTGTGGCTTCTCTTTCTGCATGTGTCAGTGCTCTCCATTCTCTGAGATAAGAATGAGACGCTTTGTTTGGACACAGATTAAAGGAATAGCTTGAAACAGAGTGTCCTACGGGTCTTGAGATTTCTGGAGTGGTTCTGTTTTCCCTGATAGCTTGTTTACTTTTCTGTTTGCAAAACAATTCGTTGCAGCTGCCTGTAGGCATATGTATAATAGAGTTTAAACCTATTAGACCTACAGTTTGGAAACTGTTGCTGAAATCCCACCTCCTACTTGAAATCTTGGCCTCATTAATTGGAAAGAGTGGTAACTTCTTTTCAAGATTCAGTTTCCTTCCTTTACTAACATTTTAATATGGGATGAAATATAAAATATAGTACATATTTTGTTGTCTTTTTCATTATAGTTTCAACTCTTTAAATTTGTTTATAAAGAAATAAATAAATGAGTATCTTTTTCATGTCTGGCATTGTACCGGGTACATTACAGAATACAAATTAATTTTTTTCATTGTCTATGCCCTCAAGGAACTGAGAACTCATACACATGAAAAAAGTAGAGAATAACTACCCAAGTCTGGGTTATCTCACTGAAACTAGGATATCCTAGTGAATCTGGATAAAAATGGAATTCACCAGACTTGTGGAAATGCTTCATCCCCACTGAGTCTTGATATCCTAACCCATTAATTTGTACAGTAGTTATTTGTTTGTTTGTGAGGAAGATTGGCCCTGAGCTAACATCTGTTGCCAGTCCTCCTTTTTTTGCTTCAGGAAGAGTGGCCCTGAGCTATCATCTGTGCCAATCTTCCTCTCTTTTATGTGGCATACTGCCACGGGGTGGCTTGACAAGCAATGCTAGGTCCTCACCTAGGCTCCAAACCTGTGAACCCCAGGCCATTGAAGCAGAGCACACAAACTTAACTACTATTCCTCTGGGCCAGCCTCTGTACAGTAGTTATTTTTAATGACTGTTTTAAGGATAAAGTAATGGCTCGTATAACTGAATTTGTAATAGCCGAAAAGTAGAAACAGCCCAAATGTCCATCAATTGATACACATGGATAAGCAAAATGTGGTATATCCATACAATGGAATATTACTCAGCCATAAAAAGGAGTGAGGTACAGATATATGCCACAACGTGGGTGAACCTTAAAAACATGCTAGGTGAAAGAAGCCAGACACAAAAGGCCACATATTATATGGATCCATTTATATGAAATGTTCAGGATAGGCAAATCCATAGAGACAGAAAGTAAATTAGTGGCTGCCAAGGGCTAGGGGAAAGGGTCCATGGGGAGTGACTGCTAATGGGTAAGGAGTTTCTTTTTTGAGTGATGAAGATGTCCTAGAATTAGATAGTGGTCATGGTTGCAGATATCTGTGAATATTCCAAAAACCACTGAAATATACTTTAAAAGGATGAATTTTATGGTATGCAAATTTTATCTCAATAAAAGAAAGTTAAATGTCTGTAGAACCAGATGAAAAGATGTTGAAATGTGTACTAAAGAAATGCAAAATCCAAGCAAGTAGTGGAGGAAATTATCTAGAATCTTAGGAGGGGGTGTCCACTTATGTGAGTGGACCAGTGAAGTGGGTAATGATAACTTGTATCCAGGAGCAAACAATCCCCTTTGAAGACCAGAGGGTTCTTATTGTTATGGCAACTATTTTTATTAAAAGCTTAACTATTTTTATAAAAGGCATATTTTTATAAATATGAGTGTCTCCCAAAATTTTGCCCTGGATATCTGTAGCTCCAATCTCATGTTTCAGGTTAAAACTTCTGTTTGAAAACCAACCCAAGTTCAGTGAAATGAGAATCTTTCATGGAATGATAACCCATTTCATTAGGATGGAGAGTTGTTTCCTTAATGAGAACGTCTTTTTAAACTGGCAAGGTTTAACATTAGAGTATAAAAATGATAAAATAATCAAACCTACAATATCAATACTTTTGTTTAAAGTATATGTTATATATAGGTCAACCTGGTAGATTCACTTTGTGATTATAATTTAAAATCTGTGAGTGATTTCTGAATTGTCCTCCTATGTTGGAAGATATGAGGATTTAGTTAAGTTTGTAAATAATGTTAGAATGTACCAGAACTTGAGAGTGGTTGAATTTATAAGTTTAATGGAAGAAATTTTTAAGAATTATTACTGGAAAAGAAAAATCTTGAGGATGTTTTGATTATTAGCCATTCTAAATGCTTAAAAAGAAAATTGAACGTATTAAATTTATAAGTAGAGTTTTGAAATGTTTGAGTGGTTAATTAAACTGAATTTATAAATGGACCTAAACTGTATTGAGCCTCCTGAACATTTTGTTAAAATTTACCAGATGTGGAAATAGAATATTTAGATTTTTAAGTTGACTATAACAGCTTCAGAAAAAACTAGGCTTCAGACATCGTGAATTTAATAAATTGTATATTCCTTCTTAAAACTGCAAAGTAACGATACCTAGTATTGCTCTGCACTAAAAGCCATCCTTAAGGACACCAAAAACCTCAAATTGACTCAGGTCGCAGACCCCGTGCCCTGGCTAGCTCTCGCGGCCTTTAGGAAGTGTCCACCGGAAAGAACCCCAGGCTGAACACAGGACAAAATATGACTTTGCTGAGAGATGACCCTTCTGCCTGCTAGACCTCAATCCGAAGCATGTGAAATTGCACATGGAGCCTGGCCAGGGTGGAAAAACCAACTTCTCTGTCCCCTAAAGTGTGAGCCAAAGTGGGGGAGAAGAGGACTAGCAAGTGAGATCATACGGAGGCCTCAAACCAGCCACCCAGGCCCCTCCCAAGCTCTCCTTGTGCCCCTGCTGGACAAAGCGGGAAGTTGCAGAATGCTTTAGCCAGGGCTTGGCAATTTTTTTCCTGTAAAGGGCCAAATAATAAACATTCTAGGCTTTGCGGGACACACTGTCTCTGTGGCAGTTACTCAACTTTGTCATTGTAGCGTGAAAGCAACCATAGGTAATACTTAAGGGAATAAGCGTGGCTCTGTTCCAATAAAACTTGTTTACAGGGAATTTATAGTGCCCAGGTGCTGGAGAAGCAACCAAAAGTGGCTACAATGACTAAGGTCCTTTCTGGTCTTAGAAGTTTCCTCTGTAACATTAAGGCTTCCCCTTGAAGTGATAGGAAGATGGCAGCTGGGTCTTAAAATATGAGAGTATAGACTGCTCCTTCCCACCTGTCGATGCAGGAGCCTTGGGTTGGGAGCAGGAGCCCGAGCAAAAGCCTGCATACAGAAGTCGTTCCAGGCTGGAGAGGGCCGGGTAGCGTTACTGGAGTCGAGGAGGGTGCCCTACGGGAATCCTGGCTACCTTTCACTGGTCCCCAAAGATGGGACGCATCTGCACCCAATTTGTCCCTCTCACAGTAGTTGTCTGATAACAAGGTTTTTGGATAGGAGAATAAAACAAAGCTCCCAGGCATATCAAAAAGAGAAAATAAATGTATTTTGTTCTGTACTTTAGGTTAGCAGATGAAGCAACAAAAAAAAGGAATGCTTTACAGATCCCAGGTTGTACCACCAAAGCAAATGGGATCATTTTGTTTGACTTTTCTGGGACACGCTAAGTTCTGTGCTATGGAAGACTGGGTTTCTGTATAATTATTGTCACAACATATAACATTCTCTACACATCAGAGGTTACTGCCTGGGCAAGAAGACTTCTAATAAGGGCGAGGCTCCATCACCGGTCCTAACCTGCAGGCATTTGTCTGGTTTTTAATTATTCCAAGGTCAGACAGGCTGCACTTTGCTTACGAAACAAGCCATCTTATCAGAGCTACACTTTTATATTACACGTAGTGTTCATGAAATCAATCATCCATTATAAATATGCACTCCCAAAGCAATATTTTGGTATTGGTTAACATCAAGCTGTCATGTTCTGGTCTCTATTAGTACTCAGTAAAAAAGAAATGATATCTATTCTGTGGTGTAATATCTTTGGGACTATGGCAAGTTGGTTTTACTTTTATTATTTATTTCTGCCTTTAATGACATATTTAGTACCTTTCTAAGGATTTCAAAATCCCGCAAGCAGTACAATGAAAAAGGGAACAGCTGGCGCTGCTCTCTCTAGACGAACCTTTCTTTGAACAAGTTGCCAAGAATGCACTCTGAAAAATCTTAATGATGCCTGCCACTTTATCTCCAGACCCTGTCCTGGAGCCGTGGTGTGGGCAAAGTTCTCTCTGACTTTGGTGAAGGTTACCAAGTTAAGCCTGCTCCATGAGCTTCTGCAGTTAAGACAGCAAAGCTGGAGGGCCCCTTCGCAAACACACATACAAGATGTGTATACTCAGCGGTGTGCTAGTAAGTGTTTAATAACCAACTCAATAGAAAGGAAAAAGTTCTGGATTGTTGCACTTGCAGATTTCCGTGGTGTAAATACTCCAAACCATGGCCAATTTCATGACTTGTACACCGTCATGTCCTTGTGCCTGGAGTTCAAAACAGAAGGCATACAATCGGCATTTCAGTACAAATGTTTTCCCCCAGTGTGACATGTTAATACAATAAGTATATCTACTCTAGTCATTAAAGTAAGGAGCTGGGCTGTAGATGAGGAAAGTCCCACTCCCCTTTTTATTTTTGGTAAGGAAGAGTGCCCTGAGCTAACATCTGTTGCCAGTCTTCCTCTTTTTGCTTGAGGAAGCTTGTCGCTGAGCTAACGTCTATGCCAATCTTCCTCTATTTTGTATGTGGGATGCCACCACAGCATGGCTTGATGAGCGGTGTGTAGGTCCGCACCCTGGATCCAAGCCTGTGAACCCCGGACCGTGGAAGCAGCGCACATGAACTTAACCACTACGCCACCAGGCCAGCCCCTCCCATTCCCTTTTTAACAGTCATGGACAATATCCTACCAAATTTCACAGTCCATTCAGCCTCTCTTAGCATCCTCTTAATTGGAGCCCCTGGAGTAAATTTATGATCCAGACTGCACTTTTACCAAAGAGTGCAAACCAAAATGAACCTGCCTCAAAAACCATTATATCGTTCTTTGAAAAAGACAAACTATACAGTGGACACATTGTGTATTTAAAATGACAGGAAAGCCATAATGACTCCTCCGGGTTCAAGATAGTTAACTGAGCCGTGTTCTCGTGCATCGTCCTCCAGCTCGCCCTTCTGTCTGTCAGATCCACAACTACACTGCTTTCTCCTGGCGTTCTGTATTTTGTTGGTCATCCTCACCCTGTAGTCTCTACCATGCTCTGTCTTAGCTGCTGACCCATCACTGTCGGTTTGAAGAAACTGAGGGTGTCAGCCTAGACTCCTTCAGGAGACTGCATTCCTTTTCCAGAGATGAAGACAGAATGTGCCTCTATTTCTCAAGTTTCTTTGAACAGTCTTCTGTCAAGATCCTTCTCATTCAGATGGACTTACATGACTTGAGAAGTATTCTAAATAATCATCTGCTTCTTTATTTGAATCAACTGCTTTTCTTACTTCCAGTTGAACTATAGTCTGAGTGCTATAAATGAGTGAAAAACTGTACAGTATTGATAAACTGTACAGTATTAATGATCTTTTATGGTCACTAAAAAGCCCAGGAAGGGGCAGGGGACTTGTAACCTTATAATACAATGATGACGACAGTCCCCTCTTCGGGCTGCTGTTTCTGTTTTGTTTTGGTTTTGCAGTGTCCTGCTCTGTTCGGTGGAAGCCCACACATTGGCAAGTGCTGCGCTGGCACAGGTGGCTCATTAAAGCGCGCCTCGTGCTGCCTTCCTGCTCTCACCTGTCTTGTTCAGGAAGAGGTGGTTGAATGAGTGAAGCTATGGGAAGCCAACTTTCAGGATGCAGATTTCCAAAGCTCCTTATACTGATCCTGACCCCACCACAACCACTTCCTAAACTTAAGAGGGGTCCATTATAATCTACTACTTGTTCACTAAGGGAATATGTGTGTTGTGCGTAGATGGGAATCTAGGAAAGTCCGGGTAGAACAGATATCCAGCTTCTATCTCTAGTGGTGAATGCATGGAAAAATGAGCTAATAGCCCCAGACAGGGACAAGAGATACCTGCATTTCACATGGGCTAGAGCAGCGGTTCTCAGCAGGGCCAGAACCACCCCCTTGAGTTCACTAGAACATGGGGTGACATATTCTAGGATGCACAGAGCAGCCCCATGCAGTAAAGAATTGTCACACACCCTAACTCTCTTTTTAATGTCTTGCCACACATTCATATAGGTCAAAGTGCTGTTTATAAATATCTGAGCTTGGAACTTAACTCTGTGTCATATAAAAACATTAAGTAACCCCTTCTGGAGTGTTCTATCGCCCTGCTCCCCAGAGTGTTTAAAGGAAAACGAGGCCAACTCTGGGCACACACTTCTTACATGGTTTAATAACAAAAATAGGAAAAACAAGCAGCTTATCGTTATAAATAAAATGAGGCTGGCAGGTTTTTAAAAAAGAAAGACCTATTATTGCAGTTCAGAAATTATTTACATGACTTCTAGAAATGTAGGCACAACAGGTTTGCAAGAATTGAAAATAGAGTTTTCAAACGTGAAGTGAGTCAAGAGAGGGAAATCAGTGAGGATCCTCACAAGCCCCTTCGAGGTCCTGAAGTAGGAAGGTTTGTTTTATTATTTCTCTACTCAAGGAGACAATGAAGGACGTCTCCTACCCAATGAGTGGGTCTCCTGTGCTATGTAATGTCTCACAGGTTTCACAGCTGCTACAACATTAGCAGCGATGGGATGGTGCCGCATCGTCTCTGTTATATTAGGACTTTACAGTACATGCGATGTGTGAATAATGGAATGCAGTAATGCAAATCACGCCACAGTGCAGGAGTGACGAAGGGCTCTGATGACTTAGCTAAAATAGGTTGGCTACTTATGGTGGCTTTGTTTTCCTATCTCTAGGGTGGATACATGGCCACTAAAAAAGTACCCACTCTCTGTGACTATCCCCAAAATAGCTAAATGACCACAGTTTGCCAGGCAGCTGTATTCTGATGTCATTTTCCCAAGTGCCACCTCCAGAAGCCAATGTGAAACGGTCACCATCTTCTGATTCCAGTAGCTTCCAGTTCACAATGACAGTTAAGCAGCCAGTAAAGTATTCAGAAGACTTAGGTTCATTTTCTCATAAGTCATTTTTAAAATTTTTATTTCGATGAGAAAATAACCTCTAAAAAATTAAAAAATAGATCTTGCAACATAGGCAGTTTTTTTTGTTTTTTGGGGTTTTTTTGAGGAAGATTAGCCCTGAGCTAACATCTGCTGCCAATCCTCCTCTTTTTGCTGAGGAAGACTGGTCCTGAGCTAATATCCGTGCCCATCTTCCTCCACTTTACATGTGGGATGCCTACCACAGCACAGTGGCATGCCAAGCAGTGCCGTGTCCGCACCCAGGATCCGAACCAGCGAACCCCGGGCCTCCGAAGCAAAATGTGCGAACTTAACCGCTGCACCACCACGCAGGACCCTTAGGCAGTTTTTTTTTCAACCTTAAAAATAATATCAGATGTAAGCATATGATTTATGTTGGTCAAACTTAATACCCTTCTTTATACATCACCATATAGAAGGACAAAAAAAGCCATGGTGGACAAGTCAAACATACTGTGAGTCATTTTTATTGTAATAATACAGGGGAGGTAAAATTCGAAGTTCAGGTTAATATAAGAAAGCCAAATAAAAATGTTATCTGAAAAGAAAAGTTCAAGTCAGAGCATTAAGTCTTGATCTCCTTTCTTGTGTTGTACTCTTTGTTTTTAGAAACATGAAACTCTGGGTAATGAAAAGCCATGTCCTAGCAGCGAACACAGTCCCTCACTGTATCTCAGGACCACTGGAATGCCAAACTTGTTTTAAAATTGATATCATAAATGCAGAGCCGTGTGGAATCATTTGGATAGCGGTGGGGTGGGTATGGCAGGGCTAGATACCCACTTAGGTTACAGATCTGAAAATCTCAGGTTACCCAGCCGTATTTGTCAGCTTAACACCAGCAGGCTCCTTTATCTGGTGACCACCTGTAATCGAAGCTTCCATTTCCTTCTCATGTTTAATATTCAGCGGGGACAACTTCTGAAGCATAACTGCCTTCAGACGTCTTCATTATCTTCCAAGTGTGCCTTCGTGATAGACTATATTTTCAGTTGCCTAGAAACCAACCTAATGGGTAGCTAAAAACCTTACTGGTTTTTTGTGTCTAGTCCGTATTGCAAAATATCAGAACTTGTATTTTGTGATTATTGAAATCTAACATTGTTTTCAAATTAGCTGTTAATGCGCTACCAGGATCACGTGTTAATATGCTATATACTTGCTGTTAGTCTTTTTCTTTATTTTAATATTATTGAATTTCTTTCCACCAGTTGTCTTCCCAGTTATTAGCAGTACTTAAAATGCTGTCCTCTTAGATTTGAAGTTAGAAAATGTGGCAAGGGTACAACTTCCTTCATGTACCAGATTTTGGATGTTACGTGCTGTCCCCTCATGATGGGAAGCATTATTGATGAAATACTGGATTGTTTCACAAACACAGGAGTCCCCACACCTGCACTCAGTGGGGCAGCCCGAAGCCTCAGTTTGTGGGAGAAGCAAGGAGACTAACATCTCTGATTTAAAACCCTTTGGAGCAGCCAGCCCCTTGTAGATGTAGACTTCAACACGTTCCCCACCTGTCGCTCCTGCCAACTCTTCTCGCCCCCTGCTGGCCGAGGGCTCCCTGGTCAGCTGACGGACAGGTTGTGGGGCAGGGTTGGTTTCTGGTGCTGGTCATTGCACAAGCAGTATCAGATTCTCTTGGAAGTAAGTTGTTTTCAGTGCCCTAAAGAAGAGAAAGTAGAAGATTGGAGTTTGCATTTTCAATAAGGGAGAATTCTCTTAACAACGTGATCTGTAAAATACCTTGGGCAAAAAAAAAAAAACTCCAGTTGTGCAGCCATTTTCTAATCTGTAAGTGAGATTTTCATTGCTCTTCAGAATCAAAATTAATGAAATCCTTCCATTCTTGCAGCCTCTTTTTTTTTTTTTTCCAGTAGTAGTAGTAGTAATTATTGTTAATTTGTGGACATCTATAGGAGGACTTTTGGGACACACATACTACATAATGTTAGCATATTTGTGCTTTCTAAATTAGCATAAAAACTTAGTATTTCTTACATATATCTTCTTGCTCACATGAAAAAAATTTGCACATATATTAATACCACATTGGATATTGTTTCTCTGCTGTTACATTAGTCTAGTGCTTGAGATGATAAAGACAAAATGAAACCACAGTTGGGAATGGCATAAGGTTGAGACACTTTTTTTTCTGGGTCAGATATTGACTAAGGTAAGACCTTGGAATTTTCCATGGCACATGGGGTTTAATGAAATTTGTTGACCTAGAATGTCTTCGAACCATGCCTCATCTGATGGTGCTACTGACTTGTATTTTATGTTACATAAACCTGACTAGGTTATAAGTAACAGTGTTCTTGTGTGATGGTGTGTGAGAAAGAATGAGGAGCTTCATGAACTTTGTACTTTATCATACCCTTTGAGAGAAGATCATTGATCCTTCTGGAAGTCGTAATCATTTGATAGTTATTTGCAGTCAGGAATTGGTAATCCTGGCTGCTCTTCCCCTAGCCAGTACACTAAGAGTGAGTATCACTGGTTAGTAATCAGATAGTTTTTAAGATAGTGAATGCTCCATCCCACATACCAGCTAAGGTCTTGATGCTCCCTTCCTGAAAATTCAGGACTGGGAGAAAAAAGGCTGGGAGACTTGATGTATGTATGTATGTATATTTATACAAGTTTATGTATGCTATACATACACTGGGTTTCTATCCTCTTTCCTCAAAAACACTTACCCAGATCTCAGAAATAGATACTAGAAATTTTACGGGAGAGAGAGAAAAGATTATTCAAATCATATTTTTTGTTTTATATGTGTTTGATAGTCAAAATAATTGACTCTTGAGTCACTGATCTAGTACATACTATAGGTTGTGACCCATGTAATAAGTTAGAGGGGTGATATAATGAAAGCTGCTCTGCTAGAGTTCTTTCGATGGAATTGAATCTTTTTGGTGTCTGCAGCGTACTATACCCTGTACCATAGTACATATAATTCTTGCTTAGACTTCATCAGACCTCCCATGCTGATAAGTGTATGGATGGAATGGTGGCTTACAAGCGGGTCGTTCACCCCTAAAGAAAACAGTCCCGGGTCACAACATATAACCCATGATACAACAACAGCTGTGGATGGGATTCTAGAAAGTCCTAGGTGTCACAGTTCATGTAAGTTCCCCTTGAAATCCCGCAACTTCATCACTCTCCAAAGTTTGAAATAAGAACAGTTCTGATATAATTAATAACATATTTATCTTTTCTCCCCCTCTAAAGGTCAAAAAATATTTTGAACTTGAACCACTTGCACGTGGAAAACGCTGGATTCTGCAGCCCTGCTCGCTGGATGACATGGAAGCATTGAAAGACAGCTTCTCTCAGCTGATAAATTTGTTAGAAGAAAAAGACCACGAAGCTGTAAGAATGTGAAATCTGGCAAAGAAGAGGGGCTCCCAAAAGACCTTGAACCTATCGTATTAGTTTCTCATTTTAATTTTATTTTGGTATCAAGGCTATAATGGCTTCAGTGTCTGTTTTCCTCTAGTTGTCTCAGACTCTCATCTCTCTATTAAAGTGAATATTCTGTAAATCAGGTGAATTACCATCGGCATTAACGTCAAGTACACACTACTGAGAGAGAATTTATTCTCTGTTTACCACTAATTACCTGCACCACATGTCTTTTCTTTCTGTTGTTCTAAGCATCTCTTCTGTACTCTGGGCTAAAATGGATGGAATTCGTGGCTCACGGAAATCAAATCCCTTACGAAGGACTCAGGGAGCCTCAGAACCTTGACTCGTATTCCCTGGGTTTGGGGTGGAGCGTTGTGTGACTGGGGCTCCCCAAAATATGTGTATCATTTTCAAAATCTCTTGGGGTTTTTATTGTATTTTATTTTGTCTTATTTTATTTTTTAGTTTTTTGTATACTGGCCTTATCAATTATGAGAGAAAAATGAGCACCAAAAGCTTCAATTAATCACCTTATCAGAAAGAAATATCCTGCCATAGTAAAATTAACTTAGAAGAACTTAAAGATGCATAACGTTTCCTTGACAACATCCGAAGTCGCACTCTCTTTCCTCTTTTTAAGAGCAAAGACATTGTTTTAATTTTTGAGAAGAGGTAATTAAGGCCCAATGCTCGCATCACTGGTTACTATTTTATCAAGTCCTCAAATATTTTTTTAATGGAAAGATTACCCTGCATAAAATCAAGCTGCAACATAATATAGGTATCTTTTTCTAAAAATCTTAAGTATCTGACTGAAAGAGAAAAAAATAATTTTTAAAATGATAGGTAAAATTTTTAAAAACAGCCAAATAAAGTATAGTTTATACTGGCTGGGGTTTAAGCTGGCGTGGGTTTGGCAAAGATAACAAAGGCAGAATCATCTGTCTATTCATTCATTAAGTGCTAATGTCTTTGAATGGAGTCCGGTAATGTCTCCATCTAGTGATTAAAGGCCTATCAGTATTTCTATTATAAACCTCTATTTTCAGGGGTTTCAGTGTGCCCTTAAAAATGTGCTGGGGTGCAGCAAATAAATAATTTTAGGGCCCAGATTTAGTCTTTGGAACTGATCATTTTTTTCATTTAATTTAAATGATAAAATTGCTAGAGATAAATGTACAGTTTTACTCAAGTTTGGCACCTTTGACCTTTTCTAAATCAGGAATAATCAATGGATATTGAGGTTTATGGTTGAAATGCTCTCTGGCACATTTTGTAGATTTTTGACCACTTAAAATACAAAGTTGCCAAATGATAGAAAACTGCTCCCTTCACCTGAGCAATAAAAACGTTTGTAATTTTTAGGTAGCCGAGACTGCTTCCCAAAAACCACAGACTCACACCATACTCCAGGGTGACATAACACCTTGTAATTCTCCAGAAGATATGCGTCATTCAAATACAACTTTTTTGATTTAATCTTGTAGGTGGATTTTAATGAAATCATTACCTTTGAAACATCGGACACTTCTTTAAGCTTTTTTTTTTTTTATGGAATGGATCGAAAAAGGTTCTTATTCAATTTGTCTACAGCATGCTTAAATATTCTTACACTAGGTAATCTGTGAGCAGCACAAAGCTTTTATTCCAATGACCCGTTACACAATTCCTGCTTTTATTTTGTCCCATTGTGCTCATCTTCGATGAAAAATAAAGGATGATTAGGCCTTGCTTTTTCTGCAAGTTCATTACATGGAGAATGTTGTCTTTTTAAGATACTGTGGCTGAGTGCTCCTAAGCCATCTGTTAAATGACTTCCCGTTGTCTGTGTGTGTGTTCATGTGTGCGCCAGTGATGGGCTTCTCCTCAGACCCAGGACTGTCTGCAGTGTCTCAGCCGTCAGAGTGAAAACATTATCAATCAGTACCCAACAACAGCTGTTTTTGACAAGTTTCTGTCTGACGCCTAATGCTTTACAACTGTCAATAAGGCTCCTCCTTTGTCTAGCAGTTCGGAGCTCGCTGTCTTGCTGCTTCGGTGCGGCATCCTGTCCTTGTAACCCTACAATTTGCCGTGTTTTGGAAATTTGCAAGGGGGGAGGGGAGGGGGCTGGACGGGCATGTGTGGGTGGGTGGTGGGTGGTGGGTGTGCGTATCTGTCGCGTTCCTACTTTCATGTAAAGTGCCACAGGTGGCTTAGTTTGCATATTCAAATATTATATAGGAAAAACAGTCTGTTATGTATTTCTTCACTTAGCTTCTTGTTATATTTATGGAAGTTACCAGTTTTTGTACCTTCTTAGCTAAAGCAGTTGCCTTTTTGTAATGGCAATTAATTTATATGACAAAACTTTGTATCTACTGTAGTTTACAGTATTGGTTGCTAATTAACTGCCATATTTCCCTGTCTTTCTATTAAAAAAAAATACTGTATCTGTACTGAGAGGTTAACAGATTCACGTGGACAGTTGCCAGGCAGGAAGAACTTGTATTGTCTGTGATTTATACATGATTTCCACTATCTTCGAATGAAAATAAACGCTGAGTAGAATTGATGCTTTTGGACTGGACTGACTCCTTTCAGCTTTAGCATTTGGGAGTCCCAGATTTCTGTTTACATTTGTGTTGCCTATTTAAGTCTTCAAAATAAGTTCCACTGCTCTTGGGTCAAAACAATGATTAACTTGCATTTCCTTTGAAGCCATCCTGAAAACCTTAAAAGACCAAAAAAAAGAAAGCCAGTGTCTTCCAGTCAGTTTGTCTTCAGCACAATTCCTTCAGAATGAGTGAGAAGAGTCGAGATGTTAATGTAAAGTGCCATCCTTCAATCAAAGTATCATTTTATAATATTTACTGCAAAAGCAACTTTCTAACAGTGGGTATTTGGTGCATTGAACTATTTCCTTCAATGGTGATTGATGCCCTTAGGAAATAAGTAAATATTTTTCAGTGACTCGAGAGCAAATACTGTGTATTCACATGTCCATCCTTGAGGATGAGAGTATTCTATAAAAGATGAAAAGAGTGAGAAAGAAAAATAAAAAGATAGGTGGCTGGGAGAGAGAGAGAAAGAAAAAGAAAAAAATACATAATAGAAGATGAAAAATTCAAATCCCAGCTCTTGTTTGATCCCAAATGCAGCATTATCCAGACATGTATTATTTGACTTCACAGAAAGCTTGCAACACTTCACGTCTAAGCTGGGATCCAACCTACCTTCCTAGTCTTCTTTCCAAGGTTGGCAATTAGCAGTTATCAAGTTCCTAAGCATCTCAGACCTATCCAAGCAAATGTGGGCAGAACTGTAAGATTTTGAAGCAAATGGGGTTTTCTTAATGTCCAGATGGAATATTCAGATGCAAGTGGAAATCTAATATTCATGCCTGGCTTCATCCTCTTTATAATTTTAGAGTGCCTTTTCATTAACCTCCTGACCTAATGGTGCAAACAGAAAGGAAAAGGTCTGTGGAGGGGGCGGGGAAGTGGGAGTTGCCCTTTGGGATCCCTCCTTCTCAGTGCCTTTGGAAAGGACGATCTGTCTTCTGTTAGGCAGGAACTTCAGGAGATTACAGATTCCCTGCCTTCTCTTTCCCCTAGCCTGGGTCCTGGAGATCTGAAGTTCGCGCTGTGAAACGCATTATCACATCACATTGGGAATTCCTGGCTCCCAAGGCTTCACAACTTTTGGCCTCCAGTGAGTCAGCATGATTAAATGATTTGCATCTCAGGATTAAATGTTTTCCAACTCAGATGCATGAAGTGACTGATGAGCCCACGTTTTGGCACCCTACCCCAGCCCCCTTGAACTGATTTGGGAACATGAAAAGGATCCCTTGTAAGACCCAGAAGCCTCAGATGGGCTATCAGTTTCCCCTCCCTTTTCCCATTCTCTTTGAATTAAAATCTAAACAAAAAGCTTTCTTTCTGCCTACAGCAGAGCTGGAAATTCTGACTTCCTATCCTGGGGATTCATCTTTTTTGTGACAAACTCTTCATAAAGTGACTTTCTGTGAAACTAGTGCAAAGAATGTAAAAGGCACCAAGAAGACTCTCTCCAACATTTGCCTTGCCTAGCAGCCTCCTTTCCTTACAAAACTGAGTGGAGGGGAAAGGGCATGATTTTTCGATCAGATTGTTTCTGCAGTCTCATCTTGCTTTCCATCTCTGCTCCACGAGGCCTGCTCTGTTCCCTGGGTGCTGTTTAGAAAGGCCACCTACAGTGTTCTTAGGCTTCACGTAGTGCCCCCACCTTTCCATGCTCTGCTGAAGGGGTTTCCATGGGACACTCTATATGAATAATCACTTTTTACAAGGAAATAGTTCAGGCTTTCTGTTTTAAAGCAATTCGCTTACCGTATGTACCTTGTGAGATCACTGGTACCCGGTTTGGAGAATAAGGAAGGGCACTCCTGATTTCATGCCTTGCTAGGCTCAGCCGGGCTTATGACCCAGTCTGACTCCTGACCCCCCCCTACTGCTCTAGTAGACTTTTCCACAACTGTGGACCAACTTGGGAGCAGCCATCAAATTGCACTTTAAAAAAATGATCTGCAAACTACCAAAGAATGATGAATTGCTTTTTTTCCTTTTTTGTTCAAAAATCTCTCCCTCTTACTCTGATGCTCTCAAAATATTCTACACAGATATTTCAGCTGGTTCTTTCTGGCAGCAACATTCTGACCATGGAGGTGAGTCATCAACGTTGTCCCCAGAGAGGAAAGCTGGCTCAAACGCATGGGGATGGGGCACACACTGATGGATGAAAATAAGCCTTGAATAAGCATCAGGTTCCCTAGTCTCCCTCATTTCCCTGTTTCCTCATGGGGTGTGGGGAGTGGGGGAGCTGGTCAGTTCAAAAAACCCTAAGATCACTTACATCACAGACAACCCTTCCTGTAGGTGTGAAATCCAGCCTAGTATGCCCCAAGCTTCACTGACAAGTGATTCATTGAGACAAAGGCTGGAGTTCGAGCATCAAACAGATGTCCGACAAAACACCAAACGCCTATAAATGATGGCTTTGCAAGCACTGGAATGACTGGAAGACCTGGCCTAATGATGCACTCCATGTCTGGACAAGCTTACAGAAGATATAGGTGGTGGGGAGGGGGTGAGGGAGCTGTGTTTAAATGGAGTCTGAAGAAGGCTGTTTCGGGAAAGAGAAGTGAAACCACGATTCTCACCTGAGAGGCTCATGTCGGCCATGAATGATTTGTCTTGTTTATGTATAATATATGAAAGGGCCAATCAGAAAAATGCATGTCAAGGGCACCCTAAAGACCAGACTAGTATGATATGATATTAAATCATTAGACATATAAATATCAGAGTAAATTAAAAATGAGAAGATTTCGTTGGAACGGAAACTGCTCTCCAAAAGGCAGAGACAGGAATGCAAACAGTAAGTCTGGCTGTCATTCTCTAGAATCTGGAGCAAGTCAGACGTGGCTCTGGACCTTCTCCGACTGTTTTACAACTTTCTAGACATGGGGTGTATCAACCCAACACTTTTATTAAGCAGCTTCGACAGGATTTTTCAGCTGACAGCGTGTCGAGGTTCAACTTACCATTGTCCTTTTTACAGGTTTTCTCTCACAATTGGAACTTTGGGTTTTAATAATTTGGGGGTCTTAATTTATTCATTCAGTACCTTTTGCTTGAACACCTATGGTGTACCAGGCGTTGTGTTGGATGCTGGGGATGCAGCAGTAAACAGGACAGACTTACTCCCTACTTCATAGGACTTTAACTCCTGTAACACTGGGTAAGTTGGATTATTTCTATGACCCTAGAGAATTTTTTTATTTGGGAGTCATTTTGTTGTATTAAAATTGCAATTTGAGTCTCTAGATTTTTAAATATTTTTTCTTGGTCTGAATTCCTGGTTTTCACCCCTGCTAATCTAAAATTGTCTTTGAATACTATTTTGTTTCTTTTGAGACCATTAATAAAACTAGAAATCTAAACAAACACAACAGGAAAGGCTTTGACCCTTTTTAGCTTCTTTCTAAATAGAACTCTGGAAAGCTAGCACCTCTGATTCTGCTATTTTCCTGCCCCAACAACGAAGCATGTGTCTAGCATGCAAACGTGCTTCCAAAGTGCAGAACCAAACTCTGAGTGATCTGCTGTTCTTTTCGTCTCCTCTGTACTCAAAGGGCTTTCTCTCCTTCTCCAGAACACTCGGTCTCATCCTTCTGTCTGTTGATCTGATCAATGATCTATGTTTAAAATGTTGAATGTTGACTCTCTAAGAACAAAATTCTTATTCAGTGGCAATCTCTTGTGTTTGATTCACCTAAGAGTAAAGGCTGCTGCCTAGAAAACATGCCACAATTCACATGCCCAGGCAGAGGCAGTACCTGTAACCATGGAACCCCCTGGACTTTTTAAGTAGTCAGAGTGAGTTTCAGCTGGATTTCAGAAGGCTGCTGTTTTCCTCTCATTGAAGATTGGGAACCTGGAGACCCCTTAAAACCCATTATTTATTCCAAGATGGTACTTGGGCAAAGTGGGTCCTTTAGCAGGAGTGAAGGCAGTTTGGGTTTAGAACAGTTTTGCAAAATCTATATCGACACCATTATTTCCTTGAACACCTAAAGTCCGTACTATTCTTCCCTTACCAGCCCCAAACCACATGATGGATGTGCCTCTCAGAGAACAACAGTGTGTCCCCCTGCAGTTGACCTGCCTGGGTGTTCACGTAGGATCACAAAATAAACAAACAGAAGCCTCTCTGTTTTCATTCTGTGTGTGAATTTCAAGTCCTCCCAAACTTTTAGGTAAAACAGCAGGATCCAATGAAGTCACATAATACCAGAGATTAATTAAAATGTGTGGTTTGTAATTCAAGGTTCTGTCCCTAATGAAATAATGGATCTGGACAATGATCATCAGTGTCTTCTAACATCACAAAGAGGAAAACAACCAGGCATTATGTGCTTCCTGAGAGAAGTGAACAGTACCACTTAGGAAGTATTCTCGCCAAAAAAAATTGAACCCGCATCTGATCAAGCCTCTGGATCTAACCACTGGTTTGCAGAAGATACAGGAACAGAGAAGCATGTTAAATCACACTGGTGGTACAATACTTAAAATCAGACTATTGGAAACTCGATAAGTTGGTTTCTGAAATAAATGGCAAGAAGGAAAAAAGAAGTAGAGGGAGGAAACGTATAGATTAAGAGTGTGTTAAGAGCTCTGTCAAACAGTTGCAGAGTATGGACCTTATTTGGATTCTGATTCAAACTACCAAAATGTCAAAGAATAAAATTTGAGACAATTGGAGAAATTTAAAGATTTAGTGAATATTTTATAAATTAAGGAATGATTGAATTACTAGGATGTTCTGGATGTGATAATGGAATTTGCAGTTGTGTATTTTTGCGTGTGTGTGAGGAAGATTGGCCCTGAGCTAACAATCTTCCTCTATTTTAGCAGCCTTCTGAAATCCAGCTGAAACTCACTCTGTCTGACTACTTAAAAAGTCCAGGGGGTTCCATGGTTACAAGTACTGCCTCTGCCTGGGCATGTGAATTGTGGCATGTTTTCTAGGCAGCAGCCTTTACTCTTAGGTGAATCAAACACAAGAGATTGCCACTGAATAAATAAATAAAGAGATGCCACCACAGTGTGGCTTGACGAGCAGTGCTAGGTCTGTGCCCAGCATCTGAACCTTCAAACCCCAGGCCACAGAAGCAGAGCACACAAACTTAACCACTACACCACCAGGCTGGCCCTGTGGTTGTATAATTTTTAAAGGAGCCCTTATTAATGACACACTGAGATATTTATGGATGAAGTATGATGCTTGAGATTTATTTCAAAATTATTAAGTAGGGAGAAGAACAGAGTAGGTGTGGATATAGATGAAACAAGATTGGCCATGGGTGACAACTGTGGAAGCCAACCAATGGTGACATAGAGATTCATGATAACTGATGTCTGCCTCTGAATGTGTAACTGACATTTTCTCCAAGAAGTTTTTGAATGAGAGAAAGAAGGAAAAGAGAGAGTAAAGAGAGGAAAGGACGAGATACAGAATAGAAGATATTTGTGACACAAAGCCAAGTCTGTTGTCAGAATATAATTAGAACTACTACAAATCAATAAGAAAAAAAAATCAATCAACTTAATGGAAAAATTAGCAAGAGACTTGAACAGGCATTTCATGAAGGAAGCAGATATCCAGATGGCCAGTCACTGTTTTAAGAGTGAGACACTACCATGAGATAGCACTATGCACTCACCAGAATAGCTAAAATTAAAGACAATACCAGGAAAAAGAAAATAGAAAAAAAATAATTGTCAGTCTGGCATATTAATCACCACTGAGAACCTGTGTCCTAATTCCCAGCAGGAAGTTTGTAGCGTAGTGACGAATCCCGCAGTTTTGGGGAGTCAACCAGAACTGACTTAGAGTTCAGCTCCAGTCCTTGCTGGTCACATGACACTGGACAAATCGTTTAATTGTCTGTGTTTCAGTTTCTCAGCCACAGTGGAGGCAATTATATACCTACTTCAAAGGGTTATCAGGAGCGTTAGATAACATCATGCATGTAAAGTGCTTCTCATGGAATCTGGCACATAGGAAACATTTGATAAAGGGTGACAAGTATGATTCCAGTAAAGTGTGTTTGAAGCAACTTTCCTTTTGCGTTTCTTAGGTAGAGAGCTCTGCAAGAGCTGAGGTAAGTTGGAAGGTACAGATGATGAGGTTTCCGAACCAGTGAAATTACATAATGGCTACAACCTCAGTCTCAGAACTTCATCCTCTCCTGGACATGAAGCCTTTCTAGACCAGGTAAACACAGCTCCAGTGGCCACCATAGCCCCAGACTTTCATCATTCAACCGCCCCTTCATTTATTTATTTATTCAACAAACACTGATTGAATGTAGATTATGTGTAAGGCATTGGGCTATATGTATCAGAGAACCGTAAAACCAGTTAGAAATATAATCTGACAGAGTACTCAAGACTAAATATTTGCTATTTAAATATGTTTATTTCTTCAGAAGTCACTGGTTCTCTCTAGTACTTTCCGTGTCATCATTAGCTTGTAAATCACAGAAACGTAGTGCTTAGATATTCTGTTGCTTTTTCAAGTCTTTACAGTACTTAATACAGGAAATTTCATGAAATATTGCTGACTGGCTGATAACTTCAAGTTAGAGACGGATTTTTTTTAAACTGTTTTTTTTATTGAGGTCATAATAGTTTATAACATTGTGAAATCTCAGTTGCACATTATTATTTGTTAGTCACTATATAAATGTGGCCCTTCACCCCTTGTGCTCACCCTTTAACCCCTTTCCCCTCTGGTAACCACTAAATTGTTCTCTTTGTCCGTGTGTTAGTTTATCTTCCACATATGAGTGAAATCATACAGTGTTTGTCTTTGTATGGCTTATTTTGCTTGACATAATACCCTCAAGGTCCGTCCATGTTGTTGCAAATGTGACAATTTTGTCTTTTTTATGGCTGAGTAGTATTCCATTGTGTATGTGTATGCATATATATATGCATATATATACACCACATCTTCTTTACCCAGCCATCAGTTGTTGGGCACTTGGGTTGCTTCCACTTCTTGGCTATAGTGAATAATGTTTCAATGAACATAGGGGTGCATAAGTCTCTTTGAATTGTTGATTTCAAGTTCTTTGGATAAATACCCAGCAGTGGGATGGCTGGGTCATATGGTATTCCTATTTTTAATCTTTTGAGAAATCTCCATACTATTTTCCATAGTAGCTGCACCAGTTTGCATTCCCACCAGCAGTGTATGAGGGTTCCCTTTTTTCCACATCCTCTCCAACATTTATTTATTTTTAGAGAGAAGGATTTTAAGTCTTAATACTTTTTCTCATAGGGCTGGGATTGCATAAAGTTGAACTTCGTCATGAATGATTTTAAAAGTTATTCACATTTATTGTGGAAATACAAAGATTATGTAAAGGAGAAAATAACTGTAATCCTAGAAAGAATCACATTAACATTGTGATGTATATCTTTTTAATCTCCTTTTTATCCATATGTATCCAATATGTATTTTATAAAATTGGGGTCATACTTTGCATACTATTTTGGAACATGCGTCTTATCTTTAATATAGTAGGAGCATTTTTCCACGTTGTTGAATTTTTTCCTAAAACACGATTTTTAATGGCTGCCTACCGCTTACAAATACCATTATTTATGTGACTTGTGTCCTGTTGTTAGATATTTGGATTTCTGTTTTAAATGTCTCTGTAGATGAATATTTGTGCACATTTCTTGATTTCCATGGAGTAAATACTTAAGTGGAATTACAGGGTTTGAAGTGAATTACAGTCAAAAGGCATAAACACTTTTAAGGTTTTTAAAACATTCTCAAATTGCCCTCCCAAGCTGTATCAATTCATAACTCCCACCAGTGACTAGATGCCGGTTCCTATTTCTCTATTATCTTGTGAACTTGGGCTATTGAATTATTTTCATTTATCCTGATTTAATAGGTAGAAAATGAAGTCTAATGTTAATTTGCTTTTATGACAATTTGCATTTTAGCTAGACTTTAGACAAACAAAACAGCTTTGGTCATCATTTTCTGGGGAAGTAGAAGGAGTGACCGCTATTTAATTCTGTGTGCTAAATTGTTTAACTCAAACACTTCCCATCCATGTATTACATGATGTTGACCACAGATTAGATACACAATATATATTATATATGTTTTTGTGGGGTAGAAAGATTTATAAATAAACACTACACACTTCTGATGAGTCCATTGTGTTGAAAGTAAGTGTGGAAAGCGGGGGAGGGAGGAAGGAAAGACACAGTGGAGGCACAAAGGAGGCATGAATCATACGTGTTACTCTCTTGCCCAGAAGGAAAGAATGAAAACAAAAATGGAAAGGTAAGTTGGTAGGTTGGGGTCAGATTTTGAGGGGGCCTTGAATGCCAGGACAAAGAATTTGGATGAAATCTAGTGGTCGATGGGGAGCCAATGAATGCTTTTAAGAAGAGTAGCATAATCACAACAGTTATTTAGGAAGCGTAACCTGGGGGGGAGGGTGGGTTGGAAGAAGGATGCTGTAGGGTGGTTGCAGGTAACACTGGAGAAGAATAAATGTGATAAGATGAAAGATGTAGCAGGAAAACATTTGTCAATGGGAACAACGATGAAATGACTAAGGCCAAACTGAGGGGCTGAGGTAATAAAGAGAGAACTTTAAAACCAGCCTCCTTACCTTTATTACCTGGGGTGCTGCCCCCACCCACCCAGGGGTGACTTCCAAAGATCTGAGGAACCCCACAGGCCACCCAGAAAGTGCTCTGTTGGACACACTCAAATTGCCTCAGATAAGAGTGTTTAATAAATAAACCCACCAACAAATAAGGTAGGCAGGAATCCTGCTGGGGTAACTGGAACACTGTACTTCAAGATGCAGTAGGTAGTACTTTACATCATCTGATAAGAGCCACATGACAAGAACTCTACTAACCATTCCCCCATTCAAGTCCAGCTTCACAGGTGTGCAACTAGTGCCTTCACACAGTGTCCCATACCCAGGAGGGACTGTACTTCATGTAATGCTCTGCTGTCACCATCTTGAAATTCTTAAAAATTTTGTCATTGAACTTGTGTTTTTTAAGTGAAGTCCAATGGGATGATGGAGCCTGCATGCAAGTAGAGGAGATGCCATAATAAGTGTGTCCTCGCCTGTCTATTCATCTGTAGCATTTCCGATGCACCATTAGCAAAGAATCCCTGTGGACCCACGAAGCATGTGATCTCAAACCAAGTACAAGGTAAGCATGTTAAGTCTATCACCGGGTAAGAGTGGGCACTGGCATCCCCCAGAGGCATGCTTTCTGTCCAGATCTAAACTTGCTTCAAATGCTGGGAGAAAGCCATGGCATTCTAAGGAATACCACTGCCAAAGAATCTTATGCATTCTTTCTTACCTATTTTACTTCCCTGCATTAGCCAACCACTTACACTGAAAATAGTGGCATAGAAGGAAGAGGAAGATAGGGCAACCCATAGTTTCACTTCTTTTCAGTCCATCTTACTCATCAGTAGCCAAAGGCGATGAGTCGATGGAATGTTTTTATGTATCAAGAAGTGAAATAAAAACAGATGAATTCATTTTGTGCGAAACACAAATGCATTGTACAAGCTATGAAATATTAATTGTGTAATTTCAATGATTCTGAATACGAGTTAAAACTGGCAATGCAGAATATAAAGATTAGTGGTAATATTTATGCTTTTTCTTTTAATTAAAATTTTTAATTTTTCTTGACTGAGAATGACATCAAATAACAAATCCAAATCACCAGGGCCAGTCAACATCAAGACCTTACAAGAAAGAAAAATACTTTGTATTAATGGCATTTTTTCCCTTCTTTTTGAACAAAGGGCCTCATATTTTTATTTTGCACTGGGTCCTGTAAATTATGTAACCACTCTTACCCCCAATAAACTTATGTGCTCTTAAACAAATTAACTGTGTTTGAATTCCGGCATTGACACTTGCTAACCTTGGGCAAGTTGTTAATCTTTCTAAGGCTCAGTTTCCTCACCTGTAAAATGGAAATATTAACAAGTCATATCATTGAACCATAGAGTTTTTATAAGGATTAGTGAAATACTATAAATAAAAAACTTAATACCTTGCCTGCCACATAGCAGATGCTTGATAAATGTTAGTTCTTACAGTTGCTATAATTGTTAGCTCCTACAGTGTAAATTGTTAGTTACTGCACTCCCTCACCTTGGCGTTCCACGGCAGGGTGATGCTAATACAGCATTGCTGCACGTGCTTGACTCCACCCGCCTCCACTTAGCTGACTCCCTGTCTCTGTGGCACATGCAGACTCCTCGAGATAAGTTACGCCAGTCATTCTCTAGTGTGGGGCACTCCTGTGAGGCTGATTGCTCATGAGTCACTGCTACCTTATGGCTGGCTGACTCCAGATAGGGCCCCATCCTTCGTCCCATTAACCATGGCCAGGATAGCAGGGTCACATGGTACAAAGCATAAGAAACTCCTGGAAGGAGGCCATGGCATATGGCAATCCCTTTGAAGCTGCCCAGGGAGGGGCAGTGTAATGAGCAGGCACCTTGCATTGCTCGTCCAGGACAAAGTCTGGCTGCCCTCTAAGGTGGTCTTTGAAACTTTTGAAATAAAAAAAAAAAATAGGTCTTTTTGATGATTTGCTTGTCTGTATGGATCAGAAAGATGCATAGTTAGATTTCCTTTGACAGACCACAACCCTAAAATCATAATCCTACCTTTTGAATGCACAGAACGAAATTACCACGTGATATTAAGAAGACACTCTCGGCATTGAAAGCGTTACTGCAGCAGACATCCAGCAGAGCTCCCAAGGGAGTGGTCTGTAGATGACCAGGATAAAAATAATCCAGAGTCCGCCTATGAATGCAGGTTCCTGGGCCATGCTTCCAGATCTACCAAATCAAGTACCTAGGAGTGGGAGGCTCAGGAATCCAGGTGATTCTGACCAGCAACCTTTATGTGTTTATGGGCAGCAAAAGGTAGAAGAGGTGAACAATGACGAAAGTGAATTAGGAAAAAGGATATTTTTTGTCTAGGAGCCATCAAACTTAACGTACATCAGCCACGTTCCTCTGGAAGTTGTGCCTGGGCGTTGCCCTGGAATGTGAGCTCACTGGTCCTCTGTGGTCTGGGGGTTCTTAGTGCCAAGTTACTGGGTCACCCCTGTGAGATATAAAGGGACCTTCTGGAAGTGGAATGAGGCTCTGCCTCTGAGAAAGGGAACAGGCTTATACTGAGGACTGTGAAGAAAACCATTTGAAGACTTGAGTGAAGAGGTTTGGGGATGTTCTACGTCAGCAGGCATTGACCGCATTACACCCACACTGGGACTACAGGAAGATGTTCCAGTGGGTCCAGGGCAGGATAGTTTTATGGAAGCCAACTTCTAGACCTTCACCTGATGTAGGTATTTGTTCCTAAAATTGGTGTGCCCAAGAGTGGGGCCATACTCTGCTGCTTCACCTTCACCTGCTTTTCACAGTCCCCCTTCTGCCACTTCAGAAAAGAAAAGAGGTCTCTCCCATTGTCCCGTAGAGCTGGCTAGGCATCCAGTGACTCAAGAGCTTAAAGATGGGCAGTGTTAGAGGAGGAAAAGCAACTGGCACAAGGGCACCCCTGACAAGAAATCAGTGCTTTAACCAAATGCCACTATGCACCGAAACAGCCTCCCAGACTGATCTTGTCTCAGAAGACTCTCAAGAACTTGCCTTTTTGCACTTACTCTGGCCAAATGATCCTGAGTGTCAAGTAGAAGCAAAAAAACGAGGGATCAGAACTTTGAAATGCGTTCCCTTTGGAACACATCCGTGACCCCACCTCCCTGCTCTGTGCAGAGGCTTGTCGTCCTTAGCAGGGGTCGGGCTGCCGCCCCCTTCAATACAGTATCTACAGTATGGGGCTGGAAAAGTCATCAAAAGCATTAAAGGTATTAGGGGTGTTTACTCCACATTCCGATCTATTTGCTGCCCAATTAACATGATTTGCAGCTGAGAAAATAATAGTCTCCTCCGTCAGAGATAAATTGGGTTCCCGAACTGTGAAACAAAGGGGAGAGAGCCAGTGATGTTTATAGAAGTTATTGCAAACAAATGCACTTCAAAAGGAACTGCGGTGACAGATTCTGTTTCACAGGGTCCTCCCAATTCCTCTCCGCCTCCCGAGAGCCTTCCTCAGACTCTGCTGGGTGTTTTCACTACTGGCCTGCTGCTTGAGGATATAGTACGCCAAGTGGAATTAGTCTGTCTAGAGTCTAGACCTGTCCAATACCACAGCTATTGAGCCCTTGAAAGCTGGCTGGTCCAGATTGAGGGATGCTGTGAGTATGAAACACACACCAGATTTCAAAGACTTAGTACCAAAAAAAAGTAAAATATCCTGTTAATAATTTTTGTATTGATATGTTGATAGTGTTTTGGAGATATTGGGTTAAATAAAATATGTTATTAAAATTTGTTTCACCTGTTTCTTTTTATTTATTTCTTTTTAGTGTGGCTACTAAGAAATTTACAATGACATCCGTGCCTCATGTTCGATTTCTATCGGACCGTCTATGAGTCTACACTGTGTGTTGAGCAGCCTGGGGCAAGGGCTGATGGGCATCTGAAGGTCTGGTTTTGAACGGTAAATGGAGTTGAGGAGATTTGGGGCTGGCGGTGACCTCTCTTGCCGAAAAGAGGTATATTTGTGACAACTGCAGCATGTGGAGCCCAGGCTAACAGATTGTAAACCTGCCTTCCTTCTGCCTCTAATACTTACTTAACCTCAAAGGAACTTTAATATTTAAAACAAATGGCATGTGAGATTTCAGGAGGCTGATGTATTGCTCTCCGTTCAGCCATTTGAGAAATCCTACTGAGGTCCCCACGCAGCTGAGTTCCGGTCGCCGCCATATCCCAATGGAAGTCTGGCACAGCACTAATGAGCTGAGGAGATTTTTTTCTCACTTGTTTGATATTAAATAGGAAAGCCTTTCGAATTAAACGTTTACAGATAGTGTGAAAATTGGAAATGCGGGTTTTAGCTGAGCCAACTGCAACAGATCCCAAGACTGCAGTTGCCTCATGGTGAGAGAACAGAGCTGCTGGCTCCCATGGTTAGCTCCACCACCAGCTTGGTGAGGGGAAGCCATTTGCCAGCTTCCTCCTTTCCAGAGATGAGCTACTCATACACTGAATCCACCCAGTTTATTCTGCCATGGGTACAGCTCTGTTCTAAACACCATTATTTATGATAGCAACTTCCTGATCTAAGCCAAGAATTTAAACCTTTTGGATTATGAGCCTGAGTCTCTTTGTTCTGTTCAGAAGCTGATACCAGACCTCAGCATGGGTCCCTCACATAACAGCAACAGCAATAATAATAACAGCAGATATTTATTGAGCACTTAGCTCACTTAATCTTCAGCCCTATGTGACAGAAAGGTTTTTTTGTTGTTGCTCTGGTTTTTTGTTTGTTTTTTAAGTTGCCCAAGGTTACATAGTAAGTGGTAGACCCAGGCTGTCAGACCAGAGCCCACACTTAGAACCACTCCACTATTCTTGTCAAAACTGAATATTAAAATCTCAACAATATCCATCAGAAATAGCAAAATGATGCCTCAGAACTTCTTCAATCATTCAGGAGGCCAAGAGCATGGGTGTGAGCCAATGACCCAAATGTAAATACTATAATAATGCTTTTTGGATAAAAAGATCCCTAGTAAGGACTTAGTTCACACAGAGCTCCCTGAGAACAGCTTCCAGATTTTATCTTAGTTGAGTCTTCCTAAAATTAGAGATAACATGGTGTAAACAAGACAACCTTTCTTTCACTGTGAAACACATTCTGCAAATGGAATCCTATCCTTAGATTAAATATAAAAATAGATATACAAAGAGGAGCTGCTCAGACTTCCACGAGCTCATCCATTTCTGTGGACAATATGGCCCTAGGGCACCATACACAGCCTGTTGGGCACGCAGAGCAGAGAGGAACTACTGGAGAGCTTGGTTAGGAGATGCACATTTGAATTCTAGTTCTGCCATTTTGCACTCATGTGAGCCTCGCTGAGCGTCTATACGATCATTGCTCCCATCAGGTAGCCACGCTTCCCCACAGGTCTCTAGAAAAAGAAAGTGGATCATATTGAGCTTTCCTAAAAAGAATCTTCTCTCAGTTAGTGTGTGCGAAAGGGAAGGTCTTGCCTTACTGGGCTTCCCACCATGTCTCCCTTTCTTGAATTGGTGTGAACAGTCAGGCCCTAAATTGAGCTCTCACCTTTGAAAATGGCCTTATGAATTCCCAATGGGGATGAGGTCGGCCATGGCAAACGTTCTCCAAATGACTCCTGAAGGGAGACACGGAACAGCAGGAAGAGAATGAGGAAGTCGGAGGTTGAGCAAGCTTCTAAGAGATTTAAGGGGAACCCGTACAACAGCCAAAGGCACCATGGAGCTACCCCTGCAGTCCGAAGCTTTTGTAACAAGGCAAAGAATTTTTTTGCCCCCCTTCCCTAGCCATGTACCTCCCCTTCTTTCCTCAAATTCTTTGTGAGGCTACATCAGGAAGGAGATACTATGAATTTTCGGGCTCCATGGAGGAAAGATAATTTTTAACAATCAGTCTTTCAGTGGAAAGCATCTATGGATGGACAGTGAGTAAGAACAGCATTTGGGAAAGCTTTAGAATTACAGAGAATCTAAAGGAGCTTGTAGAAGAAAATGATTAGAATGACCACAGGAATATCTTTCAACTTCTGTTGTCCCTGTACCAGGCTGTCATATCTTGTGCCAAATTAGAACAAGAAGAGTTTGCTATGAAGTGTCTTCCATGTGGCACTGTGCTCAAGGCTGTCAAAGCTACAAAAATAAACAAATAAATAAACTCATAAGACATGGCTTCTGATATGAGGGACTTGTTGGGAATTTAGACATAGAAAACCAAAACCATCCAGGGCAGTCAGAAAAGCTACTGATCAGTTTCCAGGTAGCTGTGCTGTCGCTCCATTCTTCAGAAGGGGTTTCAGGCTGTGGTGAAAGGAGAGTTATGTGGTGCGTGTTAGGAGTACCAAAAGCATCTGTCCTCTTAGGGTGCACACACGGGGCCTCTTCATGGATCCGCCCCAGTTCTCCCTGGATTGGTCACCCCTTTTATGGATCTCATGAACCCTTCTGGGCCTGTTGCATCTTACTTTTCAAAGAATTGCTGTTGGCTGTAGTACATATCTGTCTGTACATGTTTTCATTAACTTACCTAAACCATGAAGCTTTACCTTTCAAATAACTTATTTAGGCTTGATGCAAATAGCGGGAGGAAAACTGTTAGCCTGTTGTCAAGATGCTGTGCCCAAAGCATTCCCCAACATGTGTCAACGGCAGCTCACTTAACTTTTCCAGATGTGGCTGGATGGACTGCCGAGTCGGTGACATTGCAGATGGATGGCCACAGCCCACTGTAGGCGGATGAACACTGGTACCTTTGATGTGATGGGGTGACTCTTCTCATCTATTAGCCAGAAGGAAAAGCTATTTTCTTCTGTTGAGTCCTCAGTTCATTCCCACCTCAAGGAGGCCATATAATTAGCATACATCAGCACTTGGAATGGGGGTCTGGGGGTCTCATTCCCATCCACTAAGCATGTAGCCAGCAGCCGCACTGGATCCAAAATCAAACTAACACCAAAGAGAGCTGTAGGGTGTTCGTTTACAGGGCACGCTATTCATATATATGTAGGAAAATTAACCTGATTAGTCAAACTTTCGCCCCAAGCACAGAGAGCAAGTCCCTTACAGTCAGGTATAGTTCATCCTCCCACATCCTGCATATAGAAATTTCAGGGTATAAGAGCTCTCATCCTCCAGGGAGGAAAATAATGATCGGAAATGCAAAGAAGACAAAGAGCTCTTTAGCCTTCCATCTTCTGGGAAGATAGAGGTCGTGAAGGAATTTTCTGGTTTTCTTCTTCAGCAGGACGGACTGAACTTTGGCATCACAATAGCATTGGTTTAAAATATGCTCTGTTATTAAGGATTTAGCAAGTAATTGAACTGCTGGGAAACTTGGTTTCCCTCTCTGGAAAACTGGAGTAATACTCACCGTGCAGAGATGTGGCAAGAACAAAGACCATACCTGTGAAGCCATAGCATGATGCTTGCCACATAATAGCCCCTCAGTGTTTCCAGCCGTTTGTAACAGTGGAACGGAAAGCACTGTTTTCTTCTAGTTCAGTACACAGTACGTAAGGCCAGTGATTAATGAGCCTGTAGGAACCTGGACATTTAGAAGCTACTTTTGGAGGCTGACAAAGGTCCCAAGTCAGAATTTGATAAGTCTAATGACCAACTAATTTGAGGAGGGTTATTTTGTCACAGTGCTTTCTCAGATTGACAGTAAATTAGCATCTATATTTGAAAGCAATTTGATTATGGGAGGTTAATTGTTAACTTTGTACCTTATTAAAAGATTCACTATAGAGTTGGTTTTTTCTTTTTTTATGTGACAAGCCCCTTTCTCAAGTGCATTACAATTTTAATATTATCTTATTTAGAGAAACTCAGGGTGCATGCATTTCTTAGGACATGCCTGTTGTCTCTGAAAGCTGCAGTTGGGTATAGTGACGTTCATAGAGACCTAAGGGATCACAGCGGAAAAACAGTTACAGAGGCACATGAACCTGTCCTTGTGTTTCCCTGTACAAGACCGATTGGGCTTCTCAGACAACGTGGGTCCCTCTCCACAGCATCTTGTGTTTAACGTGGTGGTACGGCAGTGGGACTCCCTCAGCTCCTTCAGCTGGGGTACAGTCACGAACAATTATCTTTTCTCTGTTAAACTGTAGAATTACCAAATCTCTACGCTGAAGGGAACAGAGAACACTAGCCCAACATCCTCGCTTTGTAAATTAGAAAACTGACGGAGTAGAGCGTATTCTTTGTTCATATTGGTTTCCTCCCTACCCTCACCCTGCCCCATTGCCCGTGGGCTTGGCCTTGTAACCCGCATTGGCCAGTGGAATGTGGGTGGACGTGGCGTTCATTTCAGAGCAGAAATGTTATATGCAATTGCAAGGCTTGGCGGGGGCCCTCTTGTTTCCGCCGTCCCGTATGAGAAGAGTGTATCCTGGCTGCACCTTCCGTCTGAGTTTTGGAGAAGTAGAGCTGCAGCCAGTCCACATCCCTTATGTAATATGAGCAAGAAATAAACGTCTGTCTAAATCCCTGAGATATTCACGTTGCTGGTTTTGTAGCATAACCTAGGGAGAGCTGACTAACACAATGGCCCAGGAAGCGGAAGTGATTCACCCAAAGTCACACAGACACTTTGTTACTCAGCCTGGGCTAGAACATAAAGATTTTGGTTAGAAGTTTTCTACTCACTTCAGCCTCCCAGGTGTATCTCCAGAAGCTGCTAGTGTTTGGCACGAGGTAAATACTCAATACTTCCTAGTTCCTATGAAGAATCAATGGATGAAGGAAGGAAGGTAGAACTGGAAGTTCTGCTGAGCTGCTCCGCTCTGTGGAACAGTCTCTGGGTTCGTACTTCTATCACTGTTGACACCAAGCATTTTGTGGTGCCGACTGTGGGTCTGGTGTGTGCTAGGTGCTCTGCGGAAGGATCATCTCCAGTTATCACGTGATCCTATAAGGCACATATTTTTAGTCTTATTAATAGACAAGTAAACTGAGGCTCAGAGAGATGAAGTGACTTGCCCAGTCGTGGAACCAGTAAGTGACACAAACAGAAACAACTCCAGTCATTCTGCCTCCAAAGGCCGTGTGCTTTCCACTTCTTCACAGTTTCTCTGCTGGAGAGAGAAATCACAGTTTCGGTCCTTTACAAATAGTTGACATATGCAGCTTGTGTCAAAGCAGAGCCCTCCAAGGGGGTGAGCTGGCAGAGCTTCTCATGCAGTGTGTGGCAGCCACTGATCTGCCGGGTCACACGTGGGCCTGAGAGGCTGGTTCCCTCAGTCCTCAGGGAGGAGGGGTGGTATGTGGATGGGGGCCAGCCGCCTTCGGTGGAGAGCAGCCTCATCAGTTTGCCCCTGTGCACCATGCAAATATTATCATTTTCTATACGTGCCATGACGGGAAAAGGTCAGGGAGCTGTTGCTTAATGGGTGTGGAGTTTCAGTTTTGCAAGATGAAAAAGTTCCAGAGATTGCTTGCACAACATATTTAACACTACTGAACTCTACCTTAAAAGTCGTTAAGATGATAAATTTTGTTATGTGTGTTTTCCTACAATTTTAAAAAAAGAAGATACAGTAAAAGTGAGCTTATTTACTATGCACAGAGCCTTGGTCATGCTGCTGCCTGATGTGATGGTGCTGTGGTCTTGGAAGTGCAGGAGGATGTACCATCTGACTGCTAGTTTACTTCTTATATTGAGTCACAAAATCCTATTGGTTCTTCCTGCATTATGTCTTCTGACCATGGCTGGCTGCATCATTTATGGAGCCCAGTGCAAAATGAAAATGCAGAGCCTTTTGTTCAAAAAATAGTGCTTTTAGAGGAAGATGGGCACGGATGTTAGTTCTGGGCCAGTCTTCCTCAGGAAAAAAAAAAAAGAGGATTGGCTGCAGATGTTAGCTCAGGGCTAATCTTCCTCAAAAAAAGAGAAAAGCAGTGCTTTTATTGGTACTAAAATATGAAGCTTTTTTCTTTATTCTCTGGACTCTCTCAACTTGTCATGGTATTTTTTATTTGCTGTTTACTGTTGTTCTAAGGAAAGAAAAATCAAAATTTAAAAGATTACCATTCTTTTTTTTTTTTTTTGCTGAGGAAGATTAGCCCTGAGCTAACATCTGTGCCAATCTTCCTCCATTTACTATGTGGGTCACCACCACAGCATGGCTGACGAGTGGTGTAGGTCCATGCCTGGGATCTGAAGCTGTGAGCCTGGGTTGCTGAAACAGAGTATGCTGAACTTAACCACTATGCCATGGGGCTGGCCCCTACCATTCATTTTTATATCATGCAATGCCAGTTTTAAATGCAAATATTAGAGTGTTTAACTTGTTTGCAGAATTGCCAAAATTACAGTTCATATTTCACAGTTCAAAATTACAGTTTCAGTGCATTCACATTTCATTCTCTCTAGAACAGTGGAAACTGCACAAAACTAACTCATCTGTTTTTATTTCACTTTTTGATATGCACACATTGTACCCACACTCTCTACCTTCAGCTCACTGATGAGTAACGGACTCTATAGACTTTTAAAGAAGGACATTGATGAGTAAAGAAGGAAGCAACACTAGAGGCTGCCCTACTTCTCTTTCCTTCCATGTCATCATTTTCAGCGTGAGTGGCTGGCTAATGCAGGGGAGTAGCAGGGGTAAGAAAGCATATGATAGAGTTCCTTGGTGGTTCATCTTTCTTAGAATATCACTGCCTTCTTTCTACAGTTGAACAGAAAGCACAGCCTTTCAGGGTTTTTAGTGCCTCTGCTTACCCAGTTACTGAGGTAACAAGCTTGCCTTGTACTCGATTTGCATCTTACTGAACTCCCAAGCATTTGGGTCTACTGGAATTCTGTGCACATGGGGCATCTGGAATGTTCTATGCACATGGGGAGGCGAGGGTGACAAGGAATGGTGGACAAAGATATCGCTCATTTGTTCTCTGCTCACGCATGTGGTCTGTTGTCCCACTGGACTTCACTTACAAAACACAAATTCAAAGATAAAATTATTAAGAATTCTAAGACAGTGATAGTGGAGCATAACCCAAGTGCAGGATCCTTCAGAGTGTTGGGCCCTGTGTGACCACAGTGCTCACATGCCCATGAAGCCAGCCCTGTTTCTGACTCCATCCCTTACTTTCCATCCCCACAGCCGCCATTCTGATTCCAACTCTCCTTACCAGACCATTCAAGGATCAATGGATTTCAAAACTGGTTTGCCACTCTTGCTTCCTTCTCTTCTAACTCGTCCTATAAATTATTGCCAATTTTCCTAAAGCAATACTTCCACACGCCACCTCACTGCTTCAGTCCTTCAGTGGTGCCTCCTTGTCTATTAGGCTCAAATTCTTTATCACAAAATTTAGGGCCTTCAACATTCTGGCCTTAAACCAACTGTTTATCTTTCTTTCCGTCTGCACCCTTGCCCTCTATCCAGACTCATCCAGTCAATCCAAGGGAAGGTATTGCTGAAAGGATTGCTAACACCAAGTCTTTGTCAATACCACTTCCTCTGTCAATAATTCAGTCTCTATTGAAATCCAGTCCATTCCTCAAAGCCAGGTTTTACCTCTTTCATAAAACACTCCCTGACCGCCCCTGCCCACAGCTATTTCATCTTAACTACCTGTGGTTGCCTGAATAATGGCCACGCAAAGATACCAAGTCCTACTCCCAGGAAGATGTGAACGTTACCTTATAAGGATATAGGATCTTTGCAGATATAATTAGGTGAAGGCTCTTGCCTTGAGATTATCCAGGTGGGCCCTAAATCCAGTAAGTATCTTTATAGGAGAGAGGCAGAGAGAGATTACACACACAGAAGAAGAGAAGGGGGCTGGCCCCATGCCCCAGTGGTTAAGTTTGGTGCACTCTGCTTTGGTGGCCCGGGTTTGGATCCCAGGCGTGGTCCTACACCACTCATTGGCATTCGTGTTGTGGCGGTGACCCACATACAAAATAGAGGAAGACTGGCAGCAGATGTTAGCTCAGGGTGAATCTTCCTCAACAAAAAAAAAGAAGAAGAAGAAGATGAAGAAGAAGAAGGTGATGTGAAGACGAAGGCAGAGATTGGAATGATGCAGCTACCAACAGCTGAGGAAGGAAGAAATGGGTTCTCCCCAGAGCCTCTAGAGGGTTGTGTGGCCCTGCCAATACCTTGATTTTGGCCCAGTGAATCTAATATTGAACTTGTGGCCTCTGGAACTGTGAGAGAACAAATTCTCTTGTTTTAAGCCATCAGGTTTTAGGTAATTTGTTACAGCAGCCACACAAAACAAATACACTACTCTAACATTTGTCATTATCCTACACAGCTTGGTGGTAGAGTCATGTGCTGCATAATGACATTTCAGTCAAGGACAGATGGCACATGCAACAGTGGTCCCATAAGATTAGTGCCATCTAGCCTAGGTGTGTAGTAGGCTATTATCATTTAGGTTTGTGTCAGTACTCTCTATGATATTGCTTGTAAGATTCATCCGTATTATGGTGCGTATCAGCACTTTGTTTCCACTGAGTGGATGTGCCACAGTTGGTCTATCCATTCACTGGTTGATCGGCATTTGGGCATTTCCAGTTGGGAGCTATTATAAATAGGCTGATTTATATTATATAGTAAATTATAAATAAGGCTGATGCAAACATTCGTGAACAGGTCTTTGCTATACATGCCAACATACAGGTCTTTATGTGGACACGTGTTCATTTCTCCAGGGTATGCTCCTAGGGGTAGGATTGCTGGGTTGGCTGGTAAGTGTATGTTAAACTTCATAAGAAACTGCTAACCTGTTTTCCAAAGTAGCCTTATCATTTAGCATCCCCACCAACAAAGTACGAGATTTCTAATTGCTCTGCATCCTTGCCAGAACTTGGTATTATCACTCTTTTTAATTTAGTTTAGTGATTCCAGTAAGTGTGTGGTGGTATCTCATTGTGGTTTAATTTTGCATTTCTCTTCCAACAAACCTTAAGCATTTCTTATTGTAGTTATTTGATGTGAGTATGTCCTCATTGATGAAGTGTCTGATTCTTTGACCCATTTTTTAAACATCAGATTTTTCTTATTATTGAATGTGTGTGTGTGTGTGTGTGTGTGTATGTACTCAATATGTCTGTGAGTATGAATGTGAATATATGTATTCTCATTCTCTCTTTCTCTCTCTCTCTCTATATATTCCAGATACATCCTTTATTGACTTTGTTTTGCAAATATTTTCTTGCAGTCTGTGGCTTATCTTTTCATTTTCTCAATGATATCTTTCAAAGAGCAGAAATTTAAAATTTTGATGAAGTCCAATTTATGAATATTTCCTTTTCTGGTTCGTGTGCTCTTTTACTTATTCAAGAAAACTGTGCCTGACCTAAGATCATAAGGATATTTTTCCTATATTTTCTTCTAGAAAGTTTATAATTTTAGCTCAGACATTTAGATCTGTGATCCATTCTGAGTTAATTTTTGCAGGAAACATTTATTATTTCATGTGTAGTTGTGACTCCCAGAATACAACCATGGAGAATCTAACTCAAGAATAAAAGACACATTTCATGCAAATCAAAACTACACTAAGATATCACCTTACACCCATTAGAATGGCAAAAATAACCAAAACAAAAAGTAACAAATGTTGGAGAGGTTGTGGAGCAAAAGGAACCCTCATACACTGCTGGTGGGAATGCAAACTGGTGCAGCCACTATGGAAAACAGTATGGAGATTTCTCAAAAAATTAAAAATAGAAATGCCATATGACCCAGCCATCCCACTACTGGGTATCTATCCTAAGAACCTGAAATCAGCAATTCCAAAAGTCCCATGCACCCCTATGTTCATTGCAGCATTATTTACAATAGCCAAGATGTGGAAGCAACCTAAGTGCCCAGCAACTGATGATTGGATAAAGAAGATATGGTGTGTATACACACACACACACACACACACACACACACACACACACACACACAATGGAATACTACTCAGCCATAAAAAAGGATAAAATTGTCCCATTCACAACAACATGGATGGACCTTGAGGGTATTATGTTAAGTGAAATAAGCCAGATAGAGAAAGATAATCTCTGTATGACTCCACTCATATGTGGAAGTTAAACATGTAGATAAAGAGAACAGATTCGGGGCTACCAGGGGAAAGGGAGGGTGGAGGGCGGGCACAAAGTGTGAAGTGGTGCACCTACAACCCGACTGACAAACAATAACGTACAAATGAAATTTCACGAGGTTGTAAACTATCATAATCTCAATAAAAAGTTAAAAAAAAAAAGAAAAAAAGACCCATTTTCTATAACGAAGACCAGGGCCCTGCAGGAAATCTTGAAGCAGTTTCTTGAAGGCCTTGAATAAGAACATTTCTTTTACCTTTTTTTTTTTGGATTAACACAGCTTTGCTATTTAAAGGTTTGTATTTCAGTACATTTTGAAATCCCAGATCACAGACGCTATCGAGACTAAATTCCTTATGTGGGCTGGCAGATGAAGGACACCCCTCTGAATATTCTTGATTAACTTGCTGAATGTCGAGAAAACTACAAACTTTTATCATTATCTGTGAAATAGATCTAATCATACTCAACATGAAGTTGCTTTACAGCCTTGTGTACTCTAAGTCAGAAGTCTTGTAGAGGGGCCATAGGGATCCCAAATTTAATTGTGATTATTGCTAATTATACTAATTCTCAGTTAAAACTGCTGCCAGAAAGCCTGCAGATGACATCAGTAATAAGTGGTCCATTGACTTGCATGTGTGGTAAGCATATTAATTGTAATTATTGCTTTGGCAGCGGCAATGGCTAACTCCATAGGTGTTTGTTCCGTTAGTGATTCATTATTTTCAAAGTATTTTGGCAATGATGAGGCTATGTTACAGACTAAGGCCCTCCTGTGATGAAATGTTATTATTTTGTGGGATTTGTGACTCTTCTCGTTATGCCCTCAGCACACAGAATCGTGGTTTAAAACTAGGATGGAAGAAAATGATTCCAGTTCAATCACTGTGTTTTTTTTTTCCACTCTAGGAGCAGGTGCCATCCCATAAATATTTTCCTGAAGTGGAAGTTGCCATGGGAAGTGGGTGGGTGGTCTGGATATCAGACGAAGGGCCTGGCAGTCAGGGGTCTGGATCTATCTTTGTGTCCAAAGGCCCAGGGCAATGGCAATAAATACACAAGTCCAAAGGAGTGATGTGGCTCTGAGCCTGAACTCAGCAAAAAGATAAAGAGAACTGCCTTCCAACCACTATTGTTCAACACTTCGCACTTTGTACTGGTGTCATTCTTTCAACCTCTACTTACTCTTCATGGCAGCCCGTGAGTTAGGGCAGGACCCAGCGCCCGCCCTGGACGAGGTAATCAGGGCTTCCCTCTCTGCTGGACCTTTTCAGCTGGTCACTGGCCAAATTTTGAATTATGGGTTTTTAGAGGTCAGAGGACCTGCCTCTTCCAGTTAAGTTTTTCTCCCCTTTTTAGTATTAAAAATATTCAAAAGTAGAAAGAAAAGTGTAATAAACTCCCATGACCTCATCTTCAACAATTATAGTCATGAGCAATCTAATCTTAGCTCTAATTTTACCACCCATGTCCCCCACTCCACGTCCTCCTCCCCTGCTGAATTATTTAGAGCAAATCCCAGATCTACCTTTTGATCTGTAAATATTTTGGTACCTATCTCTAAGATAAGGATTTTTTTCTAAAACATAAATTATCACACCTAAAAAAAGTATTAATAATTCCTTTATGTCCAATTTTCTCATAAATATTTTTTCCTAAGTTTCTTTATTAGAGGCAGGATTCATATTAAATTCCACAAATTATAATTGGTTGATGTTTATCAAGCCTCTTTTAATCTAGGGGTTTCCTGACTGTCTTGTTTTTGTTTTTCCTTGCAATTATTTGTTGAAGAAACCAAATAATTTTTTTTAATAGCTCTTTTTTCTTCTTCTTCTTTTTCTCCCCAAAGATGCCCCAAAGTACATAGCCGTATATTCTAGTTGTGGGTCCTTCTGGTTGTGCTATGTGGGACGCTGCCTCAGCATGGCCTGATGAGCAGTGCCATGTCCACGCCCAGGGTCCAAACTGGTGAAACCCTGGGCAGCCAAAGTGGAGCAAACGAACTTAACCACTCAGCCACGGGGTCAGCCCCCCAAATCATTTTTCTTGTAGGATTTTGTCCTGCATTTTGCTGACTGCATCCCCATAGTATTTTTTTTAATAACTTCATTTGTTCCTCGTATTTTCTACAAATTGGTGGCTGGATCTAGAGATTCGATCGGATTAGGTTTGAATTTTTTTCCAAGAGTGTGTCATAGTGCTGCGTACTTCCATTGAAAGGCTCATGATTGTCTTTCTTTTCATTAGTAGCCGTTGACGATTGTTGCCTGGACCCGTTCATTCATTAAGAGTTGCAAAATGGCAATATTCTATCACATGTTAGCTAGAATACATCTATGAAGAGAAAATTCCCCTCACCTACTTTTGGGTTCCCCAGTGATATAGTTTATATAAGAAAGGCAGAATAAATGCCTGATTCTTTTCCCTATATATTAGTTATCACACCATTGAGTTAGTTCTCTAGTAGTTTCTCAAGTTATCCAATTAAGTTTTTTTATTTTTTAAATACAATGATTTTATGGATTTAATCATACTTGTTTGTTTTACTTCATTGGAACTAGTGTCATTGCTGATGCTCAAATTGTCCCATATTTCACCTGTGGCAGCCCCTTCAAGTTGGCTTCTGGGTCTTTTTTTTTTTTTTTTTTAAAGATTTTATTCTTTTCCTTTTTCTCCCCAAAGCCCCTCCGGCACATAGCTGTATATTCTTCGTTGTGGGTCCTTCCAGTTGTGGTATGTGGGACGCTGCCTCAGCGTGGCTTGATGAGCGGTGCCATGTCCGCGCCCAGGATTCGAACCAACGAAACACTGGGCCGCCTGCAGCGGAGCGCGCGAACTCAACCACTCGACCACGGGGCCAGCCCCATGGCTTCTGGGTCTTTCTGACATACCGCCTGTATTGGTTTCCCAGCACTACTGTAACAAAGTATCACAGACCGGGTGCCTAACAGCAACAGAAATTTATTTATTGTCTCTCAATTCTGAAGGCTAGATGTCTGAAATTGATTTTTGCAGGGTTGGTTCCTTCTGGAGGCTCTGGGGAGAATCTGTTCCATGCCTGTCTTCTGGCTTCTGGCAGTTGCCAGGAATCCTTGATGTTCATTGATTTGTAAACCTATCACTCAGTCTCTGCCTCCGTCATCACTTGGTACTCTCTTCCTGTCTGTATCTATGTCTAAATTTCCCTCTTCTTACACAAACACCAGTCATTGGATTAGGGGTCACCCTAAACCGGTATTATCTCCTTTTAACATGATTACATCTGCAAAGATCTTATTTCCAAATAAGATCATATTCACAGGTACCAGGGGTTCGGTTTTGAACACATCTTTTGAGGAACACAATTCAACCCACAAAACACCAATAGTCTTTGATAACTTTATTGCTTTCTGGTAAGACAAAATGTTGCAGACTCATGTTTTTACATTCCCTGTTGAAGACCCAGAATCAGCTCTCATTCTTTTAAGATGGAAATATTTAGGGACCACAATCTGAGCACTAGGAGTACTCATTTTTACTGGTTTAGTCATTAGTTCTAGGCCTTTTTAAAGGATAGAAATTCAAAATGCTTTTTCTATTTTTTAAGATAAAAAACATTATAAATTCATAACTCTCACTTCCCATTCGAATTCAAGACTCCAAGACTTAACCCCATCAAACTATCACCTACTTTTCCTTTCTGCCATTGGAAAGTCGTGGTTCTCAATGACACAGCGTAATTACTCTTTTATTTTATCCCGTAATACACACATAACTGTCTCAATAACAAAGCTAACGCAACCACCAATATACTGAAAGCAGTTTAAGATTTTTAAAATTATTCTTGCAATTCTTTTTGTCCACAGAGTACATTCCACTTAGGACGGGCAATGAAGCTATTGCATATTAATTTCTTGTATATTAGTTTTTCTATGTGTAGTTATGCCACCAACTTGGTACAAAGTCAGGTTCATTTGTTTCCATTTATTTTCAATTTTTAGGGGGTTTTTTAAATTAAATTTTGTCTTTATAAATTTGTAGAATATTTTCAGAGTTCAAAGTCTAATCTACAGTCAAAGTATAATCCTAGAAATCTAGCTTCTGTGGCTGTCCTCTCCACCTTGTCTTCTCCCCGCTTTAGAGGTAATCATTTCAACTTTTTTATCTTCCATTTTTGCATATTGATCTTGTATTCCACAATCTTGTTGAACTCATTTATTAGTTGTAATAGTTTTCCGTAGATTTCTTAGGATTTTCTATGTACAAGATCATGCCATCTGTGAATAGAGATAGTCTTGCTTATTCCTTTACAATCTGGATGCCTTTTGTTTCTGTTTTTTGCCTAATGGCCCTGGCTAGAATCTTTAGACAAAGTTGAATAGAAGTGGCGAGAATGAACATCTTTGTCTTGTTCCTAATCTTAGGGGGAAATCTTACACTGTTAAGTATCATGCTAGTTGCAGGTTTTTCCTAGATGCCCTTTATTAGGATGAGTAGGTTTCCTTCTATTTTCAGTTTGTTGAGTGTTCTTATCATGAAACAGTGCTGGTTTTTCTTAAACGCTTTTTCAAGTCTATTGAGAAGACAATGTGTTTTTTGTTTTTTTTATTCTATTGATGTGGTGTATTACATTAGCTGATTTTTGGATGTTAAACCAACCTTGCATACCTGGAATAAATCTCACTTGATCATGGTGTGTAATTCTTTTTATATGTTGTTGGATTGTTTCTCTAGTATTTGTTGAGGATTTTTGTGTCTATATTCATAAGACAGATTTCTTGTGTTATGATGTCTTTGGTTTTTTCTTATCAAGGAAATACTGAACTCATAGAGTGAATTGGAAACTGTTCCCTCCTCTTTAATTTTTTTGGAATGGTGTTTACATTATTTACTATACAAAAATATGTGTATATATATTTTTGTGTGTTCTCATTACCCTTTATGGCTTTATAGTACTCCACTGAGTGGATGTACCAATGTTTATTTAACCAGCACTTTATTGATAAACATTTAAATTATTTTCAGTCCTTTGCTATTACAACTTATACTGCACTGAATTACCCTGGTAATATGTCTTTTCATATGCCCATATCTGTGTGGTATAGATTCTCAGAGATGAGATTGAAGAGTCAAAGAATAAATACGTGTGGAACTTTGCTAGATATTGCCAAATTCCTTTCCTTAGGGATTGGACCATTTTGCATTTTGTTAAAAAAGGGTGACTATTTGTGCAAAGCTTCACCAACAAAGTATTTTATCTAACTTTTTTTTTTGCCATTCTTGTAGATAAGAAATAGTAACTCCATATAGTTTTAATTTGCTTTTATTTCATTATGAGTGAATTTAAGCATCTTTTCTTATGGTTAAGGGCCGCTTGCATATCTTTCTTTATGAACTATCTGTTCATATCTCTAGCCTATTTATCTATAAAGTAGTTAAACTTTTTCTTCTGTTTTTAGAAGCTTTTGTATATTAGGGATATTGAGAATCTTTGTCTGCAGTTTCAATTCCAAGTAATTTTTCCTAGTTTAATATTTGTCTTTTTATTATGCTTAAAGTATTGTCTTTTATCATGCAGAAGTTTTGATTTTTAACTTTTATAATTGATCCTCTATGTTTCATTTCTGAACCAAGCACAGGCATAAGAATATTTAGAAAGAAAGAGCCCTGATTTGAGCAGCCCAAGTCCAGGAAATCACTGGCTGAATGTCCAGAGACCTCAACCTAATGATTCCCCTCAGAGCCACTGACATCCACCTGTCTTCCCTACCATTATTAACGCAGTTATTACCAGATAAACCATAAGTTTCTCAGTAACACTCCTTCCTCTAACTTAGAACTGTTTTCCTCACGGAGCTTTTGTTGATTTGGGTCCATGAAAGCCATGGGGTGTGGAGGGGAGGAGGATCCTGAGTGAAAACTTTGGATAAAGTTGAGGGGCCCCACACAGTGCAAAATGTGGCTGACAAATGTGCTTCCCTCTAGAGCCACTGCCAGGAGAACAGAGAGGTGTTTTCTTAAAGTCATATCTCTCTTCTTGTAAACTAATTGTGGCTTTCATCAGGACTTCTTTTGCAGAATGAATCAAACGCTTCAGGTCTTGAAAGTGTCTGGGAGAGATTTCCACAGTTTTGTGGATAATGCTGCATTTCTTTGATTTTTATGGACTTAAAGACAGTGGGCGTGCTAACTATCCATTGTGTAAAGGTACTAGGGTTAAGTCTGCATTTCCCACCTTCACATGTCATTTCCTTGTCAGATAAGCTCTGCAAAATGAACGGTACTCACTTCACACGTTTGGGTTAATATATTTATTTTTTGCTTATTTTTAAAAATTTAAATAGTGAAACATTTAAAATATAATGTTTTTAAAAACCCAGAAAGTAACAACAGTCACCACACACCTACCATCCATCCTTTAACCTGAATTCCTACATGAAGCATATTTTTAAAAATTAAACTTCAGATATTAGATTTGAACAACTCGCTGCATTACAGAAAGTTATATAAAGTTATATAAAATGCGTCTATACACATATTTGCGTAAATATACCTTTTTTCACACAGGTTTGAGTGAAGCTGGGGTTGGGGATGCTTTAGGCTGTTTTTGCTTCTTTGCTCCTGGTAGTTAGTGTCTGTCCTCTCTCTCTGCAGAGCCGTCCATTTTCCTTCATGTCATGACTTGCAATAGAGGATACATTGGACCTAATTTCTTTCTTTAATTGTCCCCAAACATGCAGTTGGTTTAGGAACAATGTCGGACAGTACCCAACATGGAATACGAAGAAAGGGTCCTGTATCTGGTGATAATTTAGAAGTGGTCCCATTAACCTGAACATACCCCTTGGATTGTGTTGAACTTCCAGAAATCCGAGCTTTATCTCTATACAGGAATTTAGACAGATAGCATTCAAAAGTTGCGAGCAGAGTATGATTCTGACAAATTAGTTCCTAATTATTTGGCTGCAGGCTCTGCCCATATTGCACGCAGAGCAGGCCTTCACCAGGGCGCTTGGAGAGTTTTGTAGCTCAAACTGATCTAATTTAAAACAAATGGATCCATGTGATTATCTCAACCACAAATACGTAACACAATGTGTAATATATTTCAAAGGCAAGAGGAAATTTAGTAATGGAATTTCAAAACTGTTTCAAAACTGTTGTTTGAAAGAAAGGGACTTTGAGGGGAAAGAAATGAAGAAGTGAATTGGTGACGCCAGTTTGATTGTTTTCAAATACCACAGCTGGACTTGGATTTGCACAATAAGAGTCATGGTGTTGTAAAGGACACTAGCGGGACTCTCAGTGCTGATACACCACGTGCAGGGATGAATGACAAGGCTTCAGACACCCAGAAACCTGCAAACTTTGTGCACTCTCGATGGGCTTCATTTTCTATAGGAAAACTTCCTGATTTACATACTCCATCAGGGAAATATCTGGATTTACAAATACAGTCTGTGTTGTGATCACTTTACTCTTTTATTTAGTTTTTATTACTGGCTACTCACACACTCTATTGCTATTCCAACATGGGTATGTTCCATGTGGACCAATTCCTGTAGTAGTAACAGTAACAGCAAACATTCTCTGAGCTCTCAGCATGTCCCGAATGTTGTTCTAAGCGTCATGTATTACCTCACTTAGTTCCTACAGCAATCCTGTGAGACTGATACTATTATGATCTTGCTCTTGCAGCGAAGGAAGAAGTCAAGAAGTTAACTTGCCTAAGAGGACACTTGGAAAATCATTCTTAACCATTATACGATCCTGTCCTTCCAAGCATGCCGAACGTCTTGTGACAAATGCCTTGTGTAATGAAAGGACTTCCAAAGACCAGCTGACTTTGAGTAAATACACAAGAATGAATATTTCAGAACTACAAAAATAAATGAGATTCTCAATAAAGTGTGACAACAGGTTTTCAAAGCACTCATTTAGATGTGTGAATTTTAATATGTCTGTTTGAAAACAACCACATTTTTTAATAGTCCCACCTGCTGTAATAGATTTATTAGGTTGAAATGTACAAAAGTGCCCACAATCAACTCTTTTTGACCTACAAAATTTGCAATTTCAAATGGTTCAATCTAATACTTTTGGCACTATTGAAAAGATGATACTTGTTAGGGATCTGAGCTCTTTGTTTGTAATAGTTACAGAGGGTTAACTGTGCCAAACACTATGTCAGGCTTAGGGTCAAGTGCTACAGAGACATGGATCTTGCCCCCAAGAAAGTCTCAGTTTTCAACAGAAGACAGACAAGTACACAAATAATGACAATTAAAATAAGATTACTGCAATCCTGAAGGATGCAGTAGTCCTCCCTTATCAGTGGGGGACACATCCCAAGACCCCCAGTGGATGCCTGAAACTACAGATATTGAACCCTGTATATACTATATTTTTCTCTATACATACATACCTATGATGAAGTTTAATTTATAAATTAGACACAGTAAGAGATTAAGGCACTTTAGGGCCATTATTAAGTAAAATAAGAGTTACTTGAACACAAGCACTGCGATACCACGACAGTCTATCTGATAACCAAGATGGCTACTAAATGACTAAAAGGCAGGTAGTACATACAACGTGGATATATTGGACAACGGGATGATTCATATCCCGGGTGGGACAGAGTGGATCAGCACAAGATTTCATCATGCTACTTACAATGGTGCTTAATGTAAAACTCATAAATTGTTTATTTCTGGAATTTTCCATTTAATATTTTTGGACCACAGTTAACTATGGGTAATCAAAACTGCACATAAGAGGGGACTACTGTGTTAAGAAAAGGACATGCACACAAGCCTAGAAAAGTCAAGGAGGTCTTCACACAGAAGAGGTCTGACTGAGATGTAATGGAGGAGTAGAAGTTTGCCACTACTGCTGAAAAAGACATTAAAAACATCCAACAGAGTTGGCCTTTGAAGATGAAGAATGACATTTTGTTAGAGTCATTGGATTTTCTTGGGGCAGTAATGTGGACATGTCACACTTACCTGCTTTCGAATCTGGGCTATGCCGCTTCAAAATTTTACATCTTGGGACAAGTAATTTCTTGTCTATAAAGTGGAGATATTAATACTGGCCGCATAGAATTATTATGATCAATTGCATAGTATATGCTAAAAGCTCAGCAAAATCATCCATGCAAAGTACCTAAGGAACAGCGGCTATTTTTATAACTGCTGCTCAGTTTACTTCTTTGTTAACCAGTACGTCACTTGACCAGCATCAGGGAGGTGTCAGCTCCGTATCCCATGAAAGCCATTGACCGTGTGGTTGGGGGATGGGTGCAGGTATAGTGTTGGTGGGTGATATGTGACCTTAGAGAGCCCATGGCTTTTCATCAGGCAGTAGTGTGGTGCAAAATTTTCCCAGAAGTCCGTGATATCTGCTTGTCATCTTGCAAGTATGTGTGTGAGCTTCAAGAGCAAACTTGTCAGAACACAAAAGTTCCCAGATGGCTTTTTCAAGGACTTTTGATCTCTGCTGTCTTTGATTTGAATGTTCCCCAGAGATCTGAAAGCAGATTTCTTCTTGCATCCTTAAACATGGCTGTGCAAAATTGAGCAAATTATTGGCACAGTCAGCCTATCTTGTTTAACTACAGATGAATTCATGGCAAGAGGAGCAACCTTGCATCTGATATCATTGACTGAGCCATGATCCACTGGCCTTGGGAGTCTGCAAACTTCTCAGAAGAGCCTCAGAAGCACTAGCCAGGTGTCCACCTGTGGTCGACTGGAATAAAAGTTCCAATTGCAGAACTTGCCAATGAAATAAAATGGCTGCCAGGTTTTGTCCTGCTGAAGTCAATTGTCTTGATTTTCGAGTAGTTTTATTAGCTTCGCCTACAAGCTGTGGTGAATTTGAGAGGGCAGTTTAGAAGCTGCTAATATTGAGGTCCTGGAACACAAGCACTCAGTAAAGTCAGTCACAGTCAAACAAGGCTTAGTGCAACACGCCTCTCTGGGCTGGCTTCCTGCGGAGAACAGAGGCCAAAAGGAAGATTGCCCACGCCTCTGCATGGAGGGCCTGTAGCCATAGGAGGGAAAGAAGGGTCTGAGTCTTAAGATTTGGGGTCCAACAAAAAGTTGGGCTTGGCTATTAGAGACTCTGTCTGTGAAACCTAAGTATAGCCTCAATTCAGTGCATAAAATTCCTTATATTTACTAATCTTGATTCAGTCTTTTGCAAACAGTATACAAGAGTCAAATTGCTTACACTGTACAAAGGGTTAACAGCAGATGTGCTTTGGGGGGAAAATGTGTTTTAGTTGTTCCAAAGCTTCTTCCCCTTATGGCTGTGTTCTGATATAACCTTAGTGCCATCCAAGACAATAAATAGCAGAGGAGTTGGGGTGGATCCAATTATTTTTCCACAGCATCTTTCGTTGTAAGTATGTCAGATTTTTAAAAATGAGACTCCATAAAGCACATCATTGCAGAGTCCTGTTGCCGTCTCCGGGGGCTTCAGAGTTCCAAACGCTTGCCTTTTTGGACGTTGCATTGATGTGGCCCTGAGGACTGGTTAGAGTGACTAAAAACACTCCTGGCACTGGATCACCTTATGGCTGAGGTGAAATGGAGATCTTGTTTTCAAGGGGTTGGAGGAGAAGAACTCATGGGAAAGGACTCGAGAGGGGTGACTCGCTCTTTGGGGCTTAGGAGAGCTTGACCCTTGACCTTCCCAATCTTCAGACCTTAGAAGCTCCTTGCTGGTCACATCCGTCTTGGCAGCCTGAACCCCCACGTCCTCGGAAATTCCTAGAAGTGTAAAGACAAATCAGCCCCAGGATGTTGGCAGGATTCAACGTGTTACTAAAAATGGGCCTTTGTGGATGGAGACTTAAGAGTTTTAAATGAAAAAAGAAAAGAAAATTTATGTAATTATCAGTGACTCCAGTGACTTCAGTTGTTCTGAAATGGTTCATTACCAAAGATTGAAATAGGGTCAGAGGAACACTGCTTCCCAGTGAGGGAGAAGCTGATCTCTCCGCAGCCCCTGCTCCTCCCTCCCGTCTCAGCCAAGACCGTCACTTGGGAATTCCTCGGGAAAGTATTCATAGGGGTTCAGATTGACAAGCTTCGTAACTGTTCTCTGAATGCCGCAACCCACCTTCGCAGTGGTTCCCAGCTCCCCACCTCCGAGCTAACTTTGGGTCCTTTCCCAAACACTAAATAATGGGATGGGGATAGAAGACAGTTTCTTTTCCAAAGTGCAGAGGCGGAAGGCTGAATGATTGTATTCCCTGAGCCTGGGTCTCGCTCCAGCCCTCTGGCTGATACCTACTCTGGGTCAGCATGTGAAGGCTAAGGTCTGGGCTGAGGGGGGAGGAGGGGAGAAGTTTTCCGTGACAGCCTCCCTTATTCACGGCCATCCTCCTCTCGGCCAGAGCTGTATTTCCTGGTACCTCTCTCGGGGTTGCAAAGGAGGAGCAGTTGGATCATTTGATTAGCTTTTTCCCAGAACAGGGACCCTCCCATCTCTGTTTACTTCCCAGTGAGTAAAGGAGGAGGCCCAGGAATGGGGCGCCTTCTGGGGCTGCTCCTGAAACAGAAACAGCACCAGAGTGAGCCTTCTTGGTTTTGCTAAATGTATCAGCTTTCCCACATCAGGTAGACACCTGCTGACTTTTTCCACCCTCTCTACTCCTGGGGAAAACTCCTTGCACTGGTCCCACTCCAGCTCTCCCCACAGACAAAGGAAGCTCTCCTTGCTCCTCACGGACCACCTGCCTGGGTTTTTTTTAAATTGTGATTAAAAAACACATAACATACAGTTTACCATCTTACCCATTTTTAAGTGTGCAGTTCAGTAGTGTCAACTATATTCACATTGTTGTGTATCAGATCTCTAGGATGTTTTCATCTTGCAAAAGTGAAACTCTGCTCATTGAACAACAACTCCCCACTTCCCCCTGTTCCCAGCCAATGGCACCCACCATTCTACTTTCTATTTCTATGAGTCTGACCACTTTAGACGCCTTATATAAGTGGAAATACAGTTTTGTGACTAGTTTATTTCACTTAGCATAATGTCCTCAAGGTTCATCTATGTTGTAGCATGTGACAAGATTTCCTTCATTTTTTGTTTTTTGTCTTTTTTGCTGAGGAAGATTCACCCTGGCTAACATCTGTTACCAGTCTTCCTCTTTTTGTATGTGAGCTGCTGCCACAGTTTGGCCACTGACATACAAGTGGTGTAGGTCCACGCCTGGGAAGCAAACCCGGGCTGCCGAAGCAGAGTGTGCCAAACTTAACCACTAGGCCAACAGGGCTGGCCTGGGATTTCCTTCTTTTTTAAGGCTGAATAATATTCCATTTGTTTATCCATTAATCTGTCAATGCACATTTGGGTTGCTTCCACCTTTGGTTGTTGTGAATAATGCTGCAATGAACATGGGTGTGCAAATCTCTCTTTGAGATCTTGTTTTCAGTTCTTTTAGATATATACCCAGAAGTGGTATTGCTAGGTCATAGACCAGGTTTAGGCTTCTGTCCTTGGATGCATTTTTTGATATTCCTACATCCTTTCCATAGCATCATCCTGTCCATAAGTTGTAAAATATTTCCTTCCTCCAAAATCAATCCCACTGAGCAAGGAACAAACAGCAGGCTGGCCATTGCCCCAGTCCCAAGTCAAAATAGAACATGGACTTTTCACTTTCAATCTCCAGTGCTCTGCTGGGTCCTTGCCATCAACAGGCGAAAGCAGGCACTCAGCTCGATCACCCTCCACCCCCGCAGACCTTTCTGGCATCTCTAGCACATCCCACCGTATGGGATGAGGTTCTGCTGCTCCCTAGACAGTTGCTGCCCTTCTCCTGGGACTGATCATGGGCTCCCCTCCTCGTGCTTAAGCTAAAGCCAGGCAGGCGTCTCTGGCTCCAGCTCTCTTCCTTGAGGGGGTGATAGCTTATTAAGCACAGCCTGGTCACTTCTGCTAGACAGCCTTGCAGTGGAGACGGGACAGTGGTTTGGCCATCCACCCAGGCTAAACGGCTCTGATCTTCTGCAAGAGGAGCTCATCTCCTTCAGGCTGCAGCAGAGGAAGTGAGACTCACAGGGAGACTGCAGGATGGTTCCTAAATTTTGCCGACCACAACACGCGCACACACCCACACACGGGCATCCAGGGCTCTTGCCCACTCCAGCCTATGGCTTCCCCTCCAATCATTCTTGTTCCATTTCTAGCTTCTGACTTGGGATTTTGGGCTACAAAGAGGAAGTAAAATATAAAATTCCTTAGGACTGACTACCCAAAAAAGTCCTCTGAATTTTGTTACCCTATTTTGTATTCATCTTATTTATCAAGGTCACTGCTGGTTTTATATATATAAGTAGGGAAGTTTCCATAACAAATAGAAATCCCCCATTTTGCATTGGAGCAAAAGAATCTCTTCTTTGGTTTTGTAGTGCCTTCTCTGTACTTTTTAAAAATGCAAATACCCCTAATAGGAGCAACACATTGTTGCTAATACTTTACTATAATTTAGTTTGTCAGATGGCTTTCCTCTAGAGGAAGGAGGGAGGCAGGAATGGGAGAAAAACACAGAAAGCAGAGTTGGGGAAACATTAACAAATTTCATTTATTTCCCAATTTTTCCTAGGCTCAGTTCTGTGTATATTTCGGCTGGAATTTCATGAATCTTTGTGTTTCAGCACTTGTCTACCTTAGGAAAAATTGAGTGAGTGAGTTGGCCGAATTGTTCTTCACCTCTCAATTTTACATGTGGGTACCATGTTATGAAATATCGTATGGGAAGGAGGTGTCCTCGAATGTTTATCTGTTTGTCTCTCTTCCTAATTAAGTCCATGTGGATCCCATGTGACTTCAGAGTATGGGGACCATGTTTTCATTGTTTTGTTTTGTATTTTCCTTTAATGTGCTGCTTCAATTAGAGAAGGAACAAATCAATATTTGGATTTGGAGGTAAGGTACAGAGTGGGAACTGTTTGGCCCATAAACTGTTGAGAGAATATATGAGCTCTTAAATCATCAAAAAGAAATATCGTGGTATTAGTTAAGACATTTTTGGATGAAAGAAGTAGAAATCAATTTGAGCTAGGTGAAGCAAAATGTGGGGGGTGCCCTAAGGACAAGGGGTGTCTCATGGAGCCCAAGGGCAGGACTGCAGCCCAACCTAAGGAACTGAGGCCTGGGAAGCTTGTCAGCAAGCCAGGAACAAACTCTGCCTCTCATTTCTGCTGCCCTCTGAACATCTGCTTCTCCTTTGTTCTCTCACTGCAGACCAGCTTGCTCTGGTTCTCTGATGACATTACAATATGGCTGCCCCAAGGCTCCTAGATCAACATGTTATCTTCCCAACCACATAAAGATTAACTAGCTATTAATTCGCTCCAGTTCTTTGGAGGGAGAAGCTGATGAGTCCAACTTGGATCAGTGGCCTAATGAACTATGGCCAAAGAGACGGACTCACGCACCACGAATGCAGCTGCAGGGCTCGCCCTTGGCATCAGGACTTTCTCAGATCAGGAGCATGGTACACATCCTGAGCAGTCAGTCCCTTTCCTAAAGAAAGCTATCCAGAGTTTTCTGTCTTCCCTGTTTGTAACCTGAATGTCCCCAGGTCTGATCAGCTCTGGACACAAATGGAGTCATGCTCACAGCACCAGAATAGTAAAAGACCTCAAACTTGCACAGGTGCCAACATGGGTTTTCTTGAGTATTCATCGGAGCTCATGAAGGGTCCACTCCACCTGGGTCCCCCACCACTCTCCAGGTATCCCGGTTCTCTACCAAGCATTATAGTCTCTGCCACTGTTCTGCTGAGCACACAACCACAACATGCACCAGACTAGATCCTTCACTAGGGTGCCCATAAATGTCTAGCTTATGTCTTGGTTCGTTATTAATAGCACTCCCTTTTATTCTTGAAAGTGTCCTGGTTTAAATGATAAATTATATGTTCTACCTATCCTTAATCCCTAGGTTTTACAGTGGTCCAAGGCAAGGAGGCCTTTGTGAATCCTCTGTTAGAGGAGTTTCCAAACAGTGTGGTTTGTGACCCCAAAATTTTGTAGAGCAGCGGAGAAACACAGTTTGACCTAAATTAACCAAAATGGGGGACGGGCAGGGCGGGGGCAGTTTTTATTGATTGACATAGCTAAACCAGGTCAAAGGCAGAGGGTAGAGTTTGCCTCAGCAGCCCGTTGATTGAGAACCCCAAACACTAGGGACCTCACTCCTCTCTCCATTTTTTGTCTCTACGTCTTTTGGTGTGTTGACTTTATTCCCTCATACTTGTCTCCATGAGGCTGGAAACTGAGACAGTATCATCAGCACTGGGCTTATATCCTCAAAGCTTCACAGCCTCAGAACTCGGAGAGCTCTTGTTGGAAAGATGCTAGGGAAGAGCCTTTTGATTCTGCTTGGGTCATATGCCCATCCCTTGGCCAATCATTATGGCCAAGGGATAAGGAAGTGTGGTTGGCTGCCTTCACTAGAATCCTACTAAAAGGAACGGAGTGCTGTCCCAGGCAGACAAAACAAAAAATGTCTACCCATAGATCTCTTTCCGTGTTTAATATCACCTTATTTTCACCAAAATTGAGACTTGAGTCCCATGGGGGCAGGCTATGAAATAAATGTAGGTGGCCCAACATCCCTCCCTTGTGGCAACTAAGATTTCTAACTGAGGCAAGCTCCTCCTGATTCTTGTTCCCTTTACTCACCCAGGAGGATCCACAGTCCTTAGGCACGTGGGTTTGGTTAGGCGGCCCTAGCTGTTCATCAGGACCCAACAGTGGACGTAGCTGAGGCATGAGCCTAAGGATATCATTATATATCAGCAAAACCAAAGAGGATTAGGGAAACACGTACATTGCATACCAGCCCAACCCTGATAAGTTCTGGAAATTAAACCATATAACTTCATAGACCTACAGCTTAGAAGCTTGGGTCCTGAAGACAACCCAGCGTGATTCATGGGAAAGAAGCCTCTTGCTCACCCCTCCCTTGTTTTTGTGTGTGTTTCAGTTATATCAAGGTGTTTACAAACCAGGACTTGTATGGTGCATTTACTGACTTCAGGCCCAAATGTTATTTGTAGAAGAGCAAAGCAGATTTCTGCTGTGATAAGAACTTGAATATTATCTTCTCTGTTCATGGGAAATTCCACTTTTCTTTAGTATTGCTAATTAACCAAGCGCCTTTCCCCCCTCCCCCTAGTTTGCAGCTATGCTTTGAATGATTCTCAGTGAAGTTGGGCAATTTCAGACTTGTTCAAGAATGGGTTGCATGCCCATGTGGGCTTCCATATCTGCAAGGGATCTGCACCCAGGGCTTTGTACTGGCTGACCTTTAGGGTCCTTTCAACTCTCTGGTGCTAAGAATCATGAGTACACAGAGGAAGCTCATTCAGTTTTCACGTGAGATCCACCTAATTTAAAATTCTTTTCATCTCCTCTCAAATAATTTGGGAAAATCATTACAAATTAAGATACTAATGGGGAGCTTAGTGACATACTTTAAGAGAAAGGAGATTAAGTTTTGGACAGCTAACTACGAGGTAAACTGCTGAGGGTCCAAAGGTTTATAGAGGGAGCAGCTTGTAGGCAGGTGGGGTGCCCCCTCACTGGGGAGCAACGAGCACCAACAGTAAAGTCACTCGCATGCTCTGTACCCTTCCAAACCCTGGTCCAGATCCCAGTGCCAAGTCCAACATGAGCCAGTGGACTGATTGGGTGCCCCATATGGGAAATCTCTCTGAAAACCATCCCTTTCCCGAAGGACACACCCAGGGCATGACCTATCTAAGGTTACACAGCTTCTGCATATGACACCAGATTTGTGCTGTGAAAAGCCCCCACTTACAATTTAAGTATTTTTGTTTAGAGGAATAAAAGAAAAGAAAACAAACACATAGGCACTAACATAAGGCCTGTTTATGGCAATGGTTCCGGCAGGGCCCGCTCCCTTTGCTACATCCCTGACTGCTTGTTAGCTTAAAGGGGCTCCAGGTCTACTTGATGATGAACACAGTGTCACCTCTGTAATTAATCACACAGAAGAGTTATCCAACCTCCACTTTTCTGCACCATTCGTGGTACTGACTTTCCACTTTCAAGTTTTCATTTTAGAAAAGGAATTCTTGTGAAACTTACACCTATTGACTCTGAGGATGCTTCTAGGAAATCGTTAAATATTTTTAAAACCAAAGATCACTATACTTTTGCTAATTTTCCAAAAAGGAGCCCAAGTCTGAGAGAGACAGAAACCCAACTCTAATTATATCTGTGGGGCCTGGGAGACACCCCCAGCTTAGATGAGTAAATGTGAAAAGAGAAAACAATCAAGAGCAATTAGCTGGGTCTTGGCTAAACGTCAGCAATGATTCCACTGTGAACCCCAAGCCCTCCCACCCACTGTGCCCTCAGTCACGTTTCCAGTCAGGAAAGCAAAGAGGGCCTCTAATTCGTATTGTTTCTCTGGAATTAGGCTCAGCAGTCTTCTCCAGTGGTCATCATTGTCTTTTCTCCCATTATTTTTTAAACCATTTTACTGGAAAACCGCTTGGCAGTGAGCATCTCTTCTTCCTGTTAGAGCAGCTTCGAGTTCCCATTGGCCCACACAGAACGCTGCCGGCTGAGCGTGAGTGAGTGTAAGGGGAAGATATTTCTTTAAAACACTCCACATTTCTACTGCAAATGGGAACCAGCAGAGCTCTCCCCAGGCCCATCACATCTGGTGAAGCCCTGTCAGAATGGACTCATGGCACAATCAGAGGCACTTCACCAGGGGTTCTGGCTCTGCTGGGCTGTAGTCCCTGCCAGAGAAAAGACCCGGGGCAGTAGGGGAGACTGACTGGCCAGTAGTTTGATTACTGGCTTTCCTGAGGGCCAGTGAGGGTTTGCAGCCCCAGTACTGACCTCTGAGGAACTCAGAGCAAGATGCTGCTGCCTGGGGGAGTCTCTCCTGGAGTTCCCATCTTGGTCCCAAAGGAAGACACTGTGTTTTGGGAAGATGACCTCCTCTCTTCTTGTCCCCCTTCTCTGTTTGGTGAGTTGGGATGGAGAATTGAACACGTGCAATGCAACCCCTTCCTCTCTCACTTTCTGAGAAGCCTCCTCAAGACTCAAGCTTTCTCTATCCTCTAAAAGCTTCCTGGGACTGGATTTTGCTTTGCAGACGCAAGGCCTGCAGTTCTGGGTGGGAAAGGTCAGGCACGGCGGTGTGAGAAGTCTTAGGATCTGACTGGGGCCTCCTCCTAACGGGGTTCTCCAGTCCAGCTTTATCAGCAATAGAGCGGACATTCTTGTCTCCAGCTCTGGGCCTCCTTTGTCCAGGTCTCAATTGCTTTGAGACTTGGAGTGGAAAAGAAGGGAAGTAATTAAGGGTCACTCTCAAACTCCAGCACTGTCCTCAGGAGCGAATGGGAGAGGAGCCAGGGGACTCTTGCGGGGAATTCCCTGAGAGGACCACAAGCCCCTAAAAGACAAAGAACTGATGTGGGAAAGAAATTGATGGCCAGCATGAAGACTGAGGAAGAAGTGCGGAAGAATACAGGAAAGCTAACTCGTATTTTTCTCCTAGGGAATTCCACTCAGAGAGTGGAGCAAAAAGACCTTAACAAGCAGTACCAGGGCCCCTCTTGGAGTCTTTTAAAGAATGGTGCTTTTCAGGATCGGTTTCATGGCAAAGCTTGCGAACAAGAATCATCTGTCAGTGTGCCCTCAAGTCATTGTTAGAGGTTCCTTAGAATACCTACCCAGGAGCTGCTAGAATTTGATTTCCACAAGTGTTCCTGTGTTCATTGGGAGGATGGTGGGCACTGGAAGAGGAATTAGGAATTTAGCTAAAGTCTTCCAGAGGTAGGAGATTAGACCCGCGGGAGAAGTAAGCGAATCTAGTGGAAGATGGAGGCAGGAAACACTCTTACTAATTATAAGAGCTCATCCTAGGCCAGTAGTTCTTGATCCATTAGAATCTCTTGGGGAATTTCCAAACAATCCCAGTGCTTAAGCCACTTCCCACGTCATTCAAATCAGACACTCTGGGAATGGGCCAGGGGGTCAGTATTGTCAACAACTTCCCAGATGATTCTGGTGTGCAGCTGAGACTGAAAAACAGTGTCATAGCTACGGGAGCATCAGTCATCTGTGCCCTGCCTTTGGAACAGCCACAGGTGATGGGGCGGGGGCCGCGGGTTACACATTAATTCTTCCCTAATACTAAAGCTTTGCTACTCAAAGGGTGGTCCCTGGACCAGCTGCATCAGCACTACCTGGAACCTTGTTCAAAAATGCAAAATCTTGGGCCCCACCCTCGACCTAGACCTATTAAATCAGATTCGTAGTGGGGAAATGTTTCGTAAACTTTAACGTGCATAGGAAACACCTGGACTCTTGTTAAAATACAGATTCTGTTTTGGTAGGTCTGGGGTCCAGTACAAGATCCTGCCTTTCTAACAAGCTCCCAAGTGATTCCACTGCTGCTGGCTACACTGTGAGCAGCCGGGGCCTAGAGGACTTGGAGCAACAACAAACGGAAACGTTCCATCAGAGAACAGTGCTCGGCTTTGGACTGCTCTGCAGGGACGGTGCTGAAAAAGTTGCATGGAGCATCTTCAGGGACATAAAAGATACTGGGGATTTTACAGGAGTGGCTGCCATTCCCCGGGCAGCCAATTAGTAATTACCACCAGCGGGAGATGCCATTGCTGGGAACTTCAGGAAACACTAGTTCGAGCTGGCACCAGAGGAAACTACAAGGGGCAGAATCAAATTAACAAAACTGCTTAGCAAGTTGGTCTCTGCATCCCAGCCCAAGTCACACTTGAGAATGAGGAAACTGGCCATTTTTATCACTTGCTATCTGGAGGAGAGAACCAGTCCTTCCATGCACTTCACACTGAAATTAGAAAATAATAACTTCCCATCAGGATCCCTCATAGGAAGGATCCCTTATGAATTCCTTTCCTCCACAAATATTTATTGAGCTCCTACTTTGTACCAGGCACTGTGCTAAGCCTGAGATTTGGAAGTCTAGAAACTGACTGGGGCTCCAGCCAGCTGTAGACACCTAGAATTGGAACCCAGCCCTCACCAGAGAGCACACTGTGGCCTCAGAGAGGAAGGTTATGCTGGGATGGTGCCCATAAACATTTTAGCTATTATATAAATCCCAGGCCTAACATCAATTGATGTCAATTTCAGAAATAAGACCATATATGATTCCTTTGGAATTAGGCAACGGAAAAGCCAGTGCTATTACTGGAAGGAGTTGGACACCACTGAGCTGCTCTAGGATAAAGGCTAAGTACACAGTATTTGGGAATGAAATGGCAGCCAAGGAAGATATTGTATGACTGCACTGGGGCTGCAATACTAGAACCAATGTGAGAGTCTGGAAAAGGTTCAGTTCTGGGCAGGGAATGTAGGGGGAGCTGGAACCCTGGGCTGTAGCCCTCCAGCTTATGTGGAAAGGCTTTGCCTGTGTCATCGGAGGCCCCTTCCACTCCCACCCTTTGCACCACTATGCTCAGAGGAGGTGTGGCTGGCCTCCGGAGCTCTCAAACACCCTGTAAACAAGCTTCCTTGTGACTTGTGTCAGGCCCAGGGGCTTCCTCTTCAAAGAGCTGTGCCTACCTGTTGTCAAGGCAGGAAGACGGCTCAGTCAATATATACTCTAATGGCCCAGGAGCAGGGGAATGTGGAACAAAATCACTGCCAAGGAGCTCTGACACCTCAGCAGAGCTCAGAGGACAATATGAACTCATTGTTAGCAGCAGCGATCAGGAATCCTACGGAGAGGCCATTATGATTTTCTCCCTTGCAAAGATATGTTAGAGCCCGCACTCTCAGATGTTAAATGACTTGTATAAATTTACAATGTAGTAGATATCAGTGGAGAAAAACAGAGGTTTTCTGACTTTGAGTACCAAAACTCTAACCAAAGTCTTGTAGAACTGAAATTAATAGAGAAGGAAATGAGAAGCGATTAAGAAACAAAGAGAACCAAAGAAGATATACAGATGGCCAACAGGCACAAGAAAAGATGTTCAACATTGCTAATCATCAGGGAAATGTTAGTCAAAACTACACTAAGATATTATCTTACATCCGTTAAAATGGCTATAATCACCAAGACAAAAAATAAATGTTGGAGAGGTTGTGAAGAAAAGGGAACCCTCATGCACTGCTGGTGGGAATGCAAACTGGTGCAGCCACTGTGGGAAACAGTATAGAGATATCTCAAAAAATTAAAAATAGAAATACCATACAACCCAGCTATCCTACTACTGGGTATTTATCCAAAGAACTTGAAATCAACAGTTCAAAGAGACTTAAGCACCCCTATGTTCATTGCAGCACTATTCATAATAGCCAAGACGTGGAAGCAACCCAAGTGCCATGGACTGATGACTGGATAAAGAAGATGTGGTATATATATACACAATGGAATACTACTCAGCCATAAAAAAGACAAAATCATCCCATTTGCAACAACATGGATTAACCCTTATTTTGATGTTAATCAAAATAAGCCAGACAGACAAAGACAAACACCATATGATTTCACTCATATGTGGAAGATAAACAAACACACAGACAAAGAGAACATTTCAGTGGTTACCAGAGGGAAGGGGGCTGGGGGATGGGTACAAAGGGTCAAGGGGATCACTTATATGGTGACAGACAAATAATAATGTACAACTGAAATTTCACAATGTTGTAAACTATTATGACCACAAAAAAAAACCCCAAAACAAAACAGAAACTAGAGGGAAACAAGATCTGTGTTTATAGTTGGGTGTGTGTGTGCAAAAGGAAACATGTCCTGATCTCCTTTTGAGGAGCCTCCACATGTGGGGCACATGCAACAGACTGTGAGAAATTCCAACGGAAATGGAAGACTGGGTCCCTGTTGTCAGAGGAGTGTGTGGAATCACTGTGGAAACAGGACACAGATAATAGATATACACAGCCCAAGTAACATAAGCTCAAAATATATACCTAAGTGATGACAGCTGTATGAGGAGCCAGGCGGCAGGGAGGAGAGAAGAAGGTTCAGAGGTAACTGGGTGGAAGGGAAATTAATAGAAAACCGCAGTATGAGCACCTACTGGAGAAGGCACTCCTGTTAGGGCAGATGTTTAGACAAGCTCACTGGGGCCAAAATCGAGCCCTCCAAAGGGCTCATGCAATTCTCCCAGGCAAGTCTGGTTGGAAAGAAAAGAGGAGGAATAAGAGAAAGCTCCATTATCATATACAAAGAGAAAGAAAAAGGAAAAGGAATGTTGGGAAACCATGTGCATATTGGAGCACAGTTGTGAGAACAATTGGGTGAAAACAAGTTAAATTCCTTATCCTCCATTTCTCTCCCTCTCCAAAGCATCCTACATTCCATTTCAGATTTTTCATGCTAAAATTTTCAATTCCTGTTAAATATGCTTTCTAGCTAGTAGCAACTGCCTCTATTTGCTTCCAAATTGACAAAAATATTTGTAAAGGCTCAAGTAAGGATACAAATGCGCAGAATAAAATTCTTATTCAATAAACAAACAAACAAAACAAACCCTACTGCTGGAAGCTGAGAGAGATTTTCAGTCTGGCTGATGGATCCACACTGAAGGAGAAAATAATCTAGCAACGTACCCGTGAGCTCGCTGTAGTTGCGCTTGTGCCATAAGGCAGCTCTGCCCGGAGAGAGGCGAGGAAGATGCTGTGCACTGGCCTCTACTTTCCTGTTGCTCTTTGTTCAGAGGCACAAGGTGCACGTACCCTGCTGAGCATGGAACCCCAGTTCCTTTAATAGACGTGGGCTCCCCTCCCACCATGACCTGTGTTCACTCAGGTAGGGCCAGCTGGGACTGACATGGAGCATTGCTGATTTAGGTCCCTCACGTAAAGCACTGTAGACGGGCAGAGACAAAATGCTCAGGCAGTGTGCTTGCAGGGGACCAGAGTTCTTCACGTGTTCAATTGGTTCAGCACAGCAGAGAGCAGGGCTTTGGAAATAGGGGGAAAATTTGATACCTCTTTCCAGAGAGCCAACGCGATACATGCTGTGAGTGAGCAGGATTGTGTTGGACGCTGTGCATGTCTGCTAAGGTGATAGACTGCCCTCCAGTCGACCCACTTGAGCCTGGACACCACCTGTCCCAGCATAGCCTGCTGAATGGGCATCTCTCAGAATGGAGCCAGAAATCAACCCTCTAATTTCCCCAGATCATGCTGATACCTTAGGAACTAATGACTTAGAGGGACTGCGCCGCAATAGAAATGACTAACTGTAAAAATATGTTTTTAGAAAATTGTTAGTATCCTCCATAACACTTGGCCTTAATGACACAGGAACAAAAAGTCATAGATGAGACTATTCTGAAGTGATGGGCTAACACATGCTGCAACACAACATCAAAATGTTGAGAAGAAATGTTGCTGGCAGTGGTAAAAAGGACTGCAAGGAAACAACACTTGCAATAGCGCAATTAAAATCTGCATCAGAGGCGTAAACAGCAGACCTGAGAAGGGAGAATTTAAGTCGGAAATGTGGAGGATAAGCCTAGAAACTCCTCCAGAAGATAGAGAAAAGGAAAAAAAAAAAAGAAATATTTTTAAATGAGGCACAAGATGGTGGATGAGAAGTTATAATCACTTAGAGAATAGAGAGCCAACCCAAGAACCATAGATTTCCTGAAAAAGAAACTAGAGTGGCTGGAACACTCTAGTGTTCTAGAATATTCTAGTGTTCATGGTATAAAAGACTGAGAGGGAGAATTTAAATGGCAAAACAAAGAGTTAAACCTAAATAATTGTTGTAAAGGTGTGTCTGGATATAAATTTCAACAATGATTCTTAACAATTCTGAAACGCTTAAAATGAAACAGATGTTACAACAGGGAAGAATGGAAATGACAAGGAAGGAACTCAGAGGAATCTAATTCCAGGGAGCAAAGAAAACAAAAATATAAATTCTTAAGTGCTATGATTAATTTTTTTTTTATTGAGTTAATGATAGGTTACAATCTTGTGTGATTTCAGTTGTACATTAATGTTTGTCATTCGTGTTGTAGGTGTACCATTTCACCCTTTGTGCCCACCCCCCACCCCACCTTTCCCCTGGTAGCCACTAATCTGTTCTCTTTGTCCACATTTTTAAATTCCTCATATGAGTGGAGTCATACAGAGATTATCCTTCTCTAGCTGGCTTATTTCACTTCACATAATTCCCTCAAGGTCCATCCATGTTGTTGCAAATGGGATGATTTTGTTCTGTTTTGCAGCTGAGTGGTATTCCATTGTATATATGTACCACATCTTCTTTATCCATTCATACGATTAATTTTTAAAGAGAGATAAAAGAAAATATTCTGCATATAATAGGGTGTTATAAAAAAAGAGTAGGGATAACTCCTGGAAAGTAAAAAAAGAAAAAAAAAGGATAGCTGAAATGAAAAAGTCAATAGAAGCATTGAATAAAGTTAATGAAAGCTCCCAGGAAGTCGACTCAAAAGAGGAGATGGGAAATAGGAGAAAAAAGACAAAGAAAATAAATTCAGGAAATTTGATGTATAACTAATAGGTGTTCCAGAAACAGAAAATGTAGAAAACACAGGAATGAAATATCCAAAGACATAAAGCAAGAAATGTTCCCAGAACTGAAAGACGTGAGTCTCCAGATTAAAGGGCCTGTATAGGAAATGGAAGAGAACTCACTCTGAGACAACAACAGTGAAACTGCAGAACAGCAAGGATAAAGAAGACATCCTGAGGGGCTGGCTCCATGGTGTAGCAGTTAAGCTCACATGCTCCCCTTCAGTAGCCCAAGGTTTGCCGGTTCGGATCTGGGGCAGGGACCTATGCACCACTTATCAAGCCATGCTATGGCAGGTGTCCCACATATAAAATAGAGGAAGATTGGCACGCATCTTAGCTCAGGGACAATCTTTCTTGAGTACAAAGGGGAAGATTGGCAACAGATGTTAGCTCATGGCCAATCTTCCTCAAAAAAAAAAAAAAAAAGAAGACATCCTGAGACCTGCCAGAGAGCAAAAACATGCCAACATCCAACATCAGAAAGGGAGTAAGAAGAGTATCAGAATGAGCCAGAAGAAACAAAGAAACTGAACAAAAATGAAGCACTCCTTATAAGGTGGAGGGGGCATGATTTCACCCTGTAATTCTCTGCCCAGTTCTTGTTTCCTCTGAGTTCCCATCCCTCCTTGTTGTAATATCCATTTCATTTTAACAGTTTAAGAGCTTGCTAGAAATTATTGTTGACATTTATCTCCAGTTATACATTTACAATTATTTAGATTTAACTCTTTGCTTCACCATTTTCAATTCTTCCTGTCAGTCTTTTATACTCCGATTTATTTCTTCGTTCTTGGGATGAAGATAGACTAATGCTATTTTCAAAGATGCCAGACTCAAAAAACTCACCTCCCTGTACCCTTTCTGGGGAAGCTTCTGTACAAGGATGTGCTCTACTAACATGAAGGATTAGACCTACAATTAATAGCCCTTCCAAAAAAAACAAAAAAACTGATTGCCCAAGAACACGCACTAAGAATTAGTGAAGCCAGGCTTATGGCACAGATCTTACAATTCGTAGTCTGACGCTGTTTTAACCGAAATGGGATGACAGAAGCTGGTACCACCACTAGCCTCTGCCTCCACCGTGTACCCATACAGCATCACTCTAGACCAAGGAGCCCAGAAGCAGTCATGGAAATGTCAGCCTAGTGCTCTCCCTTGATTGGCACTGACCTGTGAGTTGAACCCCGTTGGTCAGCTCCACTTCACACACAGCTGCTTTTGGGTGCACAGGCTTTGGTATACTACAGAATGCAAGCTGAGGGAGAGCAAGGACCACACCAACTTATCCACCACTTTAGGTCAGGGTCCAGTCCTAGCTTGTAGTGATGCTCAATAAACATTTATTGGACTTTCTGCAAGGGTGTGCATTGAAATTGTGGTCATCCTTTTGATTACATATATCACTTATTTATTCATTCATTTACATTTTTCTCAACCTAGAGGCTTATGAATTCCAGCATTCTGGCTGCAAGATGAAAGATTTTGGCCAAAAAAACCAAGGGAGGAGAAATATAAAACTTTTAGTGGATGGGAGCAAACTTCCCAACTGAGCCATGTCATGTTGCTCTCTTCTTCATCCAGGAAAGAAGCAGCAGTTCTAAGAGAGATCCAGAGGCCAGGAGCTGAGGGAATGGACTGAGAGAGCAGAGCAGTGGGGACAGCCAGCTCAGGCTGGGAGCAAGTTCAGCTCATCTCACTTCAAGGCAGTCAGTTGTCAACCACACCTGATTTCACTTGGTCAGGACAAGCAGCCTCACAGAAGCAGGGATGTGGGTGGAAGGGAATAAACTTGAGACAGTGCCCCACGCCTGAGGAGGCCTGCATGGGAAGAAGGCGTGAAGAGGTTAGAAGGTGTTCACTCAACAGCTGAGGAACCTGGATGGGTGAGCCAAGGCATGGGAGATGTCACCAGGTTTGGCTTCTGGGGACTCAAGAGGAGGGGCAGCACATGAGGTCACGTAGAGAACTGACTCAGAAATCTGAGCAGTGGCAGCTTATGGGAGCTCAGAGGAACGAGAAAGTGGAGCTCAACTGAGGTACCAAGGCCCCATCTGCACAGTCTGCCCCTCCCAGGGACCACTGTGGTCTATCCTTTGAGAGTAACACGAATTTCATGTCCTCATTAGAGCTAAGCTTCAGCCTAGAAACTGAAGTTTCATATAGAGGATTAATGCTATTTAGTGCAGTAATTCTCAATCCTGGAGGCACATTAGAATAATCTGGAACATTAAAAACAAAAACAAAAAACCCACAAAGCCTGGGCCAATTAAATCAGAATTTCTGGGTATGCAGACTGGGCATTCATTGAGGTTTAAAATACTCCCCAGCTGATTCTAATCTCCACTAATCAACTGGAAGGGAATTTGGAAACAAGTAGGGGAACTTGCTACAAAAGTGTGGTCTCCAGACCAGCATCTGGGGACTTTTTAGCTTTTGCTTGTTGGAAATATAGCATGTCAGGCCCCACCCCAGACCCACTGGATCAGAATCTGCATCTTAATAAGATCCTCAGGGCATTTGTGGGCAATTGAAAGTTTGAATATCACTGATATAGGGAACAGGCGATGCAAGTTCTTAGCTGCGATTTGTTAAAACAGCCAAAGAATGAGAGAGCTAGAAGAGGTTTCAGTCACTTAATCCAGAGATCCCAATCTCCCTGCAGGTGCCAGGCAGAAAAGTGAAAGAGTCAGGCAGGCCTGCAATGCCAACAGATCACGTGGGCCTTAAAGACTCTAAACAAGGTAGGAGGCAATAGGGAGTGGTGAGGACTGAGGGGAAGAGCACACAGCCCCACTAGGGAGGGAATCTGTGACTCAGCTCCAGCTGCCCTTCTGCCCCAGTGGTGACATGGCCCCAGCTGCAGGTGCTCTGTGAAAATGCAGGCACCACGATGCCAGATCTTCCAGTTTTTCAAGAGAAGATGGAAATGCAGATTTTAACATTAAATCTCCCAATTTTTGAGTATTGGCAACTAATTCATGTTAAAAAGATTTTTTTCTATAGGTGAAGCCCAGCACACTATAGGGCAAGTTATACCCGTGGAACACCACTAATCTAACCAAACCCTTTCATATTACCACTGCATATTTCAGGTAAAGGAGTTGAGTTTGGTTTTTTCACCTTCAAGTTCCAAGACAGAGTGACTCCAGTTTAAGCATCAGCTTAATTTCCCACTTGTTTTGTTTTCGGTACTAGGGAGCTGCTGTCTTACAGAGTTCTAGAGCCACTGCAGGTGGATGTGGCTCTGAGAGGGGCCAGGAGAGGTTTCTTTGGAAAGGCAATGAAGAAGCTCAGATTCGATACCCAGGCGTGTTAAGTGTTTTGTAAGCCCTGTGCCATCTGCCAGAGGGGCAGACCAAAATCTTTCAGTTGACATTTCCTTCAACACCGGGCTTGTTTTGGGAGTCTGGGCCAGGTGACAACAATGGCACCAAGAGCTTGTTTTCCCGATTGGAGTCAAAACATTTGCTGAGCAGCCCCATAAATTGGCTAGACGAAAGTAAATAGGAAGGAGAGACACGGGAAAGGTGAGGCGACCACGCAGCCCTGGGTGAAAGGAGCGTTGGAGGGAAGCACGCTGCTAAAGAGAAGGCAGACGATGTCGGAGGGTGGGGCCAGCCAGTTAGTTAACACACACCATACAGTCTTTCATTCTCCAGCAGATATATATTGAGCACCTACTGTGTTCCAGGCACAGATCTAGATGCTAAGAATACAATAATGAACAAGACCAAGCAAGTTCTTGCCCTCACGGAGCTCACACCATTTTTCACATGACACATCTTCCATCTCTGCATCTTAATATCGTTGCCTGCCATCTCCACATCACAGCCAACAGCCTATTTTTAAACCACATCATCACAGCACATTCACATCTTGCATCATTTTCATATTAAGCGTCCTGGACTTAGGGATCCGGACAGATTTTGATCTTTTCAGAAGCTTGGCAAATCCGGAGGCCCTAATACCATCATTGCCATCATCAGACCATACGTGGGTTGTGAGGTGGGGAGGCTACTGCACTATGATTGGCATTCGTTTCAGGTTCTACACCCAGAAAAGTTGGAATATGTCAAGGAATTTGCTGTCTTGTCTCCTTCAACTTAGACGGAATTGTTGCTAGGTGCTTCATTCCGGATCTTCACCCTCTATGACTTTCAAACTTAACTAGGACATTTTCTTGGAGTAGAAGTGGCCATCTCTAGTCTTTGAGCCTTCTTTTGGTTGGAGGTCTCATTTCATAGTACCCGAGTTAGAACACATTCCTATGCTAAGTAACAACTACATCCCAGTTGCATAAGCACATTAGCCTGTTAGAAAGGACAGTAGCATTTCTGGCAAGAACCAGCATAATTATTGGTTTGTGTGGTAGAATCTTTATTCAGTTCATTTTCTTTATCAAGAAAGAATAAAAAGAGAAATGGTGGTTTGTGACTGACTAGAAGCCTGAGTAAATTCCCATTGTTTACACCTGTAGAGGTAAATTTCTCTAGACAATGCTACTAATTATCGTTGCGTGAGCAAATATCTGCATCTATAGGGGCAGCAGTAAATTACTTAAATAATTCACCCACTGGGCATTAATAATAGATGCAGTTATTTTTTTCCAGGAATTTGCTTTATTTTTTCCATTAGTATTTCTGATTTATTCAAATTACTTTGAACCATAGTGACAATAACAAAATTCTACCCTGTCTGCTGAATATAATATACCCACATTGCCCAAAATGTCTATTAAATAAGAGCCCATGGTGTCGGCACCGCTCTTCTCATAGGGTTTGAGGTCTTGGAATTCATTCTGTATGTGTTACCATTGCCTTAGAAGGGGAATCGGTGCAAGCCCTTCCTGCTCCTGATCCTGTGCTTTCTCAGACACAGTGTGGCTCGCTGCCTCCTGGAACTCTGCCCACTCCCCTTCAACCCTTTACCCAGCTTGTTTCTTGCCCTCCTTTAAGGCTTTCCTACAGAGGTTATTTCAAAGAAATGCTACCAGCGCTTTATTGGAGAGCAGAGGTTTGGACCCAACTTGTCGTTGTAGGATAGGAGTAGGCAAGAACCACAGACCCAGGGATTGAAACAAGGTGAATGCACTCCACACAGCCTGGTCAGCGACGGGGGACAGCTGGGAGACTACCTTCTATCTCTGTCGCTCCGCTGCTGGCAGACTGGCCATGCTCACTGACTGGGCAGCCAGAAGCCCAAACAAGTGGACAGGCTTGGACTCCCTGACTCTCACAACTGCTAGTCCCCAGGGAAAGTCCTGAGGCTGACTGTGGATTTCTGGGGGTAGAGACTATCTTCTTGGATCCTGCTCAGCACAGTGCCTATCACGCTAAGAGCCCTTAGTGGTAATTCACTGAACCTGTCACTAAGGTTTTTGGCTCTCTTCCATTTCTCCTGTCCACGCACATAGCCCTTGGGATTGTCAGGTATCTGTCCATCCACATGATACAGAAGCAGATCTGATAAGTTACCAACACTTTGAAGCTTAATAGGTCACCTCTTCCCTCTAGGAGCTTTTTTTGTTTCTGAAGAGGAATAAAAATTTTTAAGTTAGCAAGACTATCATTTTTTAAATAATGAGACAAATGTATGCCACAGGGACCAGACAGTTGAACCCCTATCGATGCATCTTTCCTTGCAGGAAATGTTCATGATGCAGCAGATACTTCTGATTGCATTGGGTATGCAACAGCCATTTCCCCAGGTTTTTCTTATAAATAGAATTCTAATAGATTCACGTGGAACCTGTGCTTTGAGAAAGCTGGGCCCGTTCTCAGTCTTGATTAATTTAAGTTGGTCATGGTGATTCCATACCCCTTGCCGACCATTGGCTTACAAGAGAGCCTGGTAACAATTACAGCCAATGAGATATGAAGGAAAGGTTTTTGAGAAGTGTGGAGAGGCTTGGGAAAGCGTTCTTGTTTTACAAAGAAATGTCACTCTCACTACGATCTTCACATTTTGTTGTGTGAAGATGCTATGCTTACAGCTGTTGCCGCCATCTTTTATCCACAAGGTGACGAACTAGAGGACCAGCTGATACCCTGAGGATGGCAGAAGAGAATTTTGTAGAGAGTCTGGTCCTTGGTGATATTGTTGAGCTACTAAATTAACCAACCCTGAACCTGCCATCCCTCAGACTGTTCCTCCTTTGAGAAAATAATACTCTTTATTGTTTAAGCCAATTTGGGTGAAGTCCTTTGCTACTTACGGCCAAAAAAACTAAACATGAGAAGCCAGCTCTGGTCAGAAGATTGCCCAGTATGCAAGGACTCCAAGTGAGGTGAGTTGATTGAGTTCTTCAAATGGTGAATAGTCCCGTGTCTCATCATCCGCTTTCCCATAAGGACCGGACAATCGAATCCTCCAGTGAGCCTTTCCCCAGACTCTGTGAGGTGAACATTGCCACATTTAACCTCCATTTTGGGGAACTTTGGAATGTTTTAGGTGGATTTAAGCCCTGAGAACTGAAGAATTTCTCCCAGTCTTCTAAAGTCACAGTCTGTTGGGGACTACTTGTGCGGTGGTTGCCAGGGTCTGGGCTCCGACCTACCTGTCCTCCCAGCTCTCCACACTGTGGCCTCGGGAGAGAGGGGAAGGACAGCGAGGTTGGGAGACATGCACAGGGCTGAGGGAGAAGCCCCACTCCCGCCCTGAGTCCACCGTGGTGCTCTCTGTCCTGTACTGTCAGCCAGTGACTGCTAGCGTGAGGAAGCTTCTTTGGGGAGAAATATTTTTTCTCTCTTGCTCTCTGACAAATTTCCTTTAAATTGATCTCACTGTGTTTAAAATTTTTATCGCTACCATAATGCAATCTGGTGGTTTCAGATTCTATTTGCAGTTCTAACTAACTTTATGAGCCTTCCTCCATATAAACTCTTTTCAGGGTCATTCGTTGGTTGAAAATGGGATAAGAGTAAACTGTCGTTCCCAGGCAAACTTTTGTTGATGAATATCACCTAAGATAAGACCTGGTAGGAGACGGGCTTTAGATAGCAGGATCTGAACACAAGGCAGCAGTTCCCGTGATGGGGGACGTTGATGAGTCTCCGGTTAGACAGGGCCCTTCTAGACCTGGAGGATGAAATCAGCATGTTGTCCATCAAGCAAAGACATGTAAAAGCATCTAAAGAGGCAAAAAGCATCCCCAGATCAGTATTCACATGTAGGCGTTACAAGGCAAAATACAGAAGCATCACTCAGAAGGCCTGCTGGTCGTTTATGGAAATGAACACAGCAGGGAGCTGTGCAGAGACACTGAGAAGTCACTGTTTCCTGGGCAGTGTTGATAGCTTTTTATCTGTCCCCCTTAAGGGGGAAGGCAGAGATGGACCAAGACAAAGAAGCCATTGCTCAGTTCTAAGTTTCGAAATACAGTTCTTAAGTCTACAGAAGAGAGAGCCATCTAAAAGCCAAAGTGCTTTTGATTTTTATCTTCAAGAGGCAGGCTTTGTTGGGAGAGAATTGTATGAACATGGAGACACATATGTGTAATAAGCCTTGAACATAATGAGAATCCCCCATGAAAATACTTAAAGATGGGAAACAGGCCCCAGGGGAGGCCCCAACTCAGCAGTGCATTCTGGAGCCTTAAATTTCCTCTATGTACTAAACTCTGCTTTTGGAAAAGAAAAAGACACCCACAAATTAAATCCAAACCTCTGACAAAATGGGCCAAAGGATGAGCAATGGCACGCATCTGATTTACACCCATGTTGGCTCCCCAGGGGGCCGACCCTCAGCTAGACCAGAGCTCCACTCGGCAGGGCGGAGTCATCTGCAAATGCAGACCCACCACTGGCGTCTCCCCATCAGTCGCTGCCCCGCACTACAGGGGCAGTCGTTTGTGTTCTCTTATTCTTTTTTCTAAACTCACAACCGAGAAAATGTTCAATAAGTAAAATTACCCATGAATGACATATAATTTTATCCATATTTCTTACAGAGGTTGTCTCCATCAGACTTCAACAACTAGTTGAAGCCATCAGGAAGGGATTACTGTTGTTCTGAGATGTGTAAACAATTGATTATATGAGATTCTCATTAGCCTTGGCATCTGGCAGGCTCCCCATGTGTCCAAGAGTTCATGTGTGCGTGCACACAGACACACACACACACACACACACACACACACACACACACACACACACACTGAATGGGGAAAGAGGGATCGGTAGATATATAGACAGGTACTTCTCACAGAGTAGGTGATCATTTAAAGTATAAATGCAGAATTGAAATGTGAAATTTCTTTGCCTCACTATTCAGTCTAAAAGGACATCTTACCCTGAGAGAGAGAATAATTGTCTGTAGATCTGTAGCACATGTATTGGTTTGGGGGAGGCTGATCCACCCTCCACCCACAGACAGGGCACATGGTTCAGGTCTGACCAGTTAGTACAGTTCCATCTCCCTGGCCATAACGATTGGCTCAGAGAGGGTCAGGTGGGCCAACCTGCACGGGTGAGAGTCTTCCCCAGGACTTGGGTTGGCACTATCTGGAAAGAAGGATGTTCTTCCATCCAGGCTGCTAAACTGTAGGAATGTGAGCCTGGAGCTGCTTTGGCAACTTTGCCTCCACATACAGAACGTCAGCCTGAGGCTGAAGCCAGGAGAAGAGAAACCCAGTGTCCTGAGAGGTCACTTGAGTCCCCTGAAGCTAGATGGACTCCCAGTGACATGAATTAATACATTTCCTTCTTTGCTTCAAAAAGATTACACTGGGTTTTGATCACTTGCAACCAAACCAGTGCTAATACATATGGCATCATAAAATAGAGCTACGAGGGGTTGAGCATTTGCCACGTGCCGGGCTTTACGTACAGTGTCTCATCAACTTCTCCCAATAGTACTCTGAGTTGGGTAATGTTATTCTACTTCAGAACAGGAAAGCAGACAGAACAGTCAGATTAAGTAGGCTGTAAAAGGCATGTGGCTGGCTGGTGGTCTGGTGGAGATTTGAACTCAGAACACAAGGGTCCTGAGTCCATGTTCTTCCTGTCCTGTCACTAGGCACCAGCAGTAGCACAGTGGGGAAAAAAGTTGGCATCAGAAGACTCTGAAAGTCACTTATTAGTGATTCTTGGATATTCATTTACTTACCTGTAAATGGGCATTAGTAATACCTTACGAAATAAAGAATATGAACGAGATTAGCCAACTATAAGTCTATACCAATGATTCTTTTTGTTTAAATAGTTTTATGGAGACATAATTCACATACCATACAACTCATGCACTTCAAGCGTACAATTCAGTGGTTTTTAGTATACTCATAGCTATGTGAAATCATCACCACAGTCAATTTTAGAACACATTCATCACCTCAAAAAGAAACCGCATACCCTTTAGCTGTCATCCCCCTCGCTCCTCAGCCCCGCACCTCCCTCCTAGCCCTACGCAACCACATTTCTGTGTCTACAGATTTCTTTATTTGGAACTTGCTTATGAATGGAAATACAGAATATGTGATCTTTTGTGACTGCCTTTTTTTAAATTGAGGTATAATTGACATATAAAATTAGTTTCAGGTGTATAACATAATGATCTGGTATTTGTATGTTGCAAAACAATCACCACCCTAAGTCTAGTTAACGCCTGTCACCATAAAAATTAAATAACATTTTTTGCTTGTGGTAACTTTTAAGATCTATTCTCCTAGCAACTTTCAAATATGCAATACAGTATTATTAACTATATTCTCCATGTTATACATTACACCCGCATGACATTTATTTTATAACTGGAAGCTTGTACCTTTTGATCCCCTCTTCACCCATTTGCCCATACCCTACCCTCCACCTCTGGCAACCACCAATCTGTTCTCTGCTATCTATGAGCTATCTATTTTTTTTTTTTTTTTTTTGGATTCCACATATAAGTGAGATCATACTGTATTTGTCTTTCTTGGACTTATTTCACTTAGTATAATTCTCTCAAGGTCCATCCATGTTCTTGCAAAAGGTAAGATTCCATTCTTTCTTATGGCTGAATAGTATTCCATAGTGTATATATACCACATTTTCTTTATTCATCCATCAATGGACACTTAGGTTATTTCCATATCTTAGCTATTGTATATAATGCTGCAATGAACATGGGTGTGCAGAGATATCTTTGAGGTAGTGCTTTCAATTTCTTTAAATATCCAGAAATGGAATTGCTAAGTCATATGGTAGTTTTATTTCTAATTTCTTGAGGAAGCTCCATGCTGTTTTCCCTAGTGGATGCACCAATTTACATTCCTACCAGTAGTGCGCAAATGTTCTCCACATCCTTGCCAATACTTATTTCTCATCTTTTTGATAATAGCCATTATAACAGGTGTGAGGTGATATCTTATGGTTTTGACCTGCATTTCCCTGATGATTAGTGATGGTGAGCATCTTTTCACATACTTGTTGGCCAACTGTATGTCATCTTTGGAAAAATGTCCATTTTTTAATTGGATTGTTTATATTTTTGCTATTGACTTGTATGAGTTCTTTATCTATTTTGGATATTAACCCCTTATCAGATATGTGATTTGCAAATATTTTCTCCCATTCGGTAGGTTGACCTTTTCATTTTGTTGATGGTTTCTTTTGCTGTGCAGAAGCTTTTCAGTTGGATATAGTCTCATTTGATTATTTTTGCTTTTGTTGCCTTTGCTTTTGGCATCAAATCCAAAAAGTCATTGCCAAGACTGATGTCAAGGAGCTTACCCCCTATGTTTTCTTCTAGGAGTTTTATGGTTTCAGGCCTTAGGTTCATTTCTTCAAACCATTTTGAGTTAATTTTTGTGTATAAGATAGTGGTCCAGTTTCAATCTTTTGCATGTAGCTGTCCAGTTTTCCCAACATCATTTATTGAAGAGACTGTCCTTTCTCCATTGTATATTCTTGAACTCCTTTGCTGTAAATTATTGACCTTATGTGTGTGAGTTTATTTTTGGGCTCTCTGTTCTGTTCCATTGACCTATGTGTCTGTCAACACCATACTGTTTTGATCACTATAGTTTATAATATAATTTGAAATCAGGGAGCGTGATACCTCCAGCTTTATTCTTCTTTCTCAAGATTGCTTTGGCTATTTGGAGTCTTTTGTGATTCCATACAAATTCTAGAATTGTTGGTTCTATTTCTGTGAAAAATGCCTTTGGAATCTTGATAGAGATTGCATTGAATCTGTAGATTGCTTTGGGTAGTATGCAAACTTTAACTGTATTATTTCTTCCAATCCCTGAGCACAGAATATCTTTCTATTTATTTGTGTCTTCTTCAGTTTCGTTCATAAGTGTTTTATATTTTTTAGTGTACAGGTATTTCACTTCCTTGGTTAAATTTATTCCTAGATATTTTATTCCTTTTGATGCAATTGTAAACAGGATTGTTTTCTTAATTTCTCTTCTAGGTTGGTATTAGTATATAGAAATGCAACAGATTTTTGTATCCTGCAACTTGACTGAAATTGTTTTTTAGTTTGAACTCTCTTTTGGTGGAGTCTTTGGGGGTTTTTTATGCATAAGATCAAGTAGGGACAGTTTTACTTCTTTCTGATTTAGATGCTTTTTATTTCTCTTTCTTGCCTAGTTGCTCTGTCTAGTACTATCTTGAATAAAAGTGGCAAGAGTAAGCATCCTTTTCTTGTTCCTGATCTTAGAGAAAAAGCTTTAGCTTTTCACTGTTGAGTATGATGTTAGCTGTGGGCTTGTCATATGTGGCCTTTATCATGTTGAAGTATATTCCCTCTACCCACATTTTGTTGAAAGTTTTTTTTTTTATCATAAACAGATGCTGAATGTTGTCAAATGCTTTTTCTGCATCTATTGAGATGGTCGTATGATTTTTCCCGTTCATTTTGTTAATGTGGTGTATGACATTGATTGATTGCAGATGTTGCACCTTCCTTGTATCCCTGGAATAAATCCCACTTGGTCATGGGTATATGATCCGTTTAATGTATTGTTGAATTCTGTTTGCTAATATTTTCTTGAGGATTTTTACATCTATGTTCATCAGAGATACTGGCCTGTAATTTTCTTTTCTTGTGGCATCCTTGGCTGATTTTGGTATCAGGATGATCCTGTCCTATTTTTTGAAAGTATTTGAGAAGGATTCACAAAAAGACAGCTCCTTAGACAGTTGCCTCTTGCTGTGCCCTGACGGTGGCAGCCAGTTAAGAAGTCTTTCTCCATTGGTTACAGTGTCGTGGGGCTCAGAGCATAAGACCCACTGGCCCCCAGAGCCCAGAGATGCAGAGGTGTCCCCTGGGTGGCAGCCACAAAAAAATCAGGTGCTAGAGGAGAGTACAAGCTCCTTTCCAGGAGATACTAGCAAGCTGGAGCAATGCAGAGACAGATCACAAAGAAGGTACTTGCCAACCTCCCTCCAGGGGCGTATGTTAAATTAGATGCCTGCCGCTCAGGCCAATGCTTTAAGATAAGCAAATAAACCTCTTTCAGAGAAAGTCTGAGTGCTTTTCAATTGGCTGCTTCTGTGCTGGGCCCTGGGGCAGTTGTGTCCAAGCAAGCGAGCACTTTAACAACCATTTCTCAGTTGCTATAGCCCTGTGGGTCTCAGGGATGTGAACTCCATTGGCTTTCAAAACTAGATGTTTTGGAGGTTCATCTCTCAAGTTTAGGTCTTAAAAGTTGGGGTGCCTAGTGTGGGCTTCAGACCCTTTGCTTCTCAGGAAGAAGCTCCGGGTTTTGAGCTCCTGCCTGATTGTGGGTCGCTGTGCCAAGAGTGGGGTTGATGGTGAGATTGTGTCTCAGCACCTCCTGGACGCTTTGATGCAGGTTTTTTCTCATTTGCAGGATGTGTAGGAGTCGTTCAGCTAGTTTTTCAGGTGTTTTTTTTTTTCCCAGAGGAAGTTGTTCCATCTGTAGCTATAGACTCAGTGTGTCCATGGGAGGAGGTGAGTTCAGGATCTTCCTACATCGCCATCTTCAACTGGGTCCTGTGACTGACTTCCTTCTCTTAGTATCCTGGTTCCAAGGCTCATCCACGTTCTAGCATGTATCAGTACATCCTTTTTTATTATCTGATGATTCTTGACCTCTTTGGGGATTAAGGGGTCCTTTGAGAATCTCCTGAAAGCTAAGCACCCCTCTCCCTGCAAACATAGATATGTAACAGTTTTCAAGGGTTCCTGGATCCTCTGAATCCCTTCCATTAGAACCCAGTATAAATGTAACTATTTATCACTAAAAGTCAGACGTGACTTTAAATGGCACTTTTCTGCAGTGGGCTGTCCTTTCTGTGTCCATGTTGCTCTGACCAGAACAGGCCCCACTAACCAGTATTCCTTAAGCAGACAGCTTTCCTGGGAACATCCTCCAAACATAATATAGCCGCAATAATCCAGTGGGCTCACTGGGTACACAGCACCCTTACTTACAACAGCTGCGGGGAGTCTTTCTTTCAGAACTTTATGATGCTACAAAAGGATTAAATGAGAATGACTAAACAGAGTATGAAATAAGAACTACGTGCAGTTTACTACATAGTAAACTTAAACATGTACGGTATGTTTATATAATAGGCTATAAATGATAAACAGAGGGTTCTGGTAAGAGTTTCCAATTCCTCCTCGCTAGTCACTGGTGAAATCTTATCAAGTGTGGCTGAGAAAATAGTTTTTTTTCTGGACAAGTCAGGGTTAGGATGATCCTCTTGGTTCCCCACCCCATCCTCATAACTCAGCAATCTGCGCTTGCAGCGTGGCTTCCTCGTGTCAGGGCCCTGGGTACCATGGAGGAAGCCTTCTTATTCAATAGTTAGGATGGAGACCAATCAAACTGAAAAAATGGATGTAAGGTAAGATATCCCTTTGACATTATATTAATTGTCTTTAGCTCATGTAAAGAAAAGATATATACACCTATAACTTTTCTTTTACTAAAAACATATATTAAATTCAGATAAGCATATGAAATTACTGATACTCAACTATTTTTGACATTCACAATAGTACTTTCATAGGATACAACCTAAAATAGATATTCATTTGAATACAGGTCTTCTAATTAGGGTTCCAAACCATTTTTCTTGCATCAGCTACACCCATAATGTATCACCTACAATTTTTGTTTTTATTTTATTGACGTGGGCCAAAATGTAAAGGCATTTGCTCTAGAATCTGAGTACAGAATATAGCTCTAGTGTTTTTCCTCCAATCCTTTATAGTTGTCTTTCCCATACAACTATTGCCCATAATTTGACAGCAGCCTTTTCTTTACAGACTTTTGTGAAATCCTCCCATACTTCCAACCTGACTTTTGTAGGAAAAACTCTCACTTTGCTTTCATATTTCACTTGAATAATATTCAAATAAGTTATAATTACAGTAACAAGGACAAGACACAGTCTTAGTCTTAAAAATGTACTCTTAGTAACCCTATGACTTAATTGGTAGACCCAGAAGTGGAGAAATGTGGTAGAAAGACGCCTATTAGCTGCTGATGTTAAGAGAAGGAATGGAATACATATATATGGAATATATATTATATACATATTATTTATGTAATAGTCATATATAGGGCTTTGACTTTTTTTTTTTTTTAAAGATTTTTTTTATTTTTTCCTTTTTCTCCCCAAAGCCCCCCGGTACATAGTTGTATATTCTTTGTTGTGGGTCCTTCTAGTTGTGGCATGTGGGATGCTGCCTCAGCACGGTTTGAGCAGTGTCATGTCCGCGCCCAGGATTTGAACCAACGAAACAGTGGGCCACCTGCAGCGGAGCGCGTGAACTTAACCGCTCGGCCACGGGGCCAGCCCCGGGCTTTGACTTTTATACATATGTACAGCTGCTCTACAGAGCTATGTAACAGGTAGGTTTCTGAATGGGTGCATGTAAATCAAAAGCCACAAGTCATTTCATATTTGAAATATACTCAAGTCCCCCTTTTAAAGGAAGCCTTTGCAGAATCTTTTTCTACTATTACCAAAATTCCTCGTAGCATAACTATGAGAACTTTCACATAGGGATTTTCTGAAGCAAATACTTAAAACCAGTTTCAAGCAAAATTATGAGGCTGGTCAAAGTTATCTTCAGCATATTTCTTCCCAAGTACATATCCCAGTACATTTCTTACCCTCCCCAGCTCCCATGGCCCCCACTGGTCAGACGCATCTCAGATGGATTTGCCAAGACCCACCATCTAAGGATGGGATGTGATCCTCACGTGGCTCTCTTGCCACCTCTGCCCTGTCTGAGGGCCCTGAGGGGTCTTCACTGTAAATTTGTCCACAGGTGTTAGGTTGTGCCTGCTTCTCTCCAATCTCGCTGCTACCACCATGGTCCAGTCCACCATTGTGTCCCATTTGGACTTCCGTAGCAGCTTCCCAGCTGTTTCTTAGAATCCTCTCTAACTCACTTCAACATTTTCTTCAAGCAGTCGCAGTGGGTCTTTCTGAAATACAAATCTTATGATGTCACTCCCCTTTTAAAGTCTTTCAGTGGCTTCCCATTCTCTTAGAAGAGAGACCAAACTTTTCAACAGTACCCTCGAGGGCCTTTAGGACCTGGCCTGCCTACCCTTCCACTCCTCTGCACCTCATCACTCTTCCTTGCTCTCTGTGTTCTAGCCATTTCGTCTTCTTTTGGTTCCTCACGCACACTGTGTTCTTCTCTGCCTCCAGGTCTTCTGTGCCTTCTTCCGGGAACATCATCAGCATTATCTCTTCGCTGTACTGAGGGAGCCCTTCTCTGACCCCCTGGCCTAAACTCCCACAGCACCCTGTAGCACCCCATAGTACCCCTTTTTGAATGTTCTTCAGACTTATTGTCCAGAGTCCAACATCTGACTCCCTCAATAGACTTTAAGATCTGTGAGGGAAGGAACCATGTTTGCTGTGATCATTGCTGTATCCCTAACACAGAATCTAGCACTCGATAGGTGCTAAAAGTTATTTGTTGGATTAACGAATATATATCGCACCCTTCTCAGGGTTATTTGTCTTTGAATGGGGACTCTGGGTAACACAAAACCTTAACCTCAAAACACCCAAATAGCCCAGTTGGTAAGGTATTTATGAGCAGGGGAGCCTCTTCATGTGTCTTCTTCAGAATTTTTTAGTCTGGAACTCTTGGCTCATCATGAGTGTGGGGACTTCCACCTTTCATTCATAAGGTGCCTTAGAGGGAACCTGGGCTACAGAGACTCCGTTGACAACTTTAGGTCTGGAACTTGGGTTTCCTGTTCCCTAGGCTCACCTGGTTCTTGGCCATAGCGGCACACCTTTCCCCCACCTGCCCCTGGAAGAGGGAAGGCGTTGTTTCAGATAACTCAATCAAGAAGGTTGAAAAATGTCTACAGCCACTCTCCAGAAAAAGGGCCATTTCTGTCTAATGGTCTCTCCCATTTCAGTTCCTTGTGTTCATGTATGAATTTCCTTCCTTCCCTTTTACTTCCTGATATTCTTGAAACCTGCACTCATTACCCTTCTGTCCTCTCTGGCCAACTATGTCCCAGTCCCCTGAGAGCACAGCCATGCTTGGAAGGATAAAGAAGCATTGGTCTCCCATCTCCTCCCCGGCATGCAGACTGGCCTTCAGTCTCCTCCACATCATTTCAGTCAGCTCTAGCCTTATGCTTTGACGCCATGTGAGGCTGTGTCTTTAAAAGAGAAAGAGACTCACAAATAAAATAAAGTGTAACCTCGCATTTGAGGATTGTTGAAATGAGGTTGCTTTGGTATACTGAAGATATTTTCCACTCATTTTCCATTGTAGGTCTCTTCAGTAACTTCCTGTGTCTTCTTTTAAGCAGACATCCTTGGCCAGAGAGGAGAAGCTGGTAATTTAAAAATAGCCAGATATCTGGTGATATTTCAAAGGCATAATGGAGAACTGTGACACATTGCTGTGGTGTGGGGCTCAGTTTATGTCTTCCATCTTCCTCAGGCGGACAGAAGAATTAGTCTGGTTTATGATGAGTTTTGTGTATGTTTATTGGAAAATGTTCTGCTTTAAAGAGACCTTTCACCCTAGCCAAATGCACATTGCGGGGAAGACACTCTGCATAGACCTGTGTGTGCTTGTAATGTGGCAGATTTCAGACATGGGAGTTCCATTTGTTCCCAGATGCCAGGCTGAGGACAATTAATATATAGTCTGTTGGCGTTGGTCAACCCTGGGCAATTCATCACTTGTTGTTGATAATACACTCAGCCATGCTCATGGGTTTAGAAAATCAGAAAGTGATGAAAGGGTACAGGCAAATTATCTGAAATACACCAACAGAAGCTCAGCTCTGATTGGAGCTATTCTTTAGGTTTATGACAGGTTCCTCATAAACCATTATGTTTAGAGTTTAGTGTGTGTGAGATGCGTCAGAGACTTCTTGCACCAGACCAAACCAGACCAGACACAGTTATTTCACGCAGTAACCACAAAAACATTCCTATCTTTTGAATAGAAGAAGCCAATGTATTGTAACCTCCCTCGCAAACACTGTTGTTTTATTTATTCATTCTCCTTTGATGCTTGGCACTTAACTTGAGTGGCTTCTTTTATGTGTTCAGGTTGACAAAATAGGAAGTAGAAAGCATCATTTGATTTTAAATCTTTCTTCCTGGGTAGATATTTTAGATATAAAGCAACAGTTAAACCCTATTTGTTTAAGACATATCAGCAGGTAATTTCGTGCATTTAAGGATTTTTCCCTCCTTCCTTTTCCCCATCCACATCTGTGCATGTAGAACTCTGTCTCTGGAGAGTCATTAGTTTAGACATCAGCTCAATCAGACACTGGTGCGAGTCAATGCTGAGCAGAACAGAACACAGCAGCCTGGCTGGGGAAGTCATAGCTGCCCCATAGGTGTGGCGGGAGCATCCACCACAGGGTGGTTGTGTCTGCTGGGGCCGCTAATTATTTTGCAACCAGAAAGTGCCTGGTGAAAGGCTTAAAGGAGAAATTCAATGCAGTTTCCTTTTATCTGCCTCTCCAATTGATGGCTATACAGAGCAAGCAGAGCTCCTCAAACACGCCAGTCTGATTCAGATACACAAGATTAAGTAGCTAGTGACATTCAAGACCAGTCGGCCCACCCAGGAGGACTGAAACCAGCGGAAAAGCTGTCAGATTTCTCCTTTTCTCCATTAATCTTAAAGCTTTTCAGTGGTGCCAGGTCGCATCTCCATCAGACAAGCTGGAAGAGTGTCCAGGAACTTTCTACACTGCCACCCCCTGATCTGGGAGAGTAACCCCTTCACTGCTGAGCTGGTCTCTTGGGACTTAGGACTTCCTCTTCCAGGTCAGAAAGAGATCCTCGCTGGCCCCATCATCTTACAACACTGGGGGAAGCTGGAAGCGATGGCCGGGTCTTCTTCCGTACACATGCACGGCTGGTCTGCTGCCTGGAGGCTGTGGCACACAGACTGTGCTGTCCTCAAAGAGAGACGGGTTTAGGGGTAACTGTGGGAGGACCGAGGAAACCAGTGTCCCCTCAGTAGTCTGGATGCTTTGCCTGTTTGATGTGGAATGCGAGGAAGGTGGAGAGGGGAAGCCAGAGAGAGAGAACACAGGTAAAGATGACAGGCAGGAAGAAGAATGGTGCAAATAAACGAAATGAGGTCTGGATTTGTAATACTTCTTCCCGCATGCCTCACTTCAGCTCCCTTGGAAGCAGGTGACAACCTGGGCAAGAGGTCAGCAGTAAAGAGCAAAGGGACCTGTCTGCCATGCTTACGCAGAAGCACCTGCTGCATCAGGGTTTCCAAGAGCTGCCAGCTGTGTGCAGAGGCCACTAGATGATGAGGACGCAGAAGGGGATCCCTGAGTTCGGTCAGGGGTGGGCCATGACTCTGGTTTCCAGAAACCCAGCGTTGCTTTTGAAGATGGAACTCAGGGCCCCGCCGGCTGGAGGGGACCAAGGTATTTTCCTCAGTTCTATTCATCCCTGAGAGCCTGTTCTGTGGTGTTTTTCTCACTGTCAGCCCAAGTGTGCCCCCAACAATAGGTGTCTGAGAAAGCTGTGGGTCCTGGTTCTTCAGCTGGGGTGATATATGCCATCAGGTATAGAGTGATCCTGTTCAAAAATGAATCTCTGGCCTCCACTAAGATCTTTCACAGCTCATGTAGTTTTAGCACACACACAGTCTCGGTCACAGAAACCCCCATCTTGAGCAGCGTAGATCGCTCTCTGGCTGGGTTATCTTGTCCCCATTGGTAGATGTGTGCTTCCCACAGCTCCCACCCCACCCCAGATGGCTGCTGGCAGCAAGGGCTCAGCCTTTTTCCCATGTGCAGGGATTATAAAATAGAACTCTGGATGACTTGCTTTAGGGCAACTTTCCGCACAGTCCCTGGACGCATTTAAATAACTTTTATTACATCAAAGAAGTCACCCTCTGCATCAGTCCTGGAGAACCAGGCCATCAGCCAGAGTTAATAGCATCTCTTAATTAGATTAAAATGCTAATGAGCATAGAACTATGCTGAGGTTGACTTATGTTGTTATCTGTCTCACCTAAACTGGAGCGAACAGATGTGCCATTGTTGTGTATATTAATATCTCTTAAAGGAATATTAACCTCCAAGGAAATGAATCATAGGTGTAATTATAGCTAGGCATAATAGCATATATACTGAACACTACCTTTGTCAGTATCATGCAAATACATTTATCCTAATTGACCAAGCCTAATCAAGTGATTTAGGTTTGAAAACAAAGTGGTAGGGGAAAATCCAGCAGCCCAGCATCACTTATTTATTTATTTATTTATTTTTTGAGGAAGATTAGCCCTGAGCTAACTACAGCCAATCCTCCTCTTTTTGCTGAGGAAGACTGGCCCTGAGCTAACATCCATGCCCATCTTCCTCTACTTTATATGTGGGACGCCTACCACAGCATGGCTTTTGCCAAGCGGTGCCATGTCTGCACCTGGGATCTGAACCGGTGAAACCCGGGCCACTGAGAAGCGGAAGGTGTGAACTTAACTGCTGCGCTACCAGGCTGGCCCCCAAAGCATCACTTTTTTGAAACTGTTTCTATGATTGTGAAGAACTTGCACTTTTCTGGAACTTATCTCCCTACTCTGTCCCACCTTGTTCTGCTTTTCTTTCTCTTCTTTTTTAAATTGAGATATAATTGACACATAACATTACATTAGTTTGATAAAGAAACACCCACCAATAAAAATGGTACCCAGCACAGGGTGGTGCACAGAGCTGACGCTCAATAATTTTAAAATTTATTATATGTGTGTTCTGAAGAATGCATTCAGTACACAAAGCACTTAGGTGTTTCTCTGGAATGCAAATTTCTATCTTCAGCATGATCCGACCTCTAATATTACAGTTAAGAAAAAGATAAGGACTCCCACGAAGGGAACCTAAGCCCCCTAGGGCCGGTGTTTTGTCTAGAAATTTAACAAACAGGCTTTGTGTGATCCGAGGCTGTAGAGGAAGGGCCAGTGCTCAAGATTGTAATCACCCTGCACGGCCAGGACTGGCCTGGGTGGCTGGGCCAGCAGCTCATGCCTCTCGTCATCCCTCCTTAGCACCTGCCAAATTCTGGGGATCCATGAGGTCCAAATAGGGCACTGGTGAATGGATTGAACTAGAGTCATGGAAGGTAGCTGGCTTCCAGCCACAGATGGCCAGCATGTTAGGTCCTTCTGCGCACCCTCCACTGCTTTCTGCTTCTTTTTAAACATGTTAGCACAACTTTGCACTCTTGCAAAAATTCAGAAGTAGGTGAGCACTATGGTGAGAGGAATCCACGTTGGCTGCTCCTACCTGGGGGACACGAAGGGCCTGAAGTCCCCGTGTTCAGAGCTCTTTGCATAGGGCACCCTCACACGTTGTGCTGTGAGGAGAATTGCCTCATAAAGGCAGAGAGGAAAGAGAGAAACCCAGCTACGCTCTTCTGCAGTCTCTGTCCTCGGCACGGGCCTGGCTGAGGGTTGGTGGGTGAGATACAGCAGCCCCTTGACCATTTTCTGTGTAGGGGCCTCCGAGGTATGGGGTCACACATCACACATCACCCACCACCAGCTCTGTGGACATAATCAGGCCTTCAGGATGGAAACTGGAAAAACAAGACGCTTTGCCTTGGAATTTTATTGTCATGGCCTATTTAGCTTTTACAAAATTCTATCTCCTTATAGGGCTAACTCCGTCTAGGTAAAAATACACTGTCTTCATTTCATCAAAGGCAGATTTTCTTCTGACAGATGGAAGCAACTCTCAATGCTGGATTCCAGCGCCTCCTCCCTTCCTTTCCTTAGAGTCTTCTGGAGCGAAACCATAACTGAACATGAGAAGTGTGGCCATACTTCATAAAACATAACATATTCTTATTATTCCTTGATCACTCAAGATAGAGTTTGTCTGGACTCATGTGGATTTAAAATCAGTAAATCAGTGTTACAGATATCTTAGTGAATCCCAAATACATTTATAATTCAACCTTTGTACATATGATACATATAAATGTTTGTACATATAAATACATTTATATTGTGGAAGAGAAAAAAATTGTAAGCGATTTAGGTTTGGAAACAAAGTGCTAGGGGGAAGTCCAGCCGCCCAGCCTCACTCGTTTGAAACTCTTTCTATGATTGTGAAGAACTTGCACTTTTCTGGAATTTGTCTCCCTACTCTCCGTCCCACTTTGTTCTATTTTTCTTTTCTCTTTTTTTAAACTGAGATATAATTGACATGTTACATTCATTTCAGGTGTACAACATAATGACTTCGTATTTGTATATATTGCAAAATCACCACCACATCACCAAGTCATCATCACGAGCTGACATCTGTCACCGTACAGAGTTAGATTTTGTTTTTCTTTTGATGAGAACTTTCAACATCTACTCTTAGCAACCTGCAAATATACCATACAGAGTTATTAACTATAGTCTCTGGGCTGTATATTACATCCCAGAACTTATTGACTTTCTAGCTGAAAGTTTGTACCTTTGGATCCCTTTCACTCATTTCACCCTCTCCCACTGCCTGCCTCTGGCAACTGCCGATCTGTAAGATAGTGATCCAGTTTCATTCTTTTGCATGTGGCTGTCCAGTTTTTCCAACACTATTTATTGAAGAGACTGTCCTTTCCCCATTATATATTCTTGGCTCGTTTGTCATAAATTAATTGACCATATATGAGTGGGTTTATTTCTTGGCTCTCTGTTCTGTTCCATTGATGTATATGTCTGGTTTTTATTCCAGTACCATACTGTTTTGGTTACTATAGCTTTGTAATATAGTTTGAAATCAGGAAGGGTGATTGAAGCCTCCAGATTTGTTCTTTTTCTCAAGATAGCTTTGGGTATTCAGGGTCTTTTGTGGTTCTGTACAAACTTTAAGATTATTTGTTCTATTTTTGTGAAAAATGCTATTGGCATGTTGACAGAAATTGCATTGAATCTGTAGATTGCTTTGGGTGGTATGAATATTTTAACAATATTAATTCTTCCAATCCACGAGCATGGAATATCTTTCCATTAATTTGTGTTGTCTTCAATTTCTTTCATCAATGTCTTATAGTTTTCAATGTACAGATCTTTCAACTCCTTGGTTAAATTAATTCCTAGGTATTTTATTCTCTTTGAAGCAATTGTAAATGGAATTGTTTCCTATATTTCTTTCTTGATCACACCTTACACCCTCCCTAAATTCTATCTTATGTGGATTGAGACCCATTTTGGCTAGATCCAGAATCACCTGGTTCCTTTATTTTATTGGCTTTTTTCACTTTAGGTGTTATTCCAAATGTCTATTGCTACCCAGCTGCCCTTCCCTCCTTTTCCTAATCATAGTCACAGGGCAATCATTGTCAGGAAGAGCATCTAAGTTTTAATTACATTGATATATGCGATAACATCCACTATACTCAACAAATCTCTACTATGAATTGACTTATTTGGCACTCAGCTTTCCTGGTGGGCTCATCTGATAAGTAGTGTCATTTAAAATAAGATGTGTTGGGGGCATTTGGAAACCATCCATCAGCATCTTCCAGACCAGGCCTTGACTTCCATAATTTATCACATACAAGTTGGGAGTTTCAGCCGACCCGGTGGCTCCGCGGTTAAGTTCACACATTCCACTTCTGAGGCCGGAGGTTCAACGGTTTGGATCCTGGGTGTGGACCTGTGCACTGCTTGTCAAGCCATGCTGTGGCAGGCATCCCACATAAAATAGGAAGATGGGCACAGATGTTAGCTCAGGGCCAGTCTTCCTCAGCAAAAAGAGGAGGATTGGTGGTGTATGTTAGCTCAAGGCTAATCTTCCTCAAAAAGAAGGAGTTTCAACTGATGACTTGTTGAATAGGAAGAGATTAGGCAGAGCTTCCAAAAAAAAGGCCTTCACCAGCCTGGAGGCAGGGCCTGGGGTCCTCTGTGAGAGTGCCAATATAGTTTAGATTCTTTACTCTCAGATGAAACATCAGCTTTGTCGCTCACACACCTGTGTCTGCCACAGTGGCTCTTCCGTCAACAACTCAAGTGTGTTCAGGTATTTGTTGGGTGCCTCAAATTTCCATGTCTGCCAAATGGTTTCTGCCCAAATCAGGATGAGGCAAGGGATATTTTTGAGGGATAGTTGAATGCAATGGAGGCTATTTTCAACATTTCAAAAAACGTGTTGGAAATGAAACATTTGTTCATGTAAAGCTGCCTAGGTGGATGGTTTCCAAATGGATCATATTTCTCCCAAAGAATCACCTTTACAGAATCAGGCTTTAAAAGAACTTCAGATAAGTCGCTGGCGTGGTAGCGAGTCGACACAAGAAAGCCATCACTATCTCTCCTAATATATGTTTGTGTGTGTGTATTCAGAACTGCTTTGACGATGCTGCTTACCGTCTCTGTCTTACACAGTCTGATGACAAACTGCAGGTTCAATTCAGGGGCAAGAAAGTTTGTCTAGTCTCATGAACTGATTGCCACGCTTCCTCCTTGTAGGTAAAATTCTATAACCCGTTGGATTTTCCCTTAGGTTTGAGCTCGCTAGCATCCAAAACCAAGATTTGAACTCCCTACTATTATCTTTCTTTTGCCAGAGCTCCTTGATATGATTTTTCCCCTTTAAAGTTTCTATTTGTGCTTTTTTCCTGTGTTTATAGTTTTTGGGTTTATAGCACCTATGCTTTTATCATAAGCAGACTCAAATCCTTTCAGGAAGTAGGTGAAATTAATAGTTGTATGACATAGCCTGATATCATTTTGGTCTTGGGCTCCAAAGTCATGCGAAGGTACTGATTATCTGTCCCAATGCTTGGAGCGACCTTTCCATCAAGACTTCTTGCTGTCGCTCACGTATACTGACTCAGTGTGCAGGAAGTACTTGGATAGAAATGGAAGAGTTTTGAAACCACTATTTTTGCTTCAAACCAAAAAACATCTAAAACGTGACCTTCTCCTGTATGGACTAGATGGCCTGGAGGCCCTTTCACGGGGGCTCATGCACAGGAAGGTCTTTGGTTCGGTCCTCAGAGCTGCTACAGCATATAACGGGCCTCACCTCCTTCGGCCATTCTGCTTCTGTGACTCACTTCCTCACAGAGACTTCTGCTCAGAAAGGAATCTGTTATTCCTGGTTGCTTCCCCACAGTCTGCTCTGCCCAGTTGACTGTTTAAAGATGTGGTGCTTTGTGATTGTTGCATCTCAGGGCATCTCTGAGGCAGTTCTTCTGACCACCCTGCTTGCAGCTGCCCACTTCCTCTCCCCTGCAGCAGCTGTCCTGGTCTCCTGCTGTCATCCTCACTGTACACAGCCGGACAAGCAGTCTCTTTGCAGCAAGCATCCATCCTTTCAGGGTTGGTAGGCTGGCTGCGTTCCAGGACGTGGGTAGACAGATACAAGAGAACAAGCTTGGGAAACAAATGTTGGCAGGGGGATGGCATCAACCCAAAGGGCTTCACTAGTGATCCTCAAGAAAGGGCCATAGGAGCATCTTCTTCCTCTGCTGATGACCTTTCCATTCTCAGTCTCATCAGGGAAACTTTGTGTGACAGTGTCCCCTAAAGGCGCATGTTTTCTTCAGAGCCTGTTGGTTGCAGACTCACAAATGTTTCTCCTGGCCCTATAAGCTTGTGGCTCCCAACAACCTGGACTCTGCCCCCAGATATTCCAAAAGCAGTGATTGTAGAACTAGGTAAGTGGAGAAGCTGAAGTCAACCATGCAGTCACTTTGAGGCACGTGTTAAACTTCAGAGAAAAGAATAGAAAGCACAGAAGAAAGATGACAGCTTAAGCCCTCCCTACCTATCTTTTGAGATGAACTGAGAGTGATGACATTTCTTTCTTTTCAAAACTGGCAGAAGGAAAATCTTGGAGAGGAAACTGGAAGCTGTGTCACAGACCCTGGGCTGGGAACGACATTGCAGCTGACATAGGAGCTCAAAGCCTGTAACCACAGGACTGTCTGCAAGTGGGGGGGGGGGGGGGGCGAGGCTTGGAGAGGGCATTTTGGTAGGGCTTGTTTGCAGAAGACATGGAAGAGGAACAGAGCAGAGAATGGTGGATACATGTAATTGACATTTGTGATTTTTTTCCGGGTATCGAGTATGTAGACACCCTTTCTATGTTTGAGAAATTCCCTTCTTAAAGGCTGGGAAACCCCCTTTACCAGCCCTCCTTGCAGCTAGAGTCTGTGCTTGTGACATAGGGCAGGCCCTTCAGATGCATCATCCCAACCCTTGAACAGGAAGCCAGAGGCACAAAGAAGCAGAAGCAGGAGAGAAACCATTTGGTGTGTGTGGTAGCAATAGCACCAACATCCAGCTTCCATGGGGATAGCAAGAGGTCCTCACCGACCGGGTCTATGCTCCTGCCTTGTCTCTGAGCCTAGTGTTCTTGAAGAGTTAATGAGCTACCTTGTATCTTTTGAAAACTGTTCCTTTTCTGCTGAAGTCAGTCATAGTTTCTGTTGCCTGCAAAGTGAGACTTCAGGTGAGGTGACAACAGAGCCCACTCTCATTCCTCATCCCACATATCCAACAGTTGGAATCAAATTCAGACTTACAACATTGGGCTCCTAATGCCCAGGCCTTGGCTGTGAGGGCTAGAGGCTACAGCCCAATCTGTTTATGGAAGAGGACAAAATGAAGGGAAAGAAGAGAGAGAGAAGGCAGAAAAGTGGGTGGCAGGGACACATGGTCTGGGCAGGGAACAAGTGACAGTTCTACTCAGAGTTCAGTCCAGGGAGGGCTTAAGAAGGTTGGGGGAATGGGCAGGGAGGGGGCAGGTTCAAGACTATCTGTCAGACTCAGGAGGTTGGGGGTGAGGGACTTACCCTTTGGAGGCCCAGATTTGTTGAGTGGGTCAACCCTGGGTTAACAGAGAAAAGCAGACCACTTTCCTACATGAGGAAAGCAATCTGTTGGAGTCCCTCACATTGGCCATCCTAGGGGGAAAAGGCAGAACTCTCTGTAAAAAGATATATTCTCATCTTCCCTACACTTTAGGGGCTAAAATTGGTAACTAGGGTCCCGCACATTAAAGCAGAAGTCACGTAGTCCCCCAGTGAGAGAATCCACCCAATGCCCCTTCAGTCTGGAGCTGACTGTGCACACACACGCTGGACCTAAACGATGTAACAGTGCCACATGGCTCCCAAGGAGGCAGATTAATCAGACATTTCTCCAAAGATATTATATTCCAGTTGGGGCTAAAAGTCAGATAAGTTCTCTAGAATAGTAGTGGGCAAAGAAGGCAGGGTTTTGTTTGAATTAGAAACTGGCTGAAATCATGGCACAACCTGCAGGCTAGGCTACATTTTGGAGTTTGCTTTTAGACTAAGGGTAGGCACTTGGCTACCCAATAGCTCGAGTCAATGCTCCAGCTACCCATTCAGCCCCCTAGTATTTGGAGGAGTGGCCAGGCGTTAGGGAGAGCATGCAAGAACTAATGGCTTTTCCAGAGGTGGGTAGATGACTTTATTCATCCCTTCATCTATTCATCTACTCATTAAACAAATATTTATTAATTGCTTTATGTGCCAGGCCCTGCCTGGGCCTTTCTCACCATGAAAATTGAGATAATTCTCTTGTTTAACCCCCACAATGACCCTGACATAGGTACATTGGCTGTTCCCATTTTATAGATGAGGAAACTGAAGCAAATTGTCCAAATAGAGGATATCAGGAGGCACAGCTAGTGCTGTCAGAGCATCTTTGTGGGAAATGGCTGCCTCCCACTGCAGAGTATGGCTGATGGAAAATGAGGCCCTCCTACGCACTTCCTTGGCAGTCAGTAAGGGTCGAGGTTGGGTTTTATGTTCCTAAGAAACCCCATGAAGTTCTCGGGCACTTCCAGAGAGGCAACTTGGCAAGTAAAAGAGATGTGGGACTGTGTGGAATTTATGGATTGAGTAATCTTTGTCAAATAATAGGAATAGACCAGCTCATAAGGATTTGTGCACTTAGTTTCAAGTCTATCTGAACACATTTTCCCCTCTCTAAACGGATGAAATCATATAAATGGGACTCTTTTGATGCTGGTGGGTAAAATAAATGATACTATGGAACAGCAAGTGTATATGAGAATTTTCTTGTCTAGTAAAGAGCTCCAGAAACATTTGTCTTCATTTAAAATAGTTATATAAATATGTGCTAGTGGAACTTTTTTCTAAGCCAAATGCCCTAAGGGACTTTAGTTGTCCATCTGCAACTTGCTTGCTCCTAGAAAATGTTGACCTCTGGGCTACTTTGGCTGTTTGTGTTCACCTGAAATTACATTTTTGTAGTAGCCTGTATTATGGTTTGGCTGCATTGCCCGTGCAGTGAAAGGAAATGATGTTCTTATTGGAACTAATATAAGTTATGACCCCAGAACTAGCAAAATGCACTCCTGTTTCTTCCCCCTACATGCTTCTTCCCGTAGGGGAGAGGGAAATAGGAACCCCACCTCATGTTCACAGCCTTGGGGATACTGGGATTTCCTCCCCAAAGAGAAGAAGCCCCAGTAACTGAGCACTTTGGCCCATTTTATTTCATTTCCTGTCTGCTTCCCTGCCCCTTAGCAATGCCAATCAATGGATTTGGAACGGAAAGAACATTTCTTATGTAATCTTCACATTTTCAGAGTATAACTTTTGTCTGATATTTTGCCCCACTTTGCTCTTTGGAAATGAAATGTTTTGGTCAGTCCTTCAAAGTAAAACTGGTTGACTGAGTTCTCCTGATTCATAAAAGAAGCGTACATTCAAAATGTATCATGCATTTCCTTCCTGTCACGGACAAAACCAGCACCATTAATTGTAGGTAAAACTCCCATACAAGTTTTTTTAAAATTAACTTTTCATTTGGGAATAATTTTAGATTTATAGAAAAGTTGCAAAGATGGTACACAATTTCTGTATGCCCTTCATCCAGTTTCTCCTAATGTTAACATCTTATATAACCATGGTATATACTTCAAAACTAAGAAATTAACATTGGTGTGTTACCCTCTTTTCAACTACATTCAGTCTGTAGCAGTCCGGCTTTAGTTCCAAAGTCTAGTCAGGGTACTACATTGTATTTAGCTTAGATGATTTTAAAACTTACCTGCCTGTCTTTCTCATTTCTGATCATGTTTATTTTTACTTCTCTTCTTGATCAACATTGTCAGAGGTTTGTGTGTGTGTGTGTGTGCGTGCTACTTTTCTTCTCCTTTCTTGCTGCTAATTGGATTTATTAAGTTTTTCTTATTCTGCCTTTTCTCTCTGTGCTAGTTTGAAAGTTACATATCTCTTTCCATTCTTATAACATTGTTTAGTTTTTAAAATGCATACTTGTCTTACCAACGTCTAAAGTTAATGAGTATCACTGGACTCCTCCTGAGAATGAGACTCTCTTCACCAATCCTCATGTTATTGTGTCTAATACAGTAATTGCACCTTGTTTTCAACCCTCTAAAATTAGTCCTTATTATTATTGTTTGTGTTTAACAGCCAATGCTTGTTCATGTGAACTTATGTTTATAAATTTGTTTCTTTACTGCCTTCTCCCTCCTTTTTGGTTCAATTTCCTTCTCAGAGAAGGTTATCCATTAGGGGTTCTTTCAGAAAACAGTCCTCAAATTTTACTGGAAAGTTTATTTATTTCTCTTCAGTTTTAAATGATAAGTATAGAATTTTTGAATAGTTATATTTCATCAGCATTTTTAATATATCATTACATTATCTCCTGGCTTCTGATGTTGATGATAGGAAATCTGCTTTCATTTTAATGATTGTTTTTAGGTAGGCAATCCATCTTTTCTCTCTCTGCTGTTTTTAAGATATCCTTTGCTATTTCACAGGTTTGGGTGTGAATTTATTCTTGTTTATCCCACTCAAAGCCTATGCTTCTTCAAACAGAAGATATATATCTTAAATCACTCTGGAAAATTCTCAAACATATCCTTTTCAAATATTCTATTTTCTCTTTTCTGTCCCTCTACAACTCTTAGTACATGTAAGTTGGTGTTTCCAGTCTATCTTCCATTTCTTTTAATATCCTTTCTATTTTCAATCTCTAGCTCTCTGCTTCATTTTGGGTGATTTCCTCAGATCTATCAACCAGCTCACCAACTCTCTCTTGTCTAATCTCCTGTTTAATCTTTCCATGAAGTTTTTTTATTTGTTACAAACGCTGTATTTTTCATTTATAGAAGTTATATTTGTTTCTTTTTTTTCACATCTTCCTATTCTTTGCACATAGTATCCTTCTTTCGCACGTCTCTTCCTTCTTTTTTTTTTATCAACTGTATGATTTTAAACACAGTTATTTTGTATTTCCTTCCAGAAACTTCTATTATCTCAAGAAATTTTATCCTAATCCTTGTGTTTGTTGTGTCGGCTTATGCTGTCTGTTTCATGGTGAGCTGTATCCTCATATAGTTTCATTTTTCCCTTACAAGCACATCTTTATCAATGTTCTGTGGTTTGTTTGTGTATGTGTAGAAATTCAACATGCCCAGGTTGTAGAAACAGTGCTACAACAGCAATATCAGTTGCCTAGGATTCCTTTCAACAATAATTTCTCATGGAAGCTTTCCCCTAGAGTCTCAGGCAAGTTTCTTGCTGCTTCTCTAGGTTGGTGGATAGACCCCTTCTGGTCATTCTTTCATGGAGAAGGCAGCTCTTCCAGGGTTGATGGGTTTCAGTTCTAGATCTCTATCATCAGCAAGCCCATGGCCCCGTGTATTCCCCCATGGGCATTAACACCTCCTCCCTTCCAGCACTCTGTATTTTAGCATCCCAGGCATGGCTGACAACTCTGCCTACACATTCCTCCTTCATGTCAGCCTGAAACTTACTTTTCTCCTTTTCACTCAACTATATAGTTAATACTTTTTGTTATATTTTTTTTCTGGCCTGTTTATGTTTGTAGCTTGAGAAGGCTCTATACTATCTCAATCCATATGAAGTGAAAACTGGAAATCCCATAATTCCATTTGTATGAATCTTACCTCTTCCTTATACCTATTATTCAAACTACTCCTGAAATCTCTAAGTCTCTGTGAAGACTTTCTAGGTTGTTCAAAGGGGAGAATAATAACTCACCAACATTTTGTGAGCACTATATACAAAACTCTAGTCTAAGCATGCTCCACAGTCCATGGAATCCTTACAAAATTCCACCAATTAATCAATACTTTAATTATTCTGTTTTTCAGATGAAGACAGTGAGGCATTGGGAGGACAAACAACTTTTCCAGCGTCACACAGCTACTGAGTGGTGGCAGCTGAGATTTGAATCCAGGTCTGTCTGATGCCAGAGTGTATGATCTTATTAACCATGGGGCTTATTAACCGGTGTCCTGTCCCTGCCTTGTTAGATGGGCTATAGCTTTTCTCCCTTCTCTCTCTCTGCCAGCTCATCCTTGCCCCACCTGATGATCCCCTATGATCATTGCTCCATTCCACGGTCTCCACAGAGATCCCCAGACTGCTTTTGAGGTTTTTTTCTTTCTTATTGATAAACTGAAAAAATTAGAGATGATCTTTAAGCTTCTTTCCAACTCTGACACTCTAGATTGTAGTTTATTATGCATCTACTTGCTCACTTAAAAATGTTTCCCACTTGTCCTTAGTGTGATTGCTCTTTTATTTATTCATTTATTTTGTTTCTTGGATTGTAAGGTTGTAATATGCCGGGATAATGATAGAAAAAAGCTGTTGGGAGAGCTCCACACTCATGAAGACATGATAGCTGGGCTGAGCAGCACTATAAGCCCTTGGTGAGAGGAATATAGACTTCAACTTCAGTCCCACTGCAGCTAATCCACATCAGCACCTAAAGTTCAAAGCAAAATTGGATAGTCCTTATGGGTAGGGTTGAAGATGAAGATGAAAGTAGAACTTCAAAGAGCATACGCCCTTTTCTAAGCACTGATTCCCAGTAAGTGTTTAGACACACAGAGAAGGCAGCTTACAAAGTCTTGGGGGAAAATAATTTGAAAATTATTTTTCATACATTAATAATCATGCCACTCCTCAATTAGACACTAGGTTTTTATTCAATTGCATTCTAATTTTGGCCATTCATATGGGATGGTTTGGGGAAATAAATGAAGTATGTATAACTGTGCACTTTGTGAGATCCAGTATTAAATTAGCAATGTGCACAGACAACAGGAGACAACTTCCTATGTGTATCAGCCTGCAGTGATGAGAACACGTAAAATATTACTATGGCATTGAGGAAATAAACACTACTTGTCGTTTTCAACACCATGAAAATTGTCCTCTTCTACTATTAAGAAACCTTTTCTTTTCTTTTCCCTGGATAGTGAAAATAATTCTTCCTTCTTTAAGCCTATTTCTAAGATATTAGAATTAAGACCGAGATTTAGTTTTATAAACTGGTGCAGCCACTATGGAAAACAGTATGGAGATTTCTCAAAAAATCAAAAATAGAAATATCATATGATCCAGCTATCTCGCTACTGGGTATTTATCCAAAGAGCATGGAATCAACAATTCAAAGAGATTTATACACACCTAGTTCATTGCAGCATTATTCACAATAGCCAAGATGTGGAAGCAACCCAAGTGCCCATCAATGGATGAACGGATAAAGAAGATGTAGTATACATATACAATGGAATACTACTCAGCCATAAAAAAGATGAAATTGTGCCATTTGCAACAACATAGATGGACCTTGATGTTATTATTCTAAGCAAAATAAGTCAGAGAAAGACAAACAATGTATGATTTCACTCATACGTGGAAGATAAGCACGTGGATAAGGACGACAGATTAGTGGTTACCAGGGGAGAAGAGAGTAGGGGCAAGGAAAAAGGGATAAAGGGGCACATATGTATGGTGATATAAAAACTAGACTATTGGTGTTGAATATGATGCAGCCTATATAGAAACTGACATAGAATAATGTACACCTGAGATTTACACCATGTTATGAGCCAATATGACCTCAATAAATTTTTAAAATAAAAATTTTTTAGGGGCCAGCCCCAAGGCTGAGTGGTTAAGTTCGCGCACTCTGCTTCAGCGGCCAAGGGTTTCCCTGTTTCGGATCCTGGGTGCGGGCATGGCACCGCTTGTCAGGCCACGTTGAGGTGGTGTCCCACATGCCACAACTAGAAGGACCTGCAACTAGGATATACAACTATGTGCCAGGGGGATTTGGGGAGATAAAGCAGGAAAAAAAAATTTTTTTAATAAAATAGTTCTCTTAAAAAAAAAAAGATTTAGTTTTATAAAACCAAAGCAGGCAGGACAGTAAGCATTTAGATTGAGTTCTGTGTATATTCCAAAACCCAAATACTCTGGTTATTGTAGCTGTGTTATGAACTGGACTGTGTCCCACTCAAATTCATATGCCATAGCCCTACCCCCCCCCATGTGACTAGAATTGAAGATAGGGCCTTTACGGAGGTAAGTAAGGTTAAATGAGACCATAAGAGTGGGCCCCAACCCAACAGGACTGATGCCCTTATAAAAAGAGAGACACCAGGAGCTCATGCACAGAGAAAAGGCCGTGTGATGACACAGTGAGAAGGTGGCCGTCTGTAAGCCAAGGAGAGAGATCTCACCAGAAACCAATTCTTCAGGCAACTTGATCTTGGACTTCCAGCCTCCAGAACTGTAAGAAAATAAATTTCTGTTGTGCCACTTAATCGGTGGTATTTTGTTGTGGCAGTCCTAGCTGACTAATACTTTCTCCTTTCCTTTTTATTGTAAAGTATTTTATCAGTTAACGTATAATATTTTATCTAAGTAAGTAAAGTACAATTCAGGCGAATGCTGGAAACAAACTTCCCCACCAGTGAGCCTGAACTATACGCACTGTGAGCAAATTCACTTCAGTCTGCCACAGAACATATCAACAATGTAGGCAGACACGTTTGAAAGAACTTCAATGATTTCTCTATTTTTAAAGTTACATAGAAAGCCTTCTTCACAGAGCAAATATTATTCTAAAGAGGTGAAAACTAGAAATTTGAGCAATCTTCAACATTTGTAGAAATTAAAATAATTGCTATTTAATAAGTCACTGAGAATTGCTTAGCAAATTTAAAATCTTATAAAAACAAGTGAGTGTTCTTATCAATGTACCAATGAAGACAGCTGCTTTTAAGTGCACATATTTTGAATAGTAACTATCTGAGCAAGAAGCCCACTTCTAACCAGTCCTTGGTCACGGACATTGGGCCTAACATATGTATAGACATTTATATTTCCCCCTCAAATCAGAGACATTTTAGATTCTGTCAATTTGACTTACCACTAAGGAACTTTTTCATCATAGATCATCACTTGTATGTTCTTGAGAATGATGAGCCGTTCTCCCACCCCCGGGGAATGTGATTTGCTTTTCATTGAGTATAGCCAGGAAAATAAAAACTCCAGGTTCTTAGTTCTAAGACCAGAATGGGACTTAGGGCTGGTGCTGGGCAGCTAGAATTGAGTATCCGTCAATAGCTTGCATTAGTAAACTGTCTCTGGTAGAGATGTGCTTCCATGTGAGAATACCATATTTTCATGAAGGAGGAACTGTTTGTATTTTTGTAAAGAATGGAAAGATTCCCTGTTAATCAGAAATTGTCCTAAGCTTGAGTTTGCTTTTTCCCATTTGCCCTCTGTGCTGGTTGGTGCTCTGTGGCAAGAGGCCCCTGGGTGAGCCTGGTCTGTCCTAACCACCCTCCTACCACTCCTCACGTGTACTCTACCTCCTGACCCCTCTGGCGGCTCCTCGGTTTCCTCCTTGGAGACTGGTTCTCAGTAACTCTGTCATGTTCCTCTTTATTGCTTGTGGGACACCTACAAGATGTTCCTGGACCAAGAATATATAAGACCAAATGACCTAATCCTTGGCTCCAAGGGCTAATGGTTTAGGCCTAATGGTCTTCAAGGCCTGAGCCAATTGAAGAAAGAATGACATCTCTGACCTTTGGAATGTCCATACTCTCCAGAGCACTGACCAGTCTGCTGAAATGGCCTGCCTCTTTCTTCTCTAATTAGTTCCCAATGCAGTAATCTCAAATCTAGCTTGGAGATGGCCATCTTTTCCTCTGAGAAAGGCCTTTTATTTGGCTTTGTGCCCACTGGTGGTGGGGGGCTGGGGTGATGGGGTGGACTTTGAACACAAGTCCTTAAGAAACATAGAGCACCAGCCCTGCACAATAAATAGAAACTAGATTTTCCATCAATGTTCATGGATAATGAAGCAGATATGTGGTATGCTTTGAAAAGTGTTTTTAAAACCTATCGAAACAAATAAACCCCTAAACATGCTGCTCCACCTACCCCAGCACCTGAAATTCCGCCATGTGTTATTGGCTGGGAAACGTAGACCGCACGATCAGAAGCCAGGTCAGCCGGGGCATTTTGGACTATCAGGACTGATCAGAAAGTGGCTGAGCACGTGCAGGGCTTGTTCGGATTTCTGACTTTCTTTTCGGCGTTGGGGCTGATTGGAGTGAGGTTAGTTTGGGAAGGAAGTAGGTAGGTAACTAAGTGGTAAAGAGTAAGGGAGGGCTGACAAAGGAGATGACAGGATGTCAACAGGCTAGATTACGATCTTTCAGAGGCTTAAGTGCTGGAAATAAAAGTAAAAACAATATTTAACTGTAAAACACGAAACATATGTATGCTGAAATTAAAATGGCTGTCTTCCATATATCCTGATTGCAACATTCTGGATCATTTCATCAGAGCTGAACTTTTCTTATTTTCGCTGGCTCCTTTGCTGATGCCCTATGTGGGACTGGGTCTGCCTAGTTGACGTTCATGAAGTGACCTGTGTCTGCTAATCTGCAGGGCCACGGTGTGGGGCTGCACAGTCTGTGCGCTGCACTGCTCCGGAGGGCCCCATTCACAAAGAGCCCACGTGAACTCTACCTCATATCTGCTTCATTATCCATGAATATTGATGGAAAATCTAGTTTCTACTTATTGTAGGGCTGGTGCTCTATGTTTCTCAAGGACTTGTGTTCAAAGTCCACCCCATCACCCCAGCCCCCCACCACCAGTGGGCACAAAGCCAAATAAAAGGCCTTTCTCAGAGGAAAAGATGGCCATCTCCAAGCTGCCGCTAGAGCTGTGCAACGTGGAGGCCCCGGGACTCAGGCGCTGAGTGAGAACGACTACGCTAATCAAAGCTTGGTCAGAGGACTCTGACCTGGAATCATCAGACTATGTGTTAAAACGCAGATTCCTACGGCATTACAGTGAGGGGATAGAAGAGCTGGAATTTATGTTTTAAAATGAGCAATGCAGCTAATTTTTGAGCATACCGGCAAAACATGCTAACTACCTTTGGGTGACGTTACTCTCCCGTTTCCCCTCTGCCCCTGAGCAAAGCTCCAAACAAGAGAGGTCCAGCATCTGCTCTGCAGGGCATTCTGGCATGGCCTGCCCCAGCGTCTAGTCAGCCCACAGCAGCCACTCCAAGTTCTGGCCTTTGCCGGGGACGCAGGGACCCCTCGTAAAGCGGTGCCTCTGGAGCTCTGAGGGCAGGCTTTCAAGCTCTTGGCCTCAGTTCCACTTCTGCCACTAACTAACCGCGTGCATGAGTTAAATCCATAAAATTTTTCTAGACAAGTTTTCTTGTGTATTTAATGAGGATGTAAGTTGGAATGTATCTTCCAGAACTTGACCTAACCCATCTCTTTTGTCTAAGTTACGAAGGTCAAAAAAGCACATCCTATGGTCCACAATTCAGAAACTCCTGGGGCCAAATAAGTTTTGAGATTCAGAATTATTTGTTGTTTTGAAAGGCAATATGATGCATATATCACATATTACATCGTACCTTCAGCAGGGTCTGGGGCAGTAACCTGAAATCAAATACACTCATTTCTGAAGCAAAATGTGTGCATAGTTGCACTAGTGGGGTAAAACTATAAATAGTCTCAAGTCAGGTTTTACTGCCAAATGAGATTTATTTAAAATTCCAAATACCTCACAGATTTCAGAGCTTTTTGGAGTTTGGAATTTTAGGATAAGGGGGTGGTGGATTGATACTAACGCCAGTTTGTATGTCTTAGCTAAAGCTCATTCTTTTGGTCTAATATACAACGCTGATGTTAGAGGAGAGAGCACTGAAGAGGAATCGAGGGGCCTAGTGGGCCACAACATCGTGGTGGAAGGAGAGGCACTGAGGGTTCAGTTCACAAGCCTGGCCCTGTGCTAATTAACTCTGACCCTGAGCAAATTAATTAGCCTCTCTGAGCCTCATTTCCCCCATCTGTAAGTCATAGAGTTGTTGTGAGGATAAAACAATTTATTCCATTTTAGGCATTTAGAACACTGCTTGACACATAGCACTCATTATATGTCAGTTTTCATTATCCTAGGAATTGTGCTAATTTACCCGTTTTCCTTGTCTCTATGTACAGGTGGGGCCGGTGAAATGAGGTGTAGACAATGAGGTTATGATTTGGCAGAGGGCACTAGTCAGACTGTCTCCACCCTGGTGTGTGTTCCCCAGTCCTGCTCTGGGCACTGTGGTCAGTCACCGCCCACCCCGCCACCCCCCACCCCCATCTCTGTGCTTAATCTCTCCATCTATAAAACTGGGAATGTCATCCCACCTACTGATGAGATTATGTAAATAAAAGCAGACTGACTCTTTCAGCATGGGGATTATTATTATTTTCCTGAAAGGTTCACTTATGTCTGCCACGAATTTTAGCCTATATGGGTTACTGAGAAAATTTAAGCAAAGCAGGGGCCCAGAGGACCTGCCTTTGTGCTTAAACCATGTGTCTCTGTTGCCATCTAGATTAAACAATTCCAAAATGAAACGGAAACACTGAGTTTCCATGAACTCATTCAGCTTCCCCACAGGCCAGGAAACTCTGCTTATGATTTTGAAAAGTCACAGGCCAGTGGTTCACCCCTCCTCCTGATCCTAGAGTTTGATCTGGGCTGTGACGCGCTGTGGCCACTGAAGCAGATCTCTGGTTGTAGAATCAGACCCTGCAAAAGCAGGATAATTCAGCTCCAAACCCAAGCGCTGAGTGGAAGCAACAAGCTAAACCGGGAGGGGCACGGAAATGTCCGACATCTTTTCACTCTCCTTGTGACAGTGTTTCTTTTCCATTGAATATTCATGTGATGAAACTCTTTTCTTTTTTCCTGAGAAAAATGCGGTTCTCAAGTTGAATTATTGGTAACCACCGCAGCGTCAGATGCTTACATTTACACATGCGCCACAGTCGAAAGCTCTGCTCCTGCTACCTGGGCCTCAGGCAACATTTGCTGAGTCTTTCAAATTGATGGTAAAAGTATTATTACTGAATGGGTATTATTCTATCAGGGGGATGAGGACTGGTATAGGAACAGGAGACGGACATGAAGATTTTCTTTTTTAGTAGTAAATTCCAAAGAATTTGCTTACCTTCTCACCACTGCCAGACATGACAAGACTTCTAAAATGGAAAAAATTCTTTCTGTGGTTTCAGATCAGCCATTTTTAAGCCCCCCCCCACCCCCCCTCGCTGACTAACTTAATTAGATTTTCCTTGAAAAGAATTGCTCTGGGCTAAAAATTTGAATGCCAAGTTTCAGCTTTTAGCATATTTTCACTGAGAAATTATTAACCTCTGAGAAAACTAATAGAATCTTAATGATACTGATGCTACTGGGAAAGGCTAGGATAGTCTTTGATCCTCTCCTCTGTTTGTCGCTTTCTTAGTTTTGATTTACATTTATCTCAGCCAAGGTCATAAATTCAGAACCTTGTGAATACCCCACCCACAAAAAACCACAGTCACAACATAGGCAAAGGATCTTTCCTTCAGTGATTCTAAAACACTCTATAAATAAATTAGACTTTTTATAGTTCCTCAATTTATCCATCACTAAAAGATAATTCCTAATGAAATGGAAAATCACCAAAGTACCATTTTTTTTGGATACTTGGGTGGGGAAATGATGAAAAAACCCAGTAACTCTGATTTTGAAAATCAATATTTGCTTTTTTATTTTAATGGCTACAGATAAGCAAATCTGTAAATGAAATTCCTCTAAACAGTTGCTTGCCTCTGGGTGAGTCAATTAGCTTAGATCTCTATCGTCTAGATAGCTCCCAGGTCTAACAGGCGACCAAGGAGCTGTGGTGTTCTTTTATATCTTTCCAGCTCTAGGATTGGGTTGTACAGATCCTGAAGAAGAAAAAGCAAATCTGTGTAATGCTACTTGTAGTTAGAACTACCACTAAACCCTTCAAGAAAGAAGGGACTTGGCCTTGTTTTTTGAAAGTCTTTATGGTGGTACCACCACAATGTACTATGGCCAAAAATGTTGAACCTGAATCTTACCAAAACTTAAGATCGAATTCTCAGTTTACAGGAAATATGGGGAACCGAGGAAGGAGATTAAGTACCATTTAAGTGCAATTAGATAAATCCAGAATGTGGGATGGTCTATTTGAAAACTGAGTTGGTTTCTTTAATAATTCATAATAGCCAAATCAATGTGCAGACCTTTTTTTTGGATTAAAATTCAAATAAATTAACTGTAGAATGATATTTGGGGGACAGTTGGGGAAATTTGAATATGAACTAGGATTAGAGTATAATAAGATTAAAATGCCAAGATGTCTGGAATTTGCTTTAAACTACCACAGCAATATGCTAGCAAAATGGCAAAATAATACCAGTTTAATCTAAATAGATCATATGAGGATTTAAAATACTATTCTCTCTGCTTTTATTATTTTATTTTATTTTTTTTATTGAGTTCATAATAGTTTACATCAATGTGAGATTTCAGGTGTACATTATTTCTTGACTGTTACCACATAAGTGCTCCCCTTCAGTCCCTGTGCCCCCCCCCCCCCCCCCCCGGAACCCTCTTCCCCTGGTAACCGCTCAACTGTTTTCTTTGTCCCAGTACTTGTTTATATTCCACACGTGAGTGAAATCATCTGGTGTTTGTCTTTCTCAGACTGGCTTATTTCGCTTTGCATAATCCCCTCTAGGTCCTTTCATGTTATTACAAATGGGATGAATTTGTCTTTTTTCTGGCTGAGTAGTATTCCATTGTATATATATACCACATCTTCTTTATCCACTCTTCGCTCAATGGGTGCTTGGATTATTTCCATGTCTTGGCTATTGTGAATAGTGCTGCAATGAACATAGGGGAGCATATGTTACTTTGGATTGTTGATTTCAAATTGTTTGGGTAGATACCCAGTAGTGGGATAGCTTGGTCATATGGTAGTTCTATTTTTAGTTTTTTGAGGAATCTCCATACTGTTTTCCATAGTGGCTGCACCAGTTTGCATTCCCACCAGCAGTGTATGAAGGTTCCCTTTTCTCTACACTCTCTCCAACATTTGTTATTTTTAGTCTTAGTGATTATAGCCATTTTAATAGGTGTAAGGTGGTATCTTAGTGTAGTTTTGATTTGAATTTCCCTGATGATTAGTGATGTTGAACATCTTTTCATGTGTTTATTGGCCATCTGTATATCTTCTTTGGAAAAATGTCTGTTCATCACCTCTGCCCGCTTTTTGATTGAGTTGTTTGCTTTCTTATTGTTCATTTGTGTGAGTTCCTTATATATTATGGAGATTAACCCCTTGTCAGATATATGATTTGCAAATATTTTCTCTCAATTGGTGGGTTGGCTCTTTGTTTTGATTCTAGTTTCTCTTGCCTTGCAGAAGCTCTTTAGTCTGATGAATTCCCACTTGTTTATTTTTTCTATTGTTTCCCTTGTCTGAGAGGACATGGTATTTGAAAAGATTCTTTTTAGTTTGATGTCAGAGAGTGTACTACCAATATTACCTTATAGGAGTTTTATAGTTTCAGGACGTATCTTCAAGTCTTTGATCCATTTTGAGTTTATTTTTGTGTATAGTATGAGGTAGTGATCTACCTTCGTTCTTTTGCATGTGGCTGTCCAGTTTTCCCAGCACCATTTATTGAAGAGACTATCTTTTCTCCATTGTATGTTCTTGGCACCTTTATCAAAGATTAGCTGTCCATAGATGTGTGGTTTTATTTCTGGGCTTTCAGTTCTGTTCCATTGATCTGTGTGCCTGTTTTTGTATTAGTACCATGCCGTTTTGGTCATTATGGTTTTGTAGTACATTTTGATGTCACAGATTGTGATACCTCCAGCTTTGTTCTTTTTTCTCAGGATTGCCTTAGCAATTCGGGGTCTTTGATTGCCCCATATGAATTTTAGTATTCTTTGCTCTATTTCCGTGAAGAATGTCATTGGGATTCTGATAGGGATTGCATTGAATCTATAGATTGCTTTGGGTAGTATGGACATTTTAATTATGTTTATTCTCCCAATCCATGAGCAAGGAATCTCTTTCAGTCATTATCAATTTCTCTCAGTAATATCTTATAGATTTCATTGTATAAGCCCTTCACCTCCTTGGTTAAATTTATTCCTAGGTACTTTTTCTAGTTGCGATTGCAAATGGAATTATATTCTTGAGTTTTCTTTCTGTAACTTTGTTATTGGAGTATAGAAAAGCAACTGATTCTTGTAAGTTGACTTTGTACCCTGCAACTTTACTGTGGTTGTTAATTAATTCTATTAGTTTTCCAATGGATTTTTTGGGGTTTTCTATATATAAGATCATGTCGTCTGCAAACAGTGAGAGTTTCACTTCTTCACTCCCTATTTGGATTACTTTTATTCTTTTCTCTTGCCTAATTGCTCTGGCCAAAACCTCCAGTACTATGTTGAATAAGAGTGGTGATAGTGGGCATCTTTGTCTCGTTCCTGTTCTCAGGGGGATGGTGCTCAGTTTTTGCCCATTGAGTATGATGTTGGCTATGGGTTTGTCATATATGGCCTTTATTATGTTGAGGTAATTTCCTTCTATCCCCATTTTGTTAACAGTTTTTATCATAAATGCTGTTGGATCTTGTCAAATGCTTTCTCTGCATCTATTAAGATAATCATGTGGTTTTTATTCCTCAATTTGTTGATGTGGTGTATCATGTTGATTGATTTGCGGATGTTGATCCATCCGTGTGTCCCTGGTATGAATGCCACTTGATCATGATGTATGATCCTTTTGACGTATTGCTGAATTCGGGTTGCCAAACTCTGCTTTTATGATTAAAAAATTTCATAATAAAAATAAATCATGTGAAAGAAAATTTCACAACGTTTTTCAGAGATGTGCTTTAATTCCTTGATGCTACTTAGAGTCAGGAGTGCTTATACATATAACTTCAATTTCATGCCCATTCCATTTTATTCTGCTTCCCATGTAGATACAGAACTAGTGTCATTATAACTTGTGGTTCTTGAAACAAGTAGTCCATGGACCCCTGGGTTTCTTTGAGACCATTTCAGGAAATCTGTGAGGTCAAAAATCTTTTAATAATAAAAATAAAATGTTATTTGCCTTTTTCACTGTGTTGTTATTTGCACTGATGGAACAAAAACAACAGTGGGAAATTGTTTAACAAAGTCTTAAATAGATTTCCCAAATAGTAAAAGTAAAGCATAGGCAAACATTGTTGTCACGATTAGCAATTTTTTTTGAAGAAGATTAGCCCTGAGCTAGCATCTGCTGCCAATCCTCCTCTTTTTTGCTGAGGAAGACTGGCCCTGAGCTAACATCCGTGCCCATCTTCCTCTGCTTTACATGTGGGCTGACTACCACAGCATGGCTTGCCAAGTAGTGCCATGTCCACACCCAGGATCCAAACCAGCGAACCCCGGACTGCCAAAGCGGAACATGCGAACTTAACCACTGCACCACTGGGCCAGCCCCAGCAATTTTTTTAAACACAAGAAGACACTTTTTGTACCATTTGTAAATAAAATATATTTTTTAATGGAGGGGAAAATTGCTGGCGTCTTAACATGCATCAAGGCAGTAGCAGCATTAATTATTGTAGTCTTCATGTGCAATCAAAAAAAGCCTATAATTTTACTCAAAGATGTCTTTGATGAAGCAGTATAAACTCACTTTAAGTATCTACCCTTGAGTACTTGTCTTTTTAATATTGTGTGTGATGAAATGGGGAGCACATATGATGGTTGTCTCAAGTAAAGCTCTTACGTGATTGTTGTGAGTTGTTTGCTGAACTAGACACATTTTCTCAGGGAAACCATTTTTATTTAAAAGGACAACTGACGGGTAAACTATGGTTATTTAGACTTGGATATTTGGCAAACATTTTATCAAAAATAAATGAAGTGAGTTTGTCACTTCAAGGAAACAACTGATAATATTTTAACCAATGACAAGCTTTGTGCTTTCAAGTAAAACTTTGAATTTTGGAAGACTTGTCACAATACAGTAAGCTTAAAATTTTCCCAGTACTTAAAAGATGTTTCTGATAAGATTGATACTGATATTAACAAAGGTGATTTTTTTTTTTTGAGGAAGATTAGCCCTGAGCTAACATCCACCACCAATCCTCCTCTTTTTGCTGAGGAAGATTGGCCCTGAGCTAACATCTGTGCCTGTCTCCCTCTATTTTACATGTGGGACACCTGCCACAGCATGGCTTGATAAGTGGTGTCTAAGTCTGCACCTGGGATCTGAACCAGCAAATCCCAGGCCACTAAAGTGGAGAACACGAACTTAACCGTTATGCCACTGGGACAGCCCTAACAAAAGTGATTTTTTGATATTATATAATGTAGTGTGTCAAACCATTGTGTGTCAAACACACTACATTAGAAACCATGGTTTCTAACCACACATTGCAAATAACCTTTAAGAAAATGCCATATGACAAATACCCACAATTATCAGAAAAGGCTATTGAAAACATCTTTTTCTTTTCCAAGTACATATCCATATAAGGCTAGACTTTCTTCATATACTTCGGTTGAAACAACATATTATGACAAAGTGAATGCAGAAACATATCTGTGGATCCTATTGTCTTCTATTAAGCTAGACAAAGAGACTTGCAAAAATGTCAAGCAGGAGGCCAGCCCAGTGGCATAGTGGTTAAGTTCACGCTCTCCACTTTGGCAGCCCAGGGTTTGCCAGTTTGGATCCTGGGTGCAGACCTACACACTGCTCATCAAGCCATGCTGTGGCAGCATCCCACACAGAAGAACTGGAAGGACTTACAATTAGGATGTACAACTATGTACTGGGGCTTTGGGGAGAAAAAAACAAAAGAGAGAGGAAGATTGGCAACAAATGTTAGTTCAGGGCCAATCTTCCTCAACAACAACAACAGAAGCAAACCTTAAAAAGATTTTTTTTTAATTATCCTACTAAAGAAGTAGCAAAACAAAATTTTTTTAAAATGTAAAGCAGTACTACTTTTCTCACTAAATATTTTATGTTTTTGAAAATATATTTGCTTCATAAAAATATGTTCTTTACATTAATATGTGATGAGTTTATTACTTTAAACTTACCGAATAACTTTACTGTATCAATTTATTGGTGTATTAATAATATATTTATTAATAAATTTAATATATCTGTAATATAATAAACAGTAATTTTAAATAATTTTAAACTTACAGAAAAGGAGCAAGAATAATAATATAAAGAATATCCACATACTCATATGTAAATTCAACTTATTAACATTTTATTCCATTTGCTTTATCATTCATTGTGTTCTCTTTCCCTCTCACTTCCTCCTTCCCCCTACATGTGTATGGAGAGAGAAAGAGATTGTTTTTATTCTGAACCTTTATCCCTAAATACTTGAATGTGTATTCCCCACAAATAGGGGTATTTTCTTTCACAACTATACTACATTTATCAACATTAGTAAATTTAACCTTGATTACAGTATTTTTATCTAATCCATCTGTACTGCAATTTTATCAAATTGATAATAATCCTTTTATAACATTTTTCACATTTTTCTAGTTTCTTAAAGTAGAAGCTTAGGTTACTGATTTAAGATCTTTCTTCTTTTGTAATGTAAATTTATAGCTATAAATTTCCCTTTGAACACTGTGCTAGCTGCATCCCATACATTTGGTATATTGTGTTTTTATTTTTGTTCAGCTCAAAATATTTTCTAATTTCCCTTGTTATTTCTTTTTTGAACCATGAGTTATTTAGATGTGTATTGTTTAACTTCCACATGTTTGTGGATTTCCCAAATTTCCTTGTGTTGTTGATTTGTAATTTAATTCCAGTGTGGTCAGAGAACATTCTTTGTAAGGTTTCAATCCTTTTAAATTGAGGCTTGTTTTATGGCCTGTTATAAAACAAAATTCAAATGAGTAAATTTGAAGATCAAATTGGCTTTATTAAGCAATTCATGAATCAGTCAACATCCCATCTAGCAAATAGAGAGATACTCCAAGGAGTTGTATAAAGCAGAAGGTTTTTATAGGCAGAAAGGTGGGGCAAGGAAGTTATTAGCAAAAGAAAAGAAAAGATTATTTCAGGCCAGGTCATCTTCTTTGGGGGGGAAGGGAACAACAGGGGTCTTATCATGCAGATTATTTCACTAACACCAGTCAGGAAGTCTTGGTTTGCTGTCACGGGGGCAAATGCCTCCATTTTAGGCCTATTTCTTTAACAGGCCTAACATATGGTCCATCTGGAAAATATTCCATCTGCCCTTAAGAAGAATTTGCATTCTGTGGTTGTTGGTGAAGTGTTATATAAATGTCAGTTAGGTCTAGTTGGTTGACAGTGGTGGTCAAGTTTTTATGTCCCTGCTGACTTTCTGTCTACTTGTTCTACCCATTATCAAGAGTGGAGTACTGATGTCTCTGACCACTGCTGTTAAATTATCCATTTCTCTCTTGGATTCTGTCAGCTTTTGCTTCATGTATTTTAGAACTCTGTTGTCAGACAAATATATGTGTTTATTGTTATATCTTCCCAATGAATTGGCCCTTTATAAAATGTTCCTCTTTGTCTTCTAGTAATAGTTTTTATTCTTAAAGTCTATTTTGTCCCATGTTAGTATAGCCATCCCAGTTCATTTATTCCTACTGTTTACTTGATATAACTTTTTACATTCCTTTATTTTCAACCTCTATGTATTTTTGAATCTGAAGTGTGTCTCTTATAACATCACGTAGTTAGAACCTGTTTTTTCATCCAGTCTGACAATCTCTGCCTTTTCTTTGGGGTGTTTAACTCATTCACATTTAATGCTCTGATTGATACAGTTGGATTTATGTCTGCTATTGTCTATTCTTCCTCTACGCCGCCTTTATTGACTTTTTTGGTATTATGTGGTTATTTTCTAGTGCACCATTTTAATTCCTTTATTTTTTAAATGTATTGAGTCTTTTTTCTTAGTGGTTGCTCTATGGCTTACAATATATATCTTACCAGAATCTATTTCAGATTAATAGTAACAATTCCAGTAAGATAGAGAAATTTTTTTTCCAGTGTAGCTCCATTCCCTCCCTACACCTCTAGGCTATAGTCACATGTGTTACGTCAATATATTATACACACAAAAATACAGTGTTATAAAAATACTGCTTTATATATTATTATGTCTTTTAAGGAAGCTAAGAGAAGAAAGGACAAAAAGTATATTTACAAATTCTTTTATATTAATCTACTTTACTTATCATTCTGGTACTCCTCATTTCTTTCCATAGATTCAAGTTACTGTCTGGTATGATTTCCTTGCTCTGATATAACTTCATTCCCCACCCCCTCCTTTGTGCTGTTATTGTCATATATATTACATCTTTATATAATGCCAAACAACACAATTTTATAATTATTGTTTTTTTAATTAAAAAGTCAATTAAGAAAAAAAGAAAAATAATTATACTGTCTTTTGTAATTCCCTTAAAAATTACCTTTATAGATGTTCTTTGTTTCTTTGTGCAGATTCAAATTGCTAGCTGGTGTCACTTCCTTTTAACCTAAGGAACTGCCTTTAATCTTTCTTTTTTTTTTTAATGAAGTGAAAAATGTTTATTAACCTCAGAGTTGAGTTTAGTTTCTTTTTCCCAGTTTTGTTGAGATATAACTGACATACAATACTGTATAAGATTAAGGTGTACAGCATAAGGATTTAATGTACATATATATACATATATATATATATATAATGAAATGATTAGTTTCACAATAAGTCAAATAAAGAATAAATTTAGTTAACATCCATCATCTCATATTGATAAGGAAAATATTTTTTCCTTGTGATGAGAACTCTTAGGATTTACTCTCTTAACAACTTTCACTGTACCACACAGCAATGTCAACTATAGTCATTATGTTGTATGTGACATCCCTAGTACTTATTTACATTATAACTGGAAGTTTGTACTTTTGACCACCTTCATGCAATTCCCCCAGCACTACTTCTGGTAACCACAAATCTAGTCTCTTTTTCTATGAGTTTGCTGGGTTGTTTTTTTTTCAGATTCCACATGCAAGGGAGATCATACAGTATCCATCTTACTTTGTCTGACTTATTTCACTTAGCGTAATGCCCTCAAGGTCCACCCTTCTTGTCGCAAATGACAGGATTTTCTCCTTTTTTATGGCTGAATAATATTCCACTGTGTATATATTCCACCACTTCTTATTCATTGATCCATCAGTGGACGCTCAGGTTGTTTCCCTGTCTTAGCTATTGTGAATAATGTTGCTATGAATGGGGTGCAGATATTTCTTCAACATAGTGTTTTCATTTCTTTCTTTCAAATATATTCCCAGAAGTGGAACTGCTGGATCATCTGATAGTTCTATTTTTACTTTTTAAGGAAACTCCACACTGTTTTCCATAGTGGCTGTACCAAATTACAGTCCCACTAGTAGTGCATAAGTGCTCACTTTTCCTTGCCAGCATTTATTTCCTTGTCTTTTTTTTTCTGGGAAGGAGTCACTCTGAGCTAACATCTGCTGCCAATCTTCCTCTTTTTTTTTTCCCCTTCCTCAAGCCCCAGTATTTGGTTGTATATTCTAGTTTTAAGTCCTTCTAGTTGTTCTACGTGAGCCGCTGTGACAGCATCGCTACTGACAGATGAGTGGCCTGATTCTACATCTGGGAACTGAACCTGGGCTGCTGAAACAGAGCACGCCGAACATTAACCAGTAGACCATCATGGCTGGCTCCATCTCTTGTCTTTTTGATGCTAACCATTCTATCAGATGTGAGGTGATATCTCATTGTGGGTTTGATTTGCCTTTCTGTAATGATTAGCGATGTTGAGCACCTTTTCATGTACTGATTGGTCATTCGTATACCTTCTTTGGAAAAGTCTATTCAGATCCTTTGCCCATTTTAAATTGGATTATTTCATTTTTTGCTATTGAGATATATGAGTTCTTTATATATTTTGGGTATTAACCCCTTATCAAACATATGGTTTGCAAATACCTTTTCCCATTCCACAGGTTTTTTTCATTTTGTTGATCATTTCTTTTGCTATGCAGAATCTTTTGGTTTAATATAGTCCCACTTGTTTATTTTAGATTTTTTTGCTTGTGCTTTAAGGGTCATATCAAAAAAATTGTTGCCAAGACCCATGTCAAGAAGCTTTTTTCCTATGTTTTCTTCTAGGAGTTTTATGGTTTCAGGTCTTATATTTAAGTCTTTAATACATTTTGAGTTAGTTTTTGTGAGTGGTATAGGACAAGAGTGTAGTTTCATTCTTTTGTAAGTGAACATCCCATTTTTCTGTCACCATTTATTGAAGAGACTGTCTTTTCTCCATTGAATACTCTTGGCTGCCTTGTCAAATACTAGTTGACTGTATATGCATGGGTTTATTTCTGGGCTCTCAATTCTGTTCTATTGGCCTATGTGACTGTTTTTATGCCAGTACCATACTATTTTGATTACTATAGCTTTATAATATAGCTTGAAATTAGGAGGTATGATGCCTCCCACTATGTTCTTCTTTCTCAGGATTGCTTTGGCTATTTGAGGTCTTTTTTGGTTCCATATAAATTTTATGATTGTTTTTTCTACTCCTGTAAAAAATGCCATGGGTCTTTTCATAGGGATTGCATTGACTCTCTAGATGGCTTTTGGTGGTACTGACATTTTAACAATATTAACTCTTCCAATTCATGAACAGAAGATACCATTCCATTTATTTGTGTCTTCTGCAGCTTATTTCATCAATGTCTTATAGTTTTCAGAGTAGAGATCTTTTATTTCTTTGGTTAAAGTTATTCCTAAGTATTTTATTCTTTTTGATGCTATTGTAAATGAGATCATTTTCTCTATTTCTTTTTCAGATAATTCATTGTTAGCATATAGAAATGCTACTGATTTTTGTATGTTAATTGTGTATCTTGCAACTTTACTGAATTTATTGATTATATCTAACAGTTTTTTGGTGGTGTCTTTAGGGTTTTGTATAGATAAAATCATATCATCTGCAAATAGAGACAATTTTACTTCTTTCTTTCTGATTCTGGTGCCTTTTATTTCTTTTTTTTTTTTTTTTAAAGATTGGCACCTGAGCTAACAACTGTTGCCAATCTTTTTTTTTTCCCTGCTTTTTTCTCCCCAAATACCCCCAGTACATAGTTGTATATTTTAGTTGTGGGTCTTTATAGTCGTGGCACATGGGATGTCACCTCAACACGGTCTAATGAGCGGTGCCATGTCCACGCCCAGGATCTGAACCCTGGGCCGCCGAAGCAGAGCACACGAACTTAACCATGGGCTGGCCCCCATGATGCTTTTTATTTCTTTTTCTTGTCTGATTGCTCTAGCTAGGACTTCCATTACTATGTTGAATAGGAATGGTGAGAGTGGGCACCCTTGTCTTGTCCCTGGTCTTAGAGGAAAAGCTTTCAACCTTTCACTTCTTAGTATGATGTTAGCTGTGAGGTTGTCATATACGGCCTGAATTATATTGAGGTATGATCTTTCTATACCTAATTTGTTAGGAGTTTTTATCATGAACAGATGTTGAATTTTGTTAGATGCTTTTTCTGTGTCTATTGAAATAATCATATTATTTTTTCTTTTGTTTTATTAATGTTATATATCACATTGATTGATTTGTGTATGTTGAACCATCCTTGGATCTCAGGGATAAATGACAGTTGATCATGGTGAATGATGCTTTTTATGTTCTGCTGAATTCAGTTTGCTAGAATTTTATTGAGAATTTTTCCATCTATATTTATCTGAGGTATTGGCCTGTAGTTTTATCTTCTGGTAGTGTCCTTTTCTGGCTTTGGTATCAGGGTAGTGCTGGCCTCATAAAATGAGTTTGGGAGTATTCCCTCTTCTTTGATTTTTTGGAACAGTTTGAGAAGGATTAGTGTTAAATTTTATTTAAATGTTTGGTAAAATTCACTGATGAAGCCATCTGGCTTTTCTTTGATGGGAGATTTTTGATTACTGATTCAATCTTCTTACTAGTAATTGGTCTGTTCAGAGTTTCTATTTCTTCCTGATTCAGTTTTGCTAGGTTGTATGTTTCTAAGGACTTTTCCATTTCTTCCAATTTGTCCAGTTTGTTGGCATATAGTTGTTCATTGTAGCCTCTTATGATTCTTTGGTATCAGTTGTAATGTCTCCTTTTTCATTTATAATTTTGTTGATTTGGGTCCTCTCTCTTTTGTCATTGGTTAGTCTGGCTAAATGTTTATCAATTTTGTTTATCTTTTCAAAGAAACAACCCTTAGTTTTGTTAAACTTTTCTGTTGTTTACCAGATCTATTTCATTTATTTCTGCTCTAAAATTTATTATTTCCTTCCTTCTGCCAGATTTGGGCTTAATTTGTTCCTTAAGGCATAGAGTTAGATTATTTGAGATCTTTCTTATTTCTCAATGTAGGCGTTTATTGCTATAAACATCCTTGTTAGAACTGCTTTTGCTGCATCCCACGAGTTCCAGTGTGTGTGCTTCCATCTTCATTTGTCTCAAGATACTTTTTTATTTCCCCTTTAATCTCCTCTTTGATCCATTGGTTGTTCAGGACAGTGTTAGCTAATTTCTGTGTATTCTTGAATTTTTCCATTTCCTTCCAGTTATTGATTTCTAGTTTCATAAGATTGTGCTCTGAGAAGATACTTGGTATGATTTCAATCTTCTTGAATTTGCTAAGATTTGTTGTGGCCTAACATATGGTCTTCCTTAGAAAATGTTCCACGCATGCCTGAGAATACGTACTCTGTTGTTGTTGGAAAGAATATTCTGTATATGTCTGTTAGGTCCCTTTGTTCTATAGTCTTTTTCAAATCCACTGTATCCTTATTGATTCTCTGTCTGGATGACTATCCACTGTTGAGATTGAGATATTAAAGTTCCCAACTATTATTGTATTGCTGTTTTATTCTCCTTTTAGCTCTGTTAGATTTTGCTTTATATATTTAGGTGCTCTGCTGTTGGGTGCATAAATATTTACAATTGTTATATATTCTTGATGGATTGACCCCTTTTCACTATATAATGAATTTCTTTGTCCTTTTTTTTTTTTTTTACCATTTTTAGTTTAAAGTCTATTTTTTCTGATATAAGTATAGCTACTCTTGCTTTTCTTAGGTTACCATTTGCTTGAAATAGCTTTTTCCATCCCTTCACTCTCAGTCTATGTGTGTCTTTAAGAATAAAGTGAGTCCTTTGTAGGCAGCATAATGTTGGATCTTGTTTTTTTATCTGTTCAGTTATTTTACGTCTTTTGATTGGAGAATTTAATCCATTTACATTTAAAGTAATATTAAGTAAGAATGTATTGTTGTCATTTAGTTAATTGTTTTCTGGCCATTTTGTAGGTCCATTATTCCATGTTGCTTATCCTGCTGTCTTTTTTGTGTGTTTTGATATCAGTATGCTTTGACTTCTTTATCATGTTCTTTTGTGTAATGACTACAGCTTTTCCCTTGTTGTTACCATGAGGTTTACAGAAAATATCTTAAAATTATAACACCCTATTTTAAACTGATAACAATTTAACTTCAATAGGATTTCTAACCTTTGTACTTTTACTTCTCTTCCCCCTCACATTTTAGGTCATTGATGTTACAGTTTACATATTTTTTATGTTGTATAATAGATTATTGTAGTTATGGTTACTTTTATTATGTTTGTTTTTTAACTTTTAAACCAGAGTTATAAGTAAATTATGCACCATCATTACTATATTACAGAATCAAACTTTGATGATATATTACCCACTACCAGTGAGTTTTACACCATCTTCTTATGTTTTGATGACATTAACTAGCATCCTTTTACTTTCACTCAAAGAACTCCCTTTAGCATTTCGTATAAGACAAATCTAGTGGTGATGAGCTCCCTCAGCTTTAGTTTGTTGGGGAAAGTCTTTATCTCTCCTTCATTTCTGAAGGACAGCTCTGCGGAGAATAGAATTCTTGGTTGACTGGTTTTTTCCTTCAAAATTTTGAATATGTCACCTCATTCCTTTCTGACCTGAAACATTTCTGTTGAGAAATCCACCCACACTCTTATGTGGGTTCCCTTGTATTAATTTCCCTGTTTTGCTGCTTTCAAAATTCTTTCTTTGTATTTTGATAATTTAATTATAATGTCTCAGTGTAGCCCTATTAGAGTTTAACCTATTTTGGGTCCTTTGGGCCTCATGGATCTGTATGTCCATTTCTCTTCCCAGGTTTGGTATGTTTTCAACCATTTTTGCTTTATTTATTTATTTTTGTGGTGAGGAAGATTGGCCTATAGCTAACATTTGTTGCCAATCTTCTTTTTGCTTGAAGAAGATTGTCCCTGAGCTAACAACTGTGCCTGTCATCCTCTATTTTTTTTGTATGTGGGACACTGCCACAGCATGGCTTGATGAGTGATGTGTAGGTCTGCACCCAGGATGTGAACCCAAAAACCCCAGGCTGCTGAAGTGGAGCATAGGAACTTAATCACTATGCCATTGGGCCGGCCCCCAGCCATTTTTGCTTTAAATATACTTTCTATCCCTGTCTCTTTCTCTTTTCCTTCTGGACTTCTCATAATGTAGATATTGTGGGTTTCTTTTTTTTCATTGTGTCCCATAAATCCTGTAGGCTTTCTTCACTCTTTTTCATTCTTGTTTTCTTTTTGCTCCTCTGACTTGATAATTTCAAATGTCCTGTCTTGTAGATCACTGATTCATTCTTCTGCATGTCCAGTCTGATTTAAAACTCTCTATTGAATTCTTCCATCATTGTATTTTTCAGCTCTAGGATTTCTCGTTTTTTGGGTTTTTTTTTATAGTTTCTATTTCTTGGTTGAACTTCTTGTTTTGCTCATGCATTATTTTCCTAATTTCCTTTAGTTGTCTGTGTGTTCTTATAGTTCAGTAAACTTCTTTAAGAGGATTATTCTGAGTTCTTTGTCTGAACAGTCATAGATCTCCATTTCTTTAGGGTTAGTCATTGGAGCTTCACTAGTTTTCTTTGATGGTGTCATGTTTACCAGATATTTAGTGATTCTTTATTCCTTCTGTTGGTATCTGCCCATTTCAGTAAGCAGTCTTCTCTTCCAGACTTTACAGGTTCACTTTGGCAGAGACAGTTCTTCACCAGTCTGTTCACTTTGGGTTTCTGGGTGTGTCTGCTAGTAATGTCCTTGGCGGGTAGGACTTGCTATCAAGGTCTGTTTTGGGTCAAGGCTATTGCCTGAGCTCTGAGGTCAGGGCAGGTGGGTGCTGCTGGCTGAGAACAGTTGGACAGGACTGCTGGTTAAGTTCCCTGCCTAAGCAAGGCTGTAGGATGAGCTCCACAGTTCTCTGGTCAGGCTTACTAGATGGTCAGGACTGGGTACTATACTCAGGAATAGGTGGGGCTATACATTAGCTTATCCTAGCAGGGCAGCAGGATGGGCCCCAAGTTCTGTCCAGTTCCTTGTTTGGGGACCCAAATCAGGCAAGACTGTGCACTGAATTTCCTGGCCAGACAGGGCCACCAGTTTTTCTCTGCAGATGGGGAAATCCACAGGCTGTGATCTCTGTCCAAGTGTTGCTGTAGCAAGGCTGTGGGATGGGCTATGCAGCTTCCCATGTGCTCTGGTTAGGTTCCCTGGTTGGGCAGGCTGAAAGCTGTATTCAGCAATGGGTGAGGCTACAAATTAGTTTTCCTGCCCAGGTGCAGCAGGAGAACTAGCTCCACATCAGAAAAGCTCTTTGTTTGTGGTCTTGACTCAAGCTGACTTGTGTCCCAAGTTCCCTGGCTGAACAGGGTCACTGACTTTTCAGACTATCAGCACTACCTGCCAAACTCTCTGCTTGGGTGTTGCTGGGCTACACAGCTTTCCAGGTGTTCTAGCTAGGCTTTCTGGTTGGGCAGGGCTGGGCACTTCACTCAGCAGTGGCTGGGGCTGTGAATTAGCTCCCCTGCCTGGGTGGATGAGGGGAACCCTCCAAATCCAGACCTGGCTTTGCTCTGTGAGCAATCAGCTCTCCCTGCCAGACTGTCTGCTCAAGTGTTTCTGGGCTACACAGCTTCTAGGTCTTCTCGCCAGTCTTTCTGGTCAGATAGGGCCAGGAGCTACACTCAGCAGTGGGCCAGGCTATGATTCAGCTCTCCTCCCTGGGTGAGAGATGGGAGGGCCAGCTCCAAGCAGCCTCTCAGGTTTTCCTGATCAGGCTTTCTGGTTGGGTGGTGGGGGGTGGTTGGTGGGCTGGAGCTATATTCCACAGTGGACCAGGCTATGACTCAGCTTCCCTGTCTGGACAGGAGCAGACCAGGCTCCAGGGTGGACAAGTCTCTTTGTTTGAGGACCTAAATCAGGTAGACCAGGACCCTGCCAAATTCTTTGGTCAGATTGTGCCACTGACTTAATTCTACAGATAAGCAAAGCCTCTGGGTGGAACCACTACCTGGGTGCTGCAGGTAGGAACTCAGTCTGCCAAGATCTGAGTGCTGGTTCTTACAAGTGCTTCCTCTTTCTCTGTCACAATCAGATTCCCAGTGGCCAAGCCCTACATAGTCCCCTGAAATCTCCATGGGGTGAGACAGGAGTAGGGGCTCCCAAGAAGTGACCCACAACACTGGGGGAGCTAGATGTGGGCCTACACTATCTTTTCCCCCTGGAGGAACCACAGGTTCAGAGGAGACCTCTCAGCATGGTTCTGCACTGACCTAGGGGAGGGACAATGCAGTTAGCATATGATCACTCCTATTATCCTTCTAATGCAGTCTCTCTTGGTCTCTGTTGTGCTGGGAGTGCTTCAGCCTCACTCCCTTGTTCTAGGATTTCCCAATGGTGTCTTGTCCCTGAATAGTTGTTAGTTGTTTTTCTTCTGATGGGGAGCAAAGTCAGGAATGACCTAAGTCCCCATCTTGGATGTTACTCCCTCTAATGTTTCTTTTAAAGCACATCTGATGGCAATGAATTCTGTCTGTCTTTGCTTATCTGGGAATGTCTTTGTTTTCATATTTGAAAGATGGTTTGTATATAGGGTTTTTTCCTTCAGCACTTCAAATATGTCATTCCACTGTATTCTGGTCCCTACAATTTTTTATATGAAATCAGCTGTTAATCTTACTGTGGTCCCTTGTATCTTATGTATTGTCTTGTTGCTTTCATGGTTTCTCTTTGTCTTTCAACAGTTGGCCTATGATGTGTGTAAGTTTGGATTTTGTTTTGCTTATCCTACTTAGAGTTATTGAACTTCTTGTTGAGTAGTCTGTTTTTTATCAAGTTTGAGAAGTGATCAGCTATTATTACTTTGAATATTTTTCTCTGCTCTTGTAGTAAGTAGAGTAATGCACCCCATGCACCCTGCAGATGTGGGTACATAGTCAAATACTGTGTTCAAAGTCACTTGAATATGTTCCATATCCTAACCAACACTTATTTCTGTTGATAGTAGCCATCCTAATGGGTATAAGGTAATATTTCAGTGCAGTTTTGACTTGCGTTTCTCTGATGATTAGTGATGCTGAGCATGTTTTCATATATTTCTTAACATTTTGTATGTCATCTTTGGAGAAGTCTATTCAAGTCATTTGCTCATTTTTTAATCTGGTTATTTGATTTTGTGCTGCTGAATTGTTTAATTTTTAGTCATTTCCTTAGAATTTTCAACATGCATTTTTCCTAATCTAAGTCCACCTTCAATTAATATTATACTCTTTCACATATAGGACAGATACCTTATAAACAAGGTATTCACAATTTCTCCCTTCTGTTCCCTTATAACATTGCTGTCAATCATTTCATTCATCTATATGCCATAATCACCCAGTAAATTGTTAATATTATTACTTTAAACAGTTATCATATAGATCAATTAAGAAAAGAAAAACATAAGAATTTGTTTTACTTTAATTTACTCCATCTCTGATGCTTTTCTGCTTCTCTGATATTGCATATATTGCAAAATTATCACCACAATAAGTTTAGTTAATATCCATCACCACACATAGCTACAAAAATTTTTTTTCTTGTGATAAGAACTTTTAAGACCTACTCTCTTAGCAACTTTCAAATATCCAATAGAGCATTATTAACTATAGTCACCATGCTGTACATTACATCCCCAAGACATTAATTTTATAACTGGAAATTTGTACCTTTTGAGCCCCTTCACCCATTTCACCCACCCACGCCCTGCCTCTCTGTATCTCAGGGTGTTTTTTTAGATTCCACATATAAGTGAGATCACATGGTATTTTTCTTTCTCTATCTGACTTATCTCGCTTAACAAGATGCCCTCAAGGTCCATCCATGTAATCACAAATGGCAAGATTTCCTTCTTCTTATGGCTGAATAACATTCCATTGCATATATATACCACAATATCTTTATCTATTCATCCATCGATAGACATTTAGGTTGTTTCCAAATCTTGGCTATTGTAAAAATGCTACAATGAACATAAGAGTGCAGACAACTTTTCAAGTGAGTGTTTTTGATTTCTTTAGATAAATACACAGAAGTGGAATTGCTGGATCATATGGTAATTCTATTTTTAATTTTTTAGGGGGCCTCCAAACTGTTTTCCATAGTGGCTGCACCAATTTACATTCCCACCAACAGTGCACAAGGGTTCCCTTTTCTCCACATCCTGTCTTATTTCTTGTCTTTTTGATAAGAGCCATTCTAACAGATGTGAGGTGATATCTCATTGTGGTTTTGATCTGCATTTCTCTGATGATTAGTGATGGTGAACATCTTTTCGTGTACCTGATGGCCATCTGTATGTCTTATTTGGAAATATGTCTGTTCAGATCCTCTGCCCATTTTTTAATCAGATTGTTTGCGTTTTTTTGCTATTAGGTTATATAAGTTCTTTATATATTTTGGGTATTGACCCCGTATCACTTATATGATTTGCAAATATTTTCTTCCATTCAATAGGTTCCCTTTTCATTTTGTTGATAGTTTCCTTTGCTGTGTAGAAGCTTTTTAGTTCAATGTAGTCCCACTTGTTTATTTTTGCTTTTGTTGACTTTGCTTTTGGTGTCAGATGCAAAAGGTCATTGCCAAAAGTGATTTCAAGGAGCTTACCACCTATGTTTTCTTCCAGGAGTTTTATGGTTTCAGGCCTTAGGTTCGTGCCTTTAATCCATTTTGAGTTAATTTTTGTGTATAAGATAGTGGTCTAGTTTCATTCTTTTGCATGTGGCTGTCCAGTTTTCCCCACATCGTTTATTGAAGAGACTGTCCTTTTCCCACTGTATATTTTCGACTCCTTTTTTGTAAATTATTAACCATATACATGTGGGTTTATTTCTGGGCTCACTATTCTGTTCCATTGACCTATGTGTCTGTTTTTATGCCAAAACCATACTGTTTTGATTACTATAGCTTTGTAATATAGTTTGAAATCAAGGAGCATGATGCCTCCAGCTTCTTTCTTTTTCCTCAAGATTGCTTGGGCAATTTGGGGTATTTTGTGGCTCCATAAAAACTTTAGGATTGTTTGTTCTATTTCTCTGAAAAATGTCTTTGGAATTTTGACAGGGATTTCATTGAATCTGTAGATTGATTTGGGTAGTATGACATTTTAAGAATATAAATTCTTCCAATTCATGAGCACGGAATATCTTTCCATTTATTTGTGTCTTCAATTTATTTCATCAATGTCTTTCAGTTTTCAGTGTACAGGTCTTTCACCTCCTTGGTTAAATTTATTTCTAGGCATTTTACTCTTTTTGATGCAATTGTAAATGGGATTGTTTAATTTCTCTCTCTGATAGTTCTTGTTAGTGTATAGAAATGCAATGAAATTTTGTATTTTGATTTTATATCCTGCAACTTCACTGAATTTGTTTATTTTAATAGTTTTTTGGTGGAGTCTTTAGGGTTTTCTACATATAATGTCATGTCAACTGCAAATAGTGACAGTTTTACTTCTTCCTTTCTGATTTGGATGCCTTTTATTTCTTTTTCTTGCCTAATTGTTCTGGCTAGGACTTCCAACACTATGTTGAATAAAAGTAGTGAAAATGGGCATTCTACTCTTATTCCTGATCTTAGAGAAAAAGTTTTCAGCTTTTCACCATTTTGTATGATGTCAGCTGTGGGCTTGTCATATATGGTCTTTATTGTGTTGAGGTTTTAGGTTGAGAGTTTTTATCATAAGCGGATGTTGAATTTTGTCAAATGCTTTTTCTGCATCTACTGAGATGATTATATGATTTTTATCCTTCATTTTGTTAGTGTGGTGTATTACATTGATTGATTTACAGATATTGAACCATCCCTGCATCCCTGGAATAAATCCCAGTTGATCATGATGTATGATCCTTTTAATGTATTCTTGAGTTCAGTTTGCTATTTTGTTGAGGATTTTTGCATCTCTGTTTTTCAGAGGTATTGGCCTGTAATTTTCTTCTCCTGTGGCGTCTTTGGTTATGGTATCAAGGTAATGTTGGCCTTGTAAAAAGAGTTAAAGTCTTCCCTCTTCTATTTTTTGAAAGAGTTTGAGAAAAATTCGTATTAATTCTTCTTCAAATGTTTGAGTGAATTCACCAGTGAAGACATCTAGTCCTGTGCTTTTGTTTCTTGGGAGGTTTTTGATTACTAATTCCATCTTCTTACTAGTAACTGTTCCATTCAGATTTTCTATTTCTTCATGATTCAGTTTTGTAGGTTGTATGTTTCTAGGAAGTTATCCATTTCTTTTAGGTTGTCCAATTTGCTGGCATATAATTGTTCATAGTATTCTCTCATGACCCCTTTATATTTCTGTGGTATCAGTTGTAACATCTCCTCTTTCGTTTCTAATTTTTTTTGAATCGTTTCTCTTTTTTTCTTGGTGAATCTAGCTAAAGGTTTGTCAATTTTGTTTACCTTTTCAAAGAACAAGCTCTTAGTTTCATTGATCTTTTCTATTTTCTTTATAGTCTCTATTTCATTCATTTTCCACTCTGATCCTTTGTATTTCCTTTCTGTCTAACACTGGGCTTCATTTCTTCTTATTTTTCCATTTCCTTGAGGTATAGTTAGGTTGTTTATTTGAGATCTTTCTTATTTCTTGATGTAGGTATTTACTACCAGGAATCTCTCTCTTAAAACTGCTTTTGCAGGGCCAGCCTGGTGGCATAGTGGTTAAGTTTGCGTGCTCTGCTTCGGCAGCCCAGGGTTTGCAGGTTTGGATCCTGGGTGCAGACCTAGCACTGCTTGTCAAGCCACACTGTGGCGGCATTCCACATAAAATAGAGGAAGATTGTCACAGATGTTAGCTCAGTGACAATCTTCCACAAGCAAAAAAAAAAAAAGAAGATTGTCAACAGATGTTAGCTCAGGGCCAATCTTCCTCACACATACACACACACACACACACACACACACACACACACACACAAAACTGCTTTTGCTGCATTTCACAAGTTTTGGCATATTGTATTTCTATTTTCATTTGTCTCAAGATATTTTTTGACTTATCTTTTGATTCCTTCTTTAACCCATTTGTTGTTAAGTAGCATATTGTTTAATCTCCACATATTTGTAAACTTTCCAGTTTTCTTCTTGTAATTAATTTCTAGTTTCATACCATTGCAGTTGGAAAAGATGCTTAATATTATTACAATCTTCTTACATTTATTAAGAATTGTTTTGTGGCCTAACATATGATCTATCCTGGAGAACGTTCCATGTGCACTTGAGAAGAATGTGTATGCGGTTACTTTTGGATGGAACGGTCTGTATATACCTATTAAATCCATCCAGTCTAATGTGTCGCTTAAGGCTGATTTTTCCTTACTGATTTTCTGTCTGGATGATTTATGTCAGTGTGGTATTAAATTTCCCTACTATTATTGTATTGCTGTCTATCTCTCCCTTTATATCTGTTATGATTTGCTTTATATATTTAGGTGCTCCTATTTTGGGTGCTTAAGTATTTACAAATGTTATATCGTCTTGTTGGATTGACTCCTTTATCATCATGTAATGACTTTCTTTGTCACTTATTATGGTCTTTGTTTTAAAGTCTATTTTGTCGGATATAAGTATAGATCCCAAGGCTTTCCTTTGGTTTCCATTTGCATGGAATATCTTTTTTATCTCATAACTTTCAGTCTGTGTGTGTCCTTATGTCTAAAGTGAGTCTCTTGCAGACAGCATATAGATGGATCTTGTTTTTTTTTTTTTTTAATTCATTCAGCCTCTCTATGTCTTTTGTTCAGAGAATTTAGTCCATTTCCATTTAAAGTAATTATTGACAGGTATGTACTTATTGCCTTTTTGTTAATTGTTTTCTGGCTGTTTTGTACTTCCTCTGTTCCTTTCTTCTTCTCTTGCTCTCTTCCTTTGTGGTTTGATATCTATCTTTAGTGGTATGCTTAGATTTCTTTCTCTTTCTCTTTTGTAATATAGGCTTTTGCTTTGTGGTGACCATGAGACTCACCTATAACAACTTATATTTATAACAGTCTATATTTTAAGTTGACAACTTAAGTTTGAATGCATTCTAAAGCTCTACATTTTTACTCTCCCTCCCATGTTTTGTGTTTTTGTCATCACATTTTACATCTTTTTATCTGGTGCATCTCTTAACTAATTATTGTAGTTATAGTAGTTATAGTTATTTTCACTACTTTTGTCTTTTAACCTTCATACTAGCTTTATAAATGATTAACCCACCATCTTTACTATATATTTACCTTTACTAGTGAGATTTATACTTTCTTATGCTTTCCTGTTACTAATTAGCACTGTTAATTTTTCAGGTTTTAGGTTTTGCTTGTCTGGAAAACTCTTTTATCTCTCCTTCAATTCCAAGTGACAGTTTTGCCGGGTAGAGTATTCTTGGCTGGAAGGTTCTTTCTTTCAGCACTATGACTATATCATGCTACTTACTTGTGGCCTGCAAAGTTTCTGCTGAAAAATCTGCTCACTGTCTTACGGGGGTTCCCTTGTATGTAACAAGTTGTTTTTCTCTTGTTGCTTTTAAGATTCTCTCCTTGCCTTTAATTTTATCATTTTAATTATAATGTGTCTTGGTGTCAGAATCCTTGGGTTCATCGTACTTGTAACGCTCTAGGCTTCATGGATCTGCATGTTTGTTTCCTTTCCCAGACCAGGTTAGTTTTCAGCCATTATTCCTTCAAATAAGTTTTCTACCCCTTTCTCTCTTCTCCTTCTGGGACCCCTATAATGAGAATGTTAGTCCACTTGATGTTGTCCCATAAGTCCCCTAAGCTATCTTCAGTTTTTTTCATTCTTTTTTCTTTTTGCTGCACTGATTGAGTTCCACTGCCTTGTTTTCAAGATCATTGATCCTTTCTTCTGCTTCATCTAGTCTGTTGTTGAACCCATCTAGTGTATTTTTGAGTTAAGTTATTGTATTTTTAGCTCTGTGACTTTTATTTGGTACTTTTTTATATTTTCTCTTTGTTGAAGTTTTCACTGTGTTGATCCATTCTTCTCTTGAATTTGGTGAGCATCTTTATGACCATTATCTTGAACTCTTTATCTGGTAAATCACTTATCTCAGTTTCAGTAAGGATTTTTTCTAAGGTTTTATCTTGTTCTTTTGTTTGTAACATATTTCTCTGTTTCTTCATTTTGCTTGACTATCTGTGTCGGTTTCTATGCATTAGATAAAACACCCAACTCTCCCAGGCTTGGAGGAGTGGGCTTATGTAGACCAACCCTGCCCTAGCTCTTGGTTGTCTTGCAAACCTTTGTGATTACCAAGCAGACTATTTTATTTTTAATGGCTCCCAGTAGTTGAGGGTGTGCCCAAACTTTTTTTTTTTTTTTAAATATATATGACCTACCTTTTGGCATTTGGCTATTGTTTTCTTCTCTGAAATTCTCTCCACGTATGTCTTTGAGAGGTATAACCTAAAGCAAAATGGAATGTGTATTTGATCCTATGGAAGTTTAACTGAAGCAATTCTTTATTTAGTTCAACTTATCCTTCATTAAATACACAGGGAAGTTGCATTATGTACTCTCCAGTGTCCTTCCATACTGTTACATATTTACTTAATTCATATTCATTTTATGGTCCCCTATGATCCTTCATCTCATTCTCATTGCTTGCAATTTTCTTCTTTCTCATGTAAAGTTCAATCATTCTCTGTCTTGCATTTGTATAATTTATATTTGCCAAGTGCACTGCACTGTGTGGCCTTAGATGAATTGCCATTCACAAGAAAGTCTAAAGCATGCTTTAATTGTGGCACTTATTACTTTAGGCTCTCATGGAAATCCTTTTCTAAGAATCATTTGATAGTTTTACATTTAAAAAATATTCCCCCTTTTGAGGATTTTAAATTGGTATCAAGAACAATCTTTGTTTGTTTTTCATATGTCTATTCTTTCCTTGAAATGGTATTAATACTTGTAGATTGATTGGCTCATGTTTCTATCAATTACTCTCATAATTACATAAAGATGATCTATTTGGGAAGCCACTGCCACCACAGGTCCAGAGTGCATGGGCCTGGGAGGCAGGACTGCCTCCGCATTGATTTCAAAGGGCAGTACCAATGCCCAGTGGTACTTTGGGGGTGGGGCCACCTGGCAGAGCCCTGGGAGCTAACCCCCACCCCATGAAGAACTGCAGTGTGGAGACGGCCACTGTACAGAACAACAGGTTGGGCAGTGCACCTCTGAGCTGTGCGGCTAAGTTTGCCACCACTTTGGATCTGGAAAGTGGGGCCTCCACCTCAGTGGGTCCAGAAGGTGGAACATCAAGCCAAAGAGGAACTTCTTGAGCCCTAAGGTTTAATGTCGTTTGCCCTGTTAGGTTTTGGACCTATTTGGGATCTGTAAGCTCTTTCATCTTTCCTACTTCTCCCTTGTGGAATGAAAATGACTGTCTTGTGTCTGTCCCACCACTGTGTTTTGGAAGCACATAACTTGTTTGGTTTCACATTTTCACAGCTGGAGAGGAATCTGATTTAGATATTAGATGAGATTTTGGACTTGAGAGTTGATACGGGAACAATTTAAGACTTTGGGGGCTATTGGGTAGGAATGAATGTTTTGCATACAAAAAGGACATGCATTTTGGGGGTCCCGGGGTGGAATGTTATGATTGAATGTTTGTGTTGCCCCAAAATTCATATGTTGATTGAAATTCTAACCCCCATTGTGATGGTATTAGGAGGGTAGGGCCTTTGGGAGGTGATTAGGCCATGAGCTGTCATGAATGGGATTACTACTGTTATATAAGAGCCCAGAGAGCTCTCTCATCTCTTCTGCCATGTGTGCACAGAGCAAAAAGATGGCTTTCTATGAACCAGGAAATGAGCCCTCACCAGAACCCAACCATGCTGGAACCCTGACCTCAGACTTCTAGCCTCCAGAACTGTGAGAAATACAGGTATACCTCGTTATATTGCATCTTGCTTTATTGCACTTCACAGATAATGCTTTTTCTTTTTTAAAAATGGAAGGTTTGTGGCAACACTGCATCAAGCAAATCTATCAGCACTATTTTTTCAACAGCATTTGCTCACTTCATGTCTCTGTGTCACATTTCGGTAATTCTCACAATATCTCAAACTTTTTCATTATTATTATACTTGTTAGGATGATCTATGATTAGTGGTCTTTGATGTTACCATTCTAATTGTTTTGGGATGCCACAAATCATACCCATATAAGATGGTGAAATTAGTAAATGTGTGTGTTCTGACTGCTCCGCTGACCTGCCATTCCCCCATTTCTCGCCCTCTCTTCAGGAATTCCTATTCCTGAGACACAACAATATTGAAATTAGGCCATTTAATAACTCTACAATGGCCTCTAAGTGAAAGGAAGAGTCATAAGTCTCTCAATTTAAATCAAAGGCTAGAAATGATTAAGCTTAGTGAGAAAGACATGTCAAAAGTGGAGATAGGCCAAAAGTTAGGTCTCTTATGCCAAACAATTAGCCAAGTTGTGAATACCAAGGAAATGTTCTTGAAGGAAACTAAAATTGCTACTCCAGTGAACACATGAATGATAAGAAAGTAAAATAACCTTATTGCTGACATGGAGAAAGTTTTAATGGTCTGGACGGAAGATCAAACCAGCCACAACATTCCATTAAGCCAAAGCCTAATCCAGGGCAAGGCCCTAACTCCCTTCAATTCTATGAAGCTGAGGTGAGGAAGCTGAGAAGAAAAGTTTGAAGCTAACAGAGGTTGGTTCATGAGGTTTAAGGAAAGAAGCCATCTCCATAACATGAAGGTGCAAGGTGAAGCAGCAAGTGCTAATGTAGAAGCTGCAGCAAGTTCTCCAGAAGATCTGGCTAAGATAATTAACGAAGGTGGCTACACTAAACAACAGACTTTCAATGTAGACGAAACAGCCTTCTACTGGAAGAAGATGTCATCTAGGACTTTCATAGCTAGAGAAGTCAGTGCATGGCCTCACAGCTTCAAAGAATAGGCTGCCTCTCTTGTTAGGAGCTAATGCAGCTGGGGACTTTAAGTTGAAGCCAATGCTCATTCACCATTCTGAAAATCCTAAGACCCTTAATAATTATTCTAAATCTACTCTGCCTTTGCTCTATAAATGGAGCAACAAAGCCTGGATGACAGCACATCTGTTTACAGTATGGTTGACTGAATATTTTAAGTCCCTGTTGAGACTTACTGCTCAGAAAAAAAGATTCCTTTCAAAATACTACTGCTCATTGACAACGTATCTGGTCACCCGAAGGCTCTGATGGAGATATACAATGAGATGAATGTCATTCTCTTGCCTGCTAACACAACATCCATTCTTCAGCCCATGGATCAAAGAGTAATTTTGACTTTCAAGTCACGTTATTTAAGAAATAGATTGTGCAAGGCTATAGCTGCCATACATAGAGATTCCTCTGATGGATCTAGACAAAGTAAATTCAAAACCTCTGGAAAGGATTCACCCTTCTAGAGGCCATTAAGAAACATTCTTGATTCATAGGAAGAGGTAAAAATATCAACATTAACCAGAGTTTGAAAGAAGTTGATTCCAACCCTCATGGATGACTTTGAGGAGTTCCAGACTTCAGTGGAGGAAGTAACTGCAGGTGTGGTGGAAATACCAAGAGAACTAGAATAAGTAGAGCCTAGGGGCCAGCCCTGTTGCCAAGTGGTTATGTTTGCACACTCTGCTTTGGTGGCCCAGGGTTTCACTGGTTCAGATCCTGGGCACGGACATGGCACTGCTCATCAGGTCAGGCTGAGGCGGAGTCCCACATGCCACGACTAGAAGGACCCACAACTAAAATACACAACTATGTACTCGGGGGATTTGGGGAGAAAAAGCAAAAACAAAAAAAAGGATTGGCAACAGTTGTTAGCTCAGGTGCCAATCTTTAAAAAAAAGAAAAGGGGGGGGGGGGTCTGTCCTCATGCCCAAGTGGTTAAGTTTGCACACTCTGCTTCTGCGGCCCAGGGTTTCACTGGTTCAAGTACTGGGTGTGGATATGGCACTGCTTGTCAGGCCGCGCTGAGGCGGCGTCCCACATGCCACAACTGGAGGGACCCACAACTAAAAATACACAACTATGTACTTTGGGAGAAAAAGAAAAATAAAATCTTTAAAAAAAAAAAGAGCCTAAAGATGTGACTGACTTGCAATATCATGATAAAACTTTAATGGATGAGTTGTTTCATACAGATGAGCAAAGAAAGTGGTATCTTTAGATGGAATCTACTCCTGGTGAAGATGCTGTGAAGATTGTTGAAATGACAACAAAGGACTTAGAATATTACATAAACTTAGTTGATAAAGCAGTGGCAGGGTTTGAGAAGACTGACTCCAATTTTGAAGGAAGTTCTACTGTGGGTAAAATGCTATCAAACAGCATCACATACCACAGAGAAATCGTTCATGAAAGGAAGAGTCAATTGATGTAGCAAACTTCATTGTTGTCTTACTTTAAGAAATTGCCACAGCCACCTGTAGGGGAGGAAGACATTTCCTCTACCCACTTTAGGTCCTTCTGGCTGGACTACAAATTAAATTCACATGAGACAGAATAATAGGAGAAAATTAAATAAAGCTTTATAACATGTATACATGGGAGAGACCAAGAAAAACTGAGTAACTCACCAAAATGGCGGAAACTCTCACCTTAAATACCATCCTCAGCTAAAGACAAAGGAGGATGTTGGGGGTTGGGGGAGTCAGTTATGGGAGGTTACCAGAAAAGCACAGTAAACAAAAGTAAGGTTATTATGCAGATTTAAGTCCTTGCCTTCTGCATTGATAAGAGTTTCTAGAGATAAGGTCATCTTCCCTACTTCCTGGTACAGAGAGGGAGAAGCCTTTACAGATGGGATTTCCTTTACAAATGTAAATGCTTCAACAACTTTTCAGTTTCTCTCATGTCTGCAGTTTTTAAAAGTAACCAGCCCAAGATAATCCTCATGCCAAAGAGATGTATCTTGGGGTGGCCAATTCCAGTCCTCCACACACCCAAACCTTCAGCAACCACCTAAATCCTACTCATATCTGTAGGCATCCTGCTTTATCTTTGTATTTCACATTATGAATAAAGTTTAAAAAATTAAATAGAAACCCTAGCAGGCATATACAATTTATTCTAATGCCTGGCCACAAATAACAATGAATGAATGATGTGAATTTTCATGAAGGAGAGTGCCCAACTTTATCAACTATCTACTAAGTGCTGATTTATTCAATGTCATTCGATAAGGACACTAAAGTGCAAAGAGGTCAAGTGGCACATCTGATGTTTGATCTAAGCATTGTCTTACTTAAGAATACTGTACTTTTGCTTCTCCTCCAAATGGGATATTAAATCTGATATATTTACTTATTTTAAACTTTCCTTGACTCAAGCAGGCCTAAATTCATCAGAGTCAGGTCAATATGGGCATGTGACTATTCTAGGGAACTATTCGAAAGGACAGACAGTATGAAGCCTCACTGTGACAAAAAAGATTGGTTTTATGAACTGGCGTACACTACTCCTTGTTCCACAACTTTAAATTAGACCTACTATTAGGTTATTTTTGAAGGTCCTTCTAAAATGTAGTCATTTATGTAAACACTGATTAACTTACCAAAGAAACATGACAGGCAGACTGAGTTTAGAGTGAGGTACTTCTGGGACATTTTTCATGGCTTTGTTTTCCCATGTTTTGAATTATCTGGGTGAGTGGTAAATGTAATCACAAGTGTCCTTATAGGAGAGAGGCAGATGCAAATTTGACCTGAGGGAAAGAAGGTAATGGGAAGTCTAAAGCAAGATGTTAATGGCTTTGAAAACGGAGCAAGGAACGCAGCTCAAGAATCCGGAAAAGGCAAGGAACTGGATTTTCCCCTAGATCTCTGGAAGGAGTGCCCTGCCAACACCTTGATTTGGGCATAGTGAAAATGATTGTGGACTTTCAACCTCCAAAACTATAGAATAAATGTGTGTTGTTTTAAGCCACAAAGTTTGTGGTATTCTGTTACAGCAACCATAAGAAACTAATACAAAGACTAAACAGCCTTATACTTACTAGTAGAACCACATTTTCTTTATGAAATTGCACCTAATCTTATTCAATTTCCATTTCTGATATTGTAGTAATCTTGATCTAAGCACCTACCAACCTACAAAGAGCTGTGCAACCTTTGAGCTTAAAAGATGATGCTTTTCATTTTAAAAATCCTTTATTGGTCTCCTCTATCCCTTATTTACCACCTCTTCCTCTTCACTTACCAAAAACATTTTCCCCAAAAGATTGTCCTTGACCTCTCCTCTTCATAATCTTGTACTTCTTACTTTATTCAGAGCTTTAATTATCACTGTATACCAATGCTCTTGGCCTGTCTGCTAAGCTCCAGAGCTACATTTCCAATGGTCTTCTGTTCATCTTCAGCTGGGTAGTTCACTGGCATATTCATTCAATATAACTCAAAATGAGTTCATCTTCCCATGCATAGATTTACAAACAGAAAACCAAATCACACCAGAAAATGAATGCTTCATCAAATAAGGTATGTTAAGAATTTTGCTTTGTTTTGTTTTACACAATAATGGAAAACTAGAGAAGTATCTAATTTTTTGGTTTTTGCAGATGTCAAATTTGAGTAATATTTCTTACAACATTTCTTCACTTTGCCTTATTCCACATGGACCATCCTAGTCATGGCCAAAATGATTACAGGAATGGAAAATCTGACTTTCAGACAGTTCTGTATAGGAATTCTAACAATATGATCTTCTCAACCAAGTATCAACAACTTTATGTATCTATTTTTTAATTTATCCATCATAAGCCATATTAAATGCTCATAGATCAGGCATGTCATAAACTGCTGCTCTGACATCACACTGAGGGTCTTTAAAATATTTAAGTCAATTTTATTGAAGTACAATTTACATAGACTAAGATGTACCAATTTCAAATGCAAAACTGATACGGAGCACTTTCTAAGGTATACAGGAAATGTTATAAGGAAAAACAGCAAGGTACAAAAGAGTAGATAAAGTATGCTTCCTTTTGTGTAAGAAAGGGGAAAAATTAATAAGTATTTGCTTTTTATTGCAAAATGAAACGGAGGAAAAATCAGAAATAAAAATTGGTTGAACTTCAGAGGATGGGTAAGAAAGGAACTCCTCAGAATACAATTTTTTAATACAGTTTTGACTTTTGAACCATATTAAAATTTTTCATATTTAAAAAATAAAATTAGGGGCTGGCCTGGTTGCAGAGTGATTAAGTTCACACACCCACTTCAGCAGGCCAGAGTTCACAGCTTCGGATCCCAGGCACGGACCTAGCACTGCTCGTCAAGCCACGCTGTGGCAGCTTCCCACATAAAATAGAGGAAGGTTGGTATAGATGTTAGTGCAGAGACAATCTTCCTCAAGCAAAAAGAGGAAGACTGGCAACAGATGTTAGCTCAGGGCTAATCTTCCTCACAAACACACAAATAATAATGAATTAACTAATTAATTAACAAGAAAGAAAAAGCTCTAGAGGTGAATACAAAGGAACTAATGAACCTAATTATATATGAAAATTGATAATGTAAAGAATAAATTCAAGTAACTTGGGACACAGTACTGTAAGTCCTCTGCACTTTTTCTGAAGACAAAGAATTGTGGAAAAATCTTGAACTTTACCTTGTAGTTTTTTACTAGTGGTACTAGTGATTTTAAAAGCATTTTGTGTGTAGTGTAGAATAGAATAAACGAGTAATACACTAATGTTGAGAAGCAGGATTCTCATTGTGAGAGAAGGGTGATAAAATATAAAATGGGGAGAAGCAGAAGAAGAACTCCGAGTGACTGGATTGCAATTTGAGGTTACCATGATATAAAGTATGTGCGTGTGTGGAAACTCTCTCCACTACATGGGTCTAGGTAGTACCCTAATCTTGATTTCTAAATATTATTTCCCACTAAAAGGAAACAGGTTCCTTGGAGAAATGATTGATTCCAGGTCTGAGGAAGGAATGTACAAGGTAAACCTAAAATATATTATTCCAGAAATCAAAGAACTGTTAAAAAATGGATGAAGATGTGCCAAAGGAACATAGAAGCCAGCTTAAAGGAGCTCCTAAGGGTCAAATCTGGGACCTTAAATATGACAATAAAGTATATAAAATAAAAAAGAATCTATGTCAACAGTAATTAACAGCAACAACAACAAACCAGTGAGGCTACCTGGTCAGCGGAGAATTGACAGAACTAGAAAATGACCATTTGTAATCTCCAGTCTAATACCTGATTCAGGTATTATGTGCCTCCAGAAGTGATTCCTTGAGAAGAATATAAAATCACTAATTATTGGTGATGTTAATTTTGATCACTTGGTTAAGGTGCTACATGCCAGATTTCTCCATCATAAAGTACTTTTAGCTCTTTTAGTTACTACATAATCTATGGGTGAATACTTTGAGACTGCATAAATCCTGTTTCCCACCAAATGTTACCACATATTTTTAGCACTCTTTGGATTGTTAACAAAACTGTTTAACGTGAATGTCATCATGAGGAAACGAGAAAAATCCAAATTGTGGAACATTTTATGAAATGACTAGCCTGAATTCTTCAAAAATGCTCAATATCATGAAAGAAAAAAAAAAGGTGAACTGTTCAAGATAAAAGGAAACTAAATTCAATGAATGATTATTGATTGGATCCTGGATTTTAAAAAATCAGTATAAAGAACAATATTGGGGCAACCTGGCAAAATCTGTGTATGAACTATATTTTGTTAAACTATCAACAAATTATTTTTAATTGTGACAATGTTATTGTGGTATGTAGAAGAATGATATCTTTTTTCTGAAGAGATACATCACGAAGAATTTAGAGATGATATGTTGTCTGCACCTTACTTTTAAATGAAGGGAAAAATATATGTGACAAAATGTTAACTAGTAAATTTAAGAGAAGAGTAAACGAGTGTTTATTTTCAACCCTGTCTTTCTTTTAAAGATTGGCACCTGAGCTAACATCTGTTGCCAATCTTCTTTTTTTCTTCTTCTCCTCCCCAAAGCTCCTCAGTATATAGTTGTGTATTCTAGTTGTAGGTCCTTCTGGCTCTGCTATGTGGGATGCTGCCTCAACATGGCTGGATGAGCGGTGCTAGATCTGTGCCCAGGATCCGAACCAGCAAAACCCTGGGCTGCCAAAGCAGAGCACGTGAACTTAACTGCTTGGCCACGAGGCTGGCCCCAACCTTTTTTTTAACAATAAAAATTTAGAGAAAATTCCAGTGAATAGAAACTTTATCAGCGAACTTTAGATAAGGAGAAAATCTATTAAGTTATAATATATTATTACCACATGTCACTGTTGGCAGGCTTTGTTCACAAAGTCAAGCATCATGTGCTTCCTACTTCCTGAACTTCTTGTTAAATCGACAACTGGAGACACTGATGCTTCTCCTCAGGTTTCCAGAGCTGCCATAAAATCCAGCATTCAATTTCCTCAGCCTAGATCTACCGCCACTAGGGTCCAAGGCACAGATGTAATCATGTCTGTATTTGTGCGTTATCAATTAAATCACAACTCATAATCTAATATTTTTTCAATTTGGTTATTTATCTTCATTACCCATGTGGGTTTCATATTTATCTTCCAAAGAAATCCACTGTAATAACTGTACAACTTTTTCCCGTTTTTGAGAATTTATGGGAGATTACTGTAACATTAAAAAGTCCATTTAAAAATAACTCAAGTGCTCAGTGTAATTTTTAGATGGGAGTAAACATCAACTCAAGCAGCTCTTGAGTAGTCCCAGTAAATACCCACTAACAGTTTCAAAGACATTATCAACTGAAAACCAGAAGGGAATGGGACGTACCGGCTTTGGTCTGTATTCAGAATCATCTAAACAATCAAACTAACCATTGTTTTTTGAGCTTTCCCAGGAGCAAGCCTTTGTGGCACACACCAAAACAGGTATTACAATCCTTACCCTTCTAGTCCTTCAGTCTGGCTGGAAAGGTAACAGTTATACTTGTAAAAATATATAAGCAAAACACTGAAACAAATCTAAATGTTGAAGAATTAGAAGGTTAAATTGACCATTAGTTACCATGCTATAGAAAAATGTATTGGAAAACAATGATATACTCAGTGAAAAAAAGTGGTACCAATGCAATTTTGTTTCTTAAAAACATACATACCATCTTATTGCAATTTTGTTTTATTACAGCAACATACATGTATGTAGGGAACAGGAAAAAAAATACCAGAAACATATACCCCAACTGTATAACAATGGTTATCTGGGAGTGGTAGCATTTGTGATTATATTCTTCCTTATGATTTCTATATCCAATATTTTTGCAACACTTTTATAATCAGAGCACAAATATTTTAAAGAAATCATTTAAAAACATAACTAAAAATAGAGAGCAGTATACGCTAAGCAGCAAACTGTCTCAATGGTTAGTTCTGTAAGACCAACTTCACAGAGCTGCAGGTGCTCAAGGAGGCCTTCCTAGAAGAGGCAGAGCTCCCATACAATGCACTGCACAGTGCCCTGTACCTGACACAGGAAGAGCTCGATACACAGTCACTCTGATTCTATCACTTAATCTTCACCTATCCCATTAGGTAGACACCTCCTTTTTGGAGTTGAGGAAACTGAGACTTAGAAAACTTTACTTAATTTTATAAGGTTCACAAAGCTAGTAAGCGGTCGAACCACAATTGAAGCTCAAGTAGTCTAACTCAATCTTTACTCATACCAAGTAACTAGCAATTGCTGGCAGATTATAAACTCCCTCTTTAGGTCTCCAGGTAACATGAGAGCAGCAATCTAATCAGTCTTGTTCCACTGTGAACCCAAGGTGTAATAAAGTATATAACACAGTACATAGCACACAGCTGCTATCAAAGAAAAACTTAGTATGTTAATGAAAGATCACTTTTTTGTCACTATGGTTTACAACCAAAAACTGGATAACTTAAATCTGGGGTTCAGACTCAGTCAATAAAGGCAATAGCTTGGTATCTACAATCAAAATGGTGGTACAAAAATTTTTAAATTAAGATACTATAAAAAAGTTAAATATTTTAAAGGTCATTAAAACATTTTTGTGTTGATACTAAATTTCAGGACTACTGGTGGAGTATTTGTTTTTTTGACGAAGAAAATTTATATCACAGGATCCCTTAGCATAAGACAGATACTATAAAAATGAGAGCCATCTAGGTTATACTCTTTCTTTTTGGATTTGTCATACTTACCCCAAAAGGCAAAAATTCATTCAAAAACAACAAATGGGAGCCCCTTTATGCTAGTTCTACAGAAATAAATTATAGTATCGGCAGCACCTCTAGAATAATGAGAGAGATGGAAACAACCCAGAAACAGTTGGGCATTTATTAACTATGTAAATAAAGATAAGATATTACAAAAGCAAAGAACAATAGTGAATTTTTCAGCCAAGGCATGAGGTTACCTAGGAAGTTAGTTCTACCAGAGTAACAACAGATATAAAGAGTGCTATGTTAAAAACCAAAGTTAAGGTGGAAAGTATATCATTTTTTGAAGAAAACTTGCTTGTATTGCCTTATTGTATGGGATGTAAGTAGGTTTTTTTTTTTTTAAACTGAAATTTAAACTCATACTCATTGAAATATTTGTGCAACTTAGTTATATTTTATCATTTTGCAGTTTATTTACTTGAAATAAAACTCTAAATAAAATCATTAAGTAAAGCTTAAGATGGCAAGATATCATAGTGTAGAAGTACATTTATAATTATGTATTTAATTATACAAATAATACATCTGTACAGTAATATATTCAGTGTATTAAAAATTAAAATAAATGTGAAAGACCCCAGACTCCTCTCTGCCACAACCAGTGGTAACTAGTAAAATCACATTAATAGTTTCTTATATATCTCTCCTGAAATATTCTAGGTGCATAATGTAAGCATCTGCCATGTCACCTCACCCTCAGATATGTTATCTATTATTCGTTTGTTTTTTTCCACTTAGCAATATATCCTGAACATCATTCTGAATACCCTGTACAGTTATTTCTTGTTCTTTACAATAGCTGCATAATACTCCATTTAACTTCATTCATCTTTTAATAGACATTTAGATTGTTTCAACTTATTAGCTACTAGAAACAATTCTGCAGTATCTTTGTATATTCACCTCTGTGTACATCCATAGGCTGCTTGCCTAGAAGTAGATTTTTAGAATTAAATGGAATATGCAGTTAACATTTTGAAAAGAGACTGCCAAAATGCTCTCCAAAATAAGATTGTACAAATTTATACTCAGATGTTTTCTTTACTGGGCTAGGTCAATGTGCTATTAGTGTTTTTATGAAATATAATTATGAAAGAATGTATTTAGTATATAACTTTTGAAACATCAAACAATGTATTAGCAATCCAAAGAAATCATCTGCCATTAATCACTCCTATTTCTTTATAACTAAAGCAATTAAGAGTATGGGCTTTAATCACTCCTATTTCTTTATAACTAAAGCAATTAAGAGTATGGGCTTTGAAGACAGACAAACGTGGGTTCAAGTCCCACCTTTGGCACTTAGGACCTATGTGATTTCCACCAGGTTATTTAGTCCTTTTAAGCCTTGATTTATGTCTTTGCAAAATGAGGAACATAATAGTGCCTACCTAATAGAATTACTATGAAGCATAGTATACAAAGTGTTTATTGAAGAGCCTGACTAAGTATGGTTGCATGATAACATACTGTATGACTTAAATGATTAACATATAACAAAAGCCGTATCTACTTATATTTTCTAAAAACAGTGAACACTAAAAATCTCCAACAATGAACTGATTTTTATTTTCTCTGAGTCTCTCAATTCATAAGAATATAAAATCTCCATCTGAACCTCTCACAATCATGAAGCACTGATTTGTGGGCAGAGTTTAGTATGGAACATAATTCATTCAGGCTCAAAGAAGCTTAGAGAATATAAAGTTCTAATTAAAGAAGAGAACTTCAATAATAAGGAGATTTGGGTTTAGGTTTATCAGATTGCAACGTAATCACGAATTCCTCTCCCTATGATAAAACAGAAGAACTTCTAAGACAGCATTTTAATAATGATGGCTGGTAGTTTATAAACACTATTGAGAATGGCTATAAAAAGCAAGTGTAAACTTTAATGTTGCAGCTGATTTCAAGCATTCCTTTTAATGGATTCTACGTACTGAAACTGCTTAAAGGTATGATCACCTGAGATCTCCTCTATATATCGGGAATTGTAACATATTCAATTTGAGACATCAAAAAACATTTAAAATAGACACCACAAAACGTATCTGCAGTTTAAAGGTCAAATTTATTAGGAGATTAAGAGATGTATTATACATGGACTATAAATACTGCACAGCTGACTTTATTCCCAGTCAAGCACAGAGATATAGTCAGTGCCAACCTATTTTGTGGATACTCTTGTTCTTTTGTTCCAAGAAAAGTTTGCGCCATAAGACTTGGACTTGGGTTTCGGAACCTTCCTCTCTTCAACGTCATAGCTCCATCCTAGAAAACAAAAACAAAAACAAAAACAAGCCTACAGGAACAGAATTAAAGAGAATACCTGAAGAATACAGCAAGCAGAGGCTAACTTTCATAAATTTAATATTCATTTATCATCAGGAGTACATGTCAACACATCTGAAATATAAATACTTACTTAGTAATTTGTTCCCTTATAATCCTGTGTGACAAGAGGGTCCAAAACATTGCCTGAAGATGATTTACTTTATCTCAAATTAAGGGTGTGACCATGATTCAATTTCTTCTTGCTCAGTATTCTTTGTTCAATTACCAGTGGTTATGTATAATGTAAAATTCTCCATTCCGTGTTGTTTAATATGTGACTTCTTGAATAACTGCAATGAGGAGCATTGAATAATATAACCTGTCTCACTGTATTCTAAAAGCTGGTCCATTTACAGCAGTTTGGAGCTCACTCGAAGCAATACAGAAAAACAAGTACATACTTATCTATAGAAAACACAAAGTTGAGATTACTTGGTTAAATTCCCTGGATTTTGTTGGGCTACTGATTAACTCAGAAAGTTTTCCTACATTTGCTTCAAGGGCTATCTACATTAGAATCCCATGGAAGTACTGATAATAATGAAAATTCTTATGCCTGCCCAAAGGCCACATGAGAATCTCTGGTGGGGGCCTGGGAATCTGCACTTTAACTATTGATCCCAGGAGATTTTTATGCAGAGGTTTGAGAACCACTGGTCTAAAATATCTATTCTCTTCTAAGAGTTTCTCTTTTCTCAAAAGCCCTTTTCATGTTTTATAATTTTGAACACTGGATTTAATTTATGTCTATTTCTTCTGCTTTAATTTAAGTCCAGCTCTTTAGTTCTAAAATATGGAGAAGAACCAAATCAACATCCTTAAAAATATAATTGTCACCTTTGTATTCCCTAGACCAAGCAACCTCTATAATTTTCACTTTTCTTCATACGATCCATTTTCCATTCCTGTAATTGATCATTCTTCTCTCTCAGAACATTCTTCAAATAACTCATCTTGAAACATCTGATTCATAGCTGATCATGCAGTCATGTGTAAAATGTCCAAACTGAATATTATATAGTTGTCTAAGTGAGCTTCTTGATCCTGTGAGTTAGCATGAATTCTACTACCTCTTGGTGAGTACAGTATTTGTTGTCACAAAGCTTACATTTGAATTTGTTTTTGCCAGTGCCCTCGAGGCAATTTCAACTCCTAGTTACCCTGTGCACAGCAGAGCGGAACCCCGCCTGGTCTTTCTGCGCCATCCTCTCACCTTCCAGCACTACATCAGACAATGCTCCACTGCTACTCATAGGGTTTGTGTGGCCAATTTTTTCAGAAGTGGGTGGACTCCAGAAGCTCCGCTGAAACCTGTTCACCATGGGTGACCCCGCTGTTATTTGAAATACCAGTGTCATAGCTTTCAGCATCACAGCAACACACAGCAGCCACACACAGTATGATGGGTGATGTGGTTCCCTGAACTGGAAATGAACGTGGACCACCAAGGCTGCTTTACATTTCAACAGCCCCTTACTTAGAATTCAATTTTGCCACAAAAGTGAACCCTAAGAAACTCAAGTCATCAAAGTATACTGCTACTATTGCCTATTTCAGTGTCCAAAAGGGGGAATTAGCAATTCCACTGCTAGAACTCCACCTTTAAAGAAAGTCCATTTGCCATAAAAGGAAATGGAGGGCCCGCCCAGTGGCAGCGGCAGTTAAGTGCACAGGTTCCGCTTCTCCGTGGCCCGGGGTTTGCTGGTTCAGATCCCGGGTGCGCACATGGCACCGCTTGGCAAAAGCCATGCTGTGGTAGGCGTCCCACGTATAAACTAGAGGAAGATGGGCATGGATGTTAGCTCAGGGCCAGGTCTTCTCAGCAAAAAGAGGAGGACTGGCAGTAGTTAGCTGAGGGCTAATCTTCCTCAAAAAAAAGAGGAAACGGAGAAGCAGAAAAGCAAAGGAAATAAATGGTTTAAAATTCAAATGAAACATCAGAAGCCAGGAGAGAAAATGCTGATTCAATTCACTTGCTTAACATAACCTTACTTTCACAGAGCAGAGAAAATGTTTTGAGAACTTTCCTACCCATTAAAACAAAAAAAATCACAAATATCTTACTTTAAGAGGACATAAAGTAAAAAATAAGTACATTAACAAGTGGTTATTTGCATTTCAAAAAATTTACTACAGGGCATAAAATAGTACCTACTTCGTTGGTTGTCATGAGGATGAAATAAGCTAATTCATGTAAAGTGCTGCGAAAGCACCTGGCACTTAACAGTTATTTGAGTTCTATGCGAAAGGTCCTTTTGTAAGACCTTTATATGAATTACTATTATTTCCTTTATATAACTGAGGAAACTGAGGCACAGGGTGATTAGGTAACTAGCACAAGGTCACTCAGCTAGGAAGGGGCAGAATCAGGATTTGAACACAGCCTGATTCTAGAGCCTGTGCTTCAACTATACTGTCTCTTGTGGTTTACAGTAAGTACTTGATAAATGCTAAGCGATTATTTCTCCCTGAAGTTTAATGTGCAACTTCCAAGCAACACATCTTCTATATGAAGTGAAGTATTAGTGTAAATAAAATTTCCATCACACTGGAACTCATGAATTTTGAATCTATGATGCTTTGGGTCTAGTTAGGGATAATTTGGCCTAGTTATTAACTATAGAATAGGGTTTTGGTAAGCAAATTAATACTGTGAACTGAGCATGACAACTTTAATATAAACTTCTCAAGCATTTCCTACATTAATCAGCAAATGATGCTGATAATTATAAAAATACTGAATTCAATGCAGCAGGTATAACAATAATAATTACTATTTACTGAGCATTTGCTATTCATTTAATAAATATTACTGATTGCCTACTCTGTGTCAGAAACTGTTGGACATCAGAGGCAAAGCAGTGAATAAATTCCCAAACTTCCTCAAGTTAGTAGGGGAAGAGAAATTAATAAGTAAATGTATAGTATATTAGGTGCTAATACACCAATACCTAAGATTAAAAAAACATGCTAATAAGTACAAAGAAGAGAACATTTTAGAGAGGATAGGCAAGCTTTCCCTCCCTGAGAAGGTCACATCTGAGTGAAGACGTGAAGGAGGTCAGAGAGTGCGCCCTGTGGCTATCGTGGACGTCACGGAAAATAGCCTGCGGGCAGCGAACAGCAAGTACAAACACTTTGGGGCAGGAGTGTGCCTGGTATTCTATGTTCTATGTTCTAGGCCCTGTGCTAAGTGCTTAAATGTATTTTTATTAAGTTTTAAAATTGAGTTGACATGTTGCTTGGCTTATGAGGTACGCATTTTATATATCCTAATTTTATATTTAATTATGAGGAAAAATAAAGCATAGAGAAGATAAACAAGCAGCCTAAAGCCATACAGCTAGTAAGTGGCAAACTCAGGTTGACTTTAAAGCTATGCACCTGACCACCTCATAATTAAAACTCTATTTCTTGAAAATTAGCCTGTAATTGCCATTTGTAACTATTCCATCCATTTCTTTTCAATCTCTGTGTTTCTGTAACTTTTTTTCCTTTTATTTCGGTAAATGTGTTGAAAAGACTATTTTAAGAATCCCTGGAAGGGCCGGCCCTGTGGCCGAGTGGTTAAGTTTGCGCGCTCCGCTTCGGCGGCCCAGGGTTTCACCAGTTTGGATCCTGGGCGCAGACATGGCACCACTCGCCAGGCCATGTTGAGGGCAGCATCCCACATGCCACAACTAGAAGGACCCACAACTAAAATATACAGCTATGTACTGGGAGGATTCTGGGAGAAAAAGCACACACACACCCCCACAAAAGAATCCCTGGAAAGTTAGTCTGTAAGTCACCCAAGACTCCATGACCTTTTCTTGCCAAATGATGGGTGACAGAACCTATGTTCCCTCCCTGCTCTGCCTCCCAACACACATTCTCCAGCCCAGTAAAGACAGTATAAGAGGAACTGAAGAAGAAACGAAAAAGCATTTGGAAATATTTAGGAACTGGTATTACACACAAACACATACCTGATAATCACTCACTCATTTATATGGTTAATGTCTTTCAATCACCAGGGAGAGAAAGAATTTTTTTTTTACTGCATCAGAAAGCAGACATAGCTCAATTATCTGTTCTGTTCATGGAGCCTCAAAATGCTGTCAGGGTCACTGCAATGTGAGAAGACTGGGCTTTTGTACACATAAAAGAACAACTGGTTTGGGTTTTCTCCTGGTAACTAAGGAGTGAGCTGGCTCTTGGGAATTGTGAGCCAGATAATAGTTGCTGTTGATGGTGCTAACAACAATAAATAGAAGTATCATTATAGGGATTGGAATGCGGATGGGCAAAGCACCCTGTGAAACAAACAAAAACACACATGGAAGAAACCTGCCATGTGCTAACAGTACCAGCTCCATATTATCACTCCACCACAGCCACCCATGATTGTTAGGATGCACAGGGGAAAAAGTTTCTTCCTCTCACATTTTTCTACGGAAAACAACTTTGCTCCCAAAGCTGCACATGCAACTGTGCTTCTCTGATGAAGTAGAAGTGAAGACGGGTGTGAGGAAGTCTAGTGACAATTCACAATAGACTGAAACTCAAGTCGGCCTACATAAATCTCCCTCTGGATTCTCTACCCGCCATGCAGAAAACTCTTCTACTACGTATGCTACAATGAAAATTTGCTCTTTTTTGAGAACTCTGTTAAGAATCTGACCACATTTCCAAGCATCCCTCTCCGAAGTGTTTACCTTCCAGTACCTGGATGAACAAATTACTGGTCCCACTGTCCTTCATATCACAATCTTTTCCAAATTACTTTTTGTAATACAGCGGCCATATACAGGCTACTGGAGCAAGCAGTGAGCTTTAGCTAACAACACAAAATAACTATAGATAACACCACCTAAAAGGATACCAAACATTTATACTTAATGGGTAAGTTACATGAATTGTACTCATCTTTTCTACTTCCCATTTGAAACTTGTTCTAAAAAAGAAAGAACATAATATAACTTGCAACAAATAGAATGTAGAAATTTAAGAATGAAATCTTATTTGCGAAATATTTAAATGTCTATAAGAATTTCTTTTTCAACCCTACAACAAGGGTTTTTTTAAAGAAAAAACTCAAACGAGTTTCTGAGAGAGATCACGGAAGTGGAAACACTTGCACTTTCTGATGAATGCTTGTATAAAATCAAGGTGTGGTCTACGACAAAGGTCCCATATGTTATTCTATTAGGACGCTGAAAACCAGCCCTTGCTCTTCCCAGCTGTGCAACAGAAGAAGATCAAAGCAACTGAGTCCAAGGCAGCTGCCCCAGGGATGGGGTAAAGCTCCTAGGGCTGCCGTCACTTCCCACTGAGGAGAGCAGCCATATGGCATGGATTAACCACAAATCCAACCACCAGCACCTAAATGATGAGAAGCTGACTCTCTTTGCTGTTTCACACACTGGAATGCTTTCACGAAGATATTCTGAACTTTAAGCCCTAGTATCAGAGAAGTATCTCTAGCAAATGCTCTAGTAAACTTAAAACATGATCTGTAACATCTATGCTCAATTTCTTTTTCAGAAATAAGCCCATTTATTTTGTTGATCTCCAGACTGTAGTTGGGATACTCTATTTCATATGATATGAATGTTTGATGTAATCTTTTCAAATGCCACCAAAAAAAAAAAGCCTCTGAAAAAAAAAACAGACCACAACAATTAACTTATGAATTCCATACATGAAACAGAAAAAGAAAATTAACTCCATTCATTTATATTTATAGAACCTTTTCATTTATGCTTCAGTAATGCAAAAATACAAAGTCACATTCATCAGTGCTTCTACTGCTTGTGAAATATGTTACCTCCAGTAACCTTGGTTCAAGTCCTGTAAAAGGTCTTTCGCCTCTAATAACCTAATCTCAAACCCTGACATTCGGAAGTGCAGTTTAATGATTTTTCCTACTGTCCATTTGTGTACAAAGCAAGAACCACCACATAATTTGGCACAAAGTGACATAACTGGCAGTCACTGCTACCAGAGGCATGCGATCAGAATAGCAAAGGCTGTGGGAGGCCAACGCAAGCTATGTTGGTTGGTACTTGGAAGGTTTCAAGATTCCTCCTCAGGCTATGCACTCACATTATGCCTAAGTGAAAGCAAAGCATGCATTTAAAATGTAATTTCAAGGGGAGGGAAAAGGAAGAAAAATAGCTTTTCAGGAATTTCACTTTAAAAGTCTCTCTACTTTGAAATTCTTGATAATTCTAATATTTTGGGGGGAGGAGGAGGAAGTTCAGAACAATTTAAAAGTATCTTAGATCTTCTTTTAGAAAACATGGGGGAGAAATAACAGGGCTTTGGATACAATGGCAAAGCAATTCTTTCCAAGAACTTATATAAAATGATTTAAGCAAGCAAATAGGGTGAAAATGTGAAGCACCTGAAATATTTATAAGATTAGTAATACCCTACACCTGCCACAGCTGCAACATCTCAAAAAACCCACCTTTGATGTGATAGTGAATGGCCCCCTTAAATTTTATCTTTTTAAATAATATAATTGCTATACAATATTATTATTATTATTTCCAAAGCAGTAATTAGAACCATACTATTCAGAACTTGCCACAGAACAAACTGGTTCCAAAAGTACATTAGAAAGTTAGAACACATTTTTCTAGAGAAAAAAACTATCCAACGGTGGATGTCTAAAAATCACTCTCAGAGATTTTGATGCAATTGGTCTGGGGAGTGGTCTGTGCATGGGGATTTCCAGAATCTTATTTAACCTATAATACACTAGGAACCTCACTAAGCTACCATGTATAACGATATCTCTAAGAGAAAAATTATTTCAGACTTCCAATTGGGAATCTAAGGAATTCACCTCTTTCGCTCTCTCAGGAACCTTAGTAGTCAAGTTGAACATTTCCCTAGCCCCAAGACAGCCAGGACCTGGGATTGGAGATTAGGAAGAAAGAGTTCTGTAGAAAAAAAATTTTGTGCTTTAATAGAAAACAATGTAGTGTCTACAGCACACCAGACGTTAGCCACGTTCACTATCTTTGACTTATTTTGCAACTCTGTAAGCTGTAGGTACCAATAATCCTCACTATTTGCTGATTCTGTCTTTGTGAATTTGCGTATTCACTAAAATCTATTTGTAACCCCAAAACAATACTCACAATGCTTCCATGGTCATTGTGACATGCATAGAATGGTGAAAAACTTGTCACCAACACACACATTGCTAGCTGACGTCAAGCAAGGTAATGCTCTGTCTTCTTGTTTCAGCGCTCATATTGTAAACAAGTGTCCTTTTTGTGGTTTATTTACAGTCACTTTTTTTTTCATTTTTGTGCTTCTTGTTGGTAATTTCGCTGTTTACAATGGCCCCCAAATATAGTGCTTTAGTACTTTCCAGAGTTCCTGAATTCAAGAGGCTGTGATATGCCAATGTGTGGTGCGTTAGATAAGTTTCATTCAGACACAAGTGACAGTGCTGGTGACCATGAATTCAAGTTCAGGAATCAACAATATACACTAAATGAGGTGTTTTTAAACAGAAACATTCATAAAAACAAGGTTACATATTAATCAGTTGACGAAGTTTTGTGATCAGAGGCTCACAGGAATCTAACCCTATATTTTCCCTAGGAGCAATATTTGAGTATTTGCAAATTTAGTGTATGTAGTGATTGTAGTGACTTTACAGAACATAACTACCATAATACCATGAATAGCCAGTATCAACTGTAATTGATAGATACATAAATTCTGTCCGGTCTGGTGACTCCCCCAGCCCTCAAAACCAGTGTTGTCTCTATTTGCAATGATCTCAACATTCTTTTACTCTACAGAAATTAGTGTTGTATTGACTTTTCATTTGAACTGCTTATAACATCTCCCTGGCTCCCTTATTTCACGAGTAAAATAAATCCTTCAACACATGTTTATTTATATCTATATTAGAGTCATGGTTTTATTTTTTTTGGTAAATATCTTTTACCAATTTTGGAGGTCTCACTGAGACACCTATTAGATTCACCAACCAAAGCCAGGCAAACTTCTTCACCAGAAGAGGTACGCATTATTTTAAGCCCAAGCAAGTCTTTTCTTGGCTCCAAGAAGTAAACACAAGAGAACTTTGCTGACTCTCTGGTTTTCTCATTTTAATTGTGCTGTCTACTAATTTTGAGAATTGGTTTTATGGTCTGATCATTTGATGACTCTTTTAAATGGATTAACGGTTTTAGAGATGTCTGTTAGGTGAGAAAAGACAGAAAATCTAGTTTGTTAGTCTTTTCTGTCTATTTGAACTCAAATAAATGAAGAACTTAAATTCACTGAGAAGAGAACAGCTCTTTAGTATGAACCAGTGAATTCATAATTCTGTGTTTCCTATTAACCCATGGCTGAAATTTTACGATTCAAGTTATAAGCTCTCGGTATGACTATATGTCTATCTACATGTCTGTTAATTCGGAAAGGTCTTTCTCTCCCATTATGTGGGTGGGTAATGTTTTTCTACCTCCAGATGATATTAATGAATTAGATTATAAAATCTCTTTAAGGGGCTCTGGGCTCTGTTCTGATTGGCTTACAGAGAAAAATAAGCACTTGCATAAGTGGAGTATTCCTAAAATTCCCAGAAACCAAAGAAATTGAACTTCGAATACTTTTAATGTGCTAGATTTAAAAAGTACTCTTATAGGACCTAGGAAACATTTAAGAATTCAAGTTCAGATAGTATACGCAGGTTTTTAGCAAACAAGACAAATTTAATAATTTTGGTTTCATAAAAACAGCTGTGCTATCTATCAGGGTTAAATGTAACACAAACATACATTTTTTTTATTCCAGTTGGGTATGTTCTTTCTAAACTTATACAGGTTTATTGATCAAATAAGCTAGTATTACTTCTTTCTAATGTTTATAATTCTGAAAAATGTAAATTTGTGTTTTTCCAAAATGATTCATTATTCTGAAAATTTTATTTCAACAGTAATTATGTTCTGTAATATGTCAGTTTGAAAATTAATTCCCAAGATCTCTGGGTAAATTAAAACATTAGATGATATCAACGGATATTTATTAGATACCCAGATCACTTCTAAGATAGGATACTGAACCATGGATTACTAAGCAGAAATTTTTTATATACTTTTTGCTTCCTATTTTTTATATGCTACAGAGAGACTGTATCTTTGGGTTTGTTAATGTACATCTTCACTTTTGCCACCTGGAGAAGCTGGACACTTTCTACACGCAGTTGTAGAAAGTTGTGTTATGTGTACTTAGGAGTTTTGCTAGTTTACTAAAATGCTGGTATGTAATAGTTTTCAATGGTCTTTCAGTTTTCTTTATGAAATCAAAGTAACTTTGGTTAAAAGATATAATTAATATACATGAATGAAACTCTACTAGGAGCAATAGTGGCAAAGAGATATAACTTTGTATGCAAGGTAATAAGAGGTGTTTTCGTTTACTAAGGGAAAGAATATTTAGGTCCTAAAGTAAAATGACTGATTATTCCAGAATGAGAAAGAGAATGGTGAAGGAAAAAACTTGAATGAATACAGAAAGTTGTTGTAAGAGATTTGCAAAAAGGACATTTTATTTGCCTTATAGTATGTCTAAAAAGTAAGTCTGAAAAACTATGAAATGTATAAAAATCTCAGCAAAGTTTACTCAATTTTGATGGGCTTGTTTCATAGTTTACTGTTTATTGCCTTCCCTGACAATATGAAGAGTTATTCATTTTGTCTAATCTGCCCAGATTACAATGGGTCTGTGGTTTATCTGAATAACTGTACATGATTTATGCTGACTTTAAGTCCTTGGTGACTTATGTAAGAGCTTAAATTTTTTATAATCACATTACCTTCTATGTTTATAAGTTTCATTGTCACTTTGAAATAAGCAGCCAGAAAGTGCTTCCCGGGCACCCATAATCCTATTCCTATGCCAAGTGTTCAAATTTATGAGCCAAATACTGTTTCTCGGGCACCCATGATCCTATTCCTATCATAGCGTTCAAATCTACTGAAAAATTTTTATTTTTGCTTCTCCCAAATCAAATCCTAAATGTAAAATAAAATAAAACATTCAGAATACCTTTGCACCTTAAAACTATCTTTGAGATTCCCCAGAGGGCCTCTGGAAAATCACAAAGATATATTCTTTCAATCTTGTAAAAAAGGGAGGTGCTAGAAATAATTAAGTTTATTTGACACATTACTATTGATGAGCTGCACTAAGAACCGTCAAGTCAGAACAGATGCTTAACCATCCTGATGTTATTATCTTTATGGGTAAAATGTTATTAATAAGTATTTCAGAAATTATATGCCGTATGTGAAGTACAGAGATCTGTTAATGCCCTCAGCGTCCAAGATATGATGTTTTACTTATCACAGTCCTGGTACTGCTTTACCTGATATTAGACAACAGTATAGGTTATCAGTCACAATTTGAGTTATTTTAAAAAATATTAACTTGGTTGCATCTATCCTTCTTTAGTTTGGATCCTGTATCTTCTAGGTAAGTATATGTCAACTGGAAATCCATATCATTTATTAATGGAATTTTATTAATACGCAGATGTTTAGGACCTACCCCAGACTTACTGAATCTCTTCACTTGATATTCCTGATATATTTTTGGTATATTCTTACTATACGTTTGGCATATTTATGGTATGTCTCAGGATTATTACATCATATCTCAAGATTTTTTCTCTGTAAAGATTATGTTCATCCATTTTTATAAATCAGATAAACGTTCACTGTCTTCTTTGAAAATAAGTTTAATGACTGTTTACAGATATTTTGTCTATAACATTGTTGGGATGACTTTAAGCTGCATATCTTGTTATGAACTCTTATATTTCACTTTTGAAATTTATCAGTAATGTTAACTATAGCCATTTTAAGTCTTTTATCATTTACGGATAGATTTTTTGTTTTACTCTGATGATTCCCTTAAAGCTCTTGTAATCAGCTACAGGCCAGAGAGCTTTGTCGTCAACAAAATAAGACTGTCTCAGAGCCCCGTGGAGAAGGACTATGTTAGGTACTTTTGGGTAGAGACTTCTGATGGCATCACTTAATTATAAGCCAGTACCAGTGGATGGAGTCAGGATTTCCAGAACTTTAGTTGAGAAGCAGATAACTTTATGATCCAGTGAAACAAGAATTAATTTTATAGACTTGTGTGCTTCCTTCCCTGCTTCTACCTTCTATTACTTCCAAGGCGGGTTTTCTTCCTCAATAGACCCACTATGAACAGAAAGCAGTTTCACAGCTTATCCTCTGTCCTATTCGTGAAAGAAACTCTCCTCTATTTTGAGAATTTCAAAGAGTGTTTACAACTAACAACAATGAGAAAAACACAGGGGGTAAAATGGCATACCAGAGGAAAGTCACAAAGTTTCAAATCAGATCAAACGGGAAAAAAAGCCATTTCTGGTTTTCATTAGCATGTAAATAGTAGCAGAGCCTAGTCTTCTGCCATTGAAATTTTCCACAGCTATCTTCCACCTCCTCTATCATTGATGCAGCTTCCTCCTCCTCCCCACCCACCCTTCAACTCTATCATGAAACACAAGGAAAGACAAAAGCCTCATGGGTGAGAGACAAAGAACTAAAGTAAGGTTCATCTACATTTCAGAGGAAACCCCAGATAACCTTTCTTTGTAAAAAGAGAAAGAGTATCTTGAAAGAGTTCCTCTGGAATATATGCTGAGCTCAAAAGGAGACCTTTTGGATGAGGCCCTGAGGTTAAAGCCAAAAGACACAGGGGTATTTATATTTTCTTTACTTTGTGTGTAGGTTGGGGGATGAGAAGCAGGAGGTGGGGGAGTAGAAGGTGGGGAGCAGGGGGAGAAAGAAGTCATGGGAGGGCATTCAAGTCTTTTCTGCTTTCCCATTCCCCAGTTTCACAGAACCAGCCTTCCACAGGGAGTGAGGTCTGGTGGGGAGAGAGACCTAAGAAAAAAGACAGAAGCAGGGGGAGAGTAGCTGCAGGATTACTAGCTGGAAGAAGAGAACTTCTTTTAGTCTCAGAGATGAAGACATTCATATATAAAATGATGGACTCACACAATAACTTTTTTTTTTGGTGAGGAAGATTGGCCCTGAACTAACATCTGTTGCCAAACCTTTTTTTGCTTGAGGAAGACTGGCACTGAGCTAAGATCTGTGCTAGTCTTCCTCTTCTTTGTATGTGGGATGCTACCACAACATGGCTTGATGAGCGGTGGGGGCCCAGATTCTGAACCTGCAAACCCCAGGCCACCAAAGCAAGAGCATGAACTTAACCTCTATGCCACAGGGCTGGCCCCACACACAATAACTTATTTGCTTAAAAAATTGAAAACGTGTGGGGCTGGCCTGGTGGTGCAGCGGTTAAGTTAGCACGTTCCTTTTCGGCGGCCTGGGATTTGCCGGTTCGGATCCCGGGTGTGGACATGGCACTGCTTGGCAAGCCATGCTATGGTAGGCATCCCACATATAAAGTAAAGGAAGATGGGCACAGATGTTAGCTCAGGGCCAGTCTTCCTCAGCAAAAAGAGGAGGACTGGTAGCAGTTAGCTCTGGGCTAATCTTCCTCAAAAAAAAAATTGAAAACGTGATTAACAGGGGATTTTTGTAATATAATATAGGTCTCTTTCAGCTATTTTATTTCTTTATTATAGTATATGTAATATAAGAGTTTCCACTTATCTTTGATTCATCCTGGGTAAGAGCATCGCAGAATAGAACTCTATTTCTTAAGTATAAAATGTGAACTTTTTGTTGGATAAGGTTCTCCTACTTATATCCACTATAGAATATATAAATGAAATATTTAGAATATGTATATAATGTATATCCTGTATATTGCTAAGTACTCTAGATTGGTGCTGCCCAATAGAAACATAATGTGAACCACACATATAATTTTAAATTTTCTAGTAGCCACATTTAAAAAATGGCTAAAAAGTTTTTAAAACAGGTAAAATTAATCATGTTTTCCTAGTGCAATATATATCCAAAATATTCTAATTTCAATGTGATCAATATAAAAATTATTAGATATTTTATATGCTTTTTTATACTAAGTCATTGAAATCCAGTGTATATTTTACACTTACAGCACATATCAATTCGAACTAGAAACATTTCAAGTGCTAGACAGTCATGTGTAGTTACCATATTGGACAGTGCAGATCCTAGATGGTATTTTTTTTTCCCCTAAGGAAGATAAGCCCTGAGCTAACATCTGCTGCCAATCCTCCTCTTTTTGCTGAGGAAGACTGGCCCTGAGCTAACATCCATGTCCATCTTCCTCTGCTTTTTTATATGTGGGATGCCTGACACAGCATGGCGTGCCAAGCAGTGCCATGTCCGCACTCGGGATCCGAACCAGTGAACCCTGGGCCGCCAAAGTGGAACATGCGCGCTTAACCACTGCACCACCAGGCTGGCCCCTAGATGGTTAATTTTTAAGGTCTACCAACAGCATAGTATCACAGAAAAAACCACAAGACTTGGAATCCAGAAACTTGCGCCCTATCATTTAGGAACACATGATTGATCTTGGTCTTGTTTTATTAACTTCTCTAGGTCTTAATATCCTTAAAAAAGAAAGTTTAGAACGAATAACATACAGCTTGGAAACTACTCTAAGGTTATGAAATGATCATGTTGAGTACACTGCAATATACTTCAGGGTACTAACCCTTAATAAACTCAGGATAAATTCCAAATTAATTTGACGTTAAAACATTTATTGGCTGTATTTTATTTTACAAAGACACTAAAATATAAGAAATTGCTCATCATTCTACTTGACAAGAGATTTTCACATATTGAGGTATATGGGCTATCTATTCAGGTTCAAAACTGATTCAGCTTGAACAAAAGAAGCCTGACTTAAGGCATATCAAACGTACATTGTACATGTGCTTTAACTATTAAAGAAAAGAATGAACTCTCTCAAGATAAGAATGCATACTTCCCCTCCTTTGCCCTATTGGTAAATAGTAGTTCATCTCCAGACATCAGGTTCATGTTGACCTACTATTTTGCAACTAAATACCTCTTTGAAACTCTGAAAATGTATCCTGGGTGTATTTAATGTATGCTCTTTTCCAAAAAAGGTATAACACTGTGCTGAAGACCATGCTTTTCTGGAAGGCGTTCTAAGGCCTTCCCCGTTATCATCCTCACTCTGGCTCAAGTAAAACTCACCTTATTTCTCTTGTCTATAGAATGGTTATTGGTTATTTTGCTAAAAATACTACAATTTTCTTTCTTCAAATTTCTAATTAGAGGGAATTAGTAGTTCTTCTAAAAGACAGAATAAGTAGCCAAATTAATTTAAAGTGATTTAAAGTAAAGTTTAAAACATGATCTGGAGAATAATTTATAACATCACTACGTGTACTGTTCAAATTCACCAATACTTTTACTGAGCACATTAAAAGATGAAGATGGGTGGGACTGGGTGTTTTCCCTGGTACGTACTTACAATCCAGTAGGCAGGATAAAATATTACACTTTGAGTATGAGGATTATGCCTTATTTACTACTGATCCCCAGAGCCTAGCCACCAGCACTGGCATGTGAGAGAGTGCTCAACATACATCTGATTGAATGCAATACAAAAAAAGTCAAATATAAAAACCACACTATAAGAGCTGTTAAGAAAAGAACAAATTATTGTGTAAGTGAAAAGGAAGAGACAGCACATCCAGTTGTGGGTGGGAGATGCAGGTGGGAAAGGGGAAAAGGGATCAGCAAGGAGATAACATTTAAAATGTATTTCGAAGACTAGGGTGGAGTTCATAAGCAGGGATAAGAATGAGAAAGGGAAAAGGATGAATAAGATTGTGGATGAAGGAAAGTATATAGCCGGTTTGGGAATAAGGGCAGAAAGAGGGTTGGCATAGTAAGACAAAGATAGGCTAGTGCTTTACTAATTAAATTAGTGTTTAGATTGTGAAGAGCTTTGAATTACCAGTTCAGGAATATATCTATTAAACATAAGCCCTTCAAGATGTTTGAATAAACAGTAGTTTGGATTTATAAGAAAGGGTCTCAGTATTGAGTTAGTATATATAATGGTTTAGACCAGGGGGTCAGTAAATATTGTCTGTAAATGGCCAAACAAAATATTTTTAGATTTTGGGGGCCATACAGTCTCCATTACAACTATTTAATTCTACTATTACAGCCGAGAAGCAGTCACAGACAATACATAAATGAATGAATATGATTGTTTAAATACAACTTGCTCACCCACTTATAGGTATGTGACCTCGTTAATGTTACTTAACGTCTCTAAAACCTCAGACTCCTTGAATTAGAAGATGGGGTAACTGTTCCTGCTTCATAGAGTTGTAGTGAGCATTAAATCAGAATGAACGAAAAGCACTTAGCAGAGTGACTAGCTCATGACTTAGTGCTTATGAACGTTAGCTTTTGTGATGATGATACTCATTACTTGAGTCTGAAATATAAACAGAAGGCATTAAAAATGTTTTCTAGAAAGCAACTGAATCTGAAAATCTTGTTTCTCATACTGATACTCTACAATACAGTCTTTTATGTCAAGGGAAATAATGCTTATAACTTTTTTGTTTTTTAACCATTTAAAAATAAGGGAAATGAGAAAACAGAGAAGAGGATGAAAAGTAGATTGTTCATTTTCAGAATAGTCCCTGAGTATACAAATTATCTTTTTTTGGTGGCAGTTTTACCCTAACCTCCTACTTCTAGATCCTACTGAAAGGCAAACATTTACTGCTCATAAATGGATAACCTTTGCCAGATTTCACTATCAACACAGAATCATCTCTATCAACAAAAACACATATTTCCCCTAGAGCATATAATGAATAAGCACTGGGCTAGACAGTAAAGACATAAAGATATATGTGAGCTAGTCCATGGACTTAACATCCTTAAGTCTGCAGTTTTTGAGCATTACCCAATCCAACTTTCCATTTCAAAGATGAAGAAACATGCTTATCAAAGCCTACGTATAGTGAAACATGACTTGCTCAAGCTCTCCTGTGAGGCAGACAATTATGGAATGAGAATCCTAGTTACTATCCTCTTACTCCAAAAGTCTTTATATATCAGTGCTTCTGAACCACTTCTTTTTAATGCCTTAACTTACCAGAACATTGTTTCACCCAACTTTCAATAGCACTAACTCACAACAGAATGTTAGGTGTGGTGGGGAGAGAGGATTCATTTGTATGTCTCCCACCACTATCCACCTACTAAGAGGCAAATCAGAATGGAGGGGATGCTGGGTAATTTGGGAAAGATTCTCCGCCCCATGATTCTGTATCACTTCAACAGTGTTTGTTTAGGCTTGCTGCCACAACAGCTAGAGAAACAGGACTTGACTTATCTATTTAAGATATAAAAAGCTAAATGTTAAATAAATGAGGCAGATCACAAGTAATACAGTGAATCCAAGAGTGGAATAATCATTGAGGACTTTCCCAGGAGATGACAGTGGCTTCAAATTCTTGAGTAGAGGAATACATTTTACAAAGTCAGTAATTTCACCAGATATTGAGTGTCCATTATGTAGGTTTTGTGCTGGGGACAAAGCAATGACTAAGAAAGATATAATTCCTGCTACCACTGTTAGCCTAGAGTTTTATAAGTACTATCCACTAAGCTTTTTCAAGTTTTACTGTCTATTGACTTTGATAACATTCCTCAGTTTTCTTTTCTGGGGAGGCAGAAATCAGATGGGAAAAGCACCTGATTTCAACAGCAGCAGTGGCTAGTTCACACCTGTAATTCACATGGCAACTGTAGTCAAGCAGTCCTTGTGACCACTTAGAGAGACACTAACCAGAGATTTAACAGTTTAATTAGATTTCCTGTTATTAAACTCATGTTACAGACCTCAAATGAATAATTTTCAAGGTGTCAGACATGAAATATGGTAGGCTGCAAAGATGGAAAACATTAATAGAACTGTTTTTGATAAGCTATATTACAGTTTAATTAAAAAGAAAGCAATGCTAATTTTAAGTCAAAATAATATTTTAAAGAATAGGACCACTTTAAGAATACTTAGGTAACTAAGAAATTTGGAAATTACCAAGCAAGTGTTAATAAGGAATTTTACTTACAAAATCTTAAGTTTTTAAAAGTCTATTCCTAACAAAATAATTGGATAAACTTATATACTATTATATACTTGACTATGTTCCAAGCACTTTACTTTTATTAACCCATTGAATCCTCACAACAATTCCCATTGTACATAAGGGAAAATGGAAGTACAAAGTCACACAAATAGTAAGAAACGCAATATAAATTCAAACCCAGGCACTTTGGCTTCAGACTCTTAATCATAAACTATTTATAACACTAACTTGGGGTGAAAAGCAAATATTCTAGATAATAATAATAACCTTTATGGTGCTTTCACATTTATATGTCAAATATGTTACATAACACTCACAATCTTTTATATTTATATACTGACTCAGTAACAATACACTTAGACATTATCTCATTCAAATAGATAACTAAAATTAGATTCAAATTCAATATGACCAACTAGAACAACAGAATGCATTAGGTAAAAATGCATAGTAGTGCATTTAAACCAAAGAGAGGCAAACAGCAGAAATACCAGATGGAGGGAGGCAAGGGTCAGAACCAATAGGTACCAAGTGTCTACTATGTACCAGGTACTGGACTAGGTACACCATGAGATAAATACTGTTATTTCAACAATGAAAATCCATTAAGTCCATTATGAAATTAATCCAAAATCACATAGCTTCAAAGTGGCACAAAAAGGATTAGAATTCAGACTGGTCTGACTCCAAAGTCTCTTTTCACTACTGTGTTCCATGGCTTAACAGCAAAAAATGAGAAGAGACATTTTGCATTTCTGTTGGTAGCAAGATCAACATAAATCAATAGTGTTAGGTGGCTACTTCAAAAGCTAATATGCTCTTAGGCTGCATTAATATAATTGTAGAGTTGAGAATATGCTTGGTACTAGACCCACTATATCTAGATAAGTGGCAAATACAGACATTTAGGCTTACATGATATTTTAGAGGGAGTATGATAATGATAACTATTTTCAAATAACTGAAGCGCTATGAGGTAGAATAAGAGACATGAGATTTTGGCTCAAGTAAAAAAAACAGAGGTGTCACAACTGGAGCAGGCTGCCTTATGAGATGTTCAATTAGAGTTTAAAAACAAATGTTAGTGATTTTGCAGAGGGATTCACAAACAAGGTAGGAGTTAGACAAGTAGTTTTATCCCCTGCCTCTACTTCAAATTAGAGCAGTTCAGCTTTTGCATGTTACATGGGCATTCCATGTGAGATTTTTTTTTTTTGGAGAGGGAGTTCTGATACTGTAAAAAATCTGAGAACTACTGGATTAGATACATTGAAAGATTTCTTTCAACTCAAATTCTATATCCTTGACTGGTTGTAATTAACATTAAGAACTTAAAATCATATCTCAATTTTATTTGTCAAAGCAAAACAAGAACAGACCAAACATACCATTTTTTTCTGCAAAGGCAACTGCGTCTTCTTTAGTACTAAAGGTTAAAACCATGTTGGACAAGGGATCAGCCCTGTAAGAAACAATTTTTTTCCAGGATTTAACATTAAGCTTTGGCTGAAAAAAACCCCCAATATTTAAAATAAAGTATAGAAAACAAACAGTTGTTATAATATCAAATAAGCACACTACTGATGAAATATTGTGAATAATCTCTTTAAAACTGGTAACTGTTTGAAGATCTCTTTCTGTGTTAAATTTGGGAGATTTTCTAACAGGTGTTATCAAATTAAAAACTTTATAATTGCAAAGACATTCAGTAATTTTTAGTCTTTAATAAAATTATTTATTCAACTCGTAACAAAAGAGAGAGGGGCCAGCCCCTTGGCTGAGTGGTTAAGTTCGCATGCTCCACTTCAGCAGCTTGGGGTTTGCCAGTTCAGATCCTGGGCGCAGACCTAGCACTGCTCATCAAGCCATACTGAGGCGGCATCCCACGCAGCAGAACTAGAAGGACCTACAACTAGGATATACAACTATGTACTGGGGGGCTTTGGGGAGGAGAAGAAGAAGAAAAAAAAAAAGATTGGTAACAGATGTTAGCTCAGGGCCAATCTTAAAATGAAAAAAAAAAAGGGGAGAAAAATAGAGTTGAATAAAAAAATCCAAGGGGATTCTCTAACTGACCTTATACATTCAATATAAAGAAAATTACTGATGAGTGCAACTGTCAGTACTATCATTACCCACCCCCCAAAATAGATGGCAAAAACATCCACTTTTCTTAATGAACCTTCAATCATTATGGACAATACTCTTCTAAGCATATGGCCATTTAACAAAATAAAGCTCCAAGATGTGACATCTAATTGAGTTCTTCAATTAGCATAATGGTAGTATTTACAAATCTATATAGACTCTTTACAAAATACCATTTAACTTCAGAAATGTCACCTTTATTTTTTTTTGCAGTTTTGCTTTTTTTTTTTTTTAAGACTGGCCCTCAGCTAATATCTGTTGCCAATCTTCGTTTTTTTTTTCCTCCCCAAAGCTCCCCAGTACATAGTTGTATATTCTAGTTATAGGTCCTTCCAGTTCTGCTATGTGGAATGCCACCTCAGCATGGCTTGATGAGTGGTGCTAGCTCCACACTCAGGATCTGAACTGGCAAAACCCTGGGCCACCAAAGTACAGTGTGTGAACTCAATCATTTGGCCATTAATCATTATTAATATGTTTATGAAAAGGTAGAGCACTGTTTGCTACACATGTTTACTATGAATCTCTCAAAAGCAAATACAGCCAGGGGCTGGCCCCGTGGCCGAGTGGTTAAGTTCGCGCGCTCCGCTGCAGGCGGCCCAGTGTTTCATTAGTTCGAATCCTGGACGCGGACATGGCACTGCTCATCAGACCACGCTGAGGCAGCGTCCCACATGCCACAACTAGAAGAACCCACAACGAAGAATACACAACTATGTACCGGGGGACTTTGGGGAGAAAAAGGAAAAAATAAAAAAAAAAATCTTTAAAAAAAAAAAAAAAAAGCAAATACAGCCAGCCCTCTGTATCCCCGGGGTCTGAATCCGTGGAATCTGCATCCATGGATTCAACCAACTACACATGGAAAGGCCTACGATACCTGCATCATACTGAACATGTACAGACATATTTTTCTTGTCATTATTTCCTAAACAATACAGTATAACAACTATTTACATATCATTTAAATTGCATTAAGCATTATAAGTAATCTAGAGATGCTTTAAAGCATATGGGAGGATGTGCCTAGGTTATATGCAAATACTACGCCATTTTATATAAGGGACTTGAGCATCTGCAGATTTTGGTATCCATGGAAGTCCTGGAACTAATCCCCTGCAGGTACCGAGGGACAGCTGTACAGCATTCTGTGAAACACTGTTTAGAAAGTGGAAGTAAAAAATATAGAAAAGAGGGTTCAGGAAGTAATTTGGATAGTGGAAAGATATGAGATATACACAGAAGAGAACACATGGGAAGTAGCTCTCACTGAAGATCCACAAGTTGTTGCTGCTTAAGTTCTGGTCATACACTGTGGTTACTATTCTGGGACTCCTATGAGATCCCTATAATGATCTTACCATGGTATGGTATTCTTACCGTAAACCCCACCTTGTAAGCAAAAGCGCTTCACATTGGCTGGCTGTATTAGTACTATAACAAATGGTAATTTTATATTGGTTCCTCCTTTTCAAAGCACATATGATTTCTCAGTTGATAGTTATATAAACTATAATGAGAACAGAAGTGTCAACATAAATATGATCCAATAATTTGATGAGTGTTGACATATATATAAGCTTAGTTGGGAATAATAAATAATATAGAAAAAACTGTAGGAAAAACTTAGGAGCCAGGAGTTCTACTTCCTGCAAATGTGGAACAGCCTTTAGTATTATCCACACTTTATTTATGAAGAAATACATACATAGGTTAAATAGTAACCACTTGCATCAATAAGCCACCATTCACTCAGTTTCTACCCTTCTCATTTCCCTCATCTCCTATATTTTGCCGTTCTTTTTCTAGGTATGTTGCCACCACCAGCTTACACCATTTTTCACTCTTCACCAAACTACTATAATACTTTCCTAACCAATCTTTCTTGACTCCAATCCACCCTCTGCCATGTTGCCAGAATAATCTTCCTAAAGTTCAGCTCTACAATATGATCAGAACCCACTTTCCAGCCTTCTTTTTAATTACTCCTCATGGAAGTAAACAACAAGTCAAACCACATTGCTAACTGTTCCTCTAAAGGTAGCCTGTATGTTCCCACCAGCTCAATCTGTTCCTTCCACTTGCAGTATAGCGGAAGACCACTATCTCAGCATATGGAAGTCTATCCCAATTATCTCTCATGGTTCACACTGAATATCAATCTTTTCCATGAAGTCTTTCATATCCTACCCTCTTCCAATTGTATATAATCTCTCCTTTCAATCTTTACCAAATATAATTTGTGCTTATATTTTTAGATTTTATTAGCTCAATTTCTAATTACTGAGGTTCCAATTTGGGTAATGGCGGATATAACAGCCTTTAAAATCGATTTACCTGCCAAACAATTACATAATAAGTATAAACTCTGGACAAAACAGGAAAAAAACTGTTTGAAGGGACTAGAGAACGACCAAAAACAGGAAAGAAAGTGGACCTCCCCAACCTTTGAAAGAAGAGAATCAAACTAGATTAGATCCAAGTTTACAGTTGTTCCCCTAAAGGTACTCTCTAGTCCACACAGCTAGGGACATCAGGAACTCAAGCAGAAAGCCATAGTCTTGTCAGCACAAGGGAGTGTGGAGATGGACTGCCAGAGCAGCTGGAAATTTAGCGGGGAAAACAGTAAAAAGGAGGAATCTACTGAGCAGGGAACTGCTGAACTGCACGTGAATGCGCCAGGCTCTAAAACAACAGCTGAGAAGACTGAAAGAAATGAGCAGAGATTTCAGCAGCAGTCTGCTTGGTACAGAGGAGACTACATTTGGAGTTCCACGGAGTCAGAAGGACTTGGTCAACACCCTGCACTTTCCATCGAAACTTCAGAAAGGCCATGCCTTTTTTACTTTTTAACACTATGTTCTAGGACTAAGATGAGGAGTAAAACTGAAACAGACCCACCGTAACAATTGTGGGGGACTGGAATTGGCCACCCCAAGATATGTCTCTTTGGCATGAGGATTATTTGGGGCTGGTTACTTTTAATAAACTGCAGACAGGAAAGCAACTCTAAAAAGTAGAATTTACTTACCCTTTGTTAAGAGACATTTACATTGTTAAGGAAATCTCCATCTGTCAAGGTGTCTTCCTCTCTGTACCAGGAAGGGGGGGGATGACCCTATCTCTAGAAACTCTTGATAAATCAATGTGGAAGGCAAGGACTTAAATCAGCATAATCTGGTAACCTCCTATAACTGACTCCCCCTACCCCCAACATCCTCCTTTATCTTTAGCTGAGGATGATATTTAAGGTGGTGGCTTCAGCCATTTTGGCAAGCTGCTCAGCTTGCCTCGGCCTCTCCCATGTATACACATGTTATAAAGCTTTGTTTACTTTTCTCCTGTTATTCTGTCTCAGGTGAATTTAATTCGTTCTCCAGCCAGAAGAACCCACAGTGGGTAGAGGAAATGTCTTCTTCCTCTACACAATGCATAAAATATATCCTCCACAAGTTCAAGGTGATCTATCAGTAGTTTAACTGTGTGCTAGAACAAAACTCATCACAGTGCCATTATCATCAACTAGATAAGCATAAGGGATAGCGAATTAATAGATTATTGATACTTCTTAAGATAAGTTGGTTTGATTATTAACTAATAACTAATATTTCAGGGGTTAGTTAGCATATTAATAAGCAGTCATATGTTCACCAAAAGATATGTACAAGAATCTTCGTTTTAGTATTATGCATAAGAACCACAACTGAAAACTACCCAAAAGCCATCAATAAATAGTGCAATGGATAAATCTTGTATATAGATGAACACATAAAATCTCACGTGACTTAAAAAAGAGTAATCATAACATTTCAACCATTGGGTATGGACAAAGTTGTTCCTTATAAATTCCTTTAGTTTCTAGAAGCATGGAACTTACAATACCACTCCATACATTACATGAAACATAAAATTTAAAGATACCAAAACACCTAAAAAACTGTGCCTATATATCATTTTGTCAAATAAAATATAATTCTATTTAAACTGCAAAATGGCAGATGTCTTTAACAAAAATTCTCCCAGGTACATCAACAGGAAAAGATGTTATATATCATACTTTTCTAAAATGAGACAAAATTTAAACTGATAACTACCTCCAACTGGAGACTGGACACATATAATGTTCTAGGAGTCTCAATAAGAATGACAATTTTCTAGCTTATCTGGCTGTTTTCTCTAGAAGCAGCTTCTTTTACTCGACTAGAGGCAGTCTTGCTATTTTAACATTTGGGCCTTATTCCACCATAGAGATTTACGTCATTGACTTCATTGGTGCCACAGAATTTATGACTACTTTATTCCAACGCACTGTAAATTTATTAATCGCAAGATCTCAGGGACTTAGTAGTTTCCCCAAAATAGCTAAATTCTAAACTCACGTAGTCTCCTCTCCTTAAAAACAAAAAAATACTTTATAAAGAAGTTTTATTTTAGGGGGGGCCGGCCCCGTGGCGGAGTGGTTAAATTCACGTGCTCCACTTTGGCAGCCCAGGGTTTTACCGGTTTGGATCCTGGGCAGGAACATGGCACCGTGCATCAAGCCATGTTGAGGCAGCGTCCCACACAGCATAACCAGAGGGACCTACAACTAGAATATACAACTATGTACTGGGGGGCTTTGGGGAGAAGAAGAAAAAGAAGAAGGAGAAAAAAAAAAAAGATTGGCAACATATGTTAGGTCAGGTGTCAATCTTTAAAAAGAAAGTTTTATTTTAATTTAAAAATAAGAAAGTGTCACTAAATTATTCACACTGTGTACCTTTTAAACTAAGATACATAGCTTGGGGACCGTGCTAAGAGTACTCACAATGTCAGCCATTTTATCCAATAAACAGTACTCTGAAAAGGACTGCTTCTATGGTTTGTTGTGCTGGACTACACTTACATGAATATTAAAATATATATATGATACATGTAAATAAATGTAATATATCTATGTCATTGAACATAGTGACACCTATACAAATGGTCTCAAAAAGTATTATAAAGCATAGTATACATGAAAGAGTTTAAAAATCAGTATATTTAAAAGGAAAATCTACATAGAAAAAGAGAGTTGAAAACAATATTCAAATTAAACTAAAGTACTCACGTTGATGCCCAACCCATCAAAGGATTTTCCCATCGCTCCCTGGTATCAAACTCCATCTTCCATTTCTTCGTGTTGTTTACTCCAGCCTGCATGTTATTGCGAGCAGGAACAAAGATCCTGACTTTTCTAGTTTTGATATGCTCTTCTGGAACACCAGTTAAAGTAGTGATATCCTATAGAAAAACAAGCAAACAGTTTCTAACAGCCCATATACCCCCTAATGTACTTTTTTGCTTTCTATATTCATGCAACTCTATTCAGATTTATTTATAAACTGGGTTTTATTTATAAATTGGGCTTTTTAGCTTTCTGGCTTAGTTCACTACTCTGCTATTTTACCACATAAATTGCTATTTTGATATGTGGAAGAGGTATACTGGGGAGAGGGTTAGGGTACAGTGGGAAAGGATTCATAAAAAAAAAAATTTAGGTCCCTCTTGTCCAACAAAGCATTGGTAATTTCTGAAGAATTTGCTGGTAGAAGACCCTCTGGTCAATAGATTCTTATTTCATGAGTAGGGGTTACTAGTCAGCAGAGAAAGAATGCAAAGGGATATTAAAAGTTAGGGAAGGGGCTGGCCCAGTGGTGTAGTGGTTAGGTTCACATGCTCTGCTTCAGTGGTCCAGGGTTTGCCAGTTTGGATCCCGGGCCTGGACCTACACAGTGCTCATAAAGCCATGCTGTGGCAGCATCCCACATACAAAATAGAGGAAGACTGGCACAGATGTTAACTCAGCAACAATCTTCCTCAAGCAAAAAGAGGAAGATTGGCAACAGATGTTCACTCAGGGCCAGTCATCCTCACCAAAAAACAAAAAGGGGGGAGGGATAAAAAAAGTGACAAAATTTTAAATAGGAAAAAATCTATTATCAGTGGCTTCTGTGTCAAACAGCTTACAACAAGGCATTCCCTTCAGAGGAAAGCCTGAATGTTTTTGTGAACAATTAAAATCAATTAACAACTTTAATCCCCTTTCTGATTTATCTCCCTTTGGTGAAACCTACTGAAGAGAAAATGATACATCAAATCTATTTGGCAAAGGTAAGCCAAAAAGTTGCAAGATTTTGGGACTGGCCCCGTGGCCGAGTGGTTAAGTTCACGCGCTCCGCTGCAGGTGGCCCAGTGTTTCGTTGGTTCGAATCCTGGGCGCGGACATGGCACTGCTCATCGGACCACGCTGGGGCGGCGTCCCACATGCCACAACTAGAAGGACCCACAACAAAGAATATACAACTATGTACTGGGGGGCTTTGGGGAGAAAAAGGAAAAAAATAAAAAATCTTTAAAAAAAAAAAAAGTTGCAAGATTTTTGCAGAAATGTGAGATGAAAACAATGGTAAATTTCCTTTCTTTTTCTGTAATTCTATCTAGTAACAAATGCTCAACTGATGAACGCATACCATTTTGATGCCTCAGATTAGATATATTTATCAAATTATAGTGGCAGCCAGGACACAAAATAATAAAGTAATTCAGAGTTTGTCTCCATTCAGTAATGGTAAAATACTTTATTCTGTCAAAATAAGATTATATTAAGGTCAACTATATCATTCTTATAAAGAAGTATTTTAAAATCATGGTTCACTTACTAAAGTATATTTTAAATAACTGGTTACAAACAAGAGTAACATGAAAATGATTATATCAAACTTGTAAAACTAGAAAATTTAACCCATTTTGTGAATTTTCATTTTATTGTTAATAGCTCTCCTAATGAAGGCTAATGTTTATTTGTACTTCCACTCTAATCAATGCTATGGACCAAAGAATTAGTATAAATACTTAGCATTTTCCCAGTACATACTGCAGCATAAGTGTGTTTCTGACTTGATTAGTCTTTCTACCCAAAGATTAAAAAAACAATTCTTGAAAGTTATTTTAGCTGGCAACCAATCCTCTGCTTAACACAATACCTTTGCACTTGCACCAATACCTAGGTGTGGTTACTTTGTCACAGCTTGTCTGTTTGGAGAAACTATCAAAATGATCCATATAAATATTTACACAAACATGCAATTCTAATATGTGCCTACCTTTTTTAAAAGTTTCTTTGCAGGTAGGATAAAAACAAAATGAGTGCAATTGGTACATGATTTTTAAAGGTATTAATATAACTTTTAATTGGTAATTTGTAATTGTCAAGTTCAACTTCAAAAAAAAGTCATTTCGGGTATTATTACATTTAATGACTTTCTAAAGCATATTACTCTATTCAAGAAAGAACCTGAAAGAGACTCAGCTCCTGAGAAATCCTCAATGCTTATTCCCCCTTTGAATCCACTACAGCATTTGTAATCTGTCATATTAACTTATTTAATATTAGATATTTTTGTGTTAATATATGCTATTTCTTCAGCTATTGCTGAAGCAGGGTATAAATAAACAATTTTTATGTGTTACAAAATTATGGGATAAGGCATCATTTCCAAATTCCACAGCAACCCCTCCATTCTGAGCTAAGTTCATAAAAACTGGAGCTATAAACTGGCTACTCCCAAAATTAAGACTTATAAGAAAGGAAACATATTACACTCTTAACACTAGTTACCTCAGGAAGACAAGATCATAGGAAAGAGACTTTTTCTTTATAAAATTCTATAATGTGATGCATATATGCCAAAGTAATTTAAAAACCAATAAAGTTTTTTAAAAATGGAAACTGTATTTCTTGATTTGTATTATCTTATTAAAGTACAAAGGGATAGAATGATTTTTTAGGATGGAAAGCCTCTTTAAAATAAGTGGCTACAAAATGTTGTAAACTCTTTATATTTTGAACTCCTAACAACCAGTGCTTCCATGCATTCTCAAATTATGCCAATTATTTATTGATATCTTCCCCCAATTTAAAGCTGGCACTCAAACAAATGAGTTTCTGAATTTTGAAACCCAAGTTCTTCTGACATAGAAGCCCTGTTTTTGCCTGCAGAAGACATGTAGGGTACTGCAGCCCAGTTGAGCTGCTGCCAAAGACAGAATAAAAAGGCTTGGCATCTCTCAACATACTTGACACCTAAAGGGCACAGAATCTCTAAAACTCCTAGTCCCTGTAGCCACACTCTTAGTCTAGACAAACTGATTTCTCACACTTTTAAAATGCATTACGACACTCTATTGTTATCATTTCATCCACACAGCTTCAGCGACTGACAGACGAACCTGTCCTTTAAGCGACATTTCAATGGGCTAAAGCTCCCACTCCAAGATTCCATTAAAACAATGTAATACTTGAAAAGAACTACGAGGCACTTTGTTGAACTCTTTACTTGTGTCTTCAACGCTTTGCTTTCTGTCAAAGTTCTCACTGATGTACCTGTGGCTCAACTTTTGCAAAAAATTAATAAAACATGTGCAAACTACTGAAACTATATTGAACTAATGATATTCTCTCTAGATTGCTACTTCTGTATTGCAATATGAATCATCTGTAATTTTTCAAAAAAAACCTACCTATAAAAGAAAGAAATGCTTTAAGATGTCAATATTGCCTTTTACAGATTTGTCATTTTATTACTAAAATAGATAATTTATAAATAATTCATAAATTTTCTGTGACTACAAACAAGTTAAATCACATAAGGTAGGAGAAGCCTTCAAGTTGGCACCTGAAGAACCTCAAGACTCACCAGTTAATAATTATCTATAAATTCTAACAAAGCAAGATAGCCTGTAGAAAATATAGACAGATTTACTGAATTTTAAAACTCTTAATTTTTAAGCAGTTGGGTCAAGCATGAAACCTACATTTCTATTAAAGAATGTCACTATCTTAATAGAATAAAGTTTCAGAAACACAATCTTACGTACAATATGCTATTTTATGAAATAGTAAGTAATTAATCACGATTCTTAGATTAAAAGGCACTCAAATAAACTTTGCTACTGAAAAGATGCATAATTCCAAAGTTCCACTCTTTCAGCACCATTTCTTCCACAATTTTAAATTCTGGAAGAGCTGATAGCTGATCTTCCATTTCACACGTCTAGTTAAATAGAATGGAGGAATTTAAAAATCATTAAGAAAGTATATGCCAGTATATGTAAAAAAACTTTATTCTTTCAAATACCAATTTCCATTACAAAATATTAGTTTTCCATATAAAAACTGTATGATTCGGTTATCAACTGTCCCCATTTATCTTATGTGAATTCAACTTTTTTTTTTAACAAAGGAAGCAGGGAACAAGCAATGGGAAGTTGGTGTCAAAATGCAGAAAAACCTCCCAGCAAGCTTCTTGCAACCACCCAGGATTTAGAGTCTTGCTGGCTGCTCTCTTTTCAATACCAGAATTTCACACATTTCAATGACTATTATGACTTCAAAGAATCAAATTTTCATCATTGTCCGTCATCTGCCGGTTGATTTGTATAAAGGAGTTCTTCTGCATGCACTCCAAACAAAAGCCTCCTTACTTTTGTGGCTATATATCAAGTTTAAAAGTTTTGTTTGTGACAGTTGTGTCTTTGGTAAATTAGGGTAACACTGAAGGAGTGCAGCTGCTCTGCAGGAACCTCCTTTTTGGCACCATTTCACTTAAATAAAAACTGAATAATTAGCTTCTGCCTTTATTAAACCACAAAAATGCCACTGGTCTTAGTAATTACTTCCGGTTGCCCCACCCACTTAACCTTAATAGTTTACACTAGTCATAAAGAGAAATAAATGAAAATGGTTTTTGTCACTCTGGATGAGTTTTTGATGGATCTCTTAATACACCTAGAAGAGCCAAAATTTTTACAGGCTTTTGGGTGATAAGTTCACTAAACTGCATGTTATTATGAATCAATGTTGAAAAGTTTTAATAGAGCACATATTGGAAAATTAAGTAAAAATATTGCGTATAGAAATTTGTTTTATTGCAGGCTAGTAGTTACCAATTATGTGTTTAAATTTATTTTAGGGCTAAAACTGATCTAAGTTTGATGACTGTGTTTATATTCTACTTCAACCATGAAAGATGTTAAAAGGAAAACAATCTTAGATTTGTAATAAAAACTTCCTTTCAAGTACCCTACAGATACTTAACACAAGAAACTCATTAAATGGTCTCATAAATAATGAAGGACATTTCACAAAATAAGTTTTACAGTTTGGGAAATATAGAGTAGGCAGATATCATAACCATATATATTTACTTACCACGGAAGAACTTTAAACATTTCTAAAAAGTTAGTAGCCATACTCATTCAGATACAATCAAAACTGTAAAAGTAAGAGGTGTGCCAAAAAAAACCCAATTTTTGTTTGTTTAAGCAACACAGTGATGGGGAAGTCCATCAGGTAATGAAACAAATATTGGAATGTGACATCCATTATATTTTGAAAAGTGAGCAAAGCTGTCAGGGAACCAAAAGTTAAGTTTTAAATGGAATGTTGTAAAGATAGATTATGCAAATGATGCTGCCAATCATGTAACGGGTGAAAAACTAAGAAGTAGACACATGTGTCTCAATCTCAAACTATTTTCATTACTGCTAGGTCCTTCTGAGCAGGATAGGGTAGAGCAAAGGCTAAAAGCAAAGGGCTGAGTCAAAACTGGGTTAGAATCCCAGCTCACAACTTTGGCCAAATTAATAGACTTCTCCTAATTCGTCATCTATAAAATCAATTAAATGAGATAAAATGGGGACTAAATAATGTATGTAAAGTGCTTACTTTAGGCAATAGAAAGAATATTGTCTCATTTATTCAACATATTTTTCAGCTCCTATATATTAGACACTGGACACAATACTCAACAGTATAGACATGATCTCTATTCGTGAAAATTACTACTGAATATTTTAGAAAGGACAGAGTGAAGAAGTAATGGGATGTTAGTGTCAAGATCCAGAAAATCTCTCACTTTCCTTGAAAGATATGAGTTAGGGGGCCGGCCCAGTGGCGCAGCAGTTAAGTGCGCACATTCCGCTTCGGCAGCCCAGGGTTCGCCGGTTCGGATCCTGGGTGTGGACATGGCACAGCTTGGCAAGCCATGCTGTGGTAGGCGTCCCACAAATAAAGTAGAGGAAGATGGGCATGGATGTTAGCTCAGGGCCAGTCTTCCTCAGCAAAAAGAGGAGGATTGGCAGCAGTTAGCTCAGGACTAATCTTCCTCAAAAAAAAAAAAAGAAAGAAAAATAGGAGTTAGTAATTAAAATACAACAAACGGTTTTGTAGTTAGAGTCAATAAGTTGCTTCAAGTCTGGAGGAGAGAAAAACCTAGCTTTTCTTTTTTAAGAAGGGCTTGAATGTTCCATTTCTTGTATACACCAAAAACACTTGAATACAACATATGTAAAATAAATGTTTTATTAAGTATGAAACCACATGCTGAAAAGCCTATGACATTCATTAAAATGAAGAAATAAGGTATAATTTACTTTGTTCGCTTCAATTCAAATTGAAAGATCCTACTACGCCAAGTTATCTGTGCCAGGGGCAACAGAGGATCTAAGGATAAGACATCATTCCTGAACTTAAGAAGTATAATGTGTGTACCCAAAGGAGGGAGGCAGGGGGGATAACTAAATAATCATACTATGAAATACAATATTGGTTAAAAGCAAAGAATTAGGATTCAGATAAACCTGAAGGAACCCAAGCTCCATCATTTGCTACCTGCGCAGTACTGACAAGTTGCTTAAACACTCTCTATGTCAGTTTCCTCCTCTAAAAAATATACAACAAAATCTACCTCACAGCACTGTTTGGAAGGATTCAATTAGGATGTAAAGGAAAATATTATTAATGCCATGGGGGTCAAATAAAAGATAGATTGCATTTGATTTTAAGGGTGAAACGATATCAGAAAATACCTAACCAAAGAAAGAAACAGAAGATAATTTTTTCAAGATACTTATGATTTTAAAAAGACTGTGTTAAAACATTATAACAATATTAAAGAGAAATTTAAAAAAATATATCCATATGCTTAATACCATAGCAACTGTTTTCTTAACTGTATTACCTACCAACAATCCATATACATATCTACTTTACACAGTTATAATAATGTTATTTTGCATTGATTATTTTCAAGTATCACTATCACTAACTTTTTTCCATTACCCAGTCTTCATTTTTCTTGTTTGAATTGTCTCATTAATAATCTATTAGGTTGATATGCCACCATTTCTTAGCCAATTTCTTATTCTTGAAAAATTAAACTGTTTTGTTGTCATTGCTTTTTAAGTATAGATTACTGCAATGAAAATCTCACTAATCTAATTCCCTTACGGTTAGTCACTGAGGAGAGAATTAACTGAGTCAAAGGTTATAAGAATTACCATGGTCCCTGACATGTTATCAAATTACTTCCCAAAAAGGTAGTAAAATTTTATATTGCCACCAACAAAGTAGGCCAATTTCCCTTTATCCTCTCAAGACACAGAGAAATAGGTATATATTAATTGGCTTGAATTTATTTAGTGTGTGTTCTTCCAAGCAAAACTATGAAAGAGACGATGAGGTTGATTTTTGACTTGTGAAAACATAAAAAAATAACAAAATTTCCTCAAAATTAATCCAAATGATGTAGGGGCTGGCCTGGCGGCACAGCAGTTAAGTTCACATGTTCTGCTTTGGTGGCCTGGAGTTCGCCAGTTTGGATTCTGGGTGCAGACCTACACACTGCTTGTCAAGCCATGCTGTGGCAGGCATCCCACATAAAATAGAGAAAGATGGGCACAGATGTTAGCTCAGGGCCAGTCTTCCTCAGCAAAAAGAGAAGGATTGGCAGCAGATGTTTAGCTCAGGGCTAATCTTCCTCAAAAAAAAAAATTAATCCAAACGATGTAATGTTACTTTATAAGAGCTGCTACCAGAAGAAAGAGGCACAAAAAGGTAACACTCACCTAAACTCTAATTAACTGCTCAAAATATAAGTCTCGGACATCACAGAGTTGTACAATCTCTTTGTAATGGTGTTGGGATGGCAAATATTTTCAGATTTTTACTGCATATATAGTTATATTCTGTAGCACATGATTTGACATATGGCATAACCGAATCAAGTCTACTAAGCAGCTGTTTAGGGCAGAATGCTACAATTTTTAAAAATGATATAGCAATAAACTGTTTTCCCCAAAATCAGGAAAATCCATTGGAAGACTCCCCTCAATTTTACAAGGAAACACTTGAAACAATCTTCATTTTCTACTAACTTTGAAACAAATGAAAGTTACTAAAAAAAACAAACCATGCTTAACAAATAAATGAATGATCAAGACGGCCTCAATGAAAACCAGCAGGCTCCACTGAAGCATTTTGGAAGTATTAAGCTAATAAATTTTTTTAACTTATAAGAAGAAAGGTACAACATATTAATAATGATCAACTTTTTAACAGCCAGAAAGACATTTTTTTTTTGGCTTTTTAATCTAATGATCCAGAATTTTTTGAATTTCTAAATCACTAAGTCACGTAGCTATATTAGGGTCACATAGAAGCTTTTTCAGAAACTAATATAAAAGAGAAAAAAGTTTGGCCACAAAGCATTGGAATATATACAGCAAATTACATTTCAAAAAGATCCAATCTGTTATTTCTTAATCAAACAGCCCTCCTCATACCCTGGTGACAAATCAAAAGGCTGACACACATACAACGTACATTAAGAGTTGTGAGAGTAAAAGCCACAGCAGCAGAGAACTTAATATGAAATAACTGTTGAATAAACACCACGGGAAAGGAACGGAAGGTAAACAAACTTCCTAAAGTCAAGTGATGGTTTAAGCAATAAATGAAACTAAGCCTGGAAAGGAAGCTGGAAATAACAGAAAATAATGGATCCAAAGGTGAATGCTTCTGGCTTAATAAAGCAATATTCAAGAGGCAATGTGTGAAAGTCCAACTGGATTACAAGGAAGTACACCTAAGTTTAAGACAAGCCCTTGTTAACTTAGCATAAGAATAAAAGTAAAACTATGCAATAAAAGTCTCTTTGCTGACTTAGGAACTGACAGTTTGTCAGTTACCTGAAAATATCAGTGAAAATGGGATCGCCAAGTAAGTAAATGCATGCACGTGTGCATGTGTGCACACATACACACCCACACCTTAAACACTATATTATAACTCAAAAAGCATACATGTACATTCTTTTAATAATCTTCTGACATATGGCCAGTACCTTTGCTTTGAGTATACGTCCAGTGATAAGAATTCCAAGTGTTGTTTCTTCCATAAACTAACAAGAAAATACATCAACTACAATTTATAGTTGTGGTTTTTTAAAATGTGAAATGAGAATGTAAAGAGATCTGCGAAACAATGTGAGTCCAAAATCTGTCTAGAATTTTATGATTCCTTTCATATCACAACCTTTTATAATTGCTTCACCTCTACCTAATTTGACAAAAATTGTTTGTTAGAAATTCACCAATATTGTCTTTTCCAAGTATTCAACAGAACTGTCATAGAAAGAACTCTTTGTCCCTGACATAGCATTCAGATTGCAGTATTCAATTAAGTTATATAATTACAATGTCAAATAAAACTGGCATAGAAAGGTGTGGAAACAAGCACAACTGAGTCTTTTTCTTTTCTTAAGGTTGGTTGAAGAGTACTATTCTTCCTTCTTCTCCCCAAAGCCCCCCAGTACATACTTGTATATGTTAGTTGTGGGTCCTTCTAGTTGTGGCATGTCGGACACCACCTCAGCATGGCCTGATGAGTGGTGCTAGGTCTGCACCCAGGATCTGAACCAGTGAAACCACGGGCTGCTGAAGCAGAGCGCACAAACTGAACCACTCGGCCAAGTGGCTGGCCCCACAGCTGAGTCTTGGTAAGCCTAAGTCTGAACTACTGAGAAATGGTAGTATACTAAAACAAAACTTAAATTAAGCCATAGTGTGTAGCGTGTCAGGTGTTAGTATGTTTTATAGAAAGAATTGAGACCATCAATAACTATTAAAGTTTGCTTAAAAAAAGTAAAGATTTGGGGTCGGCCCGATGGCTGAGTTGGGTAAGTTTGCGTGTTCTGCTTCAGTGGCCCAGGGTTTCGCCGGTTCAGATCCTGGGCGAGGACATGGCACTGCTCAACAGGCCATGCTGAGGCAGCGTCCCATGCAGCACAACCAGAGGCACTCACAACTAGAATATACAGCTATGTATCGGGGGGCTTTGGGGAGAAGAAGAAAAAAGAAAAAAAAAAGTAAAGATTTGCTAACAAAGCCATTATTGTAAAAGAACTGTTACAATGTAGTACATGGACTTTCACTGCCATCCATGGTGGAGTAACAGGTACCAGACTACTGCTCTTGCCATATAAAATGGGAAAGTTATTTTATGAACTATTTTCAGATACTGGACAACTGGATAACAGGCAGTATCATACTATAATCCCTGAAGAAGGAGAACTCATGATGTAGTCCTACATTTCTCCCAGCTCTATGCCTGGAGGCACATTCCAGACCATGGTGGAGCCGAAGCAGAACACAGCAGTCTCACTGAGCAGAAAAGGTACAGATCAGAGTTCAGGGCTGCTGAGGTGACTAACATTTGTGAAGCAGAGTTCTGAAGAGGAGCAGCTGGCAGGAAAAAGAAATAAAAGGCATCCAAATTGGAAAGTAAGAGGTAAAATTATCTCTGTTCACAGACTTACAGGATTCCACACACACTCACAAAACCTGTCAGAACAAATGAACAAGTTCAGCAAAGTGGCAAGATAAAAAGATCAACACACAGAAATCAACTGTGTTTCTGTATGCTAACAATGAACAATATGAAAAGGAAAGTAAGAAAACCATTACAGTTAGAATAGCATCAGAAAGAATAAAATACTTAGAAAAAAACTTAACCAAGAAAGTGAAAGACTTGTATACTGAAAATGACAAAACACTGATTAAAGAAATTAAAGACATGGGGCTGGCCCTGAGGCTGAGTGGTTAAGTTCACACACTACTTCAGTGGCCCAGGGTGTCACCAGTTGGGATCCTGGGCATGAATATGGCACTGCTCATCAAGCCACGCTGAGGCAGTGTCCCACACAGCACAGCCAGAGGCACTCACAACTAGAATATATAGCTATGTACTTAGGGCCTTTGGGGAGAAGAAGAAGAAGAAAAAAAAATTAAAGACATAAATAAATGGAAAGATATCTCATGTTTATGCACTGGAGTTAAGATGATTGTTAAGATGACAATACTACCCAAATCAATCTAAAGATTCAAGGCAATCCCTAGCAAGATCCCAATGATGTATTTTACAGAAATAGAAAAATTCATATGGAATTTTTGCTTAAAAACAATTTTGAAAAAGAACAAAGTTGGAGGACTCAAATATCTTGATTTCAAAACTTACTACAAGGCTATAGTATTTGAAACAGTGTGGTAGTGGCGTAAGGACAGATATATAGACCAATGAAATAGAACAGATTGCCCAGGTCTTGCATATATAGTCAAATGATTTCAAACAAGAGTGCCAAGACTATTCATTATGGAAAGCACCAAGGAATGGTGCTGGGAAAACTGCATATCCAAATATCAAAGAATGAAATTGAATCCTTACCTTACATCATATATAAAAATTAACTCAAAATGGACCAAAGACCTAAATGTAAGAGCTAAAACTATAAAACTCTCAAAAGAAAACATAGAAGGAAATCTTCTCGACATTGAATTTGGTGAGAATTTCTTGGATATGTCAAAATCAAACGGAACAAAAGAAAAAACATATAAATTGGACTTGATCAAAAGTAAAACTTTTGTGCACCAAAGGACATATATCTGATAAAGAATTAATATCCAGAACAAAGAATTGCTACAACAAAAACAAACAACCCAAATTAAAATTGTGCAAAGTACTTAAATAGACATTTCTCCAGAGAACATATACAAACAGCCAATGAACATATGAGAAGATGCTCAACATCACTAGTCATTAAGAAAATGCAGATCAAAACTATTAAAAATAATCAGCCACTACAGCAAAGTTGCAGGGTGCAAAATCAACATACAAAAATAAGTTGCATTTCTACATACTAATAACAAACTAGCAGAAAGAGAAGTCAAGAAGACAATCCCATTTACAATCACAACAAAAGGAATAAAATACTTAGGAATAAATTTAACCAAGGATATGAAAGTCCTATACACTGAAAACGCTAAGACATTACTGAAAGAAACCGAAGGTGACATAAAGGAAGGGAAAGATATTCCATGCTCCTGGATGGGAAGAATAAACATAGTTAAAATGTCTGTATTACCTAAGGCAATCTACAGATTCAATGCAATCCTGATCAGAATCCTAATGACACTCTTCATGGAAACAGAACCCAAAATTTATATGGAACAATAAAAGGCCCCAAATAGCGAAATCAATCATGAGGAAAAAGAACAAAGCTGGAGGTCTCAGACTTCTTGACTTCAAAATATACTACAAAGCTATAGTAATCAAAACAGCATGGTACTGGCAAAAACACAAAGATCAATGGAACAGAATTGAAAGCCCACAAATAAAACCACACATCCACATACACCTAATCTTTGACAAAGGAGCCGAGAACATACAGTGGAGAAAGGAAAGTCTCTTTAATAAATGGTGTTTGGAAAACTGGACAGCCACATGCAAAAGAATGAAAGTAGATCATTATCTTATACCATACACAAAAATTAACTCAACATGGATAAAAGACTTGAATGTAAGACATGAAACCATAAAACTCCTAGAAGAAAACCTAGACAGCACATTTTTTGATATCAGTCTTAGGAGAATCTTTTGAATACCATGTCTACTCAGGCAAGGGAAACAAAAGAAAAAATAAACAAATAAGACTACATCAGACTAAAAAGCTTCTGTAAGGCAAAGGAAACCCATCAACAAAATGAAAAGACAACATACCAACTAGGAGAAAATATGTGCAAATCATATTTCCAACAAAGGGTTAATTTCCAAAATATATAAAGAACTTATACAACTCAACAACAAAAAAAAAACCTCATCAAAAGACGGGAGAGGATATGAACAGACATTTTTCCAAAGAAGATACACAGATGGATAACAGGGACATGAAAAGATGTTCAACATCACTAATTATTAGAGAAATGCAAATCAAAACTACAATGAGATATCACCTTATACCTGTCAGAATGGCTATAATTAAAAAGACAAAAAATAACAAATGCTGGAGAGGATGTGGAGAAAAGGGAACCCTCATACATTGCTGGTAGGAATGCAAACTGGTGCAGCCACTAAGGAAAACAGTATGGAGATTTCTCAAAAAATTAAACAGAGAAATATCATATGATCCAACCACCCCATTACTGGGGATTTATCCAAAGAACACCAAATCAACAATTCAGAGATTTGTGCATCCCTATGTTCACTGCAGCATTATTCAGAGTACCCAAGACATGGAAGCAACCCAAACGCCCATCAATGGATAAAGGGATAAAGAAGATGTAGTACATATATATATATGTGTATATACATGTGTATATATATATATATATATATATATATACACACAAGGGAATACTACTCAGCCATTAAAAAAAGACAAAATCGTGCCATTTGCAACAACATGGATGGACCTTGAGGGTATTATGCTAAGTGAAATAAGTCAGACAAAGAAAGACAAATATGGTATGATTTCACTCATATGTGGAAGATAAACAAACACATGGATAAGGAGAACAGATTAGTGGTTAGCAGAAGGGAGGAGGGGAGGGGGAGGGAGAGAGGGGTAATGGCAACTTACGTATGGTGATGAATAAAAACCAGACTACTGGTGGTGAACACGATGCAGTCTACACAGAAACTGAAATATAATAATGTACACCTGAAACTTACACAATGTTATAAGCCAATTTGACCTCAATAAAAAAAAGTGCAGAACAAAACCACAATAAGATACCACTTCACACCCATTAGGATGGCTATTATCTAAAACATGGAAACTAAGTGTTGGTGAAGATGTAGAGAAAGTGGAACCCCTGTGTGTCACTGTTGGGAATGTGAAAATGGTACAGCCACTGTGGAAAACAGTATGGTAGTTCCTCAAAAAGTTAAACATAAAATTGCCATATAATCCAGTAATTCCACTTCAGGTTATAAACCCCAAAGAACTGACAGCAGGGGCTGGAAGAAAGATTTGTACATCATGTTCACAGCAGCATTATTCACAACAGCCAAAAGGTGGTAACAACCCAAATGTCCATCAATGGATGAATGGATAAACAAAATATAGCATATACATGCAATGGAATATTATGTAACCTTTAAAAGGAATAAAATTCTGACAGATGCTACAACATGGATGAACCTTGAAAATATTATGCTCAATGAATTAGGCCAGACAGAGAAGGAAAGATATTGTATTATTCTGCTTATATGAGGTACCTATAGTAGGCAAATTCATAGAGACAGAGGTATAATAAAGGTGACCAGGGATGGGAGAAGCAGGTAATGGGGAATTATTGTTTAACAAGTTCAGAGTTTCTGTTTGGAATCATGAAAAAGTTCAGGAAATGCATAGTGGTGATGGCTGTAAAACACCGTGAATGTACTTAACACCACTGAATTGTACACTTAAAAATGGTTAAAATGGTGAATTTTGTTACATATATTTACCACAATTACAAAAAGTAAGTGGAGTGATATCTTTAAAGTGCTAAAATAAAAGGTTTCAACCTAGAAATCTATATCTAATAAAAAGGTTGTTATAGACTTAACGTCCGTAACATTCAGTATCCCACTGCCCCCTAAATTCATAGACTGAAGCCTTACCCCCAAATATGATGGTATTTGAAGACAGGGACTTTGGGAAGTAATTAAGATTAGCTGGGTCATGATGTGGGATCCTCATGACGTGATTAGTGCCTTTAGAAGAAGAGAGGCTGAGTGCTGCTCTTTCTCTCTCCCTGCCATGTGAGGATGCAGTTGAGAAGGCAGCCATCTACAAGCCAGGGAGGCAGTCCTGATCAGAAACCAATCATGCTGGCACCTGGATCTTGGACTTCTAGCCTCCAGAACTATGAGAAAATAAATTTCTGCTATTTAAGCCACTCAGTTGATGGCATTTTGTTATGGCAGCCTGAGCTAACACAAGGTCTTTCAAAGGCAGAGGCAAAATCAAGGTATTTCCAGATAAACAAAAGCTGAGAGATTCTGTCCCAATAGATTTGCACTGCAAGACATGTTAAATGAAGTTCAGGCTGAAGAAAAGAGAGACGAGATGAAAATCTGTATCTATACGGAGAAATTAAGAGCATCAGAAATGGTAAATCTGTGATAAATATAAAAGATTTTTCTTCCTGTTTCTTCATTTCTTTAAAAGATAACTGATTATTCAAAGTGCTATTAATAATTTACTATGGAAGGGGCCAGCCCCGTGGCCAAGTAGTCAAGTTTGCACGCTCTGCTTCCGTGGCCCAGGGTCTCGCCAGTTTGAATCCTGGGCATGGACATGGCACTGCTCACCAAGCCATGCTGAAGTGGCATCCCACATGCCACAACTAGAAGGACCCACAACAACAACAACAACAACAACAAAAACAACAGAAAAACCTATGTAGCAGGGGTCTTTGGGAGAAAAAGGGAAAAATAATAATAATAATTTACTATGGGATTTATAACATATGTGGAAGTAAGATGTAAGTCAACATTAACACAAAGGACTAGAGTGATAGTTAGAAGCATTGTTTTAAGATTCTTATGTTACATATAAAGTGATATATTATTAGTTCACAATAGATTGTCAAAAGGATGCATACTGTAATCCCTAAAGCAACTGCTAAAAAAAAGAGATACAGCTAAAACATCAATAGAGGAGATAAAATGGCTTTCTAAAAATGTACCCAATACAAAATGAAGATGGGAAAGGTGGTGAGGGGGAGTGGCAGGAGAAGGGGAGAAAAGAAATCAGATGAGAATTAAAAGTCAGAGATAACACATTAACAGAGATACACCACATTAACAAAATGAAGAATAAAAATCATATAATCATCTCAATAGATGCAGAAAAAGCACTTGACAAAATTCAACATCCATTTATGACAAAAAACTCTCAACAAAGTGGGTACAGAGGGAACGTGCCTCAACATAATAAAAGCCATATATGACAAGTCCACAGCTAACATCATAACATGAAAGTCTTCAGCTTTTTCCTCTATATCAGGAACAAGACAAGGATGCCCACTCTTACAACTTTTATTCAACACTGTAGTGGAAATCCTAGCCACAGCAATTACACAAGAAAAGAATAAATAAATAAAAGACATCCAAAATGGGAATGAAGAAGTAAAACCGTCACTATTTGCAGATGACATGATATTATATATAGAAAACCCTAAAGACTCCATGAAAAAGCTGTTGGAACTAAAAAGGAATTCAGTAAAGTTGCAGGATACAAAATCAATACACAAAAATCTGTATTTCTATACACTATAAACAAACTATTAGAGAAATTAAGAGAATAATTCCATTTACAATTCCATCAAAAAGAATAAAATAGGAATAAATTTAGTCAAGGAGGTGACAGACCCGTATATCAAAAACTCCAAGACACTGATGAAAGAAATTGAAGATGACACAAATAAACGGAAAGATATTCTATGCTCATGGATTGGAAGAATCAATATTGTTAAAACGTCCATATTACACAAAGCAATCTACAGACTCAATATTCCAATAGCATTTTTCACAGAAACAGAACAAAAAATCCTAAAATTTGTATGGAACCACAAAGGACTCCAAATAGTCAAAGCAATCTTGAGAAAGAACAAAGCTGGGGGTGTCACATTCCCTGATTTCAAACTATATTACAAAGCTATAGTAATTAAGACAGTGGCATTGGCATAAAAACAGACATATGGATCAATGGAACAGAGAGCCTAGATATAATCCACACAAATACAGTAAATTAATTTACAACAAAGGAGCCAAGAATATACAGAGGGGAAAGGACAGTCTCTTCAATAAATGGTGTTGAGAAAACTGGACAGCCACATGCAAAAGAATGAAAGTCAATCACTATCTTACACTGCACACAAAAATTAACTCGAAATGGATTAAAGACTTAAAAATAAGACCCAAAACTATGAAATTCCTAGAAGAAAACATAGGTGGTAAGCTCCACAGGTCTTGTTAATGATTTTTTTCAATCTGACAACAAAAGCAAAAACAACTAAGTCGGGCTACATCAAACTGAAAAGCTTCTGCACAGCAAAAGAAACCATCAACAAAATGAAAAGGCAACCTACTGAACGGGAGAAAATATTTGCAAATAGTATATCTGATAAGGAGCTAATATCCAAAATACACAAAGAACTCTTACAACCCAATAGCAAAAAAACCCAAACAACCTGATTAAAAATGGGCAGAAGATCTGAATAGACATTTTTCCAAAGATGACATACAGAGAGCCAACAGATACACGAAAAGATGCTCAACATCATTAATCATCAGGGAAACGCACATCCAAACCACAATGTGATATCACTTCACACCTGTTAGAATGGCTGTTATCAAAAAGATAAGAAATAATAAGTGTTAGAGAGGATGTGGAGAAAAGAAAACCCTTGTGCACTGTTGGTGGGAATGTAAACTGGTGCTGCCACTATGGAAAACAGTTTGGAGGCTCCTCAAAAAATTAAAAATAGAACTACCATATGATCCAGCAATTCTACTTTTGTGTATTTACCTGAAGCTAATAAAACATTAATTCAAAAAGATATGTGACCCCCATGTTCACTGCAACATGATTTACAAGAGCCAAGATATGAAAACAACCTAAGTGTCCATCGATGGATGAATGAATAAAGAACCTGTGGTATAGGTATACAATGGAATATTATTCAGCCATAAAAAAGAATGAAATCTTGCCATTTGCGACAACATGGATGGACCTCCAGGGCATTATGCTAAGTGAAATAAAACAGAGAAAGATGAATATTGTATGATCTCTCTTATATGTGGAATCTAGAAAAAGAAAAAAGAAAAAAAACCCCACTAAGCTCATAGATACAGAGAACAGATTGGTGGTTGCCAGAGGTGAGGGGGTGTGGGGGTGAAGGAGTCAAAAAAAAAATCAGATGGGAATTAAAAGACAGAGATTTTCAAACTAGATAAAATAAAAGCAGGAATCAAACATATGTACAAGGGACAAACTTTAAATATAAGCTCACAAATAGGTTAAAAGTAAAAGGGTGAAATAAGATGCACCATGCAAAACTAAAAATAAGAAAACAGGAGCAGCTATATTAACATCATCAAAGTAGATTTCAGAACAAGGATTAGCACCAGAATAAAGAGGGATGTTACATAAGGATAAAAACATGAATTTACCAAGAACACACAACAATCTTCAACGTCTATGCACCTAATAGTAGAGTTTCAAAATAAGTAAAGCAAAAATGTGATCTAACTAACAGAAGAAACAGACAAATTATAGTTGGAGATGTTAATACTTCTCTCTCTGTAATTGACAGGAGATGTAGACACAACATCAGCAAAGATAAAATTTGAACAACACTATTAACCAACTTAAAACTTAATTGAAATTTATAGAACACTAAACCCCAAAACTAGAAAATGCACATTGTTTCCAAACATACATGGAACAGTAATCAAGATAGACCATACTCAGGCCATAAAAAAAAAGTCTCAAGAAATTTCAAAATCGAAATCCTAAAGAGTGTGTTGTTGGAGCCGGCCCAGTGGCATAGTGGTTAAGTTCGCCCACTCCACTTGGGCGGCCAGGGTTTTCAGGTCCAGATCTCAGGCATGGACCCACACACTACTCATCAAGCCATGCTGTGGCAGCATCCCACACACAAAGTAGAGGAAGACTAGCACAGATGTTAGCTCAGCGACAATCTTCCTCAAGCAAAACGAGGAAGACCGGCAACAGATGTTAGCTTAAGGCCAATCTTCCTCACTTCCCCAAAAATAATAAATAAATAAATAAAATGGCTAATTTTTTTTTAAAAAGTGTGTTGCTGACTACAATGAAATTAAATTAAAAATCAATAATAATGTAGTTCACCAAAAAAGACGATGAAGGTAAGTATTATAGATATTTTAGAGGATGATCACCTTGCATTGTTCTGGAAAGGCTTCGTAAAAAGAAAAATATAGACTGACCCATAAGATAGGGAGAATGTTTCATAACTTCCTTAGATACATTCTTTATAATACAAACTCTATTACAATGCATTACAAAATAACAGTAATAGCAGTCGTGGTACTAATTGCTATGTGTTAGCCTAATATTTGACATATAGTTATGATAGAAATCTCATCAACCTGTGTATCCACCAATTGATAATCCACCAATGATAGCTCGGTTCATAATGTTGATCCTCAGGATATACTAAGCTCTGAAGTACTTCCTAATTCAATGCTACATCATTTAAGTATTATGTGTTTTTATTATTTTCTAATTCTTAGATGTATAGTATTTACCTATTATCTTAGAGGCAGAATTTGTTACAGCCCTGCGTCAGAGTCTGAAAGTCACCCACAGAACTGGACCAGGTATACCAGAAAAAAGCACAGGCTATGAAGAGCCCTATCTCTAAAATTACATAGAATTCAGTAGTAAAAAACCTTTCTAGAACTACTCTGTATCAATTATCTCTGGGTATTAAAAAATATTTAAAATATTAATACTAAGCCCTTCGATTTAGTAATTCCACTTCAAAGAATCAATCCTAAAATAAATATGTTATCAAAGATTAGACTTAGGTATAAAGATGTTCATTCCAGAACTGTGTATAATTGTGAAAAATTGTAAACAATATGCAGCATAACAACAGATATTATGGTACAGTCATACAATGGGAGATCATATGTCCATTTACAATTATGCTTTTGAATAATTTTAAAGACACAAAGATATTCAAAATATAATGCAAATAAAGTGAAAAAAACAGGACATCAAACTATAAAGCATGATTTGTGTTATATATAAATATGGTTGGATATTGATATGTTTAAATAGTCACATAAAAAAGAAGTAAATTCACCAAGACTATGAAATTAAAGGTGATTTTAATTTTTTTATATTTTAACATTTCCAACTTAATGTTCCTATAATGTGCATATTAATATTAAAATCAATATAAAAATTTTTTTAATTACATACAGTTTAATGACCAAATATAACGTAAAATAATATGAATAAGGGGGCTGGCCCCGTGACCAAGTGGTTGGGTTCGCACCCTCCAATTCCATGGCACAGGGTTTCACTGGTTCGGATCCTGGGCACAGACATGGCACTGCTCATCAGGCCACGCTGAGGCGGCGTCCCACATGTCACAACTAGAAGGACCCACAACTAAAATATACAACTATGTACTGGGGGGGATTTGGTGAGAAAAAGCAGGGGGGAAAAAAAAGACTGGCAACAGTTGTTAGCTCAGGTGCCAATCTTTAAAAAAATAAAATAAAAAATAACAATAATATGAATAAAGCCTTCAGAAACTTCTTTGGAGTAATACAGTTTATAATTCCTATCATTAAAAATAGGTTATAAATGACTACAGAAATTTCTCATTGGAATGATAAGCATATAGTAATACATCTACACAACTGATTGTCAGAAACTATGTCATGAGAAACAGTAGTATCACAGATGATTTAGTAAAATGCCACAGGCTGTCCGAAAAGGCAAGTTACACGACAAAAATTGTTAAATACCAACTATACACACATGTACATACACAAATTAACATGTCTTTCTAATATAAGACCATTGTAATTGAGGCCAATATTTTGCTCCACGATCCCCTAGAACTCAGCACCTGAATAGTAAATGTGCAGAATACTAATCTTCTCAATTAATTCAGATTCAAATAAGAATAACAATTATATTTCCAGTCTGCTTCTGTCTTCAGACAACTCAAAATAGGAAAAAAAATAGAGGAAAAGAACTTTCATGAATGATGAAATAAACAAGATATTGCGTTCTCCTGTTGCTTAATGCAGGTATTCTCAAACATCGAAAACAACTCTAAAAAGGTGCTTTCATTTTATAATATGAAGACATTCACAGAGGTTAAATAACTTGCTAAAGGTTACACATCTAAAAGAGGGGGTTTAAAGACCTAATGCTAAGTCTATTTAATAAGTCCATGGTCTTCCCAGTATCCCAAGTTTCTCATTAGGGTGAAAATTTCAAATAATGTACAAATCATGGCATTTCTTTTTCCAGTTAGTAAATGTCTTCAAAAGTCCTGTATATTCCCAAAGGGGGAAATAAGACAATGGGAAAAAAAGGAATTAGAGAGTAGGGCCATCTCTGTCTCCGTCTAGATTTGATGTAGCTCTCCAGTCATTTTGGGAGAAGGAGAGGAAAAAAGAAGTAAAGAAAGAAGAAAAAGGACAAAAGCAACAGAAGTGTGGAAGAAAGGAGAGAAAGGGAAGAAGAACAACAAAGTGAGCAGAAGAGACATAGAGGACTGGAAAAGAATTATGATAGCCAATGAATTGACCAGAGAGCCATAACCAGACAGACAGAGGTGAAAGGGGCAGAGGAAAAGAAAGAAATAGCCAGCCACTGGAAGGGAGGACTTAAGGTGATGGGAGGAACACAAGCAGCTAGAAAGGGAGAGAGAGATGACTACCAGCTAAATAGTCAGCAAAGGAGGAACAGAGAGTCACAAAGACAGAGGGGAAAAGCCATACAAACAGTGGAAAGAGAAATAAATTCCAAGAAGCAGAGAGAAAGAGGAAGAAAGCAGAGGCAGACAGAGCAGTAGAGTCAAAGCTAAATGAAGACAATCATCACCATCAGCTGAAAGCAAGGTACAGAAGCTTAAATGTATTTGGGGCTTTGTCAGCACCTACCTGGTGGACAGCAGCTTAGTCAATTTCTTATCTTCCGCTACTGTGATGACAAATCTCCATCTTATCTTCCCTTCTGTGTTGACTAACTTGTTTCCCCCTTTTTGGGGGAAAAATTCCAGTTCTCAATATGACCTTTATTAAAAAGCAATTTCAACTTCAAAAGACGCTTTAATGGAAGAATCAGTGAATTGTTATACCATATGTAAAATCAAACGCAAAGACAAAAACTGAGATCCTTTAAAAAAGTAGTTGTTAAAAATCCCATCACTTGCAGAAACCTTAATGTAGAAAACTTCACGAAAACTATAAAAATTATTTCCTGAATGTCAAAAAAAGGCATATGAGTAACTAAAAATGGCAACAAATTAATCACTTATTTTCAGTGTCTTTGAAGTGACCTTTGACCATAATAGCTAAGTAATTCTCAAGCTTTTTTATTAGTAAATCAGATCAAATCACTTTCCTACTTAAAACCCTACAATGGGGGCCGGCCCGGTGGCGCCTCGGTTAAGTTCACATGTTCCGCTTCTCAGCGTCCCGGGGTTCTCACAGGTTCGGATCCCGGGTGCGGACATGGCACACTTGGCAAAAGCCATGCTGTGGGAGGCATCCCACGTATAAAATAGAGGAAGATGGGCACGGATGTTAGCTCAGGGCCAGTCTTCCTCAGCAAAAAGAGGAGGATTGGCAGAAGTTAGCTCAGGGCTAATCTTCCTCAAAAAAAAAAAAAAAAAAAAACAGCCTACAATGGCTTTCCATTATAACTAAGATAAAATTCATATTTCTTACTATGGACCTAAAAATCATACCTGATCCCCTCTGACATTTTATATAACTGTCCCCCTTTTTCATTATGTCATAGGTTTCCTTCTTTTCTTTGACAACTACCAGATACTTTATACTTTTGGGCATCATGCTTTTTCCTCTACTTGGAATGCTCTCACCTTGGATTCTCACATAGCTGGCTCCTTCTCATCATTCAAATCTTAGTTCATATATCATACCTTTACAAGGTGGCCTTCCTTGATTGCTCTGTAAATATACCTTATTCCACCAAAAGCCCCCAACTACCCTCTATCCCATCACCTTGCTTGATCTTCTTCTATAACATTCACTAATCTGTGAAAATATCTTAATTATCTATAAATAAAATTGGCATATTCTTACACATGAGAATATAAATTCTAATGCTATATCCCCAGGAGCTAAAATATGGCATATAGCAGGTGCTTAAAATAACTGAATGAACCAATGAAAAAGTACAGTAATATTTTATATTCTACATAAGAGACGAGTAAAAAATCCCTTGCAAGATCTTCACAAAAAACTACAGATTGTCATGGTTGACAACTCCTAGCCCTAGAGAAGGTTTACTCTCTACACAGTCTAGGCACAGGCCACACCAACCATATTTGAATGTTTAATACATTATAATGCTTACTAATCTGGAAACACTATTTTAATTTTTTGGATGTCACATTTCAAACTACTCAATTAGGTTTGAAAATCTTTTTAATTGATAGATTTTAATTACAACAATAAACACTCAGTAGTCAATGTAATAAGTGCAAGTCAGTACACTAATCAGATTCTCAGTTCTTGAATTCAAATTAGTGTTCTCAGCCCAAGATTTTGGTATATCTGTGTCTCTGTGTTGCATGGAGAAAGCCAAGATCATTTTTTATACCTATTTTATTGGAAGCATTAAAATAAAATTTTTCAAAAACCTCATTAACTAATATGCAATATACTCATAGCTGAAAGAAACAAAGTATTAAACACGAAACAGGAACTGAACAAAAAGCCTATTCACACATTTCTGGAAAAGTATGCCTTATAAAGAGGCAGAGTTCTGTGGAGGCATAGTACACTGTATACAGTAAAGTTTCCATGTCATTAGCCTGTTTTTTAAACTTCTTCATCTTGTAAAATATGAACGATATTTGCAAGCGTGCAAGTGGTATTTTGAAGAGAACTGGAGCACAGACTAAGTCACACAAGATTAGAAAGCCTCAACACAGAAACAATCGAAGTTTGCTAGTCTCAAATTCTGAGGTCTACTTCTCCTTTCCTTGCTCCAATTCTATTCCCAGAGATAAACAATATAAAGAGAAAAAATAATTGTCACCAAAAACGTTGCTCCTATTTTTTTCACTTCCTCTCACCCCTGCCTTAAGAACTTACTATAAAATGACAAACATGAGGCATTAAAAATTTAAGGTAGGTATTTGGGTGAATTCTTGAGTTTTGAAATTATCTGGTAAGCTAGCCAATTAGAAAAACTATAACTCTAAAAACAAAATACTCTCTACTATCAATGAAACAAACAACAAAAAGCCCCACCTACATTCAAATACAGTATAAAATAAAACATCATGTTATCTCCATAGTCTGATATAAACCTTGATGATTAGTTTATAATTATATTCAGTTAAATGAATAAAATTAGACAAGCAATTTCCAAGGAGATAACGCATAGCTTATGTACTCTGAATTCACTAAAGAAAAATAGATAATGTATTTTCACATATAAATTGTATAGTCTCTAGAATATGACCAAAAAATCCTGATATAAAATCCAAATAAATAAAATATTATCAATTCTACTTTATTGAAAGCCAAAACTCCTACATAATAACATGCAAGAATTTTAAATTCTTGAAAGCAAGTGTCAAGTACTATACACAATTTCCATACACAGCAGGTAGTAAAGCAAGAGAAGAACTGACACAGTTACTCTCCTTAAAAGAGACATACAATGGAGAACTGTTACACAGCGCTAGCATACCACAGATCTATGCATTAAAGATGTTGTGGCTATTAACAGTTTAAACCTTTACTGTATTTTGCTAATTGGTACATAGAACTTTAAAGCTTTTGAAAGATAAAACATTCCAGTCAGTTCAATTCTACAGCATTGTTCAAGTATTCCAAATAGGAACAAAGAGGAAAATAAATCTGCTTTAATTGCTGAAGAATCACAGATAATAGAGACGGCTGAATACTGCAGAGGAAAGATCTTTTGTTCCTTAAATAATTTTAATATAGAAAGATCATTCTCTATTTTAAGTTTAAATGGTTCCTGTCTGCATATAAAAACTATTATTAAACATTCATTTCCTCTGTAAGCAGTAATAAGCACAAGTTTTATATAGCTTGTAATTGGGAGTACATTTTAGAAAACAAAGTTCTGAACTTAACAATATAATTTTATTTAAAATAATTGTATGTAATAAAGAATCTGACGTTTTAATCAACGTTAAATGTAAAAGTTAACTGAAGTTGTTTAAAACTAATGTCATTAATGAGAGTAGAAATATTTCAATTTTAAACACTGATTAACTCTAGATAAATTTTCAGTAAGAGCATGTTTTACCCAAAAACATAACAAGCTATTTTAATATTAGTTCAAATGCTTAGGTATATATGTCATGTGATAAGAATATTAACTGCAATTTAATAATGTTCTAAACATATAAGCAATCACTCATTACGTGATTAATGTTATAGGTACGTAATACACTTACTGATTAACCTATCCTAAAAGTATAGAAAGATGAACATTTACTTGTAGCTATACTAAGTCTTAACATGTTTCATTACTTGAGTTTTTGATATTTTTCAAAAGCACTCTCCCCGGCACTAACACACACACAAAATAGTACTTGAAAAAAGGCTAATTAAGGAATTGCCATTTCACTATAAAATTTACACTTCTAAAATCATTAGTCATTACTATTTCTTTAGAATTTTAAGCAATAGCATTGCTACAATCCTAAAGGCTATTCACCAATTTTTTTTTCAATAGCTTGTGGGTAGTATGTATAACCAACAGAGAGAAGTACATTGTAAAAAACTACAGTTGTTTTTAAAACATAAAACTATACTGCAAATCAACATTTATATTTAGTCAATGCCTTTTCTCTTTTTATTTAAACGATCTCATCTAAATACAAGAATATAAAAAGCATCTGTAAACTGAGAAACATGAAGAAACATTATTCCATATTTAGTGAAAGTCCTAACGGAAAAAAAAACCCATGCTAAACAGCCACCACGGAAGGTTCTCAAAGGCTGCAATTCTTTGATGTAAAATGAAATACTACTTAGTGAATAAAACATAAAAAACTCCTGTCTACCCTTCAAAGAGACATATCCTTTGACCCAGTGCTCCAGACTAAAGCCTTGAAATTTTTGCACAAGAATGCTGCACGAGGAAAGTCCAGACAAAACAGACACTTGAGATGCTAGAAGGCTGTATAACCCCAATCGCAGACACTACTCGCTCCAATAATCTAGCAGAGATAGCGCTGCCATACACCAAAAGAAAGTAACCTCACCAAAAGAAAACTGACCCCTTTAAAAAAAAAAAAAGAAAAAAGCAAGCAGTCAGAGCAAAGCTAAGCCTTTAACTTAGGTTTATCTTTTTGTACAGGTCACCTCTTAATGACCGATTTTTAATTCAAGTTTGCAGACTTAGAAAAAAAATTTTCATCTATAAACTTTTAGTATGTTAGAACGCAAAAGCAAGATAAAACAAATACTTGTGTAGCAAATATAATTGTTTTATTTTTAAAGGCTTGAAAAAATCATTCATTTTTACAAATTTCTTAGATTAAGTTCAAGCAATGGAAAAATTTTAAACCTAATAAAGTGACAAAAAACTTCTATTAAATAACTTGCTGCTTGCAGACATTCTAAAACAGCAATAGTATCACCCAGCTGGCTGAGTGTGCTATTAATACACGTGTTTAATCAAACAGCAAGTACTTAGTGCAAACATCAGCAAGTAACAAAGCTTTAACTGTTATTGTTATTTGGAAAAAATTGTTAAGCAATAAAACACAAAAAATTGGCAACATTCAAAACACTGACTATTTTACATGCATACCTAACTTCTAAATAAAGACGTCAATACAGACTACTTAAAATGTCCACAATAGTACAATTTAACATTAATAGTGTGTACTATAATTTCTCAAAAAAAGCTTACAAATAATAGCCATCCTTCCCCATCCCAAAAATTTGAGATAGTATTACAGACTGCTAAATAAAAAGTTTCCTTTTTCATATGCATTTATGTTGACGATGCATGTATACTCATAATACCTTTGCAAGATTTCAAACAGGTGGTGCTTAATAGTTTTTAAACAAAATAACTAAGCTCCTAAATGAAAACAAACCATTGAAGTGTCAACATAAACACTGAAGCATAGTACCTAGCACATGTAAATGCTCAGTAAGTATTTACTGAATAAATAAATGAAGTAAGGAAACATGGCAGCCAACATAATTTACAGAATTAATATACTAATGTAAACTCTTAAGGCTTATTTCACATTTTTCAATTAATAAATTGAAACAATTCCTACATTTTATGAGGGTATTTTTGCATTAAAATTTTAACTATATCAGTAGATAGTTAATATAAGGTGACTGTGACAAACAGGAATTAGTATTTAAAAATACCTAAGAAAAATGATTTTAAAACAAATAAAAAATATTATCTATGGAGGTCTAATTTATGCTTTGGTCCTTTTGTGGGGGAGCACCTACTCAAAATCTTTAGAATATTGAAAATCTAACTTTTCTCTTTTGTATAGTCGAAGTGAATATAAAAAGACAACATATTCATTGGACTTGAGTATTCACCAAATGTACTGAAAGGAGATTGGGGTGGGGTGGCATAAAGGAAAAAAAGTTACTCTCTTATAAAGCACAAAGGCAAAGACATTCTTCACCCCACCTCCATAGCACAGCAACTCTTGCAACAAAAACCAAGGGCCAAGCAGACAACCATTTGTAAGCTGATAAATCTGGAGGAAGTATCACATATTTGGAAATAAAAATGGTGCAACCCACAAAAAGTTTTTTTTAAATCATTGTGCTTCTACATAAGTTGACAAGATTATTTTAAGATGCTGTCATCTACTCTTTCGATATTTAAAAATGTATTAGTTCTGAGAGTAAATGTAAAGGATAGTTAACACTTTATACATAACAAACAAGAGAGAAGGCAGTCTTAAGATTGATTAGAAATTTACCATGTGCTCTGATATAAAATTCATTATTAAGAGTAATCCAGGAATTGCTACAATTTTATTATCTGAAGATTTGTACTCTAACAACGTCAACATTGTACATAGTTATAAAATGAGAGAACAGATTCTTTACACTAGAAAATGCCAGGCAGACTTTCCCCCTCTACATTCTATGCCTAATAAAAAGATAGGATACATATTGTCAATATACAATAGATGCCCAGAATAAAACATTTTTTCCTTTGTACTTATAATGGTACTGACATCCACAAAACACTATAAAAATTCCTTTAATTTGCTGTGTTCTATATATTACATTCTGCCCGTCAGACATAACAATTAAAAAAAAAGAAAATTAAGCTTCACTTAGTAACATGCCCTTTGAGCTAATCTGAGAATGAGAGTTAAAAATAATAAACAGCATACACTTAAGATGCAAGAAATGAAACATGACTTGATAATAGTACAAATAAAAAAGGATCTGAGGTTTTAGCTCTCCATGAAATCCACATAAGGAAGAAGTATGAGAACCTAAATTTTAAGTTGCCTTACTAGAACTGCTGAGATTAAAAGGAATAGAGATAATTCCCACCATACCCTGCACCATACATCTGGAGTATCAGAGAAATCCTGGCAACATTTTAAAAGGGATTCAGTCAAACTGGAAGATAATCAAGATGACGAATTAACTGGAACTCATGTGAAATGCATCAAAGCCCTGGGGATGTTTAACCCAGAAAAGAGAAGACTTAGGAGAACAATTATCAAACATTTTGGTCTCGGGACTCCTACACATTTTTAGAAATTATTGGGACTCCAATGAAGTTTTGTTTATATGAGTTATATCTATAGATACTTAGCATATAAGAAATGAAAATAAAGAAAAATTTAAATATATACTTAATTTAAAATAAGAAACTGATTATATAGTAACATAAATAACATTATTATGAAAAATAACATTTTCAAAAACTAAAAGGTTAAGTGAGAAGAGTGGCAATGATTTGCATTTTTGAAACTCTTTAATGTCTAGCTAATAGAAAGTTGAATTCTAACATCTTGCATTCCAAGTGTTGTGCTAAGTTGTCTTGGTTGCAATATATGAAGAAAATTCATCCTCACACAGATATGTAATTAGAAAAGGGAGCAATATTTTAACAGCCTTAATATTTTCATACTCAGTTTCATTAAATCCATTGTTCCCTCTTGTGCTTTAAATTAAACTTTTACCCATGTGTGATTTTATAACATCATACACTGGTCATATGGAAAATACTGGTTCATAGAGGTATGCAAATCTTCCAAACATTAACATATTTCATTACACAGTATTTTTAAAAATCACATTCATTAATACCACCACCAATCCCATTAGAACAGTCTTTACGAGGAAGTTGTCAAGTGTTGGAGAGGATGTAGAGAAAAGGGAACTCTCATACACTGCTGGTGGGAGTGCAAACTGGTGCAGCCACTATGGAAGACAGTATGGAGATTCCTCAAAAAATTAAGAATAGAACTACCATATAATCCAGCTATTTCACTGCTGAGTATTCATCCAAAGAAGAGGAAAACACGAATGCATAAAGATACATGCACCCCTATGTTCACTGCAGCATTATTCACAATAACCAAGACTTAGAAGCAACCTAGGTGCCCATCAAGGGATGAATGGATAAAGAAGCTGTGGTATATACACACAACAGAATACTACTCACCCACAAAAAAGATGAAACCTTGCCATTTGCAAGAACATGGATGGACCTTAAGGGTATTATGCTAAGCGAAATAAGTCGGGGGGGGAATCAAATATCATATGATCTGACTCATAAATAGAAGACAAAAACAAGAACAAAGAAACACATAGAGACATAGATTGGATTGGTGGTTACCAGAGGGGAGGGAGGAGAGCAAAACGGGTGAGTACGCATGTGTGTCTGATGACGAATGGTAATTAGTCTTTAGGTGGTGAACGTGATGTAATCTACATAGGAATGAAACTATAGTGATGCACACCTGAAATTTACATATTGTTATAAAACAACGTTACCTTAATAAAAAAAAAAGATTCTAGCTTCTATCCAATTTCACATACAAATATAACAGTAATCTACTAATGAGTAGTTAATAAAAATGGTATACTAAGTTAATAAACAGGTTTACATTATGTAATAGTGACATTAAAGTGCTATTTCCATATCTCCTTTTAAAATACTCATAAGGGTTTACTTCACATTTTGAAAAGTTATCATCATCGATGTTGATATATATTTTTAGAATAATTTTTGTTCAAAATGCAAATATAATCAACTGCAATTGCTCAATATTTCTAGAAGTACCCTTCGGCCCCTGGTCTTGTCATTATGCTACTTACTGGACCCTCCATCTGACAGTGTGTAGGAACATGGAAGCCCTATGAGCGTTACGTTACCTATTTGCTTATTTAATACTTTCATTTTAATATAAACCTAAATGAATGGCTAAAACTAAGATTTGAAAACTACCTATGGGTTTCAGTAATGCATATTAAATATTACTTCAATAACTATGAATAATTATACATAAGACTTCAAGTGATTTCAACTGGAATACCATACTGACATTTTGATTAATATATTCAAGAAACACATAACAAAGTTGGGGGAAATCTATACAGGGCAACAAAATTCATTGAAAGTGTGCAACTGATTTTATGAGATAGAATTAAAAACACAAAACTCAAAGTAGTCTGTATACCTCCTTGGTACGCTTCACAGTACCTTATTTAGAGCAATAAGTTGCTGTCTGACTCATTCATTCTTCAAACTAGAAAGAAGAGAACTTAGAAACATTACTAATGAAGTCTGTAAAATTAAAAAATTTTATATAGAGCAGATCCCATAACAGTGAAACAAGAAGGCAGTCTCCTGGGGCTTAAAAGAGACGGTCACTAGAAAAATTAAAATAATAGTACTTTCATTAATTAATGAACACATGGCATGTGTAAATCATCATCCTCTCACACATACCTGCCTCATTTCTTTTATACTTGACTAAGCAAGTGATGTTTGATTAACATTTGAAGAATAAATAGACGGTACCTGGATGAAGAGCTAGAGGATTGGTAAAAAGCATCTAGGCATGGTGAACTGGAATCTGAATGCCCTGAAGCAGGAAAAAGAACAGCAAGTTCCAGGCTTTGTGAGAGTGGAGTACAGAGTATAAAAGACAGTGGCACAAGATAACCCTACAGAGGAAGGCAGAAGTTAAATCATGCAATACCTCAAAAGCCAGGTTAGAATTTTAATGTTTACTTTTAGGTCAGTAAGAAACACCAAAGGATTTTACACAAGAGGATGACAAAACTAGCATTTTAAAAAAGACTACTTTGGTTATCCTTTGGAAAATGAATAAGAGGAAGATTCAAGCATCTATGGAGATCAATCAAGAAACTACTGCAGCGGGGCCAGCCCCGTGGCTGAGTGGTTAAGTTCTCGCACTAGGCTGCAGCGGCCCAGAGTTTCACTGGTTCGAATCTTGGGTGTGGACATGGCATGGCTCATCAGGCCATGCTGAGGCGGCATCCCATATGCACAACTAGAAGGACTGACAACTAAGAATATACAACTACGTACCAGGGGGCTTTGGGAAGAAAAAGGAAAAAAAAATCTTTAAAAAAAAAAAAAGAAAGAAAGAAACTACTGCAGCAATCTAGGTGAAAGATACTGGCAGCCTAGACTAGCATGATGGCAGCCTAGACTGGGATGACAGCAATGTCAGTAAGTAGATCAAAGAGATAACTAAAGATAAAACCAAGCAGCCTTAAGCATAAGATGTGAGTTTTCCAAGTTGTCTGTTTGTTTACTTACTATTTATTTACCTGTATTATATCTTTAATGGTATAAATAAAAACTTAAGTGTGACCTAGTATTTAACTTATGCTTACAGGCTCAAAATTGACTGATAAAAGAATGTCCAACAATTATAAGGGGAGTAGTTAAGAAACACACCTAGCTATTTGATAATAGTAAACCAGATACAAAATGAAAAGCATGCTTATACTATTACACATTTTACTAGGAGTCTTAGAAACTTTACAAAATTTATGCTATTGTACAATATAAGCATAAACAACAAGTTGCATCTAAACTAAGATCACATTAAAAAATTTCAGAAGTGACAATTCTATCTGCTACTGATAACAGAAGAATATTATTCATTTGTTGCCAGTTGTAATCTCTCATGCATAATGTAGAAATGGGATGTATATGTGTGTAGGTACACATATACATATGCACAGTAACAACAACAATAAATGGTTCCAGAAAAAAACCAATATACTTAATTTTGGATAGTACCGGTGTCTTACAACTTATCAAATAAGAGAGTAACTGAGAAAATAAAAAATACATTTATTACAAAAATAAAAATGTTCTGATTGCTACTTGTAAACATCACAAAAATGGAAGCCTTTTATAATTTTAATTTCTTAATATATGACTTAATATTTGTGCATAATGCTTAACACAAATTATCTTTTAGTGATGAGCATTTCTTCCTAAAATTTACATATGATCTAGAAATTCAAATTTAAATCACTTTCTTAGAAGAACCCAGAACATCATACTGAAGATGTACTGCACAAAAATAACCCTGAAGGCAGAATCATAGCAATGTGTAACAGAAAATTCTTACCAATTTTTCATCAACTGTTATGAGTTGCGTGTCTCGAGTTTGGTCCTGTGCCAGCCTCCATGTGGAAGTGCTCAATGACCTGCAGTGCAAAACTTTAAGTTAAAAAATGATCCATGCAATGAGAAAAGAGAGGCAGACAAATGTTACATAAACAAACTACCTACTAACAATATCTGTCTTATAAAACAAAGAGAATAGAAAGAAAGAGAAGAGGGCACAAAAATCGTTTTTCTCCCCAATTAGTTCTGTCTGCTGAGTTTTTGGCAGACTCTCACCTGACAGTTGATAACAGGCTGCACTTTACATCAGTCTATAGGCTCTCTGTCACAGAAAGGCCACCAGTGACAAGTATTGTACTGCTATGAGTGTACAGTAGCTAGTTTGTCACTACCAGGAAGAAAAATGCAAAACTATATCAACTCTTCCAGCATGCTGATTCCTAAATTATGGCAGCAGAAAGAAAAAGAAAAAGCTCAACCAAATTCTTAATGGCCTAAATAAAGTAAAAGTTGTAGAATTTAATTATTTAATTAACAAATAAAAAGTTTCTTCACTTTAATTTCAAAACAAAAGTAGTTTAAATAGGAAGGATTTGTATGATCATTTTAACTAATGTTATGAGTTTAGTCCTATATCCCATTCACAGAATTGAAGAAAGTCTGAATAGTTAAAAGAGAAATATTAAGTCAAAAATAAAATGGGCACAGAATCTAGCTCTTTTATATTAGCATTGTCCTACCCTCCCCCCCCCAAAAACTACTTAAAGCTAACAGATGTCTTATTTCATGTACACATTGTAGTTTACAGTAATGGATGCCATAGCTATCACTGATTGTGACAATTAAGCATTTTAAAGTTTTCCAAAACATTAAGCCATCTTATGGAGATTTCTCTTTTGAAAGTAAGTTAGTATATACAATTATGACTCAAATTTATAAACCAAATGAATATATAGTGTTCAGTTCTTTTTGAAATGCAATATAATCACCATAATTTTATTGTAACATAATCACTAATAATTGATGCAAAACTTCATGCCAAAGGTTCAACTTTCAATAGCTATGGTGTACACAGCTTTAGAGAAAATCTACTTACTAATATAATTTAAAGATAACTCATAATACAAAAGGCTCTTCTGCTTTATGAAAATGTTTTTAGAAATATCTATGTCAATTATTTCCCAAAATTAATATAATTCTTTACCACTGTAAATACCCTGCTCAGAAACGTATCTAAACAAAATACATCTACATGGAAGTTATTCTAAATCATTTATACAAACCGTTAAAATACACATTCTGGTTTTTATAATATTAAAGCATAATTAATCACCTTTTAAAATCTATTTCCTCTGGAAATCATTAAGACCAACAACATGACACTAAAAACGTCTTGAATACTTTTAACCAAATCCAAATATTACAAGAAAAAATTAGGCAATGATAAAGAAACTAAGAGAACTTGAAATATTAGAAAATCTAGCTACATTTTAAGAAAATGAAGTTTCTCTAACAGAAGTATTAGATCAAAATAATGCAAATTATTAGATATATTAAAACTCCACAATCCATGAACTATGCAATTTTGGACTGCACAGTAGATTCGATTTAAACAATATTCTCTTAAATTGTGTAATAAAATCTTATAGTAGGGGCCGGCCCAGTGGCGCAGCGGTTAAGTTCGCACGTTCCGCTTCTCGGCGGCCCGGGGTTCGCTGGTTCGGATCCTGGGTGCGGACATGGCACTGCTTGGCAGCCATGCTGTGGTAGGCGTCCCACGTATAAACTAGAGGAAGATGGGCACGGATGTTGGCTCAGAGCCAGGCTTCCTCAGCAAAAAGAGGAGGACTGGCAGTAGTTAGCTGAGGGCTAATCTTCCTCCAAAAAAAAAAAAAAAATCTTAAAGTACATTAGTCATAACACAAGGTAAATTTTTAAATTTTTAAAACCATATATGCTTCAGAGATATATTTTAGTAATTTTAGTTAATTTCCAATTAATCAGAAGAATGAAGTTATATATCATTTTCTGTAAACAGATAATTTTTATAAACCAATACACAAACATCACATAATCTCATATTTTTATCAGGCTATATATAAAAGGCAACACAATAAAAAAAAAAAGACAAAAGATGTTAAGTAAAATAATCCTACCAGAAAGAGTTAAAAATCACAAAATTTTTTGTCAGAAAAAACTTTTGATAGGCTAGATTGCAAAGAGATCATAAAAAAGAATTTTTATTTATTATTTGAAACAATATATTCATATAATTTATTTCAGAAAAATTTAAGTAAAAAGGACACATAATACACGTGTATGTATATGTATATGTGTGTGTGTGTGTGTGCAGGTTATATTAGGTCATGTGCTAAGTAACTATTCCTCAAACATGGAGAGAGAAATTATTTAAAAAATCAAATCTCAGATGTGGAGAAAAATGCCCCTCCAATTCTAGATAGTTAAGGTAGCAACAGAGGTCCAGAGTCAATTACAAATACAGCATTTAATTAGTTATACCTACAAAATATAATCTACAGATAATTTTAGATTAAATGTGAATTATATAGCAAATATCTATTTACCGATTAGCCTGTAAAGAATGTCACATCAGTGAAATGGCCAAGTAAAAAAAGTATTTTTAATAATATTAGAGTATAAAAACATTACTAAAAAGACACAAAATCTGGGAAGCATAAACGAAAAAATGACAGAAGCTACTACATAAAAACCTCTAAACCAAAGGTATTATAAATGAAGAATAAGATAACAAACAAGGAGAAAGTATCTACAACATAAAACAGTAAAGAATCAATATCCAAAATAAGTAAAAGAGCTTTTACAAACCAGTAAGTATGGATAATTCTTCCATATCTTTCTTTCTTCTTTTTTGTTTTGAGGAAGATTAGCCCTGAGCTAACTACTGCCAATCCTCCTCTTTTTGCTGAGGAAGGCTGACCCTGAGCTCACATCTGTGCCCATCTTCCTCTAGTTTATACGTGGGACGCCTACCACAGCATGGCTTTTGCCAAGCACTGCCATGTCTGCACCCAGGATCCAAACTGGCGAACCCCAGGCCGCCGAAGCGGAACGTGCACACTTAACGGCTGCGCCACCAGGCTGACCCCTATGGATAATTCTTAAGTTTCAAAAGAGGGCGTCACACAACAAAAAACAAACTACCAAATTAAAAATGAGAAAAGGACTTGAATGGGCATTTATCCAAAGATCTACAAATAGACAATAAGCACATGAAGAGATGCTCAACATTACTAGTCATTAGGGAAATGGAAATCAAAACTACAGTGAGATACCACTTCATACCCAACAGGATGGTTATCAAAAAAACAAGTCTTGGTGGGATATGGAGAGATTGGAACCCTTGTGCACTGTTGGTGGGAATGTAAAATCATGCAGTCGCTGTGGAAAACGGTATGGCACTTCCTAAAAAAGTAAACATAGACTTAACATATGACCCAGTGATTTAACTTCTGGGTATATTCCCAAAAGAACTGAAAGAAGGGACTCAAATACATACTTGCACACCAAAGTACATAGCAGGGTTATTCACAATAGCCGAAAGTAACAATTACCAAAATAATAATCATATTTTACTGGACAACGTCTAACACTAGGAAGTTAAGTGTACATGGAGAAATGACTAATATGTAATCATCAGCAAGTAAATGCTAATTTTACTTTGCTATTTAGCAACCATTTTCAAGAAACTTAGAAATTTTATTTGCCTCGTGAGCTTGCCTTTCTGGCTACCCATTTGTTTTGTTAACTGGCCTGTTCATATTTCCAGGTTTCTCAAGTGTCAACCTTAATTCGGAGCCCAAAGGATAAACTCTGAGGGCTGTGACTGTTATCATCAATTATCACTATTAGAGTGTAAAAATCATTTATTATATTTAGTTTTTCTTTATAAGCTTCCTGGTAAGAAAATGATATATCCTGGAAATGGATATCAAGAGATCTTATTTCCAACTCTGGTTTTACTACTTACTAGTTGTGTCGATGGACAAATCACTTAACCTCTCTGCATCTCAATTTCATTTTCTGTAAATCTGTAAAATGAGGATTTATTACTCTAAAGTTTCTTTTAGTGATGAGTCTATGTGATGCTAAAAGTGGAACTGAGTATAGTTCTAGTTTGTTTTAATAATTCCCTATGGAAATGCTGTATAATAATTACTCAACTCATAATCTGTTTTCCTTTAAAAACCTAAGGAGGTACATCCTTCAAAAACATGTATATACACCACATTTGTTTATCCACTCATCTACTGATGAACATTTGGGTTGTTTCTCCTAATTCATTTGCAAGTTTCTGTGGGGGTCTAAGTTTGAAACTCATTTGGGTCAATATGTAGGGACCAATTGCTGGATTATATGTTAAGACTATGTTTAGCTTGTAAGAAACTGCCAAACTGTCTTCCAAAGTGGCTGTACCATGGTACATTCCCACCAACAATGAATGAGACTTCCTGTCCTTGTTCTTGCCAGTGCTTGGTGTTGTCAGTGTTTTCGATTTTACCTATTTTAACAGGAGTGTAGTGGCATCTCACTGGTTTTCAATTTTCTAATGTCATAGGATGTTGAGGCACCTTTTCAGAAGCTTATTTGCCATCTATATATCTTCTTTCATGAGGTGTCTGTTGAGATATTTTGCCTATTTTTTAATTGGGTTGTTTGTTTTCTTGTTGAATTTTAAGAGTTCTTTGTATATTGTGGAGGCAAGCTCTTTATCAGATATGTGTTTTGGAAATATTTTCTTCCGTTTCGTGCTTGTCTTTCATTCTCTTAAACTCTGTTTCACAGAGCAGAAGCTTTTAATTTTAATGAAGTCCAACTCATCTATTCTTTTCTTTCATGGATTGTGCTTATGATGTTGTATCTAAAAACTCAGCACCAAACCAAGCTACCTAGATTTGTTCTTATGTTATCTTCTAGAAGTTTGGTAGTTTTGATTCTTACATTTAGGTGTATGATCCATTTTGAGTTAATTTTTGCAAAAAGTGTAAGGTCAATGTACGGATTCGTTTTTTTGCACGTGGATATGTTCCACTTCCACTTATTGAAAAGATTATCTTTTCTCCATTGGATTACCTTTGCTCTTTTCTCAAAGATCGGTTGACTATATTTCAGTGATCTATTTCTGGGCTATTGATTCTGTCCATTGATCTATTTATCTATTCCTTTGCCAGTTCCACACTGTCTTGATTACTGTAGCTGTGTACTAAATCTTGAAGTCAGTTAATGTTAGTCTGCTGACTTTGTCATTCTTCTCCAGTATTATATTGAATTTTCGGTCTTTTGCCTTTCTATATAAACTTAGAATCAATTTCTTTTTTTTTTCCTCCCCAAATCCCCCCAGTACATAGTTGTGTATTTTAGTTATGAGTCCTAGTTGTGGCATGTGGGACGCCACCTCAGTGTGACCTAACAAGAGCTGCCATGTCTGCGCCCAGGATCTGAACCAGTGAAACCCTGAGCCACCGAAGCAGAGTGCGCGAACTTAACCACTCGGCCACACAGCCGGCCCCTAGGAGCAGTTTCTTGATAGCTGTGAAGTAGCTTGCTGAGGTTTTGATTCAGATTATGCTGAATAGGAAGGGGCGGAGCAAAATGGCGGGGTGAGCTGAGCAGATTATGCTGAATCTATAGATCAAGTCAGGAAGAACTGACATCTTAACAATATGGAGTCCTATCCATGTATATTTATTAGGATTGTCTCTGATTTCTTTTTATTTATGTATTTATTTTGCTATGAAAGATTAGCCCTGAGCCGACATCTGTTGTCAGTCTTTCTCTTTTTCTGCTTGAGGAAAATTAGTCCTAAGTTAACACCTGTGCCAATCTTCCTCTATTTCACGTGTGGGTTGCTGCCACAGCATGGTGTGTAAGCCTGCAGGTACAGGCCCGCGCCCAGGATCTGAACCCACAAAACCTGGGCCACTGAAGCAGAGCACGCTGAACTCAACCACTAGGCCATGGGGCCAGCCCTGTCTCTCTGATTTCTTTCATCAGAGTTTTGGAGTTTTCTTCATATATATCTTGCAAATACTGTTTTTATACTTCAAAATATACTCTTCAAAAAGTCTTAATGGTGAAAAGATAAAAAGAAATCATTTGCAATGGAAAATAGTATCTGAATAAGAATAATATTACTGACAAAGCACTAACACAATTCTCCCTTTGAAGCAAATTAAACTTATCAACCCCGAACAGTAAAATTCCCATATCTCTTGTAGCAGTTTGAATACCTGGCTCCAAATTTCTGTGGACACTCCTCTTTCCCACCAAGAGCTAGAGGTCTTTGTTCCCTGTTCCTAGAATCTGAACCTTGTGACTCCTTGATCAGTATAATACAGAAGTGAGGCTATGCATGTTTCCAGGCTCAGGCCTTAAAAAACTAGCAGCTTCCATTTCCTGTCTCATAACATTGTTTCTTGGGATATTCACTCTTGGAATCCAGTCACCAGGTTGTGAGGAAATCCAAGCTGCCTCACAGAAAGACTCCTGTGAAGAGGAATCAATAGCCAATATCACTTTGCCAGCCATGTGAGTGAGCTGTTGGACATGGATCCTCTAGTCCATTAAGTCATCCCAGCAGACACCACATGGAGCAGAGACAAGCTTCCCTGCCAAATCCTGCCCAAATTACAGATCTGTGAGCAAAACAAATGACTGTTGTGTTTTAAACAACTTAATTGAGTAGTGGGGTAGTTTGTACCTAACTATAGATAATGAAAACATCCCTACAAATAATTAAATATGGTTTTATTTTATTTTCAAAGATTGGCACCTGAGCTAACATCTGTTACCAATCTTTTTTTTTTTCTCCTCCTTCTTCTCCTCCTGATGGCCCCCTGGTACATAGTTGTACATTCTAGTTGTGGGTCCTTCTGGTTGTGCTGTGTGGGACGCCACCTCAGCATGATTGATGAGCAGTGTCATGTCCGCGCCCAGGATCTGAACTGGTGAAACCCTGGGTCACCAAAGCAGAGCCCACGAACTTAACCACTTGGCCACACAGCTGGCCCCTAAATATGGTTTTATAAATATTAAAACTGAATCAGCAACTTCAAGGGACGAGAAATAATCTGCTGGACTTGTAGACAAAGTAGAATTCCTAATTCTAGAGAAATTATTAAGGAATCAATTAATCCTCAGCCTTTTGATTAAAACCAATTACGTTTGTTGTCCATAAATTGCAAATTGAATTAACCCAAATTCACATTAAATCCGAAAGTGTTTATAGTTCCATACTAAACCAAAAGGAAATATTACTAAGAGTTTTAACTGAAATAATACAATAACAATACATACATATACTCTATGCCACAGTAATTATCTCAGACTTAGAATATGTTGATATTTGGGTAAATCACCTTCAAGTTAATGACCTTGAAGCTTTTCAAGATCTTGACTCAACAGAAAAAATTTAAACTGTCTTCATCATACTGTACTCACTAGACAGAAGCAACAAAGAACTAATTGTTAACAGAAAAAATAAAGATGATGGGTCAAGGGATCATTTTAATTTGGGGGGAAAATATGTGGAGAAGGCACATATGTCCCTACACAGACATACAGAGAAAGGCAAAGATCCTACAAATGCTTTGATTAAGTTCAATGGAAATAACAGTGAAGATAGTTTATAACCTATTCACAAGTTCTTTGATTCTAATTCAGGTTTATGACATCAAGTTCTAATCTTCACCTACAGTACTTAATATTATCTTAAAATGTTCGACTGGTCAAGTCAGTAAAAAATTAATAATCTCCTGCTCATAGATGTCCTTTTTCCCATTCTTCTGAGCCAGGTGAACGTGTAGGAGGAACTAATAGCAGTTGTGCCTCTGGACACAACTCAAGCCAAAAACTTAAAATAATCCTTTGAGAATCATCCAACAACTAAGGAAAGATTTGTGCAAGAGGGATAAGGGTAATTATGCTCACATACCAGACTTAGGAATGGAACTGAGAAGTAATAAGGAGAATGTGGGCAAGGTTTTAGAGGGTGATAACAAAGAAACTCGAGGGCATGATGGAAAATGTAAAGGAGAAAGACATATACCTAAGTTTATAGCAAGAGGTTATCAAAATAAATATAAATGAGGTGAAAATAAAGTGAATAAGAAACACAGAAGTCATGGTGATGATAATTATATTATAAAACACAATTAATACATGAAAAGTTCATATTTAGGAAGGTCAAATCATTGAGTTGTTTTGGCCACTAAAGAATAACTCTACTGGTTTGGAATGCCGTAAAGGAAGGAACTGAGTTGTACTTTAGCATGTCTTGTAAATAGCTGGAAGAAAATTTACCATGAAGATATCAATTATTAATCTATAAATTAAATATAATAATAATAATTCTAACCAAATTTTTATAAAATTACATGATTCTCAACAGGAAGAAAAAAATCACAAAAATAACAAGAAAATTTTGAAAAACAACTATAAGGCAGGATTTGCCTTGCCAGTTAATGACCTACAGTAACTAAAATATCATGGTATTAGCAGAGGCACACACACATAGATCAAATAAACAGGGCAGATCAGAGTACAAAGATTGACTATGTAGATCTTTAAATTTATTATATAATAAAAGTACAACTTCAAATCAGTGGTAAAAGGCTGAACTAGTCAATAAATGATACTGAAAGATCTGGCTATCCCTTCATGGAAAAAAATGTTTGCATCATCTTATAAAATAGTTATATCATATACCAAAGAACTCCAGAGGGATTAATACATACACATATATATACACACTGTGTTGTGTGTGTAAATTACTGGAATAAAGTATTAGAGTTTTTAAAATAACTTTTGGGTGTAAAAGTTTTCTTAATCAAGACACAATACCACAAACTGTGAAAGAAAACTAAGTTCTGAACAATAAAAGGTGCTACAAACTAAATTAAAATAAAGGAAATATCAGAGATAATAAGTACAATAGACATACCAGATAAAAGACTAATATCTAGAATATACAAAGGACTTTTAGAAAGCAAGACAAAAATCACCCCAAAAAGGGAAGGAGAGCAGAGGATATGAACATGGTAGATATTAATACCAACTACAACAATAATCACTTTAAAATCAAATAGTCTAAATACACCAACTGGAAGAGAGAATGTGTCGGGGTGGTTAACAAAAACGAGGATCCAGGATCCAACTATATGTTGCCTAAAAGAAATGCATTTTAAATACAAAGGCACAGACAGATTAAAAGTAAAGAGATGGAGAAAGATATACTATACTAACAATAATCAAATCTTATAGCAGTAGCTATAGTAATCTCAAACAAAGTGGACTTCAGAACAAGGAAAATTATCAGGAATAAAGAGGGGCATGTCATCATGATAAAGGGGTCAATTCTCCAAGAAGACATTAATAATCCTTAAGGTGGATACACCAAAGAAGAGAATATCAAATTATGTGAGGCAAAAACTGAAAGAACTACAAGAAGAAAAAGACAAATTCATTATTAACAGATGAGACTTCAACACTCTTCTAATAGTAACTAACAGTGCCAGCAAGCGGAATATCAGTAAGGATATAGCTGAACTGAACAGCACCATCAATAAACTGGATTTAACTGACATTTACAGAATACTTCAAAATACAACAGCAGAATATAATTCTTCTCAAGTTCATATGGAACATTCACCAAGATAGGCCACATTCTAGGCCATAAAGACCCCTTAACAAATTTAAAAGAAGAGAAATCACACAACATACGCTCTCAGTCAAAAATGGAATTAAACTAGAAATCACTAATAGAAAATTGGAAAATCCCCAATTATTTGGAGATTAAACAACACACTTCTAAATAACTTACAGCTCAAAGAAGTCTCGAGAAATTTTCAAATATTTTGAACTAAATGAAAATGAAAACACAACTTTTCAAAATCTGTGGGATGCAGTAAATGCAGTGTTTAGAAATTTATAGCATCGAATACATATATTAGAAAAGAACCCTTGGCGGCCAAGGGTTTCACTGGTTTGGATCCTGGGCGTGGACATGACACTGCTTGTCAGGCCATGCTGAGGTGGTATCCCACATGCCACAGCTAGAAGGACCCACAACTAAAATATACAACCATGTACTGGGGGGATTTGGGGATAAAAAGAAAAAAAAAAAGATTGGCAACAGTTGTCAGTTCAGGTGCCAACCTTTAAAAAAAAAAAAGAAGAAAAAAAGAAAAGTCTAAATTCAGTAATCTAAGTTTCCACCATAGGAAACTGTAGAAAAAAGAGCAATACAAACCTAAGGCA